>NC_142774.1:38340000-38953750 GCF_988280905.1 Pimephales promelas | reverse complement strand
TGTATATAGCACACATTATTTAATTAGCTAAATAAAGATCTGTAACTGTTATTGGCGTCTCTTGCAATTATATGTAAATTGAAATAAATGCATAGGGTGGGAAATCATCATATGCAAAATAAGGACTTAAAGGGATAGGTCACTTTGAAATTAATTTTTGATATGTTTTATCTTACCTCAAGGGTATCCAAGATGTAGGTGTCTTTGTTTATGCAGTAGTTTCAATTTTGATATTTTTAGGTCAAACCGTTCTTGTCTGTCAGCCATAAAATGGGATTGGAGGTCTATGGTCACCACCTTAAAGAGCATGCACAAAGTCCAAATGAAAGAGGTGGTAAAATGCCATTTTCACAAGATGTAAAATACATTCCTGATGTCCCCAGAGTGTATGTTTTAAGTTTTAGCACAAAATACCCCACAGATATTTTTATATATCATGTTAAAGTTGTCACTTTTTTAGGGTTTGGAAAAACGCACTGTTTTGTCTCTATCCCTTTAAATGCAAATGAGCTGCTGCAGAGGGCGGGGTTTCAAGAGCCCATGTGTGTTATGGTGCGTTCTATTATCCGTCTCGGAGATCCGAATCGGACGACAGATGTTGCCTAGCAACACGCCCCCTTTCCTCGGATTTCTCCTCTCGGACGTCGGACAACCGTGAGGACACCGAGCAAGATGGCTGTGCCCTGTGTGACTTGTAAGTATAAATTGTTTTCATTGTTTTTGAACCGCTTTGGTATTTTAAATGACGATTAATCGGTTGGTACGGTAATCGGTTGTTGTGAGTGCAATTACTAACGTTGCTAACAGAAGATTAACATGAAAAACATGAAATCAAGTAAACATTGTCAAGTTCAAATGGCTGCGTTTTGATAAGGTGTAATCATAATAATTTTTTAATTATTTTTTTTAATGTAAGTGCCAGTGCTACCATTACACAGCTTTCTGGGTGGCGTCCATTTTTTTCTCCGACTCGGACGCGCAAAACATAATAGAACGCTTGAAGTGTGGACGTGACGTCATATCCGAGGTCGGTTACGTATCCTGACGTCACAACGAGTCGGTTCGTTGGCTATAATAGAACGCACAGATAGCAGCTGCGAACATAAGCAAATTGTTCGTGTGAAAACATGTCTACATACATATTTATAGAGCTAAATGACATTTGTGTAAGGTTGAATGGTGCTTCAAGCTGAGATTGAATGGCATTGTAACTATGGTATGTATGAAGTGTTATAATTAGATAATTTTATTCAGGTCATTTGTGTGTCTGATGTAATTATATTATGTGCTGATAACTTGCCCGGTCTTAGTGTTGATCCTAGACGTAACTGACGTGACCTTGTGTGCGGCTTGACACCTGAAGGCTTTAATGTCTCATCACATATTTGGACGGAGGAAATGTGTTTTTGAAATATCAGATTGTTTAAATGTAAAATATAGTAGTCATCATAATTACTATTATTATTATTATTATCATTATGTTGACAATATTATAACATTAAAATGCGAACAGATCTGGGCTTAAACTTTGACTAAATTGATTCCTGCAGTTTACCGTTCATCTTAAAGGAGTATTTCACTTAACAATAAATAAATTTAAAAAAAAAATAATAATAAAAAAAAAAACTTTTGCTGATAATTGACTCACCCCCATGTCATCCAAGATATCCGTGTCTTTCTTTCTTCAGTCGAAAAGAAATTAAGGTTTTTAATGAAAACATTCCAGGATTTTTCTCCATATAATGGACTTCAATGGGAACCAAACGGTCAAAGATCCAAAATACACTTTCAGTGCAAACTGGCAACTGTTCAAAGGACTTTAAACGATTCCAGACGATGAATAAGGGTCTTACCTACAGTAGCAAAGCGATCGGTCATTTCAAAAATAAATAAAAAAAGTTTAAGTTTTATAAGCACAAATGCTCGCCTTGCTCAGTTCGAGACTCTCCTGTTTGAACTCGTTCATCAAAACGAACGAATCTTTTTTTCAAGTCAGTTCCTTCATTTCGTTCGTTGAATGATCCAAAAGATTCTAAAAAAGATTTGTTCATTTTGATGAACGAGATCGAACAGGAGAGTCACGAACAGAGCAAGGCGAGCATTTGTGCTTGTAAAACTTCAACTTTTTTTTTTTTTTTTTTTTTTTTTTTTAAATGAGCGAACATTTCGCTAGATAAGACCCTTATTCATCGTCTGGTGTCGTTTAAAGCCCTTTGAAGCTGCACTGAAACTCTCACTTGGACCTTGAACCGTTTGGTTCCCATTGAAGTCCATTATATGGAGAAAAATCCTGGAATGTTTTCATCAAAAACCTTAATTTCTTTTCGCCCGGATGATATATGGGTGAGGAAATTATCATAATTTTTTTTTCAGTGAACTACTCCTTTAACTCTAAGGTTACAATGAAAATCTGGCATTTAAAACCCAAATTAAATCTGAAATTAAACCACATTTTAGAAGTGAAAGGTATGATTAACATGCAGTAAATATAATAAAACTAGTAATCAAATAAGAAAACTTGTGCCACTGATCATCGAAAGGTCATCTTCCCTGCCTCCACTGAAGCACAATGCTCTTTAAGCTTCTGCTGTCAACAAAACACACTTACATTTCCCTCAAAACTGTCACACAGACAATATAATTGGTGACAAAGAAATGTGTCTCAAAATTAGACCAGCCTTGTCTCAAACTTTTGGATTTCCATAACTGTTTTCCTCCATCTTTACAATCAATCAGTTTAAAGCCGTTTTCCTTTATTCATTCCACAAGCGCGGTGTCTTGTTCTTGATCGTGGAGGAAGAGAATGACTTCTCAAGCTCATAAATAGCCACTGTAATTGGCCGAGTCAAAACTGCATCACGGTCCCCCTGTGCTGATGGAGCGTCGGATGTTTCTGATCCTGCCACACACATCGGTGCAGAGATAGACAGTTCCCTTAATCAATTATAGTACCGCTTATGCATGAGACGTGGTTGACAGCTTGTCTCAGCAAAGGCCCGCGACTCACGGAGACAAAGTGGCTTACGCAAAAGGAAGTGGGAAGATTGAGATAAAAGGAGATGTGTCGCCTGCTTGCCTGGCTGTTTTAAGATTATGCGCAGAAAGCATAAGCCCAGCGAAAGGAAGCACAATGGTGCTTTTAGCACAATCGGCCCACATTCAGAGCGACGCCCTCGCATAAAACCTGTTCCAGTTTCCAGCAGAGCCCATGCACTCAATCTGAGAGACACAAGGAAATCTGACATTGCCCAAAACGATGAAAAGGTTTAAACGCACACCTGAATAGATGAAACACCACTTACGGAGAAAAACCTTTTTCAGGCCAAGGACCCTGTGGTGGATAGAGAGCCAATAAGCAGAAACCCATTGCTAGGAAACATACTGTATAACACTGAGCTGCATTTTAAGCAGGGCCTGGTATCACAACGTGGAGTGATTTCAAGAGGTTACTAAGAGGTTTTTAGAGCCACATTAAAGGGATAGTTCACTTTGAAATGAATTTGTTGGTATGTTTTAGCTTACCTCAAGTGCATCCAAGATGTAGCTGTCTTTGTTTCCGCAGTATTTTCAATTTTGATGTTTTTAGGTCAAACCGTTCTTGTCTGTCAGTCATTTAATGGAGGTCTATGGTCACCACCTCAAAGAGCATGCACAGAGAAGTCCAAATTAAACATGATTTAATGACTCGTAAATGTAAGTACACTTTGATGGCCTATGTATTTATATCGTTTTTACCTCTTGTTACCACAGCCACGTCCAAGTGATCTTTGTGGCTGTGGATACAAGAGGTAAAAACAATATAAATATGGTTTGTTTTCTCACACAAGCCGCTCGTTTTGTGTCTTAGGGCATTAATGTGAACTACATTTACGAGTCATTAAATCATGTTTAATTTAGACTTCTATGTGCATGCTCTTTGAGGTGGTGACCATAGACCTCCATTATATGACTGACAGACCTAAAAACTCACAATTGAAACTACTGTGGAAACAAAAACACCTACATCTTGGATGTCCTTGAGGTAAGCTAAAACATACCAAAAATGAATTTCAAAGTGAACTATCCCTTTAAATAGTAAAACAATCAAATGGTAGCTTTTTGAAGGCAGCCATATTTTAAAATACATTAACATGCAACAATAAATACTTTTTTACTTAAACACATGAATGATATAGTCTCCTCAGATAAGTTTGACTAAACAGCTCAATCCTTTTCTCAATCCTCGATCTTGTTGAAGCATCAAAGTGTCAGTTGCAGTTGCTGTCAATGAAGGGACAGAAAGCTTTCAGATTTCATCACTGATATTCCAAAGATGAAGGAAAGTCTGACGGGTTTGGAACGACATGAGGGTGAGTAAATGATGACATGTTTGAACTCTTTAAAGACCATAAAAATGCATTAAAATAATAGAAAATATAAATATTAGATGGAAAAACTTGAACTTTACAAAGTATAAATTGCAATTAGAAATATTGCATTGGCAACCAAAGAAATAAAATAAATGTAAGTTGTAAAGTAGTAAAATTACTGAAACTAAAACTGAAAAAAAATCGAAATAGACAAAATGGAAATAGAAATGCTAATAATTACAAAGTACATAACATTATTTAACAGGAAAGTTCATATAAATGTGACAAATCAAATGAAAATATAAAAAATATAAAACATAAAAGCTAATTCAAAATAATAATAATAATAAAAAATAATAATACACTGTTCTAGAATCCTTGATTTGAGGGTCATACAAATTGGTCTATATTATTTTATATTGTATTATATTACAATAGCAAAAATCCAATCAGGGATACTCCACTTTCTTTGGAAATAGGCTCATTTTTCATCTCCCCCAGAGTTAAACAGTTTCGAATCAACTCAGCCAATTTTCTGATATTTAGAAGAATATCAGTAACCAGACAATTTCTGGTCTCATTGATTTCCATAGTATATATATTTTTTTCCTACTACAGAAGCCAATGAGACCAGAAACTGTCAGGTTAGAAAATCGGCTGAATGGATTCGAAAACGGTAAAACTAGACTGTTTAACTCTGGGGGAGTGGTAAAATGAGCCTATTTCCAAAAAAAAGTGGAGTACCCCTTTAACAATAACAACCCTGTTCCAGAGAGCCGCATAATAAATCGACATATCAAACACAGACACACAAACTAGAGCACTTTTATCACCTTGATATGACAATTGCATATTTGAGTCAGCACTTTGCCAATTATAATCAGCTTTCGGTGTGTGTTGAAAAAGCATTCATGCAGCATTTTTAAAATGCACAGTCTGATTGGATACAAGCGTGAGACAAATTATCAAACGCACAGGGATAAATTACTCAATTTACAACAGCCCAGTTCTTTAATTATGCCTTGGGTTGGTTGTTTCCCTCCTTTTAAATGCTAGAGAAATTGTTCCTCGCCCTTGAGCAGATAATAATATAAATTCTCATTTGCATCAAATTGGCCTTTTAAAAATAGAATTGCACTCAGATAAAGCCTTAGGTCTTCAATATATATATATATATATATATATATATATATATATATATATATATATATATATATATATATTTTATTTTTTTTTTCAGCATAGTTGCTTTTGTACACATCTAAATGGTCAACCTTACAACCAAACAAAGTTTGTCTGTTGTACTTGGTAATTGCTTTTTGAAGAAGCTAACCTCAAAAACACAAACCCCGTCAAGTGCGGGGCACCAGCCCATGAAAGGGTATTAGATGGATAAATAGGTTGCACTATTTTTCTTTTACCATCTGTGTATAAATTCACTTATTCGACTCACAAAGCACCTATTTAGGGATTGAGGTCATTACAAGCTCAAGTGCTTTCGTTTCAGAGGATGCCAAGCCTGATCTTCTTCCAGAGACCTTCAGAGACTCCATTTCCTTAAAAATAAGCCACAAATAGGCCTATACGTTGAAAAAACAATGCCCACTATAATCTCCTTGTTAAGCCTGACAGTGACCTCAGTTTACCATACATTAAGATTAAAACTGACCGACTACGAACAAAGCCTTGATAATGTGGGAGGAGAGTTCCCATAATGCACTGAGGCTGTAATTATATTCTAATGCACGTGCTATTGCTTTAAAATGAAAAGCAAGACTCGCGGAGCTCCCAAGAGCCGCAATCATCCGGAAAACTGTACAAAAAAAGCAAGTACTGGGAGAATACTGATATTTGTGTTTCACTGAGAACAATCTCTCTGAAATCTTGTGCTTGAAAGTGTCATTAGAACTGAGCTAAACAGAATGGAAGTGTGAAAGCGTGGGTGCTGAAATGGAAATATGTAACGGGGTTTCAATGGGATTTGCATTTCTATGGAACTACACAAAATCAATACTTTCTTGTTTTATTATTATTCATTTAGGTATTTGATTCACAAAGAAGTATTTTATGCTCACCAATACTACTGTATTGATTTGGTCAAAATACAATAGAAAAGCAGTAATATTGTGAAATATTTTTACTATTTAATAATTTTCAGCATCATTACTCCAGTCTTTAGTGTCACATGATCCTTCAGAAATCACTCTAATATGCTGATTTGCTGATCAAGAAATATGCATTACTATTATTATTATTATTATTATTAATGTTGAAAACAATTGTGCTGCTTCATACTTGTATATTTTTTGGAAACCATTCTTTGATGAATAGGAGTTTAGTTGAAATAATATGCATTGTAAATGTCTTACTATATAAGAAATAGTTTTATTTATTTTTAAACAATAACTGCTGACCCAAAACTTTTGAATGATAGTTCAAGTCTCAGCAGAGGCAGTACAGAGAGTGTATTGTATGTACAATTTTATTCAAATAATAATATGAAAAAAATAATGCTTAAACTACAAACAAATAATCATTTAAAACAAACAAAAAAGATATTTCATTTCCGTCTCTTCAAAAAAATAAATAAAATAAAAATTTAATATATATATATATATATTTTTTTTTCCCAGCTTACTGTATTAGTCTTGCAATGCAACTATTGAATTTCTAAAAAAAAAAAATATCCCAAAAAAAAAAAAAAAAATGCCTGCAGTCCCTCAAATTAACACAATGTCTTACAAACTGCATGGCTCAATAATTCAAGTGATCAATAATTCAAATCAACTACAAAACAATGTCGTTACAAAGGAAGAAGTGCATTATGTCACGTTGCAGGACATCATAATGTTTGCATTCAAACATTTGTGCATGTTGTGCTCTTACATCATTATGCAGGATTCATCTCGAGATATTTGTATTTCAGTATCATACTGCAAGCGCAGATATGATCATGAGGAGTCATTTTATTCCAGAAGGGTTCACAGCCTGAGGTTCTCAAGCATGACTGACTGCAGCATGGGAACAGACAGCTGATTTTTGGTAGGATGAGAAGTCCCAGATTTATGATCAGAGAGAAAGCAAGAGGTCATGCCCAGTATAAAGCCATTAAACATGATGGAATCCCATTATTTCTGACTATGTCTCAGCTTGTTAGCCTTGTTGTGTTTGTTATTGCACTTTTCTAATAATGCCTTTCTTCTGTGCAATGTGATAATTGTCTCTCTGCAGAGTTGTTTGGTCATCCGCGAGGGTGTACATGTTTAACGGATGTAATTATGAGTAATGATAGTATTTTAGGTGACTTGAAAGGGCGTAAATTCTCACAATTTTGTTTGTATTGTGCCTGCTACGTTTCCCACCAGCTGGTAGACATCTTGGAGTCCTATTTTATCCTCAAACAAACTGTCGCACATGGCATTCATTAGTCACGCAATATCATCCTCATCCTGTCAGAACAGATCTGCTGCCTTTGATGCTCTAATATTGTCACTTTGAACGATATGAAGCAGAATTAATACAAACTTCCGTTCACATGTGTAACAGAATCCTATAGGGGAGTTGAACTGAACCCATGTGCAGTTTATTGAAAATGTGAACAGATGCAAAATAAACCTAAAATTCGACAAAGTGTGGCTTGAAATAAAATTAACTAAACTTGAAACATAAAACATAACACTCACCAACATGGCTAGAGGAACAACTCTAGAACAAGGCAAACTTGAGGACTTAAATACACAAGGACTGATGGCTAACAATCAAGATAATGAACCAACACTCTCAGAAAAAAAGGTACAAAAGCTGTCACTGGGACTGTACCTTTTCAAAAGGTACACTTTTGTACCTTAAGGGCACATATTGGTACCTTAATGGTACATATTAGCACCTAAAATGAACATATCAACACTTAAAATGTACATATTAGTACCTGCAATGTACATATTAGCACCGAAAATGTACATATTAGTACCTGAAATGTACATATTAGCACCAAAAAATTCCATATTAGCACATAAAATGTACATATTAGTACCTAAAATGGACAAAAGTGTACCTTTTGAAAAGGTACAGCCCCAGTGACAGCTTACCTTTTTTCTGAGAGTGAATGAACCAAACAAACAACAGGCTTGTTCGACTTCATGCAGCTCTGCGCAGACCAATTGGTGAGCGAATCTGAGACCGACACCATGTGACTGTGACGTATGCCATCATGTAACATGAAACAAAAACTCAAAGCTATACATTACAACACAAGTAACTTTTGTGGTTACACAACAGTATATAACCATTATAAGCCATGCAGATAGTACACAATATAAGATGGATCAGATGGAAGTGTGAGGCTTCTGTTGCATGCTTTGTTGTCCATCTGACTAAAATTGTAGCCATTGTTGGGGAATCGCATTATACAAGTAACCAGACTTACGTAATCCAACTACTTTTTTCAAGTGGCACATTACTTTTAAATTTACAACAAAATATCCGAGTTACTTTTTCAACGCAAGTGACTTTGTTTGTTGACTGACAGCTCTCCTGTCCCCATGTTGAGAGAAACCGTGAGTAAGTGCAGAGGCGTACACTCTCAGAAAAAAAGGTACAAAAGTCGTCACTGGGGCTGTACCTTTTCAAAAGGGAAAACTTTTGTCCATTTTAGATGCTAATATGTACATTTCAGGGGCTAATGTGTACATTAAGGTGCTAATATGTACATTTTAGGTGCTAATATGGACATTTAGGTGCTATCATGTACATTTTAGGTGCTATCATGTACATTTTAGGTGCTAATATGTACATTTTAGGTGCTATTATATACATTTTAGGGGCTAATATGTACCATAAAGGTACAAATATGCACCTTTTAGGTATATTTGAAGAGGTTTTTTTTTTTTTTTTGGTATTTTTGAAAAGGTACAGCTCCAGTGGCAGCTTTTGTACCTTTTTTTTCTGAGAGTGTTGTGTCCGCTGTGTGAACATGATGGCTATTGTGGTTCTGTATCAATTATGAGTGTGGATTTGCTCATCTCACTTGCACAAAAAAACAGATTCAATAACAGTAAAACAGTGAAATGCAAATTACGCAAAGATGTTAAATTACACTGTTACGTCCCTGTGGGACCACATCTTACTTTATTAAGCAATGTTTTTTTGCTGCTGAACTTCGATAATCAAAAATTGTTTTAGTTAAAGGATTAGTTCACCCAAAAATGGAAATTCTGTCAGTACTCACCCTCATGTTGCTCCAAATACGCAAGACTTTCATTCATCTTCGGAACACAAATGAAAATGTGTTTGATTGACAGATACACTACTACTACTACTACTATGCTTCAAAAAGTTCATGAAGAGATTGTAAAACTAATCCGTATGAATTTAGCGATTTAGTCCAAATCTTCGGAAGTGACTTGATCACTTGATGAACAGACTTAATTTAGGCTTTTATTCACATATTGGTTCTAAACATCAAAAGTGTGTTTCATTTGTGTGTCAAGGGGCTTTTAATTCAATCACTTTTATAGTCAAGGGGCCTTTAATTTGCCAAAAAATAGAACTTTTATTAAAAAGACAATAAGCAAGCCAAGCACAAATGAGAAAAAGTAAGGTACAAGTAATGTAACATTACTTTCCAGAAAAGTAACTCAATTTTATAATGCATTACATTGAAAAGTAACTTTCCTCAACACTGATTGAAGCCCAGAACACTTATAAAAGGCCACATAAGTTGAAGTATAAGTCATGGCCGTAGCACAACAGTGTGGGGTGTGTTTTAAACCCACCAAACCGCAAATGTGAGCAGTAAGTGATGCTTGCCTTAGCAAACACCATTAAATAATGCTGTACGTTTGCAATTTCTGTTTTGCAACCAAACACAAAATTTGTGCACGTATAATACAAGGCCCGAGCATGTGCCAGCTGGAGTTTTCAAATTCAGTATTTTATTTGCATCTTAAACATTACCTCAGCAATCAGAGCGCAGCATCACAACATTTGTTGCAAACTACCAATATTTGTTTACAAATAATTCCAAATTATGTGATCGCGCTCGATTTAGACATCTTCTCATGAAGAAGGGAATGAGGTGGATGAATGTGTATTTTAATTCGGTTACACTGCAAGGAAATGTGAAGCATTGCACAGAAAATGTGACAATAGAGGCACAGAGAAACATGTTTGCAGAGCTACTACCAAAAATGACTTATACTAATGACTTTAAATGTACATTTAATGTTTTTCATAAAGAAAATGAAGCCTGTTTTTGGAAAATGTTCTTCTTGCTGCTAATTAAACATATAAAGTGACAAGTATTTATACATCACACCCATTTCAATATTAGTTTTAACTAAACATTATATTTGTCTATGACTATTTGACAGCATTGGAATGAAAATGCATGACAAATACTGTCACAATGCAAATGTTCCTGAAGAAAACTTAGTTTCTCTTTTGACAAGGTTATGTTCTTGACAGGTTTTTGGGAAATTTACCAAAACATGTTCATAAAATAGCGAGTCATCATCAATATGGCCATGTCATGGTTTATGAGAATATAGTGCTCAGTGTGTTTATGTCAAGCACCAACACTTTGAACAAGAGCTTTTATTTTAAATATGACTAAAACTAACTGACAACAGCTTGAACGCTGCATGCTGCTTGGCAGAGACAATACACACCAAGTAAATCAACCTGTGAGTATCTTGTCTTTCTGACTGTAGCATCTGTTCTGCAGCAAAAGTCTCAAATGTGTATTTATTCACCAGCTGGATGCCACATTTACTAAAAACATTCCCAAACAAATTTCATTGACTTGCTTTCACTTCACAGGATTCTGTGTAATCACTGCAATATGGCCATAATGCACCGTATTTTCACTTGACATTCATTTCTGGAGATGATTCAGGTTAATTACCTGCGATAATTAGTGTAATGGCACCTAAAATTGATTGCTGTTTTTCTGCTTTTTTTGTTTGTTTGAAAATGACACAATAAATGCTGCAAGCACTTTAAAACATGAGTTCATTCAAATATGAAAATTGTCATTGTCATTATTATATGTGCTGTTCGGTGAAGACAGAGGCTTTCAAGTTAAAAAACGAACACAAAAGCAACATCATGCGTTTTCTGAAATTATATGGTATGTGACAATATAAATCTTTTGTTATTCACAGCAAATAGTTGATGCATTCACGAGAGAAGAAGCACATTTTCATTTTACTAATGATTTATTTGATTCAAACTGATGTCTAAGAATCAGACTCATCCTCAAGTTCAACTCGTCAACTCAATTACACAGTTGTTAACAGTTCATTGGAAGCGAAGATAATCTGTGAATAAATGTTCCTCACATATCAATTCAGAACACTAAAAATGGGAAAATAACTATTTGTCATAATTTATTGGGTGCCTTGAAAGCTTGAAAACCTCAGTCCCCATGGAAACTAGCCTACACTAAAATATATCATTTTTTTTTTTTGTCCCATGGAGTAAAATGAGTAAATGAAGACAAAGTTTCATTTTTAAGTGACCTATTCCTTTAACATCAGTATTGTAGTGGTATTGGGACAAGCAAACCACCGGAGGTCATGTGACTTCTCCATTTAGTCCTTCTCTCATTAAGAACGGTATGTGGTGGTGTTTTTGATGTGGCGCTGCAACTTATTCCATATGATGAGATTTGGCTACAGAGGCACGCTAACAATTTATAGCAAAGACCAGAGCTGTGCAGAGAAAATCATGATGTTTGGAGAGGTCACGGCTAGTTTGTTCAGGGGATTGTGGGTACTTCTATTATTTACAT
Organism: Pimephales promelas; assembly: GCF_988280905.1. Lineage (NCBI taxonomy): Eukaryota > Metazoa > Chordata > Actinopteri > Cypriniformes > Leuciscidae > Pimephales > Pimephales promelas. Next base: position 38,941,609 of record NC_142774.1, on the reverse strand, counting down.
ATATAAATGTGCAGTGATGTGATTGTAAGGTCTTTTCCCAGAGTTCATTTAGTTATGCGTGTTGTTTATTAATAATATAATGAGAGGCAATGACCTCCCTTGAAAAGGTCACTAATGCTTTTATATGCCATAGTTAAACATGCAAATCCTAGCTGACACTCTCACTTTTAAACACATTGTCATCCTTGCAGTGTTCAATATTGAACTGCTAACTACTTTTTTAGGGAACTGCAAATATACTTGCACAGCAAAATACACAACTCATGCGACTGAACACTGCACTTTTAGAGTATATCATTTAATTATTATTTTTGCATTCATTGTATTGCCAGATCAACCACAAAGTGTGTATTCATGGAAAGGAATCAATCAATCAATCAATCAAATCAATCAATTTGGAGTAGTTACATTGTTATTGCCACATCAGCATAAAAATATATATATTTTTTGGCAGTAAATAAATACATTTGAAGTAGTTAAAGTTAGTAGTTAGTAGGGCTGGGTATTGAGACAAATTCGATTCGATTCACAAGCTTGCAATTCGATTCGATTTCGATTACGGTTCGATTTGATTCAATAGCGATTATTTTGGATATCAGTTACAATAAATGGCATTTTTTCTCAAGAGAATCAAATCTCTTAAATGCTGTAAACTATGGGAGTCTAGTTGTAGCCTACTAGGCTTCATTAGCCTAATATGAAGGTAATAATTTTGTTTTGTAGCTATACAAACACTTAAATTACACTTTTATTTATTTTTATAACAAGAAGATTATATGAAATATAAATATTTAAATGGTGGCTGTCATAAAAACTTGCCATATTTATTCAAATATGCATATTGAAGAACATCAAAGAGTGTGGACTAACGAGTTTATATGGGTTTTCTGAGGTAAATATGACGATACATGACATTGATTACAAGCTGTTTAACTGACGTCTTTCCACGGTTGAAACGCTGATTGAGCGAATCAATGTGATATGATACGGATTTCGATAAGTTGTACTCAATCTTTTAACACACTTTCAGATGCTCATTCATATTTATTTGGCGCTGTAACTGGTATTAAGCCGGAAGAGAGATCAGCGCTTCTTGAGCTGCGCCACAGCGATCTCACGCCACAGCGCCAAAACGCTATTTATGTTTTTGAATTTCTAAAGAAAATTGATGTAATTTGAAAATTGAGACTTTGTTTCATATCAATAGTAACAAAGGACAAAGATTATTGTGATTTTTTGGATGTGCGCAGCCGCGATACAATGTCTCATTCATTCAAATGAAACAGGATGACTAGTCGATTCTTGGGATTTAAGAATCGATATCGGTTCGTAAAAATGAGAATCGATTAATATCGAGAAATCGATATTTATTACCCAGCCCTAGTAGTTAGTATTACATTTTTTTATGGATAGGATTTATGTACAAATAAATAAACTCTTTAGTTATAGATTTTGATTGCCATATCAGCATACAAAGATATATTCATGTCAATCAACCAATAAATCTTCTTTAAAGGGGTCATGAACTGGCTTTTTGAATTTTATTATATTGTCGTCTAAGGTTAACGTATGACGTTTGATTGTTTTTTTTTTTTTGCATTAAATACATCAAAATGAATAAGTAGTACCCTAGTTTTGAGCCTAGCTGAAAAACGCTCGGTTTTCATGGGCGTCTCGCACTGAAGACTTGGAAGTAAACGCCCACTGCTGTGAGGATAACAGTTTTGCATATTATAATGAGTTTCAACTCACTCGTCGATGCACTTCGGGGAAATTGTTTTGGAACGAGGTAGGCATCTATGTTATTTAGGTATGCGTGTAATGTGAGAATCGTGGGCGGGGCTAAACCGGTCGTGTTGAAGTAGGCGTTGATCTTCTTCTGCGGGGGTGGTGTTTTATCCTCTTTGACAAACCCACTTTGAAAAAACGAGTGGTTTTCTGAGCCTGGTGTCAATAAAAGCTTTTATTGGAACTTACAGGATATTCTTATAATATGATGACCTCTTAGATGTCAAAAGCGCAAGGAAAATTTGATTTCTCAGTTGTTCATTACCCTTTTAAGCACATAGGTAGACAAAAATGTCCATAGAATCAAATACTGAAATATAGAAAAACTGACAACTTCGTCTTTTAAATGTCTTTTGAATTTTATTGGTTCCATGCTCTCGGCGACCAATAACTCGCCACACAAAACAAATTGTGCTCTGCACAAACCTTATTTTATGGCTTTATATCCTCTTGAAAATAACGAATGTGGTACATTAATCGTAGGTTCATCGCATCACATATTGCCACAAGTGTATTGCACATCTCAGTTTCCCTCCATATCGTGCAGCCCTATCTAACTAATCTGACCTTCTACCGAGTGTTTGATGAATTTGCAGCAAAATCTGATTCGATTGGATGTCCGACCTCATGACATTAACATCAAAGACATGGAAAGTGTTTCGTCTTCCCTTTCAGTGATCACGCACAATTCAATTAGTTGCACTTTATTATTTGCATCAAACAATGTTTTTCCCTTGCTGTCGGTGACCCCATCAGGACAGAACGCTTGAAAATCACCGCTTTGGAGTGTCCTTGACAAATACAAGAAGCATGTGATGCTCCTGTACACAAGAATGATGTGATCATAATGCAATGTCCCATGATACCCGCTGTGGTTTCATTCTGTTAAAAGAAGAGTCTGAAGGAGAGAGACCTTCCTCGGGCTAAATTTAAAACCAAAAACCTGACCTGGGGAATTGACTTTGGAGGGCAAACATCTCATCAAAGATACACAAAATAAATGTCTCAGTCTTGTGGTAATCGCAAAGCAGGCTCAATTCCTGCGGTAGGTTTGCCTCTGGATGTGAGCTTTCATTTACAGTCGTATTGGGAAGCTGAGATTGACCTGGGTAAAGCCCCCGGCGGTTCAACCACAAAGCTAATTGCCTGTAGTATAGGGAGATTGAGAGCCTTTGACCACCCAACCCTATGAACTGCAACTGAGAACTGACTTCTGCTACAGATATATATATAGGCTGGAAAGCTGGATTCAGGGGGGCATCTGCTAAAGTCATGCTTTCAATGAGTGAATCTGAAACCACACTCTTAGAAAAAAAAGGTTCTATATAGAACCTCAAAAGGTTCTAAAGCGCTACATATTTGGAACCCCTAAAATGCAATGCATGTGAATGATCACAAAATTCCAACCCGATCTCACGGGAATTCGTACGAATTTTACGAGGTGGCTAATTCGTAACAATTCATACGACCTCAGTCGTACAAATTAGTACGATTTTTGCTAAATCGTACATATTTTACGAATTGGCCAATTCGTATGAATTCGTACGAATGACCTACCCCTGACCCCGCCCCTAAACATAACCGTCACGTGGGTTTAGACAAATCGTATGAATTCGCACGAGTGAGGTCGTACGAATTAGTACGAATTAGCCACTTTTTAATCACTCGTACGAATTCGTACGAATTGGTCGTGAGATAGGGTAGAAAATTCAAGATATGGGGCTTAAAAAATATCACGAAGACTGCCATTTCAGTCAAAAATCAGCATGATTAAAATGCGATATTAAGCTACTACAGTTTAAAAAACAATAATTTAATTACAACTTCAAAACGTTGCAGAATAACGTAATATATGACTGAATAATAGCCGATAAAGAACAAATTAATTCATTATCATCATTTTATTTTTGCATAAAAGGTCCTTTGCAGTTGAGTAAAGAACCCTATGCTACATATATTGAACCTTTTTTTTTTCTGTAATGCAGCTGAATCAAGCACTAAATGCATTGAAACACAACATGTGTATTTAAATGAACTCATTGTCATTGATTTTAGAGAAAACTCCATGCCTTATTCATAAAACTGGTGAAATGAATGTTGCACACTATGTTTATTTTACCACCTTCTTGTAGTATTAACAGTACATTATGTATAATTACATGCAACTAAACCAAACCCTATCCTAACCCTTATTCCTCATGTATAACTAGGACACCTTCAAATAAAGTGTAATCCAATGTTTGATCAGTTATATTTGTCTGCCTTTCTAAGCAGTTGATCAAATGGAGAAGAGCATTGAAACCTCAAATATTCATACATGCAATTTCGTCTAACGTGGTCTTTAGTGAACCATGTATTAAAACAACTCATATAGTGCATAAGTGAATCCCCCCCTCAGTTTTTAGCTGTGCTCTGTTTAACAAACGACATCCACCGTGAAAAGTGCTGGCATGATTTTTTAATGCCCCTGAATAAAATGGCCCTTGTGGGAAATGTCCGTTGGCTGAACACGGGTTAAAATGTTAGACCACAGACGCATTGAACAAAGAAAAGCAATTCTTTGACTTCAGGATGTCATCACACACTGAAAAGAAGGACACTTGCAAGGGTTTAGTCTAGCTATATCACTGTCACTGTGCATTGAGTACTTCCAAATGCTTAAGAGTTGGTTGTCAGAGAAACCATTTTTTTTTTTTGTATTCTTCTCATTAATCTTTCACTATCCACCTTATTCTGCACCCATTCTATTTCCCATGATTCATTGCGGTTTTCCACTTCCTGTTGAAGTATTGTTTACATATAATGCTAGCACTCTAGTCCAGACCACTCATCTATACACAATGATATATTATATAGATCAGTGGTCCAGACATTAGAAAAATATCATGCGTTTTATATTCACGGACATGACCGTTATGAAAGCGACTTTAAATCGTTCACCGAGATTTTAAAGAGAAACCACAAAGAAACCTTTCTTTAAAGTGAATTTCGTTTTTTTATTAATTGAATCTTAATTTAAATCAATGTTTCATCAACCAATTGACTGTTTTTAATAAATAAGAGGTATATAATATACTGGACTTTGGTCTGAAACTCGGCGTAACGTTATGCCTAACCTCACAGCCCTGAGAAATATATAGACTATGCATCTTTGAAAGCAGAGGTAGAGAGGAGTCAAAGGGCCAACCAGCCTAACCTTTTAGTACTGTTAAGCAGTCGGAGTGATAGAAACTGTCGGATGTTTGCTGGATTGGGGTCATGAAGTCATGAAGAAAAGAAAAAAAAAAACGTTCATTTTGTTTTTATCTGTGATTTAATAAAAAATAACGTGATCAGATCACATTTGATGAATGTTTTTTTTTTTTTTTTTTAGCGATGTGAGGATGACACAATCTAAAACACATGGCAAAAAAGCATAGACTAGACTCGAACTGGAAGTTGACAACCGGAGTCGTTGTCATGGCGGCGCCCTTTGTTTAGAGCAGAATAAGGTGGATAGATTCTAACCACCTTTACAAAAAAGTACCATGGTAAAATGCTTTTGGACAGTAGTTTGATGGTAATAACATTATTTGAAGTACCTCAGAAATACCATGTATATGAACATGATGATGTTGACATTTTGCTACTGTATTTCAAGCTAAACACGTGTTCCTAAAACGATTCACACGGGAGTGACAAAAATACTACAGAGCAAGACGTGTCCGGAACAAGTCACAACATGGCAAGGGTGTAAAATTCTTTGGGTAAGTAAAATGTGAAGCAGTTATTTTGTTTAAGGTTATCAAGGAGTGTTAAAGGAGTAGTTCACTTAAAAAAAAAAAAAAAAACTTTGCTGATAATTTACTCACCCCCATGTCATCCAAGATGTCCACGTCTTTCTCTCTTCAGTTGAAAAGAAATTAAGGTTTTTGATGAAAACATTCCAGGATTTTATTTATATAATGGACTTCACTGGGAACCAAACAGTTCAAGGTCCAAATGAGAGTTTCAGTGCAGCTTCAAAGGGCTTTAAACAACACCAGACGATGAATAAGGGTCTTATCTAGGACCCTTCAAGTCATGACTCGAAAAAAAAGATTTGTTCATTTTGATGAACGAGTTTGAGAGTTACGAACGCTCATCACAGAGCAGAGCAGGCGAGCATTTGTGCTTATAAAACTTAAACTTTTTAATTTATTTTTTAAAGGAACGATGGTTTCGCGAGATAAGACCCTTATTCATGCTCATGAGAGTTTCATTTGGACCTTATTTGGCATTATCAGGACCCAGAAATATTCCCCCATTGCATTATTATATATATATATATATATATATATAGTAGTCAACATTATACACTGTATAATAGTTTAATGTAGTACTGACACTAAAACTCTAAAAAAAAAAAAAAAAATTGATTTTTTTTTCTCACACAGTATTTTTTTTTTTTTTTTCTCGGGGAACTATCCACGATACATGTCGTCACAATCCACGATATGTATTGTTGCATTTTTGTATCGCGATATATTGGGGAACGATATTACACCCCTACAATTTACTATACTAGGGGGTATTTAAATTCAGTACATGCATATGTAAATGGATTTGTAGTATATTTAGTATTAAATAAATGTATTTAAAGGATATATTATTATATTTTTTCACAATTTACTTTCATAAAATGTTGTTATACAATGATACAACTAATCATTCTGTGCTTTAAGTGCTGTAAGTATTTCCAACTGACACCATAACTGTACCATAGTCCTGCCAAATCATTTTTGTAAGGGCTGAAAAAACATTTTTTGTGTGTCATGCAGTTCAGTAATGAAGATTTAAACACGGTGGAAGGGAAGCTCTTGGGAAATGAGACTTTCTTGCAAGCGTGCATTGGAAATCCTTTCGATCTCAAGACAATGCATCATTATTGTCCACTCAATCGTGCAAATCGATGACTCTCGTAAAATCATTCTGTTCGCCGGTCCCTAATCAAGGCTCAAGATGAAGATGAATAACATTTTAAAAAGCAACATTCTGAGATGGTGGAACTTGCATTTGATAAATGGTGTATCACTTGGCATTAAATAGATTCTGTGTGTTAACCCTGATAAAAAGCTATTGGCAGAAACCTGACCTGGGAAAAAGTAACTGCTTCAATTGAACTTTCTTGCTAGAGGCGAATAGTTGACCTTGCTGCATTTCAGGACAATTGCCACCAATAAAGAATAGTTTGAAGGCAGTAATTTTCACACAGTCTGAATGATGGCTCTAGAGAAAATTAATAATTATTTTTCATTAAGATCAGCCCTTGCCCTCAGCTTATGTACAAACAGAATTAGCACTCTGTTGGTATATGAGACATCTGGGACATCTTATAGCCGTCTTATACAATAACAGAGGATCCACACTAACCTTGCAGCATGTGAAACTCAGTTTGTGTGGAAATCAGCTTGGCAAAGCCAGGAAAGTCAATTGTGATAGATGTTAAATCATGCATCACTGACTATATGTGATTTGAACAGACAGCGCCGGACATCCCGCCAGACTGAAAACACACGCCAGAGTCGACAGACCGCAGCATCTTCACCCAGGAGCGTGAACTTTCTCGCAGCCGCTGTCTTAATAAAACAGCATTAGTGATGTGAATGATGCGCCAGGAGCAAAGCTCGTTGTGTGTTCGGGGAGGACGGGAAAATTAAGTGACTAAGGATCTCACATGTGAAAACGGAACTGGAAAATGTACTTTTTCCACAAATCCAAGATTTCAAGGGATTGTTGATGAATAGAAAATTAAAAAGAACAACATCTATCTATCCATCCATCCATCCATCTACCGTTCATCTATTCATCCATTTATCCATCTATTCATCTATCATCTAACCATCTATCCATCCATTCATCTATCCATCCATTCATCTATCAATCTATACATCCATCCATCTATCCATCTATCCATCCATCCATCTAAACATTCATCTAACCATCCATCCATTCATCCATCAGCATACTGTCGTACGGTTTTTTTTTCTTTTGTTTTATAAATCTGTGAATTATTTCAATCAAATGTATGTTGCGTATTTCTTTTATATAGTCCTATAGACTATGATTTTATGAAAACAAGTTTTGTTTTTTTATTGAATTTTTAATGCAAGTCCATTTTCCTTAATGGCGAGGTCTGAAAACCATTGGTGTAAAAAAAAAATGTTGTTTTAACTTCTTGTAACTGAGCGCTTGAGGTGAGAACAGAAGTTTGTTAGTCCTTAATGAAATACAATTGAAAATGCATTTAACAGGTTTGTCAAGACTGCCACTGTGTTGATTGAGACACATTGTAGAATTTCCATTTGACCAATAATGAAAAACAACCCAGTTTGTCTCTATAAATCATGCTGTTGGTCCCCAGTGTTTTTCTGGTCTTTTAATATATGGATTTTTTTCAAATAGTTATGAATGCAACCGTTTTGATTTATTATGGTAGAATGAGCCAGAGCGGTAAATTAACTTGTCTAAAAGTGAAGTCAAGAATCCTGTATCCACATGCATTTAATGACGCAGACCACTCCAAGGCAGACGGAAGGTGAGAATTCAATCATAACAACACTGTAGGGAGTTACTTTGCACAGCGTGGTGTGCTTCTGTCACTTTTAATGTATAATTACCATTAAAGACACAGACACGTCACACCGCGCACAGCATGCGCGAGTGTTTGTGTTAACTGCTAAAGCAATGGCTGTTCATGCAAGAGAGCCACTCTTCGCCACCATTGTAATTGAGGTGGTCGCTGCCACAGCAAGTGTGCAGATATTCTGAGGAAAAATGTTTTCACGGTGGGAAAAAAAAAAAAAAACCCACAATGGTCTCTGACCAGCACCTTCAGTGACACTATACATAACAAATTCACTGGTTATTCCCTTGAAATATACATGTGGCAGTGCTACACTGAAAAGAAACATGGAGGCATTAAAAATGCACGGCAGTCCCTTATGTCTTTGTGGATCTTCCGTTTTGGAGGTAACAAGCCAGGGAATTCGGGATGTGGTGACTCAGTTTTGCTTAGCACAGCCTCGCCTAGAGTTGAGGAAGGGAAAGTGTCTTTGAAAGTCTGAGGATGTAAACAAAGCTATATTTCAAGTTTCATAAACTAAAAATTGAATTTTGCATGCAAAAAATAAAAAAATAAATAAGCATCAGCCCTACTGGTAATGCTGTTTGTGGTGTGTGTGTGTAGATAATCTGTAAAATAAATGTTTTTTTTTTGTTTGTTTTTTTTTTGTTTTTTTCTGTATGTAGGCATCAGAAATACTAGTGAATATTATTCAGAAAAATTATGTGCTGAGAACTATATCCAGAATGGATAATAGCAAAAAATTAAGCAAGTTTATAGAAAAATGTGCAGAACTTAAATCTCTGAGTAAGAGTTTTGCACGGCACGGCAGGTTATATGCTGTTATTAACTAGACATATTTTAGTGCCAGTATTAATTTCCTTAATGTACTTGAAAAGCAGCATGAAAAGATGGCGCTAGTGCGACGTTAATTAGTTTCTATCTTCTTTAACAGTGTGATATCGGTAAATTATGCAAAACATTAGTATGATGGATCTGCATTATAATTTGAAAGAACTTTGGAATAGATCTGTGGTCAGTTGTCAAATGAATTTTCATCCTCACAACAGATGATGAAGTCGATAACCAAAGGTCACCGGGAGAAAAGTTAACATTAAAAAAGTTAAAGGCCTTCCATTGAAAATTGTGTATTTGACATGCCTACACTTCAATAAGAGAGATCCAATTGCCAGTAAAATACATTTATCAGAGTAAATTAACATTTTTTTTTTCTTTCGAGAAATCTAATCATGTCTCTAATTGCCAACATAGGCTCATTGGAAAAACATGCCTTTACCTACATTTTGAAAACATACCAAAAACATTCATACAATAGATTGCAGTTGTTTTTAGCCGAAATGAACACTAGTGGCAGTAAAACGCCAACAACTTTTATTCCTTTTCATGCAAATTATGATTACAGGAGTAAAATATTAAATCATAGTATTATTTCTCGAGCTTCCTTGCACAGTAACATTACAGTAACACAGCTTGATTTGTAAACTAATACATTTTGATGTTTGCATAACATCCCTTTATGGCCATCATTTACCCATCCTCTGATGGCTACTTCCAGCAGGATAATGCACCATGTCACAAAGCTCGAATCATTCCAAATTGGTTTCTTGAACATGGCAATGAGTTGACTGTAGTAAAATGGCCGCCACAGTCACCAGATCTCAACCCAATAGAGCATCTTTGGGATGTGGTGGAACGGGAGCTTCGTGCCCTGGATGTGCATCCCCTACGCTATCTCATGACCAATTCGTACGAGTGATTAAAAAGTGGCCAATTCGTACTAATTCATAAGATCTCACTCGTACGAATTCGTACGATTTGTCCAAACCCACGTGATGGGTAGGTTTAGGGGCGGGGTCAGGGGTAGGTCATTTGTACGAATTCATACGAATTGGCCAATTCATAAAATATGTACGATTTAGCAAAAACGTACTAATTCGTAATAAAAAAAAAAAAAAAAAAAAAAATGTAATAATTGTTATGAATTAGCCACCTCGTAAAATTTGTACGAATTCTCGTGAGATCCGGTTGGCATCCCACAAATCTCCATCAACTGCAAGATGGTATCCTATCAATATGGGCCAACATTTCTAAAGACTTGTCGAATCAATGCCACGTAGAATTAAGGCAGTTCTGAAGGCGAAGGGGGGTCAAACACAGTATTAGTAGGGTGTTCCTATATAATCCTTTAGGTGAGTGTAATCAGCTCAATATATGGCCTTTCTGTAGTAAACTTGCCCAGTAGCTAACCTGGTACAGCATTGCGTCGCAAGGAGTCACAACACTCAATAAAATAGCTTAAAGATTTGTATAATCAAGCTAAAATTGCATGGTTGTTTCAACAAATGCATTATTTGATATCATGGTTTCGTGTAGTTGCGTACTTTTTTTAAGAGTGATGGAGCTTAACCACTTTAACTTAAAAAAAAAAACAACAACAACAACAACCAACTGGATACTGATTTTGCTTTTAGTGCAACTTACCAGAAGTTTCACTCCAAAGCTGTAATATCATTTTGAACTAATGTCGCCACAGGCACGTTTTTCTCAATGAGCTTGGGTTGACGTTTCAAATTTGTTTTGACCCTTGGCAAACACAGTAATTAAAGCTGAATGTGTTGTCACACCTCTTGTTGCACCTTCATTATGAATTTTAGACCTTTTGCTAACTTTGGCCAAGGATGAAATAACAGTTGGTGATTCAAGTACTACGGACATCCCATCTGACTTAATAAATCCAGAGCACATGACCTTCCCCTACTCCCTACATACAGACAACAGGGATCCCAATCCCATCCAAATCACTACATGAAACGAACACACATGCCACATTCACAACAGCAACTCAAACTTTTAGTGAAGCGAAAGTGTGCAACCTCATTCAAGGATATGCAAAACTTGAGAATGTGGCACGAAAAACAAGTTTTGCATGAAGTGTACAGTTTCTTGATAAAAAAAAACAAGCATAATTTACTTCCTACAGCCACAAGATCACAATTGTGCGAAACCGTCACTGTGTGTTTTAATCACTTGAGGACTAGCTCAAAGAAACATGGAATTTAAAGGGCGCAGATATGAAATTCAGGGTCTGTAAATTCAATGGCCTTTCATCGAGCGTGGAATTCTTGAATACAAGCAGGATACCTCCGAAAGTCCGTCCTCAAAGAAGATTTCATCCACTCAGAGACATAAAAACAACTCTCTAGTATGCAGTGCACCACTCAGCATGTTGTCAAAGTCTTGCGGGTGCTCGTGCACAAACAGCGGCCCAGTGTCACACCAGGCTGACGCGTCTTCCCGACTTTCTCCCAACTGACACGGAACATCTGTCACCAAAAGGACCGGATAAGTCGAGCACCAGCGGAGAGGAAATATGGCATTATGGCCTGCTTGCCAGAGCACCACTATAACAGAGCCCTCCATTTTTCATGGCTTATCTCCAAACCGGTGACATCCCACACTTTTGATTTCCACTTTGGACAGAGAAGAGGGTAATATTGTTTACAAAAGCATCTGCTTCGCCTCGCTCCCCGACACGGCTCCCCTCGGATGCTAAAGTGCTTAATCCACCGTCTTAGAGAAAACCGCACGCGCTACTTCAACAGAATTAGCATTGTGGGATTAATCGCTCTGGAAGCGGTCGAAATACCTGCGTCCACTGCACCAGAAAATGATCAGCCGGAGGAATTTGCGACGAATTAAGATCTGTAAAACAGCACTCATTTTTTAATTTAGCACTTTAAAGTGTTGGTGCGGAAGCCAAAACAAAGCATCGCTATTGCGGTTTCTTAACAACTCAAACCTGCTGCATGAAACTATTCCGCCAGAATTTGTCATGCATGTGGTGGTTTCAATTTACTGAGGAGAGGTGCTATTGTTTTTCCAAAGCAATAAGGCTTGATTTTCACCTGGTGGGTGATTAAATAGGTTAACACATATAGAATTGCATTGAAGGAAGGAATCAGGGGACACATTTCTTAGAGGGGTTTGAGTGGGTACTTTTTTACTCAGAGCAGTAAGCAATGGCCTAGGAACCACTCACAACACCTTAGCGACTGCATTGCGACACTCTGTTGAAAACACTGAGAATACTTTAGCAAATGCTGAGAAAGATCAACATCTCAGCCTTGAGTTTTGCACATACACGAAAAAAAAAAAAAAAAATATATATATATATATTGCATTTAATATGCTCCATTTTTAATACTGTTCTAATAAAGTGCATTCCAATGTGATTCTGCTTGATAAATAAATAAATAATGGCGGCGAGTATTGCTTGAACAAATATCACAGATTTTTTTTTTTTTTTTTATTGCACATAAAAGTCTATAATTGTTGGCTAGAACCACTATCAATACTCCCTTATACTAAGTTATTACATTCTGTAACATTCTGTTCTGTGCTGCTTTGTGCATTCTGTGCTGCTTAATATTTTATTGAAACCGTGATTTTTTTTTTTTTTTTTTTTTTTTTTTAGGATTCTCTGATGAATAGAAAGTTCAAAAGTTTAAAAATATAAATCTTTTGTAACACTATAAATGTTACAATAATTTAATGCCTCCCTGCTGAATGAAATTATTAATTTCTTTCATATTGATTACACTGTAACTCACACTACTTGTAGTACAGAAATAAACTGCATCTAAAATCATGAAGTTTGCACGAAGCCTATACCTTTAATAAAAAAGTAATCCCATAGTCATTCAGTATCCAGAGCAAGCCACCACCCAGAACATCATGTAACATGCAAAACCACTCAGAACCTTAACAACCAGTTTGATCACCCTAGCAACCACATAATACACTAAAAAAAAAACACTCCCAGCACCATATTAGCAATTCCCTCAGAAACACTCAAAAATGGTTATGCCGTGGTTTGAACAGACTCACGTTTACTTCAAAATGAGCTTAAAAATCAAAAGTTCCTTATAATTTCACAACGATATGCACATGCCGATGTGACAAACAGTACACGGGCAAAACATCCATGATAATGTCTCATATCATATTCCCACCTCTCTGTTTTTATAACAAGCTGAACTCTTTCAGGGAGAGAGACCTTCAGGTACATTTAGACATGTATGAACAAAGACTCTCTGTAGATGCCGTCATACATACATGTGACGACTACACAGAGGAGCTGTGTGAAAGGCTGGCTGTCTCCAGTGACACACATCACTGCACAGATGGGTTAAAGTCTTTAGTTCAATGGCACTGAGAGTCAAAGACGGCACAAAAGGTATTCTGTTGCATTTACTGAGACATGCAGAGATATGGGGAGGAAAGTTGGTGTTTTTGTGGCCCCTAAATGGAATTTGGCCACTTTGGATGGATGGAAAGTTGGTGTTTTGTTGGCCCCTAAATGGAATATGGGCACTTTGGATGGATGGATGGATGGATGGAAAGTTGGTGTTTTGTTGGCCCCTAAATGGAATATGTGCACTTTGGATGGATGGATGGAAAGTTGGTGTTTTGTGGCCCCTAAATGGAATATGTGCACTTTGGATGGATGGATGGAAAGTTGGTGTTTTGTTGGCCCCTAAATGGAATATGGGCACTTTGGATGGATGGAAAGTTGGTGTTTTGTGGCCCCTAAATGGAATATGTGCACTTTGGATGGATGGATGGAAAGTTGGTGTTTTGTGGCCCCTAAATGGAATATGTGCACTTTGGATGGATGGAAGGAAAGTTGTTTTGTGGCCCCTAAATGGAATATGGGCACTTTGGATGGATGGATGGAAAGTTGGTGTTTTTGAGGCCCCTAAATGGAATTTGGGCACTTTGAATGGATGGAAAGTTGGTGTTTTGTTGGCCCCTAAATGGAATATGGGCACTTTGGATGGATGGATGGGAAGTTGGTGTTTTTGTTGCCCCTAAATAGAATCTGGGCACTTTGAATGGATGGAAAGTTGGTGTTTTGTGGCCCCTAAATGTTGAATGGATGGAAAGTTGGTGTTTTGTGGCCCCTAAATGGAAAATGGGCACTTTGGATGGATGGATGGATGGAAAGTTGGTGTTTTGTGGCCCCTAAATGGAATATGGGCACTTTTAATGGATGGATGGAAAGTTGGTGTTTTTGTGGCCCCTAAATGGAATATGTGCACTTTGAATGGATGGATGGAAAGTTGGTCTTTTTGTGGCCCCTAAATATATGGAATTATGCATGCATGTATGCAAGTAATAAAGCAGGAAATTCAGCTTTGCATCACAGGAATAAATTCCTTTTTTAAAATATATTCAAATGGAAAACAGCACAGTACTGTATTTTTTATCAAATAAATGAAGCACTGGTAGGCATAATAAACTTGATGATTCAAATGATTCAAAAACTGAATACAATTATCCTGTTGGTATATTAACAGCTAATGCATTTGTGAAGGATACCATTCATAACTGTTTACTAAAATTCTGCATTTACACTGAACAAAATTATAAACGCAACACTTTTCACCCACATTTTTCATGAGCTGAACTCAAAGATCTAAGGCTTTTTCTGTATGGTAAATGGACAGCATATATACAGCACTTTCACAGACCCATTCACTCACTCATTCACACACCGACGGCGGTGTCAGCCATGCAATGCACCATCCAGCTCATCAGGAGCAGCTCATGGACACCTCAACACTTGGTCAGGTGGAACCGGGATATAACCACTAACCTTCCAGTTTGTAATCTATCCGGATGGCTGGTCTCAGACGATCTTGGAGGTGACGATTCTAGATGTGGAGGTCCTGGGCTGGTGTGGTTACACATGGTCTGTGGTTGTGAGCCCGGTTGGATGTACAGCCAAATTCTCTGAAACGCCTTTGGAGACGGCTTATGGTAGAGACATGCATATTCAATTCACGGGCAACAGCTCTGATGGACATTCCTGCAGTCAATTGCACGCTCCCTTAAAACTTGTGACATCTGTGGCATTGTGCTGTGTGATAAAACTGCACATTTTAGAGTGGCCTTTTATTGTGGCCAGCCTAAGGCACACACCTGTGCAATAATCAAGCTGTCTAATCAGCATCTTGATATGCCAAACCTGTGAGGTAGAAGGATTATCTCGGAAAAAAAGTAGTGCTCACTAACACAGATTTAGAAGGATTTATGAACAGCATTTGAGAGAAGTAGGCATTTTGTGTACATAGAAAAAGTCTTAGATCTTTTGAGTTCAGCTCATGAAAAATGGGTTGCATTTATAATTTTGCTCAGTGTATTTTAAAAGACAAAATCCATAAAGGCTTCCTTCATTTTTCGGCTTATTTAGGGTAGTTCTATGTGGCATGTCTCGAGACCTTTGCAATATGTCTCAAGTGAAAAGGCGGATATTAGATAAGGGACACAATATGAAGTCTGAGGTCTCTAAACAGCAGAGATTTGATCAATCAGGGCAGGTAAAATGCCACAGACTCAAACAGAAGGCTCTGTCAAATAATATACAGTACCAGCATGCTTCACAGAAAATACCCTGCGCGCTATTAAAGTTTTCTCCTCGGGGGAGGACGAAAGCATGCCAGTCAGGCGTGTGCCTGGGCGTGTGTCGTAGGGAGCGTTTTAATGACACATACCAGGGTGTGGGTGGGTTTGATGGGCTGAAAATCATTTTAACGGCTCAACGTTCACATTAGCCTAATTAACTTCATGTCAACATGTAAACCAGGTGTAATTGCTCACTAAAGGTGTCTACATCAGTGGAGGGAAAAAAAAAAAACACATTAAAGAGTGCGAGCGCTGCTCGTCCGTGCAAAACCCGTGGGTGGTTGCCAGGGTGTTCTGGATGGTTGCTAGGTGTTCCCTTACTGGTCCGAGGCGAAACTGCCCATCCCCAAAGTTGTTGGCTTTGTTTCCGTTGAAGTTGCAAATATTGCAGGAATAAAGCAATCTTTATCCCACGTATTCAAGAAAACAAAATCATCACGTCAATGGACACTGGCACATAATGCAAATGAAAATTAAAATAAGGATGTTGGTTTGATGAATTATTTAATCTACAGGATGTGCAAAAGTTGCATGGTTACACATTTATTCGGTATATGTATTTCTGCAGGTGAATAACATCAAGTAAGCCTATATGCGGTGGTTTTTAAGTGCATTTTCCAAGTTGTATCTGCATCAACTCTGCTTGGACTGAACAATCTTGAAAATTGTGCACAAAAATCATGCTATTATTTTACTGGATTTTTAAAAAGAAGAAGAAGAAAAAAAACATGCTTTATCATCCACCAATGAAATGCCAATACTACAATACACAAAACAATTTTTTTTAAAAACCTGTAAAGATATATAAAGAGATAGTTCACCCAAAATTAAACCCTAATATCGTAAACTGTGGGTAAAGTAAAAAAAAAAAAAACACTTTTTCTTTAAATAGCATAAATAATAAATAGCAAAGGAAAATAAACTGTCAGTTTGAAATATCTCAGGCACTCCCTTCCTGGTTTTAATTTACTTCGGCCCAAGAATGATCTGCCAATGGTCGCTCCTGAAGGGCAACAGTCAGTTAGAAATGAATCGGATCATATTTTTTTCTTTTTTTTATGAAAGTCAAAGTCTCCCTGAATCTAGCCATCTAACATCCCGCTCAACCCTAAAGAAAATGA
The DNA here is from genome assembly GCF_988280905.1 of Pimephales promelas. Classification (NCBI taxonomy): domain Eukaryota; kingdom Metazoa; phylum Chordata; class Actinopteri; order Cypriniformes; family Leuciscidae; genus Pimephales; species Pimephales promelas. The sequence continues at coordinate 38,924,629 of NC_142774.1, read as the reverse complement.
GTGGGAGAGCTTCCGCTATAAATGCCAGAGCTGCTCTTCTCAGACAAGAGATTACTCTTTGAGACGTTTTATGCATTTCAGTCCTTCTCGTCGCAGCTCCTTCCAAATAGTACATTGCTTTCAGTTGGAAAATCCCTGATTATTTCTTAAAGGCGGTTCACTCCTTGGTGGTATAAATGGACAGGTGTTATTCCGAACAGATTATCATATCAACAGACTGTTTGCTATATGTGCAGCCCATGCTAAAAATATACTTGAATTTAATTGTGCATAGTTTTAGCAAAATAAAAATGATATTTTTTTTAAAAATGTGAGAAGGAAAAAAATCTCATATATTATCAAAGGTTGCTCATTCATAAAACTCAATTTATGGTAGAAATATGCCAACATAGAGATGTTGTGTGACATGCTATCATCATAAAAAAAGTAAATTAAATTACTGATCCCACAACCAATTATAAAAAGTTGCTGTTCTTTTTTTAACTTCTATTTGTTGGCAATTTTCTAGGTCACGGCAATGAAACGTCAAGTCACATTCCTCAGCATTTAACCTTCTTCACACAACATCACAAGCCTCCAAATGTCTTAAATCGATAAACAAGTCTAGATGCACCTGATGGACATTTTACATGACTTTGGCAGTGACCTGGATGAGTGAGAACCTTATGAGAAGTGAGAAGTAATGTAACATTCCCCTGACCCTGATCCGAACACAGTAGCAATACCCAGCTGATGTGCATCACATCTAATCATTAATTATAGATCCTGAACCTTTAACAGCCCAATGTGTTTCAAATGCCACTTTCAGTTATTACAGATTTTTTTTTTGTAAGTATTATCAATAGTGATATATATATATTGAAATATCCATCTATTTTTTTAAAGGTTTTTTTTTTGATTACATATGAAATTATGATGTTTTAAACAAGACCTATTATGCTTTTTTACATTTTAAACTTCAGTTAGTGTTTAATAAGTGTGAAATATTGCTGTTTACAGTAAGCAAGAAAAAGGTCTGCAGTTCTCTATATATGAAGAACAGTGTCATGGTTTCTCGACGCCCTGAAACGCCTCCATATAATCTTGAGTTTTGTTCTGGGAGCAAAATTTCCTTAAACAACACATAGGTCTAGCCAACCACCATATTGTGCTTTTTTGGAAGGAGGGGCTTCATAGAGACAGGAAACAAACAAGGGTGTGTTTCTCAAAAGCATCTTGAGCTAAGTAGAAAAACAATCAACAATCAACTTGGCCTCACAATGGCTTTGGCGAACACAGAGCTTTACAGACTGGCAGACTGGGAAGAGTGGTGCTACAACAAGCATGAACACCTATCAGACCCGATATACAGAATCAAGACTTCAAAGGCCATACTATGGCCTCATTAAAGATGACTGGATAAACTTACAAAAACCTTTTTTTTTTTTTTTTTTTTTTTTTTTTTTTTTTTGACTGATACTTGAGATTAATTAAGATTGTATTAATTCACATGACTTTTCCATGGCTGGAAAACTGACAATTTTAAAGCCTATTTTGTAAATTGCTTCCATTTTTCATAATAATGTAAATATATTAGCATTATTTTAACTCTTTTCTGTGAACAGATCTGTATATTAATCAACATATTATGTGATGAATTTATTCATGTGTGTCATGTATTTTCATAAAAATCAACAGTCTCAGCACAGGAACACAGTGTTTTAAACATGAATCTCTGCCTCCACCATGTGGCCACTGTTTGTTAAAACCTGCACAAGTACTGATCATGTGCACAACACTTTCATATAATAATTCAGATAATGTGATCCATATTACAATTACGTTCTGCTGCAAATCAGATGATTCAAAGTTTAAAACCAATGCATTTTTTTTTTTACAAAAACCTGCTTTCATTTCATAAAAAAAAGTTTTCCTATAATTTACATCTGATCCATCCACCATAGACTGTAGACAGACAGACAGACAGACAGACAGACAGACAGACAGACAGACAGACAGACAGACAGACAGACAGACAGACAGACAGACAGACAGACAGATAGATAGATAGATAGATAGATAGATAGATAGATAGATAGATAGATAGATAGATAGATAGATAGATAGATAGATAGATAGATAGATAGATAGATATTCAAGGTAATCATAGATAGATAGATATTCATGATAGATAGTATCAAGTATCAACATATCAAGATAGATATTCATAGATGGATAAATAGATAGATTGTTTGTTTGTTTGTTAATTCGCTCTCTTGTTTACAGTAGCTGCAATGCTACCCAAATATTTCCTACCAAAGAGAGCAGATGTTGTTTTGTTACATTTCCAGTATTGAATTTATAGCCATGAAGCCTTCCTCCATTTACTGGTAAATAAGATTCTAAATGTTGTATTTTTATGCTTTAATCTTGTTGTAAACATGTCAATATGGAATTTCACTTTATGTGTGTGTAAAAAAAGAGCGAGTGTGAGAGAGCATGTGTGTGTTGGTAAAAAATATGTACATAATATTTATTGACAGCTGGAGAGTGGATTTCTAGTTCCTAACAACACACTTGGCAGGTGAGGACTCTAAATTAACCCCCACACTTACAAGAGGAGTAAATTAAGTTCAAAATAAAACACTTTTTTCCATTTTGTTTCTGTTATGTTGAATTTTTTTATTGTGCTGAGTGAAGCTTGTGCTTAGGGATGGCTGATGACTGTGGTGCTAATGTTGGTGTAGAGATAAATCGATTATTATCTGCTCATTCAATACATTCCATTTAGTAAAAATAGAGTTAAAATTGGCATGCTAACTTAGATTACTTGTTATCTGGAAGATTGAGTTGAGTTTAATTGTTTTAATTAAGTTCACTACACAGGGAATTTAAAGGGAAATTAAGTTTGTTCAACTAAACATTGTGGACTTGTTCTAGTGTTGTTTGTGCAGGCACAAAATTCATTTTGTGGAAAAGGTTTCTTGATGTAGTGAAGTTCATTTATTTATGTATTATGATTGCTGAAGACCTTGGTGCAGAGATGACGTCAAAAACTGGAAGATTAATTCACCACTGATTACCTTGAAATTTTTCCTTGTGTTTTTATAATGGGGCTTTTTAGTTTATGAGTGAAATAAGGTCTGTGGAAAACACAACTTGACGATACTTGAACATTTTATTCTACAACGTAAACTACATGTGCACCCTAAATATTCTTATCTAGTTTCTAATCATATATATATAATAATACCAGCTTAAAATTTTGCATTTTCGATATGGGTGTGTACTTTACTGAAAAGTACAGTGCACATTATCTTTAAGTACACTTCTGATTCTCTGAATGTGTAAAACACAAAATAATTGGGATTTTAGTGGTTTTAAACTTTTACTTGTCTTCATTTATGTTTGATTTCTAAAGTAGAGAACTGCAATAGAACAGATGTTATTTTCTCATCCATTTAACCAGACCAAGAACTGAAGAAAACGGACCACAATACAGCTCAAATGAAAGTGGTTTCCTCAAAGGTGCTGTAGAGACACATACTCCCAAAATAAAGGCCCAAACTAATAAAGAAATAACCCACAGAAGAAGTGAGACATCACAGGAGGAAAATCATATTACCATACACACACAGAGAGAGAGAGAGAGAAATAAAGAGAGCTATGGGTTTATCACTCCAAGGACAGCCAGCCACTACATGTGTTCAGACCAGAGTCAAACCACACAGTTTCGTGTCACAACCTCTTCTTTCAAAATGAACTAAAACTGATCGAATTGACATGTCCATGCTACCAAAATTTGAATTATTATTGAATTATTTTTACTATGCATCCATTTTGCATGCTTTGCGTTGGACTGGAATGAAGCACATGCTTAAATTAAGTGTTCCTGCAAGTGTTTTTGAGCAAGATGAGAAAAGGGGAAAACGTATGATTATTGTTCAGTTAATAGGGGTGGAGGGGAAAATTTGATTCTTAGATGCATCACGATGAGGAAGTGGATGATTCTGAATCGATTCACAAATGTCAAAAATCGATTTTCGAAGAAATAATAATAATAAAAATAATAAATTCTTTTAATAAGTTAAAATAAGTTTTAACAAATAGGCTAAGTGGATTTTAGGTATTGGTCACAGTTTGCTGACAGCTTCAATTTACGTCCCAAATGCTGTTTTATCCTCTTCTCCAGCAGCAGCTCATAGTTTCTGAGCTAGATGATGTGCTAGAGGTCTGCCAAAGAGAAATATAAGTTTTTATGCTGTGTAACACTGTGGTCCAACATTAGCTGGGTTCCTCTGGGTCAATGGGGGCTGGTGGAGAGCGTCTCTGGGGCCAAACGGAGGCAGAAACGGGTCATAGACAGAGGTCTTAAAGTTCTGCAGCATACGTGAATCACTCGTCTAGAGGCTGTTAACATCCATGCCTGAATGTTCTCGGATGCGTGCTCTTCTTCAGTGTTTTGCTGTCAGTCGATTCGTTTTTGCTTAACTCTTTAGGCGCCAGAGTTTTTTTTTTCCTAAAACGTTCGATTTTGACATCTTAATTTCAAAAGGCTATAACTTAAAACTGAAAAAATATAGATACTTTCTGTAAATTCGATAAATATTAAGGACGACCCAAAGTTTATGTAGGGATTATATTTTTCCATCTAATTTGCATATGAAGAGTTCAGATGCAAAAGCCTCTAAGTGCTATTTGAAATTTTCTTCTAAAATGATCATTTTTATCAAGCTTGTATATTTAAGTTCAGTAATTTCACTTAAATGGCAATGAAGATTACCTATTAATTGTCATTTAAGTGAAATTACTGAACTTAAATATACAAGCTTGATAAAAATGGTCATTTTAGAAGAAAATTTCCAATGGCATTAGAGGCTTTTGCATCTGAACTCTTCATATTATGGCGTCATATGGTGGCAGCAATCTTCGATTATAGAATTTTCATGAAAAGTCACATTTAAATGATAAATTACAGCATTTCTTTCCCCAAAAAATATGCCTCACCTCCTGTATGCTACATTGCACAATCCTGAATGCTCAGGTAAATAGTAAGTAGTAAACACACTGTGTAAATCATTACTAATAAATGGTTGAACAAACCATATGCATGTAGTTGTTGGCCTTTTGCTGTAGAGATTTTCCGTTTACTACATACATTAGGCACTCTGACACACACAAACACAATTAGACAAGATCTGTTTAGTTCAAATCTCACTCGTGACGGCAAAGCACAGATCATGGGTGAGATGGAGCCCGTTCTCATCCCAAAGCGCCATATAGGACGCTTTTGCAAAAGCGTAAATATCCAACGCACATGGCACCCTTTAACGTCAAATGGACGCAGATATATTTGGGCAGAAGGCGCCCCCTAGTGGTCTAACCCTTACCCTACACCATACCTAAACTTAACCATAACCGAAGCATCTCATTAGACGTTAAAGGGTGCCATGTGCGTTGGATATTTACGCTTTTGCAAAAGCGTCGTATATGACGCTATGGGATGAGAATGCGTTGGAGCAGCGCGAGCACGGCCAGATCTGCCCGGGTCCCACTCGACCTGCTCCAATCCAATCTCGAACCCGGGTCTCCGGCATGAGAGTCAGACGCTCTAATAAGGAGGCTAAAGACTGCAGCCTCTAGCGTCTGTCTCTAGAGCGCCTATTGAGATCGGGGGAGTGAGGTTTACCAGGGAATGTCTAATTGAAGAGAATTGGCACTGGCTGGTTACTTCCGGGTTCTGGACTGGCTGCAGTGTCCATGCGGGGGCGCTCGCGGTCGAGTGCAGAATGAATGGGAGTCAATGGGGTTTCACCCCCAGAAATCCACTTTTCTCAGGATGTAATTTTTTGTCAAATAATTTGAAAGTTGCATTCAAAAGGGTGGGCTAAGAAAATACACTCAGCTGAAAATTGCATTTTTAAGTTCACTTATCTGCTCTAAAAATCCGCTTAAAAATGTGATGTTAGCTATGCTATAATGCTAGCGTGTTCCGACAACAGCCTAACCTGTAAGACATCAAAAGGACATAAGTACTCGTTCATTCGACTTCTGGCCTATAATCTATATTGAACTTGCGGAATCAACAATAAAATCTATTTTGATTTAACAACAAGCAGGTGAAAGAGACGCATGTAGCCATTTAGCCCCATAGACTCCCATTCATTCTGCTCTCGCCCGTGATCACCTCCAGTGGAATTCTAATGGAACTGCAACCAAGGTGATGCACAATAGGGCTAATAGGAAGTGCCAAGGCTCTCCGTTAGACGGGCTCGCACAGCAACTACTAGCTGGCCTCTGTTACACGCGCCCTGAGAATGCGCACTATTGCGATTTCCCACCCTGCCTTCATGTTGCCCCCTATCTGTACTATGAATACTTCGACCTTGTCTAACATACCCTGTGATAATAGACAAAGTCTCCACCACAATACTGCCACAATACTACAAAAATGGCTCACTCTCACAGTAGCTCTGCTTTCAATGCGCTGTAACTCGAACATTTTGTATAGTAAGATGAAGTTTTTTGAGTGGGGGATGAAGTATGACATGTCTGCCATCCAGAGGAGGGGAGGTCGAACGAAGTTTGACAACCAATTTGACAAAATCGGCCATTTTATTCAGTGCATATCTTGTCGAGTAAACTCGACCGTGGCGCTTAAAGGGTTAATGTTTTATCAGGATGCAAGGAAAAATGCTTCCCACATCCCTGTTGCTGATTTGAAATGTTATTACGGCTCAGTCTCATCCTAAGACATCATATAACTGCCGTCTTGGGACGTCTATCGTCAACATCCGCCTTTTTAGGGTACCCTTAAACGTCAGTTAGATGACGTTATCGGATCCTAACCCTACCCCAGACCTAAACCTACCCCGTCACCTAACCGACGTTAAAGGTTGTATGACGGCCCGGGATCGTCATCTAACTGACGTTTAAGGGTAACGTTGACGCTAAAGGGTGCCATGTGATGGCGTCAGATGTTGACACATGGTCAAAAGCGTCAGTTAGATGACGCCTTGGGATGAGAAAGGGTTCGGCAAGCAGTTTTTGACATATCAGGATTTCCTCATTTAGGGAGACAGGACTTGGTCTTGGATGCACGAAATGACTGCCGACTAAACAGGCTTTCCTTAAAGAGACTTGGTAAACTATGTAAAATAAATTACAGACCATGTTGCATTAAATAAGGGTAAAACACACTTAAACTATGCAGACAAACCTAATGAAGTATTCAATCCAATGTGTGTTTCTTTCATTAAGCTGGTAAATCCCAATTCAGCTGTTTAGGCTTTTATAAAATTATTAGTTTTACAATTCAACTCCTGTTATGTAAATAATTATGTTGCTGTGCCTATAGCGTGGATCAATGCAGGATATTAATACATATTCCCCTTTTTCTCAAACTCAAACATGTCTTGTTTATCATTCGAATATCTTCCCTGACTTTTTTTTTTTCTTTATGAATAATTTATAATCACTTCTGGGACATGAACAGGACGGAGCGCAGCCACATGTTCGGTATCTATCATCCACACCTTGGTTTCAGGGCAGCTTAAATCTGTTTTATTCCTATCACAGAGATTAGCTAACCTCCACTCTGATCATTAATTTCACATTTAGCTGTAGCAGAAACACGAAATGGACTCCCTAAACATCTAATCAAATCTCGGGAATAAGTCCTATGATGCTTTTACCAAAAGCATCCGCGCCAGCCTCTCCCGCATGCGATAAGCTCATAGCGTTTATTGGATAACAGCTACGACTCATGCATAACATCTAAAAGCAATTCTGCAGCGATTACACACGCGCTGTGGGGGGGGGGGGGGGGGGGGGGGGGGGGGGTGGGCGATGAGGCTCGGAGTTGTTTCCCAGATCAAGCGTTTCTGAACATGGCATGGTTACTTTATCAATATCTATTTCATGCATTATGCATTCTGATTTTGGGAACTTTGAAAGCTGATAATGATATACACAAATTGCAATGCTTCAGGTATATAAACATCCTCTGTTGTATACATTTTTTTTTTTTTTTTTTGCAATAGTAACCTTGTTTAACATGTGAATCTAATAAATGGTGTCAGACCTGGAAGAAAAAAATATAGTTTTAAAAATATAGAATAAATATATTGGATAAGTGACTTAAGGAACTTGCTTAATTATATCTAGGGTCTTATTTTTAACCACTAATCAGACTAGACATTCAAATTCATGATGCATAACCCTGAATTGTAAATTAATCTCATAATGTTCTTAACAATTTGCCTTTTATGTGACTTATTTTGTCTTTCAAAGGGCAAGGCTTAATTAGCGCAATCATAAATAATTCCCTGCAACACATGCACTTTCTGAGACATCTTAAGAAATGTGCCACTGGTTGAACTCAGCAGTTGTCTCAGCAGTTCAGTGATTATGCATCTGTTCTGTGTGTGGTGGGATTACACTCAAGCCAATTTAGCAAGAATCGCTGTTGATGCGCTTCTGATGCTACCTGGAGTATTCTCACGCTTCACTGGCTCGGGGTTTCCGTGAAAGAATGAGACTGTAATTGGGAAATGTGTTTTCAATAGCAGAGGGTGCTGATGAATAGATATAGATGGCTGGATGGATAGCAGAGGGTGTATAGATAGATAGATAGATAGATAGATAGATAGATAGATAGATAGATAGATAGATAGATAGATAGATAGATAGATAGATAGATAGATAGATAGATAGATAGATAGATAGATAGATAGATAGATAGATAGATAGATAGATAGATACTATAACATGTTTATTTATTTATTTATTTTGTGGTTTTGTGGCACTGTTCTTTTTACCCAAATATTTTTAGTTAAAGTAACACACATATTTTTATTTTACCACCAACAGTGTGTTTAATTAACTTAACATGAATAATTTTCAACTATACTCATCAATCTTTAAACTAATGTAAATGGTTTCATTGCGCGATTCAAAAAACCCTGGATGTGATTATTTACCACATATTGGATGGAGATGGCATGTAAAGAAGGTGGCAAGGTGCATGGCCTCAGAGAAAATAAAAAGTTAACATAAAGGCAAAGTCTTTTATTAGGGCCCGAGCACTAACAGTGCGAGGACCCTATTGAAACTGTTAGGATTATTTTTTTTTTTTTCTTTTTTCTGCAAAGTAAGTGCCATTTTCGGGGCCGCAACATGCTCAAAAACTCACCAAATTTGGCACGCATGTCAGGACTGGTGAAAAATTTCGTATTTTGTGGGTTTCGCGAATGGGCGGGGCAAAATGGCACGATAGCGCCACCTAGAAAATTGGAAAAAATTAGCCCCTCGTCCACGTTCAACCTACATGCACGAAATTTGGTGGGGACGTGTATCATATCAAGACGCACAAAAAAGCCTCAAGAACCCATACCCTAAACTCGACAGGATGTCCGCCATTTTGAATTTGGCGGCCATTTTTGGACGATTTACAGACTCCGTACTTTAACGAACTCCTCCTAGGGATTTAGTCGGATGGACTAAAAATTTCTGCTGTGCCTTCTAAAGGCATTGACGATGTAAAGTTGTGCTATCTGCGCGTTTTCGTCGATGGGCGTGTCCGTGGCGTCGAAGATTCGCCATGAAACAGGAAGTTGTAATAACTTGGCTGTAAATGCCCAGACCTGCACGAAATTTTACACATTTGACTAGAGTCCCGCCCTGAAAAAATCTACATGCCGACATTCACCCTAAGTCATAGCGCCACCTGCTGGCAACAGGAAGTGACCTTTAACGTAGCAGCCCCCGCCATATGTTTGACCGACATGTACGAAATTTCTGTGGTACATCTACCATGACCAGACGTACAAAAAAGCCTCAAGAACCCATACCCTAAACTCGACAGGAAGTCCGCCATTTTGAATTTGGCGACCGATTTGGGACGATTTACACACTCCGTACTTTAACGAACTCCTCCTAGGGAATTAGTCGGATCAACTTCACATTTCTGCTGTACCTTCTAAAGGCATTGACGATGTAAAGTTGTGCTATCTGCGTGTTTTCGTCGATGGGCGTGTCCGTGGCGTCAATGATTCGCCGTGAAACAGGAAGTTGTTGTAACTTGGCTGTAAATGCCCAGATCTGCACGAAATTTTACACATTTGACAAGAGTCCCACCCTGAACAAATCTACATGCCGACATTCACCCACAGTCATAGCGCCACCTAGTGGCAACAGGAAGTGACCTTAAACGAAGAAGCCCCCGCCGCTTGTTTGACCGACATGTACGAAACTTCTGTGGTACATCTACTATGACCAGACGCACAAAACAGCCTCTTGGAGCGATGCCCTAAACTTGACAGGAATTCCACCATTTTGAATTTGGAGGCCATTTTTGGACGATTTACACACTCCGTACTTTAACGAACTCCTCCTAGGGATTTAGTCGGACTGACTTCACATTTCTGCTGTGCCTTCTAAAGGCATTGACGATGTAAAGTTGTGCTATCTGCGCATTTTCGTCGATGGGCGTGTCCGAAGCGTTGATGATTCGCCATGAAACAGGAAGTTGTAGTAACTTGGCTGTAAATGCCCAGATCTGCACGAAATTTTACATATTTCACAAGAGTCCCACCCTGAACAAATCTACATGCCGACATTCACCCACAGTCATAGCGCCACCTGCTGGCAACAGGAAGTGGCCTTTAACAAAGCAGCCCCCGCCGCATGTTTGACCGACATGTAAGAAATTTCTGTGGTACATCTACCATGGATAGACGCACAGAAAAGTCTCCTGGAGCGATGCCTTAAACTCAACAGGAAGTCGGCCATTTCTAATTTTACCGCCATTTTTTGATGATTTACTCATTACGTACTTTAACTAACTCCTCCTAGGGCTTTAGTCGGATCGACTTCACATTTCTGCTGTGCATTCTAAAGGCATTGACGATGTAAAGTTGTGCTATCTGCGGGTTTTCGTCGATGGGCGTGTCCGTGGCGTCGATGATTCGCCTTGAAACAGGAAGTTGTAGTAACTTGGCTGTAAAAGCCCAGATATGCATGAAATTTTACACCTTTGACAAGAGTCCCGCCCTGAACAAATCTACATGCCGACATTAACCCACAGTCATAGTGCCACCTACTGGCAACAGGAAGTGGCCTTTAACAAAGCAGCCCCCGCCGCATGTTTGACCGACATGTAAGAAATTTCTGTGGTACATCTACCATGGACAGACACACAAAACAGCCTCTTGGAGCGATGCCTTAAACTCAACAGGAAGTCGGCCATTTCTAATTTTACTGCCATTTTTGGATGATTTACTCATTACGTACTTTAACTAACTCCTCCTAGGGCTTTAGTCGGATCGACTTCACATTTCTGCTGTGCCTTCTAAAGGCATTGACGATGTAAAGTTGTGCTATCTGCGGGTTTTCGTCGATGGGCGTGTCCGTGGCGTCGATGATTCGCCTTGAAACAGGAAGTTGTAGTAACTTGACTGTAAAAGCCCAGATATGCATGAAATTTTACACCTTTGACAAGAGTCCCACCCTGAACAAATCTACATTCCGACATTCACCCACAGTCATAGTGCCACCTGCTGGCAACAGGAAGTGACCTTTAACGAAGCAGCGTAGTAAATACACAGCCACACTGGCTGAGCTGCAGAAAATGCAACGCGGCCGCCTCAGACCCCGACGTGCTACAGGTGCGAGGGCCCGCCCATCGCTGCTTGCAGCTTTAATTTCTGTTAGTATTTCGGAAAATCCTTTCTGGAATGCTTTAAATATATTGAAATAAAATTGATGCTTGTTCAAATTGCTCAAATGAGCTTAAGCAACATAATTGCTAAACATTTTGTCCAAACTTAATTTGATTGTGTTCAATCTGCTTAAATATGTCAAATTAAAGTTTACTTAATCCGTTTGTGTTGGATTACATGATTGATTAGAGTTGCATTAATTAAAACTGTGCGGTGCTTGTTAGTTCCCAGCATTGTTTGCATAGCTGAATTAAGAGACAATAATTGTTTAAATTAAGTGTTATTTTATATGTTTTTGAGAAGGGGAAGACTTTATAGTGTGTAATTGTGTTTAATGTTCAATAACATTGCAATTATTAGTACCAGATAGATAACAGTGGTTTACCAGTGTGGAGAAGAGTGGAATGTTTGGTTAGGATGTGGACAGATTCAAAGAAGTATAACTCTTCTTGATGAAACAACAACAAATTTATATTTATATTATACATTTATATTTTAAATTTACATTAACAATATACATTTTAGCATTTAATATGTTAATGAGTGCTACTAATAGTTAGCAAGTGTATAGAAATTCCTTCAAGATATCATGCAAATCCTGCTTTCATTTTTCAGTGCAGTTTAAAAAAAAATAATAATAATAAAATAAATAAAAATAGTGCATGTTCAGTAAACTTAACTGTTTTAAGTTACAGCAAAGCAATTCCATTGATTTGTTAGGAGATTACTATTTCACATATATTCTTTCCCATTCAGTTGTGTTGTCACAACACAAGGAGCTTACATAGATTCAAAATAATTTGCTGGAACCACTGTCCATAATTGTATTACGTGTCAAATGAAATGACTAAAAATACAAATGTTCTAGCATAAATGACCCAGATAAATTTAGATCTTTTAAATGCTATTTTATTGTCTGTATTTGTATAGGGCTATATGTCTTTGTCTCTGTGACAAGCCAAAGAAGCTGCAAACATCAGAACTGTTGCCTAGTGCTTATAGAACAAAGCTGAGGCACTTAATGTGTGTGTGTGTGTGTGTGTTTGAGATCTGTTTCTGTTTCTCGTTCCCCTCCTCCTAAACGGTCTCACGTATGACTGCCAATACAAAGTGGCAAAAAGGCCAAAAAACCAAGAGTGTCCATCACAAGTGTGATGGATCAGGAATCCACTTCCTCGGGTCTGGTCCTGGCCCAGAGAGCATTATGGAGCTCTGTGAATGAGCCATCAAGCTCAAAGGATTCACATTTCTGATTTACAGCTATAAAAGAGCGATACATCTAAAGAAACTCTGCTTACTCAGCTTATCCACTGCCAACAGCCTGCCAAGATGTTACATTTAGCACCGTGAGGAAGATCGAGTAGTGTTAATGCCTGAAGGATTTTGGCTGAAAGAGAACAGCAGGAGGAAAGCAGGGCAGAGGAAGCCATAAAGTCTCCAAAAAGATGTTGCGCTAAACAGAATCTATTTTTGTGCCTAGCCTGTGTTTGAAAGTGTAACGGCATTACATCTGACAGGTTTTGAAAACACTTCATAGTTATCCTGGAGATAGTCCCACCAAAGGAAAATGGCAATTGTTTTCCGTAATGGCTGCCTCAAATCTGATGGAGTGGCTTGTACTAAAACTAGGTTTGTGATGGAGAAGGTTAGTGCCACAACACACACACACACAAACACAAACATGAACATAAAATGAATATATCAAGTAAATTTAATATAAAGTTAATATTCCCTGTTTTTACATATGCTTTCTCACCAGGGAAATGTCACCATTGAATTAGCAGTTTTTTTCGTAAAAAAATATTAATTAATTCACTCACTCACTCACTCACTCGTTCGTTCATTCATTCACTCACTCATTCATTAATTCATCATTCATTGACTCCATCCATCCATCCAAATAAATAAACATGTTATGGTATCTATCTACAGTATCTATCCATCCATCCATCCATCCATCCAAATAAATAAACATGTTATGGTATCTATCCATCCATCCAAATAAATAATCATGTTATGGTATCTATCCATCCATCCATCCATTCAAAAAAAATAAACATGTTATGGTATCTATCCATCCATCCAAATAAATAAACATGTTATGGTATCTATCTACAGTATCTATCCATCCATCCATCCAAATAAATAAACATGTTATGGTATCTATCTACAGTATCTATCCATCCATCCATCCATCCATCCATCCATCCATCCATCCATCCATCCATCCAGCCATCCATCCAAATAAATAAACATGTTATGGTATCTATCCATCCATCCATCCATCCATCCAAAAAAATAAACATGTTATGGTATCTATCTATCCATCCATCCATCCATCCAAAAAAATAAACATGTTATGGTATCTATCTATCCATCCATCCATCCATCCATCCATCCATCCATCCATCCAAATAAATAATCATGTTATGGTATCTATCCATCCATCCATCCATCCATCCATCCAAAAAAAATAAACATGTTATGGTATCTATCTATCTATCTATCTATCCATCCATCCATCCATCCATCCATCCATCCAAAAATAAACATGTTATGGTATCTATCCATCCATCCATCCATCCATCCAAAAAAAATAAACATGTTATGGTATCTATCCATCCATCCATCCAAATAAATAATCATGTTATGGTATCTATCCATCCATCCATCCATCCATCCATCCATCCAAATAAATAAACATGTTATGGTATCTATCCATCCATCCATCCATCCAAAAAAATAAACATGTTATGGTATCTATCTATCCATCCATCCATCCATCTATCCATCCATCCATCCAAATAAATAATCATGTTATGGTATCTATCCATCCATCCATCCATCCATCCAAAAAAATAAACATGTTATGGTATCTATCCATCCATCCAAATAAATAATCATGTTATGGTATCTATCCATCCATCCATCCATCCAAAAAAATAAACATGTTATGGTATCTATCCATCCATCCATCCATCCATCCATCCATCCAAAAAAATAAACATGTTATGGTATCTATCTATCTATCCATCCATCCATCCATCCATCCAAATAAATAATCATGTTATGGTATCTATCCATCCATCCATCCATCCATCCAAAAAAATAAACATGTTATGGTATCTATCTATCCATCCATCCATCCAAATAAATAATCATGTTATGGTATCTATCTATCCATCCATCCATCCATCCATCCAAAAAAATAAACATGTTATGGTATCCATCCATCCATCCATCCATCCATCCATCTGTACATTATATTATTTCATTATCATCTACTTATTTGTATTATTATCATTACTATTTAGTCATAGCTTACAATATGTGATAGCACACAAGTCATAAAATTGTATGGTACTTTTACATCCTTTTTGAATTATGAAACTCTCAGTCAACAATGACAAAATCCTTCATTTTCGTCTTTCCTATACAATTTTGCTTCTCAAGCTAAATTAAAGATGTTAAGCTACACTTAAATTGTTTTTGTGTGGCAGTAATTGTGCAGAGTCACAGAACTCGTCGGCAGCTTATCACATTGCAGTTGGTTAGGACACAGCCAGTGTCTTAATGAAACCATCACCCATCTCCACTCCAGCCGGTTATCTCCATTTCAATCATTTCCGTCTGCTCTCCAACCATTTTTACCTCTCCCACCCTTTCCTTAACCTCTTTGTGTTAGTCCTCACTGCCTCTCTCCAGCCAAAGAGATAGTGATAGCGAACAGAAACGGCTGCCTAGTCAAATCTGCCAGAGCTCTTATCAGTGACCGAGAGCACCGGTTGGACAGGCCCGAGCTGGCGCATTGGTAAAAACTATTGTGTCACCATGAACGGTGCCAAAAACTTGTGCCAAGCTTAGAAACCCGTGCACGTTTGGAGCACACAACAGAGTGGTGTGAGGCTGCCAAGCTTGCAAATGAATAGCATTAAGTAGGGCGGAAGGATGCAGTAGAGGTGGAGAAAGACGTTGAGATGTATGTTTCATTGCAAAGGCGAATTGGACGGCCAGGATTGAAGGTTCAAAGGGGAAAGAGCCATAGAAATGTGACGTGATCGGCATGTCGAGGAAAGCCAGGTCAGGTAGGAGCGAGTTCACACAAGGATAATGCTGGGATGAATAAAAGAAAACGAATACCCTTCAGAAGAGGATGACAGCCATTATGTTAGGGACAATTGGCCAATCATGATTTCTGTAGACCTGTGTATTCTGAAATGTTTCAATGACCTTCAAAAAAATCTGTATACTGAATCAAATCTGAAAGTTAAATCCCATTAACTCTTTCCTCACCTTTGACTGGATTGCTCTGGCAGTCCTTGTTTTCACTGTTATATGGTAGGGGGCGCTGTTACACATCTTCTGGAAGACATCAGAATACAAAATACTGTTCGTTTTCACACACAAACCACTCGTTTCGTGTCTTAGGCCATCAATGTGTACTTACATTTACGAGTCATTAAATCATGTTTAATTTGGACTTCTCTGTGCATGCTCTTTAAGGTGGTGACCATAGACCTCCATTATATGACTGACAGACATGAACGGTTTGACCTAAAAATATCAAAATTGAAACTACTGCGGAAACAAAGACACCTACATCTTGGATGCCCTTGAGATAAGCTAAAACATACCAACATTTAATTTCAAAGTGAACTATCCCTTTAAAAAGAAAAACTTTAGTTTATCACATCCATCTAAAAGAAAACAGTCACTTCTCTGAAATTGCTTTTTGATGAACACTGAATTAGAAACATTCAATTTGACTGTAATATGCAAGGCTTGCCCGTGTTAATGCGTAATGTGAAAGCGAAATATGAATACATTTAACGGATTAAAATACATTTGAGACTGAATTAACCTCTAGATGGAAATTGGATATGAAATGAATCAGTTTGAGAAGTTTGTGCTTTACAGACAGTCCTGTTCTGATTCTGTAATGTGCTTAAAGAGTGAGATTACGATACAGATTTCGGAAAGTGTAGAAATAAAAAGAGAAGTTGAAAAGAAAGGAGGGAGATGGAGTTACAACAGAAAGGTCTTGGCTCTGCACTTCTCTTGCACTGTAGTCTGTGTGGGTACGACTGGAGAGAATCTCAATGTGTTCGCGATGCGTGGGTGTATCTTGCATGCTAAACAGGACTGGGAGCCAAAGCTGGGTTTACAAAATGAGGCATATTTCTAATAGAAGGCAGGTAGTTGTTATAATTGATGTCAGAAGACCTGAAAAAATATATTTAAAAGGGTACATGTAGATGCAGTATAGTATAGTATAACAGAAATAGTTTTAATTATATAGATTTACATCTATATATAAGTTGCAATGTTTTTAAATATACTGTAATTTAACATACAATAACATCTAATATTAATT
This sequence comes from Pimephales promelas, assembly GCF_988280905.1. Classification (NCBI taxonomy): domain Eukaryota; kingdom Metazoa; phylum Chordata; class Actinopteri; order Cypriniformes; family Leuciscidae; genus Pimephales; species Pimephales promelas. The sequence continues at coordinate 38,907,556 of NC_142774.1, read as the reverse complement.
ATATCAGTTGACTTATGTTAATCCTTTACAAAATATGGAAACATTACGATTTGTTTATGTTTTTGAAAGAAGACGCTTAATCTCACAAAGGCTGCATTTATTAGAACAAAAATACAGTAAAAAAAGTAATACTGTGAAATATTATTACAAATTAAATGATCTTATTTCGGTTTTAACATATTGCAACAAGTAAATTATTTCTGTGATCAAAGTTGCGAAACATTTGTTATTATTCATGATAAACACATTGTGCTGCTCAATATTTTTGTAAAAAAAAATATTATTATTTTTTTCAGGATTCTTTGATGAATAGAATGTTCAAAATAACAGCATTTATTATAAACATAACTTTTTGTAATATGTATTAATTTAATAAATTTGCTATATAAAATTATTATTATTATTATTATTTATTTGTATATATACTTTTTTAGACTTTTATAGTATTTATACTATTTATTTTCAACATAATAAATTACCTTAAAATGACTTCTGAAAGATCATGTGACACTGACGACTGAAGTGATTGCTGCCGAAAATCCGTTGTTGCATTAAAGAAATACATTACAGCTTAAAGTGTATTATATCATTTAAATTGTAATAATATTTCACAGTATTACTGTTTTTTTACTGTATTTTTGATCAAATAAATGCAGCCTTGGTTAGATTACGCATCCTCAAGGGCGTCACCTAACTGAAACTTTTGACCATGCGTCTAAATCCGACACATGGCAACCTTTAGCATCAGTTCGCTGGTAGGTTTAGGTCTGGGGTAGGGTTAGGGTTACACCACTAGGAGGCGTGTCTCATATTCACACTAAAGAGTGCCATGTGTGTCGGATGTTGACACATGGTCAAAAGCGTCAGTATATGACGCCTTGGGATGAGAACGGGCTGGATTAAAAACAACAACAACAAAAACACTTCATTTTTCCTGACAGGTACAGTATACATAAATAATTTGCTAAAACATACATGGTACTATAAAGGATATGACAACCCACAGCTCTTAAACAAATATTTAAACAAGAGGGAAACACGTCCATTATTGCTTGGAGAAGAGAGGAAAAGGATAGAGTTTTTCTTCATGAACTAGTCCATGCATTGTACAAATGGATCCATTCACAGTTCTGCTACAGAAGCACAATTGCTTCAGATATAAGACAGGCTTCGGACCTCCATTCACATAAAGGGGTTACTAGACCATATCTAATAGACTGAATTAGAAACTGTGAGTGTACTTTCCCTTTAGTTTATGAGCACAATACAGGTTTGAGGTTTAAATGAGCTTGTGGGAACAATATTCCCGGTCTGGCCCTCTAATAACCTTTCCTTCATCGTTTGGTCTTCCGGGATACCACAGAAAATTAGAGATTATATTGCAAACAGAATCAGATACAAAAACAAGGCATGATGCTATAATATTGCCATGTTTGTTGTCAAAAGAAAATGATTACAGTAATAAATAGAATTGAAAGGAACGTGGGATGAACTTGATATTGTGAAACAAAGCTGATGTGTTGTTATTGTTGTATGTTGTATGTTTTAGTATGTACTGTGAGATGAGGAAGATCCGTTTAGCATACGCTAACCATAGCGAGCTAAGTTGTGAAATGACATTGATTCAAGAGAAGCTTTGTTTGTTTTAGAAAAAGTAATTAACCACAACAAATCTGCATTTAAAATGTGTTTTAGGTTATATAATGGCTTTTCATTCGAATTGAAACGGTACTATGTTTATGTAGCTAAATACAAACAAATTAATTAAACAGCAGATTCATAAAAATGTATATTTATGGAATTTGACTTTTTGATTTTTTTAAAGATACTCCCCATGAAAACATCAGACTAAAGCTGAAATTAACTCAGGTAACTAATTACATCACAGATTTTAAGACATCAGCATTAAAATGGCTGCTAATGAAAAAGTGATTTTCATTTTTATTTATACTTACCTTAACAAGTGCTTTAATTGCAAAATGAATGAATAAACAGTTTTGCATCAGCCATCCTGTTGAATTTTGTTATGAGCAAAACTGGTACAACATGAAAACCCCCAGATGTGTAATTATCTCAGAGAGACTGTCAGCCCATGTTAATCATATTGATTACAGTCTTCAAAGACATCAATCATTAATACGCAGTCATATCTGTCACTAGACAAAAGGATGCCACTTTAACTGGCACCAAATATGAGAAAGCAGATGTTTAAAATAGAAGCTCATCAAGTAAAATGTGCTTACATAAACCCATGCCGTCCGTGTTGCAGCACTAGGTGGCACTGTTGATTCAGGGGAACGCTGGATGTTGCCTTTTGAGGGGAGAGAAGAACAAAAACATTACAACAGTGTTAATTATTTGGGGGTTTTATTATAACGTTTGTTTTTGGGTCAGTAATGCATTCCTACGTTTAATGGAACCATCTTTAACCAAATTAGGCTAAATCCATCGTTACGAGTCGGTGCGTTAGTTTTTTTACGCACGTGCACGCGCGCGTGCGTGTGCGTGTGTTGACTACATTTTTTTTTTTTTTTTATATATATCGGTGGGGACTTCAACCTGAATGCATACAGACTCATGGCCACTCATGTCACCATGGGGACATAAATTGAGGCCCCCATGAGGAAACAAGCTTATAAATCATATGCTCCATAATTATTATTATTCATTTATTTATGTATTTATTTATTTATTTGTTGAAAATGTAAAAATTCAGAACGTTTTCTGTGATGGGGGGTAGTGTTAGTCTATGGGGATGGGGACAGTTTGTACAGTATAAAAATCATGTCTATGAAGAGTCCCCACATAGATAGCCTACAGCAAACCAGACGTGTGTGTGGTAAAATGTGACAAAATGTTCCCACAAAGATGGCAATAGCCTATCTGTGGGGACATTTTTTAGTCCCCATGAGGAAAACAGCTTTTTTTTTTTTTTGAAAATGTAAAAAAGGCAGAAAGTTTTCTTTGATGGTTTAGTGTTATGGAAAGTCCACATAAAATGTGAAACACAACAAGTGTTTGTGGCGGTAGTTTATGTAAAGTTGTGTTGGTTGACAGGCTATCTTTGAAATGGGAGATCCCTTAGATCAGCGTTCACAGATGATCATGAGAGACAGTAAATCGCACCGTGAAACACATCCGCCTATCTCCGTGGGGTTCTGTGAGCCATATGCACCGTGAAAATCATATCTAATACAGCTGGCTCACACAGTGCTGCTGTCTGCCTGGAACATGATGCACAGCCCAATTAAAATCTGAAATAGTTCTGCTCTTATCTGGAAGAGCGTAGACACGTGCCTCACATGGATCGAGAAACACGTCTGACAGCTCCGGTAGAAGAAACACCCGAGGTTTTCCTCAACCCTGTTGCAAATACAATTATAGTGATGTCACGATACAAGCAACTGCATTTCTGGTACTTCAGAACAGCTTCTAGTGATGGATATGAGCAGCGCTATGGTTCTAATGGACTATTAGGCATTGTGTAATATCACAGCCTATTGTTAAAGGTGCATTCAGTGTACTGTACATACTGTTCATGTTGCACTTTAGCAGATATGGCAGTCGTCTTGGACTGATGAGCATCAGTCCTGATCAATAATAACCGGGTTTAACAAGATGAGGTTAGTAAAAATAATATTAACAATTTGTATTCATATAGTGCCTTTCCAAAACCCAAATGTCACTTAACAATTAGGTTTAACGAAGAGAACCAAATAAACATTAATACAGTGATCACTTACAAAATGAGGTTAGAGATACAAACAAAGAGAGATTTAAACAAGGCTGAGTACTACAAGGTACAATTTACAGGCCGAGAGTAATATTCAGAGAAAAAAAAACATGTTTTTAAGAGGTTTTTGAAGGAAAGAGGGGTCAATGTTTGACTGTTGTCTTCCACAACCTGGAAGACACAACACTAACAGAACTGCCACTACCAGACTAAACTGAGGAGTGACAATCCCGCACTAGAAGATCGTAAAGAACGAACAGGAGCATAAGGCTGAAGTGAGTCAGATAAATAGGACCAAGTTTATGTCGAGCTTTGAAAGTGAGAATTAGTACTTGAAGTTTATACGCAAAGAAAACCATAAGCCAGTGAAGGTAATAGAGGATTACAAATTCCATCATCCCGCTGACTAAGAGAGGATTGGAAACGAGAGATTACATACCGGTAAGTGGAAAAAAAGCTCTTTACCACTTTACCAATGTTTTCATTAAATTAAAGCATGGAATCAAGAAGAACACCAAGATTTCAAACTGTCATAAAGGGCATTATCAAGTGACCATCCAAATTTACGAGTTTACCGGATAGTTTAGAAACAACAGATTTAGAGCCAATCAGTTAAATTTAAGGTAATTTGCCTTCAGACACAGCTTAAAGGGGTCATGGGGTTCTTTTAATTTTATAATATTGTTGTCTGAGGCAACATGACATCATGACTTTTGCGTAATCATACACGTCACTTTCGAGTCAAGTGGCGTGTTATCTCTACGCATTTTGATCTATCCGCGTGTATGCGTGTATACTGTATCTACGCCATTAACGTCCGAGTGATTCCGCGTGTCTGTACACGCCGTCAAATGTCTGGGCAAAACGAAGCAAAATGTAGATCTACATCTGGGGAGCGACCTAGGATGGTAAGGGAACAGTCATAAATGCCATTAACCCCAGTGACGGTTAGGTTTAGGGACGGGTTTGAGGTAAGTCATATATTTATACAGTAATAACGTTAAGTCAGCGGCATTCATAACACGCTGAAAAGCGATTATGCGTCTTTATAGCACGCCAAAAACGGAAATACGAATTGGCGTTTCATAAACACGCTACTTCATGAGATCAGTCTGTCTGAGGTCAACTTATGACGTTCGCTTGGTTTTTGCATTTAAAAACATCAAAATGAATAAGTAATAGGCTATTTCCTACCCTAGTTTTGAGCCTAGCTGAAAAACGCTGGGTTTTTATGGGCGTCTCGCACTGAAGACTTTGAAGTAAATGCCCACTACTGTGAGTGGATAACAGTTTTGCATATTATAATGAGTTTCAACTCACTTATCGATCCACGGGGGGGAAATTGTTTTGAAAACATCCAATGTTGTAAAATGGCAACTGGAATGATTCGCCCATATATGTTCGACCCAGAGTCCGCGTGTTGCATCATTCCTGTCGGATCCAATATAGACGGCACAACACCGTTCTTATTGTCTGATTATTGTTGCCGTGACTACTGAGGTCAGGCACGCCCGAATTAATCAATTTGTCCAATAATGGCAGACAGGAAACAAGGAGCTGGCTTAAGTTCAGGATGTAGTGCCTCCTGTGAAATGTCTCTTACTGTGACAGCTGCCGAGTAAGTGGAGGGGGCGTGGCTTAGCCATAGGTCAATTGGTAACATTTCAATATGGTGAAAAGAATAGGGCCCTTGAGGTACACCAGAACTGATGGATTTGGTTGATGTTTTGTGTGTCCGGGATAGAACAAGTTGTTGCCTCCCTTTCAAATAGGAGGAAAACCACAAAGGCCGTACCAATAATTCCAATTGCAGAAAGCCTTGACACAAGTATCTAATGACTAACAGTGTCAAAAGCTGAGCTGAGGCCTAACAGAAGGAGAGTGCTAAGAGCGCCGCCATAATCAGAAGCTAAGAGGTTTCAGTACTGTGTAACATCTGGAAGCCAGACTGTAAAGGCTCAGAGATGTTATGTGCTGTTAAATAGGCCTGTAACTGGGAGGCAACAACATGTTCTTATATCTTAGAAAAAGAAAAGAGAGGTTTGGAAAAGGCCTGTAGCTACCTAGAGATGAAGGACCATGCTTTTTAAAAACAGGGGTGATAGAAGCAATCTTAAGCTTAGATGGTACAGTTCCAGAGGACAATAACATATTGATGAAATGAGTGATGGGTAGTGACAAAGCAGTCAAGCAATTATTTCAGTAAAGATGTAGGTGCAGGATCAAGAAGACTTGTAGAGGAATTAGACAGCCCGATTATCTCATCAACCACTGTGGGGACAATAGAGTCAAAACTAGGCTAAGTAAGTTATTTGGTTGGTCATGTGATCGCATGGCTGCTGCCATGAGGTGGTCCACAGTAAAACCTTAATTAGGCTATGGATTTGACTTCATCTCACCTGTGAGTAGATATGATTTTAAACAAATCTAATATATTTTTGATGAAATCTGAGAGCTTTCTGTCCCTCCTTTACAAGAAAATACCATTTCATGGTTTCCGTTTGTAATGACTTCAACAGTACAACCTGTATGATGCTGTACATATTTGAGGTGATGTTTACAAGTTATGGTCATCAAATTTGGAACCAAATCAAGCCACTAAGTAAGTTTTAGGTCAACGACACATGTTAATCTGACGTCTTGGGACGTCTTTTGACCATACGTCAACATCCGCCTTTTTAGGGTACCCTTAAACGTTGGTTATGGCGGATGTTGACGTATGGTCAAAAGACGTCCCAAGACGTCAGTTATTGACATCTTGGGATCTTTTCTGATACTTCTAACATGCTCAAGGCTGGCCACTGGACCCAATTCTCATTTTGCCATAATCTTGAAGCGATTTGGATCTTTATGTCAGCTTCTCTTTGATATTTGTTTGTTTTTTTCTGTACATATAGCATTATACTAAAGGGGCTGAACTGTTTAATATACCTCATAGTTTTCGATATAATTTAAGTGTGTATTTTAAAAAAAAACAACAAAAAAAAAACAAGTGTAAATGTTCTGAACATATAGGTAAATGACGGTGTTTAAACTTATCACTAATAGATTGATTGATTTGTGAGTTAATGAGTGAGTCTTTTTTCTTTCATTTCTCTCGTCTTGTTTGCTATATTGGTGTGACAATGAATTCTGGGATTTCACACAATGTGAAGGATGTAATGCTGCATACATTATATCTAAAAAAAAGCAACACAGTTATGCAGCCTACCTTTTGGCACAGCATTTATGTCAGTAGTGTATGACGCCTCAAGTCAATAAAGGAATCGATGAGTCAGTGACTGAATCAGTGTGTGAATGAGTGAGTCAGAATATCTGTGCAAGAGACTCTCTGCACAGTTTATTCAAATTGAGTTTGAAATTAAAAATTTTGCCAATGAACGACACACATAAAATGTGATTAAATGTTATTAATGACACTTAACTTTTATTTATGCTTTTCTGAATTTCTGCTGCAATGTTGTGTGGGATTGCTGATATGGTTCGATAAGTAATGCAACTTTTTGAATCTTTTTTTTTTTTCCAAGTAAAATCTATTAAATGTTGCATATCCTCACATGTTGTATGATTATATGTTATGTATACATTTTTTCTATTATTATTATTTTATTCTGTTATTTAGTTGATGATTGTATATATATATACTGTATATATACATGTATATATATATATATATATATATATATATAATAGTGCTGGGCGGTTTGACTACGAATTTATATCACGTTTTTTTTGTTTTTTTTTTACTTATGGTAAAAAACAGATTTTGATTGTTAAATTTTGGTATATCATCATTATATGAAATATGGTTATAAGCTGTAAATATTTACAGCCACCATGCCATACCGGAATACCCCAAACACTATAAATGCAAAATGTTACTGTATTTTTCTGGTAACCACTGCTGCCGTGTTTTATGTACTCAGTGTGTGAGTGAATGATTGGCTCTGTGAGGTTTTGAGTGAGGTGGTAAAAGCAGGAGAACATTTTTCACTAATTGCCTTTGGGCATCCATTGCCTACTGTCAGCTTCCAGATAAAGCTGGTAAAACATTTAGTTGTAGAGAAAGGAGAGTGAGGAGGGGGGGGGGGGGATAAAACAAAAAATAAATGCAGTGAATCTCATAGACATATGCCATGCCAGTGCATCATGCTAGACATGCTAGGTCACCTGACAGTCTGTGAGATGTTCACCTTTCACAATATAACAACCATCCATTTGTTATGCCTCTGGCTATATTCAAGGGCAAATAGCCAATAAGATGGTGCATGAGGGAAATCGCTTTCTTTTTTTCATCTAATAAACCCTTTATCAGAGTGTCCCAGACAGGAACAAGCATTTTGTGTCCAGTTAACCTAAATAAAAAGATCCAATATTCTAGAGTTATTACTGTAACCCCTCTCTCTCTCTCTCTCTCTCTCTCTCTCTCTCTCTCTGAATAGTCACAATGATATTAATTTTATGGTTTAACTATGACCATGCGGCTATATATATATATATATATATATATATATATATATATATGCACATATGAAAAGCACTGCACTCTTTTTCAATGTTCGTCATGGCACATAACGGGGTACATTTCAATGAAAATATGAACGCCCACACGATGTGCTGGAGAATTTGGCTCTTTCACACTCTACGTGTTATTTTTTCTGCTATTGCGTCAAATCTGTGAGATTTCTCTTTTCTGGTGTCCATCATGCTGTCTGTTGTGTGACAGCCAGCCATTTCACATGCTCCACACGCCCATGATGTTATTTACCAGAACTTTCCCACGTAGGCAGCAGTTTAGCAACATCAGCACATCCCGGTCTAGCCCCCAACTATCTTTCGTGCTCTGTTTTTGAGAATGTTTCTTTCGAAGAATTAGTCAAATCGGGTTGAAATGACCAGCCGGGAACATGTCTCTCCGATTACCGAAATGGTGCAACGGAGGCTTGTACATGAGTCACGTGGATAATTAGTTCCCATTATGGGCCGGTGGTGAGCCTTCAGAGGCAGCATGTGAGGATAAAATGTCAGCTCTTACTCACTTTGGGGGCACGCTTCAAATGCAGACAACCCTCCCCTCCTGCACCGTGGCATTAGAGGAGACAGGTGCCAGGAAAGATCAGGGGGACGTGGTCCGGTGACCAGTCTGTACCTGGAGATCAGTATGACTCAATGTCTGGGCCGGGGCAAAACGAGCCGCTTGGTTGAGTACGAGCTCGGGGACTAAGCATGAAAAAAAGGAAGAAGATGCTGGGGAGAATGTCCATGGTTTTAAATGCAGACTATGACATAAAGCAATTGCATTTCATAAGTTTAGTGTTTTAGTATTATTAAAACTCAACACTGGTGCTGTCTTATTCTTTCATTTTTAATGACTCAAATTGCCTCTTTTTGTCCATTTATCTGAGCTTACATCCAATCAAATTCATGCTCCATTCTAAACTTTTATAAATTTTAGCTTGTTCATTATAAATGATCCTGGAGATTCTTAACTTGACTCAAGTGTGTTCAGGGTTTGATATATTTGAATTTCAAACAGCCCTAAAATCAGGGGCCTTTTTTCTCAACACCATTTTCAACTAAAAATAGAAACGGCTTTTATATTCATTTACACGACAATGGCTTTTTGGGGTCTTGACAATGAAACACTTTTTAAAACAAGTTTTAAAGTGCAAGGTTTTTGAAAACAATACCATTGTTGTCTATAATAATAATACAGCAGTTTTAATAACCAAATCTGTGTGAAAGGGGATCGTTTTGTCAAAAATGTACTGCAAAGGGTAACATTTTCTGTTTTTAGTACATTGTTGTCCTCAGTCACTACTGAACATAATTTTCAGTATAGCACAATTATCTATCTCATCATCAGTTTTGTTATTGCAACACAATAAATCATTTGTCTTTGATTGAATTAAATTTAAATGTATGGATGAATCTAAAAAATAAATAAAAAACACGATCGGGTTCTACCACAAATCCAAAATGTCTTCTTATTTTTACATTAAGATTCTTCTTTTTTTTAATTTATTTTTTTTATTACAATTCTTATAACTGTAATGTTACTTGTTACCATTACTCTAAATATCAATATATTTTACACAATCCATCATTGAGAATATTTATTTATTGCATTATTATTTTACTTTTATCAAATTTTATTTTATGTTATTTTTAATAAAAAAAAAACATGTTGTGAACAATCCTTATGGTCAAAAAATAGGCTTACTTATGCAACTTATTGTTCAATTATTGATTTTTTTTAGAATTAAACTTTTTTTAGGATAAAAAAAATATAATGACACGATACATCTGTGTTCATCAAGCCGTGAGCTGTCATGCTGAGCGAAAAAAAAGCTTTTTATCCCTTGAGTATTTTATCAAGCACTGTGTGTAATTGCAAAAATTATGGAAGCTGGGCAGAAAATAAATAAATAAATAAAAATAACAGTTACACCAAAATTCTGGGGTCTACGTGGCCACTTGTAGTTCGTCCAGACCCCCCTCTGCGTTTTCTCTTCCATATCCCTTTTTTTTTTTTTACTTCCCTCTCACCTGAAAATGTCAGTGAGGTAATCTGCACGTCCTCATTCAGCTTGGCGTTAACTGGAATCAAGTGTGACTGCTGGAGGATGAGGCCAGTGTTGCGGAAAACTCCCAGCAGCCCCTGCTCTCCGCTCTGCCAACAGGTAACTCACTAATGGGGTAAGTTTTACCAAACCGCTGGGCTGTGAAGGGCCACGCTCTCCTTGGGGCTAAGCCTCCCGACACACACAAACAGAGGCGGTCGACACAGAGGGCTGTCTGAATTGATGAGCAGGACAAACACCCAAACAGGACACATTGGCTTGCCCTCTACATTGGGCAAACAAGAGTGCTGGCTGTGTGCACAAGCATGCTTACATTAGCAATGCTATAGGGGACATGTGGAGGAAGTGCATTCTCTGATGAACAGCCATGTATATGCCATTTCTATTGTATATGTCCACCAAATTACCACTATTATTATTATTTTTTTCTGTTTTGAAACTGTTTTATTGATGTTAGCCAGCACTGTCTTTTAAAAAATGCATCCAGAGCAGCCTAGTAATAGCACCACTGTAGCAACCATGCAATACGTCTAATGCACTAGTCACTCCTCCTTTATTTATTTATTTATTTGAGTCTCCACAATATCCGTAGTAACTATGGTAATATGGTAGAAATGGTTACCATGAATTTTTTTTTTTTTTTTTATCATTTTAAGGGACAGGCAAACACAAACCCTGTGACACAACGTGTTTTTCTGTGCATACTCTTTCTATATGTCTATGAAGCTTTCTGTGTTTGATTTCTTGATGTGTAATCATGTAATTGAAAGGGGTTACATTTCCTCTGTGCTCTTCTATGCTTAAAGTGTGTCTACATTAGAAGGGTCAAGTCCACTCAGTCTCCCACTGTACTCATGCATGCCGTTGCATTCACGATTACGGCCCCATGTCGTTTGCTCAATTAGCCTGCCTGCGAACTCCCTTTCTATTTGTCAGGCGATAATGTGAATGAGAGCCACCTTCAGATAACCTCTGCTGAAATACTGTTTACACTTCATGGCAGCTGCACTGTCTTGCCTGCAAATCCACAAGTCACATTGCAATGGATGAAAACTGCAGTTTCCCACTTCAGAAAATGCATGGCACATAAGTGCAGGATTCTGTCATGGCCTAAAAATCTTTTGTAGTGACTAAAGAAAGCCATTTAGGGTTCTTTCATTTTTGATGAAATCTGAAATTCATTATCCAGGGCAGTCTCATAAGGGAAACGATATTGCAGTGACTTTTATCACATATATCGCTTTTGTGACTTTCTCACCTGGATTTAGAGGATTCCAGTGTTTATTGAAAAAATTAAATTTATATATATATATATATATATATATATATACATTTTTTATTATATTATTTCATATTTTTATACTTTGATGCAGTTTTTTTTTTCTTGTTTTTTTTTTTTTTTTTTTTTTGTTATTCCTGTTCATTTGCAGGGTTTGCTTCACACACACATTTGATTTGGCACTGGTTTAACTTTTAAGTCAGATGCATGTACTAATATATATATATATATATATATATATATATATATATATTGGTATATATATACAGTATTACCAAGCCAGACACTCCGAGTGTTTGTAATGACGTAAATATATTGCAAATACTTTGTAGATTTATGATATTTTTTATTGTTTTATTTATTTTTTTTTGGCTGAAAAAAAATAAAAAATAAAAAATTGGTATAAATGATGATTGGACTTTTTTTTACACGGACCAATTACTGTTCTTAGAAATTGTTTGTGGTGGAGAATACAATAACCGGAGTAATATTTCCTTTCCTTAAGAAAGTTTGTTGTAATATCTTTACTAAGAAAGTTTTTAGCTGATGTTGCTTTTGGGAAATAAAAAAAATAAAAATACATAAATAAACATGATTGCGAGTTTCCTTTTGGTTTCTCTAACAGTAGCGGCTCCTTGCAATAAATGTATAGCTATAGGGCAGGTTGTGGGTCTTAGCGCCATTTTATGATAAACATTTTGTAAGCTTTATATTCTAACCACTGAACTCATCAGACACAATTTGGCAGAGTTCTAATCTCCTTGAATTATTTAGCCTGAGGTTGGTGCTCTAAAGATAATGATTGACCATAGGCGTTTGACGGACACAAGACGAATGCAGAATTCCGCAATAGAATTGCCTCAATCTGTAGTATTTATTCACTGCCTCAGAATGTTGTTTTAGAATGGGTAGGAATTCCAATGAGGAAAACAAAGTCATGTCTATTCTTAGAACAAACAAAGCAAACCTAACAGAACTTCTCATTATTGACGAGCATGTTTAATCTGATGGGATTTATACTGGTATACCATATACCCAATGGCTTTCAATCAGAGTGCACTGTAGATCCATGTTTCACCACAGATTTACATTGTAAGGTCTCTGACCGCTTATCATGAGATATGCCTGCTAAATCTATGCGCTTCATTGTAATATACAAAAATAAAATACATTTACTGAATAAATTTATTATTAATTGAGTGTATATAGAGGTTTAGATGAATGTCACGGCTGGTCTCTATACAGAAAGCTTCCTTCATCTGTCATGGTTGAGTGAAAAAGAAAAATGAAGCATGTACTCTGTACCGTCTATTGTCTTTAACAAGGAGTAGTTGGGCCTTATCAGGGCTAACAGACGCTAACGAAGCCGTCATGTCGATGTGAAAGCGACGGGCCTTTCCCACAGCGCTAAATGACAGGCCTGTCGCACTGCCTGCATCACAGCTGCCCTTTTTCTCTCTAACCAGGTACACTCAACTGCAGTGTTAAACAAGGACAGTCTGACAGACAATAAAATTCAAAAGCAGAGTTATAGATTTTCCTCCGCTTCAGCAACATGTTTTTAGCCTTGAAGTGAACGGTTTCTGTGGTGATGTTTCCTCGACTGTACTCAGATGATTTTAAGTGGAAGTCACAGCTTGTTAGAGAACAGGTCGCTGGAGTTTAATTCCACTCCAATACATGCACAGTGCCATCTTATTTGGTTCATTAATCCAAAAAAGCTATGAGAACTTTGAGACTGGGACAGGTAGACACAAATTGTTCAGAACGGTGAAACAATGGCTGGAATAATAATTAGGCATTGAACGGCATAGCTAGCAGCTCAACCCGGTCTCATCCCAAGATGTCATATAACTGACGTTTTGGGACGTCTTTTGACCATACGTCAATATTCGCCTTTTTAGGGCCCCCTTAAACGTCGGTAGATGAGGTTATGGGATCCTAACTCTACCCCATACCTAAACCTAACCCTAAACCTAACCCGTCACCTAACTGACGTTAAAGGTAAAGCGTCAGTTGTATGACGGCCCGGGATCGCCATCTACCGACGTTTAAGGGGGCCCTAAAAAGGCGGATATTGACGTATGGTCAAAATACGTCCCAAAACGTCAGTTATATGGCTTTTTGGGAAGAGCCTGTGTTAAGCAGCTCAGTATTTGTTGTAAAAAATGCAGTTCTCAAAATGACAAAATATAGATGAAAATATTGAGAATATGCAGCTGATGCCATTCAATCCCTTCACTCTCAATTTGCAATAATCTCATCACGACAATTATGTGAGGTATTAAAGTATATATACAATATATTCTGTCTATAATAGGGGAACTATTATGCAAAAATGTGTTTGAACACAGATTTGTGTCCACTGTGTGTGTGTGTGTGTGTAATCAACCAGCCATAATGGTAAAAATCCACCCACTCTTTTTTTTTAGCGTCCTCATAAATCATAAACGATCTCTCCAAATGAGCAGTTCCAGATTTCCCCTTACTCTTACCATTTTTTTTTGTATGTGTGTGCAATAAAAAAAAAAGAAGGAAAAAAAAACACCTCACAAATGTTTGTGTTATTGGATGTACCAATGAACACTGAACATACAGTAAGAGTCTCCATAGACTCCTGGCATCTGAGCCACTGAGGACACCGTGGTTGAATTTCATCCTTCATTCATGTAGGGCATAAAAGGTCCCCTTTAATGTGGCCATCAGCGAATGTAAATGTGAAGAGTTCAGATGCAAAAGCCTCTAAGTGCCATTTGAAATTTTCTTCTAGAATGATAATTTTTATCAAGCTTGTATGTTTAAGTTCAGTAATTTTACTTAAATTGCAATGAAGATTACCTATTAATTGTCATTTAAGTGAAATTACAGAACTTTAATATATAAGATTGATAAAAATGATCATTCTTGAAGAAAATTTTAAATGGCACTTAGAGGCTTTTGCATCTGAACTCTTCATGTATAGTATTATATATATATATATATATATATAAACTGGTTTAATCTTGAAAATTGTCAAAAGCTCAGCTAAAACCATCTTGCAGACCTTGGGTGTGTTTCCAAAAGCCTTACTAAACAACTATGGCCACAAGTTCCGTTGAATTGCGTTCAACTTGAGTCCATATAGCTAACTTATGGAAAACTGCTGGATGCCTTCCCACACCCAAATCAATAATACAAAACTATTTTTACTTGACTAATTTTCTAGTTTTATGTAACTTAAGCCGAATTTTAACAGCAAACTTGATTTTTACATTTTCTGAAGAAAATGTTATCCTTTCGACTTTTGTGGGTGGTAGCTGGGGTGTTGCATTGCGGTTGTTAAGGTGTTGCTAAGGAGTTGCTAGGGTTTTCTGGTTTGTTACTTATTGGTTAAGATTAAAAAATCTTACCAAGTACAAAAATGCTGAACCATTTTTCTGCAGTTTACCATTTTGTGCTAATTATTTTACAAAACTGTGTGGATGCGTTATACATCCCAAAGGTCAATATTTAGAGTTAACTAAACCCTAAACCAACTTTTTTTAGTTAAAATCTGTAAGGATGGGGCTTTTTTATTGCTGATCATTGATTGATTAGAGTAACTTTGTTGACATTTAGGTATAAAGTGTTTTATTATTTCTAAAATACATGGTGTAAACATGTCTTAGTGCTGCCCTCTTCAGGTTGAATGGTGGATACTGCAGTTGAATTTTCCTATTGGATGTTTGCGTGGTGAGATTCCAGCTCACCACGCCCTTGGTACGAGCTATCATGCCCTCAGCAGTTTAAACATTATCTTGTTTCGTCAAAACCACTGCGAGTCAAGAGTTGGAATTACGAGTATTGAAAACGATCAGGATAGAGTTTTGTAGCACCTATTTAGCATAGCATTTAGATAGTTAGTTAGATTATTTTGTGTAGCCTAGTAGTAGCATAGTACAGTTAAGTGGTAGCTGCGCTGAAAACCAACACAGTGCCAAACACTGCTCCTCCTGCATGGACTGCATCACCGCAGCGGCGTCTTGATGTGAGTGATCATGTATATATTAATCACAATTTATGGTTAGGCTAAAGTTAATCCTCTGGGGTCGACAAATGTGCCGGCACATTTTGCTGTTTTTTTTTTTCACATAGCGGCAAAATATCAATATGAATATATGCCTTCAGAGCGCGCGCTATTGACATCAACTCGACAAAACTCATCAGATGCCGATCGCGCCCCGCTCAGCCCCCACCTCGGGTTCGTCCCCTACATCTCTGCTGGGCTCTGCCCATTTTTTCAGCATGTTTCAAATATTGCCAGTGGGTGGAGTCAGGCTCTGACTAGAGGTTTAGTTACCCTTTAAGGATTTGTTGAACTTGACATAACACCAGCCTCCATTATAAGTTTGACTGGAATCACTTGAGCTGGTCTTGGACTCCCTTAAGATTATCACGTTGAAAGCATGCAGCAACAAACCCATTGTCAAACGGACACTGCAGGTGGTTGCATCTCATTCTCTGGCTCCCTGTAGATCTTCTCATCTCCATTTCAGATGCATCCTACTGTGGAGAAGTGATGTAAGAACTGAGCAATGCAGATGGCATGAAATGTTGTTAAAATGGAAGGATGCCATGTTAAAGGTGACTGAAAGGGGCCAAGCTGGATCTCAGAGGTGCATACTCATGTTGTTGAAATATTTTCTATTCCTGCCAATCAGTAAACTAGTTTATATTCCAAGACATTGTGAAAAGCATGCACCTGTATCGCCTTGAGGTTGCTTTCAAGTTGAAGTGAAAGGACGCCAATGATCCTGGCTGTGCCAACCTTGTCCAGGTGGGGATATGATGAGTGGAATGTGCAGATAAGACGGTTTTCCACACCAGTGTGGATTTGCAAGGCAAGATGAAGCTCCATATGCTTAGCTGTGTAATCAAGGCTATAATTCAAAGCAAACTCCTATTCTTAATTAAAGGGATAGTGCACCCAAAAACACCCAAGTAGTTCAAAAAACAAAGAACAAAAAAAAAAAAAAAAAACTTTTGCTGATAATTTACTCACCCCAAAGTCATCCAAGATATCCATGTCTTTCTTTCTTCAGTCGAAAAGAAATTAAGGTTTTTGATGAAAACATTTTAGGATTTTCAATGGACTTCAAGGTTTAAATGATAGTTTCAGTGCAGCTTCAAATGGATTTAAATGACACCAGATAATGAATAGGGGTCTTTTAATATAAAATTAAAAGTTCTTTTAATATAAAATTTAATTTTGAAACTGCAAGAAGCAAATGTGTCGCCTGCTGTGTAAAGAAAAACTCCATATAACACTACAGCAGGAATCATCACTGAATGAAAAATTGAAAAAAGTCAAAAGCCGTCTTTTCTTTTGAGTTATTTTATTGCTGACATGCGACGAGTCCAATATGAGAAATGTTTTTATAAGCCAATTCCAAAGAACACATCTGTCACACCAAATGAAACCAATCATTCTCAATAACGCCTTCCACAGGTGTTTCGTTGAGGTACATTGACTTATACAAGAGAAAGCTGTTCTGTCTACATTTCTTCATTGGCAAACGGTGATCAGCCCTTCTAGAAGTATTATTCTGTATATGTTTGGTGCGGAGGTCATCCGTGGGACGTGGCGATATGACACAAGTCAAAATGGAGTTTCCTGTTCATCGGGTAAAGATTAGTAATAATGAATAGTGTTTCTAAGCAAACCATTCATCATATAAAATATTTTTTTCTTTCTTCTACACCAGGAATTCCCTTTAATACTATTGTGCAAACACAATTGTATTTATATTTGTGTTCAATGGTTTCGTATCTAATCCACATAAAAGATTTTAAAAAAAAAATAGGTCAGGACATTATTTCAGCCACTGGAAATGAGTTATGAGGGCTTTGATGACATTAACTTAGAAGCAAAGTTGTTTCAGAGGTTGATTACTTTTGTGGACATGATTTGATGAAGGATAATGAAGGAAAATATTGTGCACTGAATTGTATTTACAATCATCATACACATTAACCCTTTCCCTGCCATTGACAGAGGTGTCCGGCAGTCCATGTTTTCATTGTTATAAAGTAGGGGGCGCTATTACCCATCTTCTGAAATACAGAATCTCTGGATCCAAAATAAGACAAGTGATAGAAGCGTTTGAGCGTTGATAAAAAATAATAAAGCTAAAATAATAATAATAAAAAAAGTTTTTGTTTGTTTAAAAGCAGAGGGTTGGTTATTTATTTCGATATATTGTAAGATGTACAACCAAACAATTCTTTGGGCCATGAAAGCTTTGTCCTATTCTGATTTTCAAGGAGTAGTTCACTTAAAAAAAAAACAAAAAAAAAAAAAACTTTTGCTGACAATTTACTCACCCCCATGTCATCCAAGATGTGTTACTCTATTATTTTATTTATTTATTTATTTTTATTCTGAGGCAGAAACAGACTTACATATCAGCTGTAACACCCACAAAGTTGCCTGTTCCATGCCGTTCATGTTCCAATACGAGCCGTCAGGCTTTTGCAGAGAATTGCAACAACAACAAAAACAAAAACAAAAACAAAAAAAAACCGCTATCATCTCAACATTTTAGTAAAAAAGTAAATACAAAAGTTCATTAAATCCAGCTTTTTTGATGCTCCAAACACACTGTGCAGTTTAGTTCAGAAGTACAATGCAGGCGAATAGCAAATAAAAACAGGCGACTGACATACGCCTACATGAGAACACACAGAACGATATGCCCACACACTGGTGGGTCTGCACCACACTGCGTACTGTAGCAAATAGAGGTCTCTATTTAATGAACACAAAATCAGTAGCAGCTCCACAAACTGTAGACTAACCACAGGCTCAATGGCGTGGGAGTATGTGATGCAAAGATGCTTGCTTCCTGTAATTGATGAAGACAAGTGAGGATCTGAACTGACCACCAGAGATAGAGCTCAGATTAAGGCTTAATCTGGCTGAACTGCACGAGTTCCTGCAGAGAAAGAACGAGCGTAATTGGAAGGGGAAACAATCTAATTGGCATGACCACAAACAAACGGCGATCTTCCTTCTCATGTTAAATTGGAGTAAAGGCTTTAAACATTGACATTTTTCTCTTGCTGCCCAGGGCTCATTTGACGTCAGAGTTTGGTGCAGACAATTTTTTCTGCTTTTGGTGCTCCTGAGAAAGCTTGGAAAGGTGATCATGTTTCAAGTTTGCGATTGGTATAAAAACAAAAAAGTCTGAACCCATGGGAGTGATGTATTCTTTCTCAGAGATTCTTGTCTCTGAATCAATTGCTTTCATTGAGCATCTCGCATTTTCACGGCACAAAATGTATTTTTAGCAAGCATTTTTGTCTTATTTTCTCCAATGAAAGCATTGGAAAATCCGGTAACACTTTAGTTTAGGGTCCAATTCTCACTATTAAAGGATTAGTTCACTTTTGAAAAAACTTTTGCTGATAATTTACTCACCCCCATGTCATCCAAGATGTCTATGTCTTTCTTTCCTCAGTCGAAAAGAAATTAAGGTTTTTGATGAAAACATTCCAGGATTTTTCTCCTTATAATGGACTTCCATGGGAACCAGGTCCAACCGAGGTCCAAACGACAGTTATAACAGTTACAGATGCAGCTTCAAATGTCTTTAAACGACACCAGACGATGAATAAGGGTCTTATCATGCGAAACGATCGGTTATTTCAAAGCTTATTCCAAAAATGTAACTTTTCTAAGGACAAATGCTAGCCTTTCTCCATTCTGTGAGGCGCGTTTGCAACGTCACGTAATACGTAATTACGTTCAAAAGGTCAAGGGCGACGTAGCCAGAAGTACAGAGTCAGAGTGTTTACAAGTTGAACGCATAGGTTGAACGTGAAAACTAACTCAAACGCCGTTTTACAAAAAAGGAATTAAAAGGTAAAACAACGATGTCGGACGTTTTTGATTCTGTATTTCCGGCTACGTCGCCCGTGACCTTTTGAACGTAATTACGTATTACGTGACGTTGCAAACGCGCCTCACAATATATTACAAGGCTAGCATTTGTCCTTAGAAAAGTTACATTTTTGGAATAAGCTTTGAAATAACCGATCGTTTCACATGATAAGACCCTTATTCATCGTTTGGTGTCGTTTAAAGACATTTGAAGCTGCATCTGAAACTGTTATTAACAGTTGAACCATCCGGTTCCCATTGAAGTCCATTATATGGAGAAAAATCCTGGAATGTTTTCATCAAAAACCTAAATTTCTTTTCGACTGAGGAAAGAAAGACATGAACATCTTGGATGACATGGGGGTGAGTAAATTATCAGCAAAAGTTTTTTCAAAAGTGAACTAATCCTTTAACTATCTTATTAGCATAAATATTACTACACCTTTCTTTCCCATTCTGACATTCAGTTTGGAGTTCAGGAGATTGTCTTAACCAGGACCAACACCCCTAAATGCATTGAAGCAACTGTCAGGTGATTGGTTGATAAGATTTGCATTAATGAGAAATTATATCCTTTAGGTGAGTGTATAACAATTACAACCTTGGTTAACATCAACTCACAAGGAAAACCTGTTTTGGTCCCAAATCGATGACTCAACAAGACAGCGTCTAAATTTCAAGACATTCCAGGAAAGCTAATCATCCTGTTCTCCTCAGGTGCTTATAGAGAGTGAAATTTATCAGCCATTGAAGTACCAATTACATTTCAACGCATTCTCATCCTTTAACGTCATATAGAACGCTAGTGACAAAACGGCGCTATACTACGCACATGGCACCCGTTATCGTTAATATAACACGTGCTGTGAGGGCTAAGTTTAGGTGTGGGGTAGGGTGTACGTGTCATATTCACGCTAAAGGATTTATAACGTCTTGGGTTCGCGTGTTATATTAACGATAAAGGGAGCCATGTGCGTAGTATAGCGCCGTTTTTGCATATAGCGTTCTATATGACGTTAAAGGATGAGAACGGGCTGTACATTTTTGTAAAATGTCAAGCGAACAATGTTTAAGCAACATCTGATGTCATGGCTATGTTGATAAATGAACATATCACAATCTATTTTAATACTCTTTTGTTCATTGTATGCAATGAATAGTTTGGATTGCTAGTCAAAATTTGTTTTATTTATTTTTTTGGCAGTGTCGTGGAGCTTCAAGCTGTGCTGCGTTTGAGGAGCTACACGTATGATTCTGGCTTTTTGTAAAGCACTGTGCTCATTAAATGAAATCCCTGAACCACCTGCTTATTTTTATGTTGTTTTGCTTATTCAGAAGTTGTTTATTTCGCAGGCACATTAGGGCGAAATGTACTGAAAATTAAACATCGCCAATGCGAGAGGTCATTTGTTATCCACTTCAGGGCCCTTGGGATATAATGAGTCTGTAATGCTGCATTCACGCTGCGTCTTTTCTTCACAATGTGAGGTAAACGGCTTCCTTTTAGCATTTGTTACTAGACATGCATACATACACCGCATGACCACACATCCACCCAAACAAAACCCCCATACGCACACATTTAAGAGCAAATGCTAATTATCTCAGCTGGCATCATGCAGTCCTGACCCTGTATATATATAGCTTTAGTGTTTACTGTAGAAAAATGTTTCACTGCTAGTTCAGGGTGGTGCACTGTAAATGATTTCTGTTGTTTTCACAGGATTATACTGTTTTTCTCAACAGTTTCTTACTGTATAATCTATGTACAGTAAGTTACAGTAGATTTAGTTGTTTTGACAGTATTAAATTGTTTTTTCAACAGTTATGTACTGTGCACACAGTTGACAGTATGTTACTGTAGAATTGCAATGCATTCTGGGAAATTATCGGTTACTGTTAATCTAAATACAGTGCAATTGACCGCGAAAAACACCACACACAGTTCCACGGGTAAAATTGCTAGCCTACTAATGTTATTCTTACATTTAAAATAAAAATGTAGCACTGGTTGACCATTAACAGTCATAAATTATGACATAATTTATGTCAGTGGGGTGTGCATGAGAGCATATTTGACTTTGGAAGTTTCTCTGTCGTGTCAGTGGTGCTGCTGTCTTTTCTGCCGACCTGCAACTTCTTCATCTGGTAAGTAATAATTCTTATAATGTGTATGCAAACGGATTCTAGCTAATAATAACTTTAAAGTTATTTAGAATAGCTGACCACGATTTCTATATTCAATTTAATATATTCTAGACATTTTAATATAATATGATAGGCTACTCTTCAATGTAGCCATTTGGGATGTTACTGTAAATTCAAATACATTAGTACAAAATGACCGCGAAAAATAACCACAACAAGCTGCCATTTTATGAAGAACTCTTCAGTTCCCTTCCCTCTGTAAGAACACGCAGGCCGTGCATCGCGTCGCTGTCGGTCGGCAACGTTTTCGCCATACATCTGGTTAGTAATTCATATTTTTATGCAAACCATAGAGTTAACAGATTACCGTTAGAAAGAAGTGGCCGCGGAATGTTCGATAACGTCTGTATAAGTCAGACGCGGATTTCTTTTATGTTGATAGCCTTACTTGATTAAATGTGATTTTATTAACATATATTTCATATGTAACCTCTTATACGGTCAAAATGGTCTAATCATTTTGTTATTATTTACCACGTTAAGTCGGTGGAAGCGCCTGCACGTTCATTATTTTATGACTTACAGGGGTTAGGAATTGATAATCGATAAATGTATCCTGAAATCGGACATCCAAGGTTAGGATTCGGATTTATTGTTATAAAATTAAAGTGCCGATTCCTCTTATTGATTTTTTCACGCTTATTTTCGTGTAAATCCTGACCTGGCGTTCTGCCATTATAACGTTACCTCAGTGATAAAGTTGGACCGCGGAAAGCGCCCAAGGTGTATTTTTGTCCAAAATACAAAGCTATGTGTGACATTTACAGTATTTGTTGTGGTCTTTGTTAATCTTTGGTTATCATTAACGACACATACACGAGGGAGTTAGCCTGGTGTTGAACACTTTACTAGCGAACTTAGAATCAACAACAACAAAATAACCCCGGGTCATACCAACTACACAAACTGCCTGGGGGTGTTCCGGTAGCAACCATTCACTGCATATACTACAGTATTGTCGGCTATAATATCATTTTTTTTTTTTTTTTTTTTTTACTATGTGTAAACTGACATGTACTCATTTGAAGGGAACGATGCCTTGTCAATCTTTTTTTAAGTCATGTAACTTAGTATCACACAAGCAAGATTTAGCCTACGTTTTCACGTGATCGTAAATGAATTGATTTTAAACAACAGTCCAACAAACAAGATTTTAGTATTAAGTGAATTACACTTTAGACATCATTTTGTCTGTTTTTGCTGTTTAGCCAAAACAACAACAAAAACGTACTATATTTTAACTGTCTTGTCTGTTCTCCTTTTCCACAGGTGTGAGCTGTGCATGTTAAGAAGACCCCTATCCATCTTGACGACCGATGAATTGTAAATCTAATCTAATTTAATTATTCTATTTATCTAACTACTACTACTATACCTTGGTCCAGTACTGACCCACTGAGAACATTTTAAACGGATTTTTATCCATCTGTGAATTTTGTCTATCTGCAAGTTGTTTAGAATTGTTGTGTGAAAATAAACGTTACAGTACAGTTTAAGGTTTAATTGCATAAAAGCTTGGATAGAAAACTTCCTATTGCAAAAGTTAGAACATAAGTCTGCATATAAATAATTATTGATACCGTAATGCAAGTTTTTCATGGCACATGTGCATGATGAGGTTGTTTTGTGTTTATTTATTTTTTTTTTTAAAGGACACTGGATAACTTGTCATTTTGTTATACTCATCTGGATTGGTGGTTTACTCGTCAAAGCTTTTATAGTTTATACGTTTATATGTGTCTCCCAGCCCTGCAAATCTGGTCCCTTAGATAGAAAGCAGCCAAAAACCCTTTAAAATCAGCAACTGACCAGTTAGACAGTCTATCTCAAACCAATAGACAATCTTAGACTAGTTTAAGCTGTTTTACCCCAGCAGGGAGTGGGTGGATGAGTTGTTATGAACTATCTTTCTAATAGATTGATCAGATAGCACCCCTTTAATCTTTTCTATTTTACCTGTTCATGATAATTTTTGCATGTATTTATGCATAATTGTTCATGATTGTCATGCATGATTTTTATTGTATTATATTACATTTTTATTATTAATGTATTTAATTGTATTAATGTATTTAAATGTATATTATGTAAATGTACTAATGTGTTTGAAAATACACAATAAACCTTGTGCAGTCAAAGCTTCAATTGTTCTTTTTTCTATTTCCCATTAACAGTTAAAATAATATTTCTACAGATTTTCTACAGGTTACACAGTAGCACTATAAAATAAATACAATAACATTTCATACTATACAGTATTATTAAAAATTAACAGTGTAATTCTGTACTTCAATATGGTAAGAAATTACAGTAAAATAATGTTATTTAATTTGCAGTATGCTTAACAGTACTGTAGTTAGTGTTACGGTAATTTTACTGTTAAATGAAATACAGCAAGTACTGGATAATTGTTGCCAGTAAGTTACTGTTAATTTGACAAGAAATTTTTTACAGTGTGGGGAAAAGGAGGACTGCTTGTTAAGCTAGTTAGCATGTCTGATGCTAACACATCGTTTCATATTAACACATTTTTTTTTACATTGTTACCGACATTTGAAGCGGAAAGTGCGAAGTGTTGTTGACTGAAGCATGAGAAGTAAAACTTTTTTTATGGTGCTGAGAGCGCATCTACTTTATGGGTCGGTTGCTCTAACTTTTCAGCGCCACAGCGATGGCTTACTTCCAATCGCCTTGCGAGCTCTGGCAGTGCTGCAGACTGTGGAGTTGCTTCATACAAACTCAAACACGCTGGAAAAGTCCCGCGGGCTCTCAAGGGTGAGACGCATGCTCATAGTGACACTGCCAACCAATTAGGAAATGACTCCCCAATCCTTAAACACAGCCTCTCAACAGGCAGGGATTTAGGGAAATGTGCTAACTGTGTGACTGTGAAAAGTTTAATAAGTTTAGTTATTATATGCTCAAAGGGATGAAATGTTTATTTTGTGACGTTTCTACTATATTACTCAAGGTTCAAAATATACCGTTAATGGGTACATTTTTTAACCTCTTTTGGGTTTGAACTATGTGCATATATGTGTGTGTAGTGATTTATTTATTCAGTTTTACTTAATTCCTATGATAATATTTTTTTTCTGTATCCCCTTATACATTTTCCTGTAAAATATATATGATAATATATTATTTAATATTTCATATATTTTATTATTTTAACTGTATACTAATAATGAGAAAAATGAGATATAGAAAAAAAGACTAGGGCTGTGCAAAAGTTAATTGTGATTAATCGCATCCAAAATAAAAGTCTGTGTTTACATAATATAGGCCTATTTGTGTGTGCTGTATATAATTATTTTGTATAAATAAATACCTATGCATGCATGTATATATTTAAGAATTATTTGTGCTTAAATTCTGTATATATTTATAAATGCATAATCTATATTATATAAATATAAATATTTTATATATGAATAACACATGTTCTTAAATATATACATGCATGTGTGTGTATTTATATATACAAAATAATTATATACAGCACACACAAATATATTATGTAAACACAGACTTTTATTTTGAATTAATTTTTGCACAGCCCTAAAAAAAGACTAAACAAAATTTAATTAAATACATTTATATACTTTTTACTATGTAATAATATTTCATATATTTTATAGATTTTAAAATGATTAAATTAAATTGTTCTTCTAACTCCCATTCTTCTGCAGTAGTTCTATATAGTTTTCCTATAAAGCTTTGCTGTGATTTTAGGCTGAACAGAAGGGATATTCCAACGATATCTCACAACCAATTCGTACTATTTGTTTAAACCACACTGACGGGTAGGGGCGGGGTCAGGGGTAGGTAATTTGTACGAATTCATACGAATTGGGCAACTTTTGAAATATTTAAGATTTAGCAATTTTTTTTACGAATTCGTACGAGTGAGGTCGTAAGCATTCGTCTGAATTAGCCACCTTGTAAAATACGACCCCGTTCACATCCCAATGCGCCATATACGACGCTTTTGCCAATGCGTATACATCCAATGCACATGGCACCCTTTAGCGTCAAATGAGACGCAGGTATATATGGATGGGCCAGAAAGCGCCCCCTACGCCATACCTAAACCTACCATAACCGAAGCGTCTTATTTAGTTGCCATGTGCGTTGGATGTCTACGCTTTGGCAAAAGTGTCGTATATGACGCCTTGGGATGAGAATGCGTTGAAAATACAAACGAATTGTGTGAGATCGGGTTGGATATTCCCAAATATGACACTATTGTACACTAATACGATATTAACAGAAATTCTAATATGAGGGTCGTGTGTGAAGTCATATTTTCAATGCTGAAATGCATCTGTGTGGTAGAAGACGTTGAGAGAGGCGGTCAGTCTCCATAACGTTACTCAATCCCCCAGGTACATCCAACACTATCTCACGACCAATTCGTACGAATTCGACGCATGATTAAAAAGTGGCTAATTCGTACTAATTCGTACGACCTCACTCGTACTAATTCGTACGATTTGTCTAAACCCACGTGATGGTTAGGTTTAGGGGCGGGGTAAGGGGTAGGTCATTCGTTCGAATTCATACGAATTGGTCAATTCGTAAAATATGTACGATTTAGCAAAATCGTATTAATTCGCACGAGTGAGGTCGTATGAATTGCTACGAATTAGCCACTTTTTAATCATTCGTCGAATTCGTACGACTTGGTCGTGAGATCGGGTTGGTACATCAGGCTGTCAGCGGTAATCATTTGATCCAACAGGATGCACTTTCATAAAGCCGGCACGTTCGTACCTGACTAATTCAGTGGCACTGAATATTTTTAGACAGTTCCCTCTGAGATGATGAGGTGAAGTGCAGGGGATAGAAAATAAGTTATTATTTTTGTGAGTCAGTTGTGGCGGTTAAAAAAGGAGTTGTAATGAGAGACAAGCCGACCTGTTGCAGACCTTAATTCATCAAGTGCAGACGCCAGTGTTGGACCAATGGGTTACGCAAACACAACTGGGAAAGTCATGGAATGACATTTGCTCAAGCCTGTGTACACATATTAGTTTATTTAGTCATGTTATTTACACATACACACAATGTGATTTACACAGGACATGTCCATGGATCGACATTATTTGTTGTTCCTGGAACAATATTCCGCTCAGCTGTATGGTACCGATGCTTTTACGCTCAGTGATGGGTTGATGTTGTTCTTGTTGTTTTTTTCAGGAACAATAAAGGATGCTGATTCAGGGTCATCTCATGTTTTTATTGACATTTATTATGATAACTATGTTTCACTGATTCATGAACAAAAATGTTTCTGTTGATCTGTGTTTTCTGTGCAACTGCCTGCATCTTCTTTTTTACCCCTTGCCTATCAGTCCATATGTATCAACGTCGTCAGATAAAAAAAAAACAACGTCTACTGTCACGTCTCACAGTTTCTGCGAATACTGCCATATCTAGCATTTATAGTGATGAATTACAGAGATAAATATTTTGGGGTCAGTAATACGTTTTATAGTTTCAACAAGGATCTATATATATGCAGCCATTGCGATATGTTTATATACTAAATGTGTGCGTAATTGTGTTGCTATCTGTCAGTTTGTCGTTTATTTACAGCACTTTTTAAACACATGCTGAGCAAAATGATTGTTGGAGATTGTTATTGATTTAAATACCATTCCTAAAGCTAAGCACAACTACTAAACTTTAGCACAATCCATAACCTTAAAACACAGCAATAAACACACAGCTAGGTAACCATCAATATTTCATTAGCGTGCCTATTCAGTCATTTTGCAGTACATGTCTTTTCATATCTGAATAGCACGGACCACAGTAATTCACAATCCCCTGCACATACAATCTTTTTCCATGAAAGCATATTGATTGATTTGTTTTGTTTTTTTCCATAGGGCTGTAATTCAACATTGGAAGCTCAATAATAAAGGGGACGTGTAGATACAGTCGCATGCGTAGACAGATTTTGTGTGATTGGTTTGTGCTGAGTAGTCAAGGTGAACGCACATGGGCATCCTGGTAATCCAATTAAACATGCAAGGCATGCAGCAGTCATTGTTGATTTGATTACTCAACCTGGACTCAATTGACAAAATATGTGGGCCGGATACAGTCTGGCATCTGCTTAGATGCTGCAAACTGAGGAGTGGGAACAGGAGCGGGTTTGGAAGGGCTGATGTTTGACATCTTTACTCAAAAATCAATATCAATAAAGTCAATATCAATATCAAAAAAAAAATCAATAAAGTTTCTCTCTATTTTAATTCTCGTTATTGTAATACATTCAGTTAAAATAACTAACAATATTATATATGTGTAGTTTGCTTTCATTAGTTCATGTCGTCCTTTAAGTTTCCTGCTTCTTGTTTGTCATTATTTCCCTCATTTGGAAATCTCAGTGTTTATTTGTCCGTTCTCATTGATGGATTAATGCACATCCAGGGCACGAAGCTCCTGTTCCACCGCATTACAAAGATGCTCTATTGTGTTGAGATCTGGTGATTGTGGGGGTCATTTTAGTACAGTCAACTCATTGTCATGTTCAAGAAACCAATTTGAAATGATACGAGCTTTGGTGCATTATCGTGCTGGAAGTAGCCATCAGAGGATGGGGACATGGTGGCCATAAAGGGATGGACATGGTCAGAAGCAATGCTCAGGTAGGCCGTGGCATTTAAACAACGCCCAATTGGCACTAAGGGGCCCAAAGTGTGCCAAGAAACATCAACCACACCATTACACCACCACCACCAGCCTGCACAGTGGTAACAAGGCATGATGGATCCATGTTCTCATTCTGTTTACGCCAAATTCTGTCTCTACCATCTGAATGTCTCAACAGAAATCGAGACTCATCAGACCAGGCAACATTTTTCCGGTCTTAAACTGTCAAATTCTGGTGAGCTCTTGCAAAATGTAGCTTCTTTTTCCTATTTGTAGTGGAGATGAGTGGTACCCGGTGGGGTCTTCTGCTGTTGTAGCCCATCCGCCTCAAGGTTGTGTGTGTTGTGGCTTCACAAATGCTTTGCTGCATACCTCGGTTGTAACGAGTGGTTATTTCAGTCAAAGTTGCTCTTCTATCAGCTTGAATCAGTCGGCCCATTCTCCTCTGACCTCTAGCATCAACAAGGCATTTTCGTCCACAGGACTGCCGCATACTGGATGTTTTTCCCTTTTCACACCATTCTTTGTAAACCCTAGAAATGGTTGTGCGTGAAAATCCCAGTAACTGAGCAGATTGTGAAATACAACCATGACACGCTCAAAATTGCTTAAATCACCTTTCTTTCCCATTCTGACATTCAGTTTGGAGTTCAGGAGATTGTCTTGACCAGGAACACACCCCTAAATGCATTGAAGCAACTGCCATGTGATTGGTTGATTAGATAATTGCATTAATGAGAAATTGAACAGGTGAGGTGAGTTTATATCCTCCACCTTATAATGCATTACTTGAAAGTTTCCTGTGACATTTGTCAAACTGTTCCTCACAATGGTTTTCACTGTGTGTTCCTGGGGGAAACGCCACCGATGGTACCACTCCACTTACACTGTTGTCTCAGTGCTCAGGATAATAGGAGCTGTATTTTTTTTTTCTCATCCCTCATGGAAGCTTAAATCAAAATTAGATTACAGCACAGTCTTTGAACAGCTGACTGATCATCGAGGCCAGATTCCTGCACTTGTCTTTGTCTAGATAAATGAAAGCCTCGTCGTATTGCACACTCTGACAACTTACTGACACAGGAAATGGAAAATGTATCGCAACTGTAGCCGTATGAAAGAAAAATCACAAATGAGATCTGCTTAATATCTCAGCTATTTTTTTCCAGACAGCTGTGAGATTAATAAGGAGATTTACAAGTCTCCTGCTTTTTTATCATGAAGAAAAGAGGCCTGTAATCTCAGAGTCTCTGGAGTTTCAGAAGATATCTTCAAGTCTGCAATCAATTTATTTATTTATGCATAGCAGACACTTTTATTCAGAGTGACTTACAATAGAGGAAGAGATCTATCTATCTATCTATCTATCTATCTATCTATCTATCTATCTATCTATCTATCTATCTATCTATCTATCTATCTATCTATCTATCTATCTATCTATCCATCTATCCATTCATCTATCCATCCATCCATCTATCCATCTACAGTATCTATCTACCTACCTACCTACCTACCTGTCTGCCTGTCTATTCAACCCAATCATGTTTATTGACAAAATGTACAGACTTTCAGCTGTTTGGAATGAACAAATGAAATACAAGTAATTGAAATAGCAACTGATTCAACTGAATATGTAACTTTCATACCAACGAACATTCGCAAACAGCATCGCAAAGTTGTGTGGTTGCTCTCGAGCTATGGTTAGAAGCATACTTTCTATATTACATGTGGAAGTAGTCCAAAAATAAGCAAGCTGACATTCAGTACAACCTATGTCTTTTATTTAGAAAACATACAAATGTAATTTACATCTTTGAGTTTGTCAAGATATTTAAAGCACCGTTTTTGAAAACTGCACATGTGCGAACGTGCTCTACTATGTAAGAACGAGCCTACAATTGAATCCGGAAATAAAGCGAAATAACTGAGAAATAAATTTTAAATATTCCTCAAATTGTTTGTAATGTATACCAAAACATCTAGCATTCATTCGATCTCAAATAGTTTCATTATAACAAGTTATTAATCCACCACGTGTGTGATGTCATAAAACAACGTGGTTGAACGACACTTTGCGACACTATGGTTTCCGGAAACAGTCGTGACTAGCAAGTTGTTTTCTTCAACATTGCATCGTACAACCCGGTCTCATCCCAAGACGTCATATAACTGACGTTTTGGGACGTCTTTTGACCATACGTCAATATTCGCCTTTTTAGGGCCCCCTTAAACGTCGGTAGATGAGGTTATGGGATCCTAACTCTACCCCATACCTAAACCTAACCCTAAACCTAACCCGTCACCTAACTGACGTTAAAGGTAAAGCGTCAGTTGTATGACGGCCCGGGATCGCCATCTACCGACGTTTAAGGGGGCCCTAAAAAGGCGGATATTGACGTATGGTCAAAATACGTCCCAAAACGTCAGTTATATGACTTTTTGGGATGAGACTGTGTTACATCGTACTATGGTAGTGAAGCAGTGACTTATGTTGTTGTACATGAAACACACCCCAGTTCAGATATTTCATGTGTTCTAGCTCAAACGTGCAACTAATGAAGCTCTTGATTAGTTGTATCAGGTGTGCTTGAGACAAAAACCTGTTTTGCAGATTTGTGCTGTTGTGATTGATTCTATTCATGGGGTTGAATAATAAAAGCTGCATTCTATATACATCTTATGCTAACACGACTTGAAGGTTTTCTTTTTCGCTAATGTCATTATCAATAACACAGTACTTGTATTGTATGCGGCATTGGTTGAAGACTGTCTGCCAAGAGCACAAAACTTTTTGAGTTGAGGAAAGGAAAAGCTTGCTAATAGCCGAGGAAGGTTAAAGTTTTTTTTTTTTTTTCCCCTACAAGGATAAACAGATGTTTGGCTATCAAGCATGCGTCTCTAGAAAGTTTGCTAGAGATTACACCTGCAGGCTCTGTCCTCATGCCTGCTGGCTTATTCAATTGCCTGGTGTCGCCCAGTGAAGGACTTCTTCGCCATTTAAAAAGCCCAACACCTGGGAAAGGGGACTCAGGCACAACCAATGCAGTTATATCAGTTCATGAATTATGCAGCAGTTCATTAACAGGAGTCATTTGCCCACAGGCTATCCTCCATGTCAAATTCAAAAATAGCCCTGTTTATACAATCTACTGATATATGTAGATTAGGAGCCATTCAGAAGTGCATTAAAATAGGATTTCCGCTGCCTTGGTGTACATCTGAATTCAGAGTCGCTGGCATAAAATATATAACATATCATATATTATCATCTCTGGCTATAGTTTGCCTGGGATTGTTTTATCTGTTCTGGCTGCAAGTAAAGAAAGCATTGTCAACACATCACCCATATGCTGAGAAGTCTAAGCAGTTACAAAATTTGAGTAAATAAATATTGCCAAAGAGCAATGTCATTTCCAGCATGACGTTTGCACAGCAAAGATGAGAGATGCATATTATTATTATATCCATTGAGCGTTGATCCATTGATTTTTGCTGTAACACATTGGATTATGAAACAGTTCATTCACACCATTCAGAACACATAAGCAACCAAACAGCAATGCTTTTGCAGACTTTTTCTTAATATCATGTCAAATTTCTGTAACCCTTTAATTCTCATTACATTTTAAGCAATATTAAACAATCAAGAATGCTGTTATTCCGACCAGCAGCATGATTGGAAATGTGTTATTGCTTTTATACATCAATAAGGCAATATTTAACTTACGTACATTCTGACATTCAATATCATCGATTGTATTGACTCTTTTCCTCTGCCAACAGAAATAGTTCTCAAGCCAAAGCGGAAGAACGAATTTGAACCGTTTTTGAACGAATATAGATCGTATTATATTCCATTACTGTGTATCCAAACATGTCCAATTGTATTGTAAAGTGTAAAGTTCTGTCTACATCGGTTTGTACACAAATGACAAAAGAAAGTGAAATATAAAAAGAATGAAAGTGAAATATAAAAAGCAAGTTTTGCTCTGTTTGTGGGTTTAAACAAGACATAAAACTGACAATGCTGAAAATAAACTATTGAGAAATCGACATGGACAGGTTATGATAAGCAAGGGAAGAAATAGCGTGCATTTACTGTTATGGAGATCTCAAACCATATTAAAGCTTGCATTGGGGACTATAAATAATGAAATCCATGTGTTGCTAAGTATAAGCAGTTGACCTGTGAGGTATTAAGAAATCTGCTTACATTTCTTCAAGTTACGTTGATTAGAATGAAGCTCTTCTAAGTCACTGGTTGATGGTTTGGCACTTATGAAAGTATTACCGTCTCAAAACCTAACCTTCTGAGACTCAAGGTTTGCCAAATTACAGGGATTACTTTGCTAATTTGCAAAGCTATTAACATCCCATCACTCAACACATCGTGCAGACTTTGCTGATTCACAAAATAAGAGCTTAATCCGGTCTTAAAAGTTTGTGTCGAGTTGTTAGTACAGCTGGATTTTTGCACAACTCTGACTGATTTAGGTTGCTTAGTGAAATACACCCCCAATTGTATTTTATTGGTAATTTAAGTTTCATTTCACTCTTGAATGTTGTTCTCTTTTTACATTGTAATAAATGTTCCTCTTATGTACATACACTAACTAGCCACTTTATTGGGTTCACCTTGCTAGTACCGGGTTGGACCCACTTTTGCTTTCAGAACTGCCCTAATTCTCAATGGCCAACATGGCATCTTGACTTTGCGTAACCATAAAGGCCACTCTCAAGTCAAGCGGTGTGTTATCTATAGGCATTTTGAGCTGTATATCCACGCCAAAACGAACCGTCATCTTTCACGTGTATGTCTACGCTGTTAAATGTCCGAGTGAAACGAACCGTCAACTTTCGCGTTTATGCATGTATGTCTACGTCGTTAAATGTCCGAGTGATTCCAAACAACCCAGCATAAAAAAATTGTAACCCAATGTTTGGGTTTTTCCATATTTGACCCAAACATGGGTTGAAACAACCCAGCATTTGTTAGATTGTAATGAAGCAAAGCAACTGATGCTGGTGTGTTACATGATAAAGACAACATTGTGAAAGTAGGCTACATCCGGATTACGTGAATATACTTTTTAGTTGTGTAGTAATTAAAATACCTACTCAAGAGAGTATGCTCACTCTAAAAAAATGCTGTTTTTTTAAATACAATAATATATATATATATATATATATATATATATTTAAGTGAAGTTGGGTTAAAATTTTAAGTTACATTTTAACCCAACATTTGGGTTTGTCCACATTTGACCCAAATTTGGTTTGAAACAACCCGGCATTGTTTAGAGTGTGATTCCGGATGCAGCCAAGAACAGTTTGAGATGATTTTTAAATGCATTGAGTTGCTTCCATGTGATTAGTTGATTAGATATTTGCGTCAGCAAGCAATTGAATAGGTGTATAATAGGCCAGAGAGTGTATATATTATTGTTGCTGTAATATTTTATTATTGTTTAATTTAAATGTATTGTCTATTTCTGACAAATACAGTGACATTCAATAGACCAAAATACTGTATGAACTACATCAGACAGCAAATGCAGAGACCGTATAAACTCTACTTTGACTATTGGCAGAGTTATGAAAAGGACCCTGAATCCTACAAACTATGTTAAGCTGATCGAAGCTGGCTTAGACAACGCATTTGCCAATTTTCTGCATCAAATATAGGCTATCAGACGATCCATTAGCGGTCAGTCAATGTGCCGTCTGAGGTTATGAGTGTGTGTGGTGATGCAGAAAGGACAAACACACAAATACTGTTTAGTTTAGTGTTGTTCTCAGAGTCCTAACACGCTTCATTGTCTTTCTTGTAGCAAGTAATTTCAGAATGCACATTTGCTTGTC
This sequence comes from Pimephales promelas, assembly GCF_988280905.1. Lineage (NCBI taxonomy): Eukaryota > Metazoa > Chordata > Actinopteri > Cypriniformes > Leuciscidae > Pimephales > Pimephales promelas. Next base: position 38,873,321 of record NC_142774.1, on the reverse strand, counting down.
AGCAAGTAAAACGACAGAGTAAATGCACAGGAATGGAGCTATGCGATCATTTGAGAAGATCACAACCTGCAGCCCGAGAGTAACCCGAGAGTGCCCGGCTCTAAATGACCTGCGGAAAAACTCTGTTATCTTTAAACCGTACTCAGTATGCCATCAATAAAAGAGTGGATGACCTTTTAACCGGTTCTGATGGATTATCAGATGGCATGATTATTTTGCCAGGGAAGCTTTTTTATCTGTGTTTGTCCGTTTCTTCTCTTAGGAAAGAAAACAGGAGCTATTTGACTTGTGCTTTTTTCTGTTTCTACATATTTGGCTTTTTCTCTCTCTCATCTCTCTATATTTCAATCCCCCCCCCTGCCGTGATGTTGAGTTGGATAGCCGGCCGGAGAAGCGCTGAGGTTGCGTTAGTCATTTGTTAGCCTTCGGGTTATTTTCTAGCTTCACATCCAATGTCAAAAACATCAAGTTAGAAGATGCATATTTATGCAAATGCGCATCTGAGTGTCTTTTTCAAGTTAAAGGGTTTATTTTGATCTGTTTTTTTTTTTTTTTTTCAGACACACACACATTTTTCTAGATCCATTGCATTGTAAGAGAGGACTCTGGGGGGTCTGTTAAATATTCCTGGAATCTATAAAACCATGATAACTTTTTTTTTTTTTTTTTTTTAAAAAAGAAAAAAGTAGTTTTCAAGCTCGAAACAATAATAGGTTAAATAATTAATGTGCTGTGAAATGTGCCAGGGCATGCGTATGAATATTACATTTAATTTTAATTTATTTTATTTTTGATATATGTGCAACCTGTAAGAACCTAATGAAAAGTTTTCTCTACATATTCACTTTGATAATGTACTTTACATTGTGTTAATATACAGATCTGCCGTGGAGTTTCAGGGATATACGTGACCATTTTCACAAGGGCATATGCTTGAGAATGCATATGTGAGCACTCCCACACTCGGTACGGTGACTAAATTCTAAGCCAGAGTGTAATAGTCTGCTTTTCACTAACTACTCTGAGTGGTGCATGTCATACTTGCCATTCTTTCTCCATGTTGTCATGGCAACTGACTATGCATATAGACATGCCCATTAAATACCTACTAAAAGGATTTCAAATCAAAGAAAAGATTTTTTTTTAAAAATGGTCTGGAACAAAGCAACAGGGTGGTGCTTCTCCAAAGTCTGCAGCAATTTAAAGATTATCTTAATCTCTCCATCACTGCATTGTTCAAGGCGTTTGGACTATTGTCTGATTTCTGTCTCGGAGCTCAGATTGGATCCAGCATATGTGCGGCTCATGTTCATATAGTGCAGCAGTTGGGTTCTGGAGATAAACATCCCAATTATTTCTCCATAAACAACAGATGTATCTTTGGGTTGGCATGTTAGATAAAGATCTGAAATTTTTGCACTACATTTCAAACATCATGCCCTTCAGTTACAAACAAGCCATTTGCATATTCTTTATAAATATGGACATGTTTAGATTAATGTCTTTGGTTTACGTCAGTCTCATGCTCCTCATGCATGGTTGCTCTCAGTTATGAAACGTCTTCTTGCATAGAACACACTGCAAAAGACTCTTGTGATGTAAGATGTATACCAAATCTGAGATTTAGAAAGAGGCAAAGGGAATAATTTGATGATTTGTACATCAAATATTGTTTATGAATAGTCACAGTCTGTTCAGCGTTCTGTTAAATATTGAGATACTACAGGATAGACCATTAATCTGCAGGGAAATGTGACTTTTAGTTAACAACAACTTGATGGGATGAAGTGGGATATCTGCATCTTATCAGCATATGTTAATTAACTAGTTCCATTCACACAGCAGTTAAACTCACTAATTTGCTCTCCTCAGTTAAATCAGCAGCAAATCAAGCGGCACAGGGAGTCACGCCGAGTCTGGCAGACGCTATTAGCAAAGCCGCGCTTCACGTTCGAGTCACTTGGTCAATTTTAATGGTTCAAATATGGTGAAAATGATTCCCTCTTGAGCTAATCTCTCATATGGGGCCTATTTCAGATTTTTAAATCTTTATGTACATTTGTACAGTGTTCATAAATGTGTTTTATTGTACAAAAGCTCAGAAAAAAAATCAAATAAATTCTGCTCTTTTTAACTTTCTATTTATCAAATAATCCTGATTTTTTTTTTAATCCTGATTTTTTTTTAATGAAGATTCCATAAAAAAATATACTGACGCCTTTCCCAATGCGTAAACATCCACATGGCACCCTTTAGCGTCAATATGAGACCTATATACAGTATATATGGGGCAGAAGGCGCTTCCTAGTGGTCTAACCCCAACCCTATACCCCAGTTCTAAACCTACCCATAACCGAAACGTGTTATATTGACGCTAAAGGGTTGGATGTCTACGCATTGGCAAACGCGTCAGTAAATGACGCCTTGGGATGAAAATGCGTTGGTTTTCAACATTGATAATACTAAGAAATGTTTCTTGAGCATCAAACCAGCAGATTCAAATGATGTCTGAAGGATCATGTGACAGCTTTGCATTACATGAATCACATTTACCCTAAAGAGACATAGTGATGGGGGGGGGGGGGGGGGGGGGGGGGGGGAATGAGATTTGTCTCAAAAAAAAAAAAAAAAAAAATTGTCAATGCTTTTGGGTCCGAAACGCAAAGTTGCTCTGGGCATATTTGCAAGACAACACCAAAGCTTTGGCAAGTCATTTCCCCTCCCATCTCACATGATTTTCCTTCAACGCACCCCTTTAGGAGCTCCGTATCAAATAGAAAACATTATTTCAAATTGCAATAATATTTCACGGTAATACTGTTTTTAATGTATTTGGATCAAATAAGGCACTGGAATTTAAACTTAAAGGAATACTCCATTTTTTTTTTTTTTTTGGAAATAGGCTCATTTTACAACTCCCCCAGAGTTAAACAGTTGAGTTTTACCGTTTTCGAATGTATTCAGCCGATTTTCTGATATTTCGAAGAATATCAGTAACCAGACAGTTTCTGGTCCCATTGACTTCCATAATAGCAAAAAAATATACTATGGAAGTCAATGAGACCAGAAACTGTCTGGTTACTGATATATTCTTTGAAATATCAGAAAATCGGCTGAATACATTCGAAAACGGTAAAACTCAACTGTTTAACTTTGGGGGAGTTGTAAAATGAGCCTATTTCCAAAAAAAAAAGTGGAGTATCCCTTTAATGATACTTTTGTGTCTTGGTTTTAATGAATGGCACTTAAACGCACACAAATAAAATTGTTTGTTTAGATTAATGTGTCCCATATCGCGATGGGTATGAATCATACATTTACATTGGGGTGAATGCCTCCTCATCACTAGAAACCCACCACAATGCAGCTCTCCTTAAACTTTCCAAATACCATAATGCATTCAAAGTAAATGTACAATATTCAAATAAATAAAGCAATTAAAGGGTGTTTAGGAAAGCCAGAATGCAAAGTTATCGCAAGAGTAGTCAAGCATGTGAGCTTACGGTGGTAATCCAAAAGAATAATGGGCTGCGTTCAATCCTCTTGTCTAGTGATGCTAACGTGTGCTGTGCTGCTGGATAAAAGAGGGGAACAGAGATTTGAGGGAATGGTAATTAAAGCCACGTTCTTTCAGAGCAGCTTTCTGAGATACGGTAAATGGCACCATTTGTAACTCACGGTTACAATCCTGTGGCGTTCTGTCTCCGATGACAGTCAGCCTGAGATATTATGCATGCACAAACTGAGGTAAATACACTTTCAGTCGCAAGTTCGGACACACTTGACTGAATGCGTTTCTTATGATTGTAAAAAATGCTTGGAATTAGTTTTTATAGACAAATGCATTTTGTCTCTTCATATGAGTTTATTTTTACAAAACTAAAAATGTAATCGGATTAAGCAGCCAACTAGTGTCCATCATAAATATGAAAGAAAATGTGCAAAAATCGTAACTTTAAAAGGCTTGTCACTTTGGCAGTGCCCTTTAAAGGACAACTGTGTACATTATCTACCACTAAAAGGTGCATTTTAATCCAGTGATAGAAGTAGAAACTAAAAAACGAGAAGTGCCGTGTCTAACTCGAGGTATCACACACTGGACGCGCACTTTGTCAGTTTATGGCCAGTAATGTTGTTATGTTTAAGGACATTATGGAATTAAGATCGTGTCTGTATTATGTTATGATTGTACTACTGTACAATTAAATATGATTAAATATTAGTCTGCAGTCTGAATTCACTTTACCTCAGATCGTCCGTTAACTGAACGAATTGAGAATATCACCTAAAAATCCTGATAACATCAGCAATTTTCATTCAACCAGATGATTTCTGTAAAAATGAACGTAAACTAAATTTATAATTGAGGCATTACTGCCACTAGTGGTGGGATAGTGTATTGTAGCTGTCTCGTGGATAACAGTGGTCATTCCAACACTATCTCACGACCAATTCGTACGAATTCGACGAGTGATTAAAAAGTGGCTAATTCGTACGACCTCACTCGTACTAATTCGTACGATGTGTCTAAACCCACGTGATGGTTAGGTTTAGGGGCGGGGTAAGGGGTAGGTCATTCGTACGAATTCATACGAATTGGCCAATTCGTAAAATATGTACGATTTAGCTAAATCGTATTAATCGTACGAGTCAGGTCGTATGAATTGTTACGAATTAGCCACTTTTTAATCATTCGTCGAACTCGTACGACTTGGTCGTGAGATCGGGTTGGTCATTCTGGTGTCTACAATTGATAACTTGTTTGGTTCCGGCCCTATGGTTAAGAATAGGTGCTTTAAATGATACCAGACGATGAATAAGGGTCTTATCTAGCTAAATGATCGGACATTTAAAAAAAAAAAAAAAAAGTTCACGTTTTATAAGCACAAATGCTCGACTTGCTCTGTTCTGTGATGCGCGTTTCTGACTCTCCTGTTCGAAATCGTTCATCAAAATGTATTTTCAACGAACGAAATTAATGAAACAACTTGAAAAAAATAGTTGTTCATTTTCAAAGATTCCACGATATGGCAATGCTTTAATTATGGATAAACATCTCCAGCAAGCCTGTGCTGACCAGATGTTTAACAGCATGTGTCTTCTACTTTTCCTAGATTCCCATGTTGTCCAAACCCAGTAAGCCTCTCAAACTCTTGTGGTTCAGACTCTTACTGCACGATTTCATCCTTAACGCTCCCGACCTGCAGTCTTCTACCCAAGACCAGGTCAGTGATGGGCCCCTAAGGCATGCAATTTCCCTCCAGTCAGCTGCAATCTTTGCTCAACACAATGTGATGGAGTCAGCTCACCTGCCCTCCCTAAAGCCTCTTCTGGCCGGGAAACGCCAGGGAAATGTGTTATCAAAGTATGAAAAGAGTGAAAGAACGGTGCAGAAGGAGAGAATGGCCGTTATGTTCCAGACCCACCAACTGTCTTAACAGCGAATTATGTGAAAAACGATATAGGACCATCAGAGAAAACCAGTGAGTTTTCACACGGGAGTCTTAACATTTAGGTTAGAAGTCTGAGTGACTCAAAAAGGTCATGTTTCTCTCCATTTTTTATTTATTTATTTTTGCATTGAGAAAATTAAGTCTATTTTAGCACCATTAAGATTATGTGATATTAGTTTAACTTCAAATTATTATTATTATTTTTTTTCCATTCATTTAATTGCATTTACCCACAAATAGTTACAGTAATGCATTTGGTCGTTATTTGTATTGATTTATTTTTTCTTGTAATTATTATTATTATTATTATTATATGTATGTATTTATTCATTTATTTTGCTAAATTTAATACACAAGATCAAAATCAGGGTAGTTGAAATTAAACAATGGTAACAGAAGGTGAAGGTGATGCAGCATAGTGCTGATTGTTTTATAATTATTATGCACTGCATTTTAACGACCACATTAATTGAGAGAGTACATTGAATATTTGCATTTTTATCAACTCATTTGTCACAGCGCTGGAATATTTAAATGAGATAATGAGTCGAGAATGTTAATTAAACCGTTAAAAAAACAGCTGTAGTGCATATAGACTTTACCTTTTTACATTCATGCATGCACATTCTGATTATTGCAAAGGACATTTTTGCTTGCTTGTTTGTTTTTATAAATTATTCATATTATTTTTTGTTAGTTTAAATGAACTATAAGCAAATGCTAACACGTTATAATGCATAAATGAAGTAAAAGAAACAAGAACCATAATGTTTACATATATTTTTGAATAATATTATTTACATTATATTCATTAATAATGACATTAATAATGTATTGAAATTCTTTCTTTTTTTCATAAAAACAAATATGAATTCTTTTTGTTTTTTCTTCTTCTCGATTTTATTGCAAAATACGTTCTTGACAGGTTTTGTGACCTTTTAAGTGGATTACCCAAAATATATAGAAGAATAAAAAGACATCAAAGTCAGTTCAGTGTCGGGTTCTTGCTGGCGTTTCTTCAGGGTATGAAGCACTGCTCTCATGAGATGAATCTGCTAACTGCCTTTCATTTCTCTCTCTGGCTCTCGTTCTTCCTTCCTATACAGCTCACATGCAAGACATCATAATAAAAAAAAAAGAGAGAGAAAGACCTCAAATAAAGAGGGAATCAGCCGAGATTTCTCAGACTGTTTGATCATAGCTTCAGCCTTCTCTCTAATCCATTTCTTGTGCTGATGGTGCAGATGGCTAACAGGATCAAATCTCTTTCCAGAAGAGAATTAATTCAATTCTGTGGCTTTTGTGAAATCCTGTAAAACATCGCTCTCTTTCTCCCGTTCTTTTTGGTTATTATTTTCCCCAATCCATTGTGAGTGCGGCTCATAGTAGTAATACAAACCCTATCAAATCATATTTCATTGCACTTCTCTGCAAGCCAGCTGTAATATAGTCATTTCAAGAAGCTTAAAGGGTTAGTTTGCCATTTGGGATCAAACAATCACTCGCGTGTTCTTCATAAAATCGAGTTGAATTATAATCGTATTCACCAAATTATAAAACGCCAATAAACAATGACATATTCAGCATCCGATGACGCATTCCATCGCTCAGATTTCTCATTTGCAAACCAATCAAACTGTAATGTGTTTAGCATTCTACAATGAGTTTTATTTTAGTCTTGATTGAGCAATACCTCTGCCATCATTGATTTAATGCGTCAATCCACAAAACCTCTGGAGATGAGTCATGTATTGAAATGTTTTTGTCATTCATGTATGATGTTTGTGGGGAACTGGAACATTATGTATAAAATGAGTGGGTTTATTTCTTTTAATTTGCCATTTATTGACACTACTTCATCAACACATTTCTGGTAGGACATATGAGCCTAATTCAGAAATGTTGTTCAGTTAAATTGTTTCATAAATGCAGTCTCAGAGATTCATCGGTTATTTTCAGGTGTATTTCTGGTTATTGAATCGTCTGTAAGACAATATGCAATATTGATTGTGGATTTGAGACAAACAAGGTTTGAAATTAATTTAGCATCAAATCCTCTAGATTTTCCAGAGCCATTTAAAGCTTTAAATCTCACTAGACAGAATGTGTTTCCTTAAAAAGATGATCCAGTTTTGGTGATGCAATGACGCCATTACATAAAAAATGCAAATCCCTGTGCATGCAAGCCAATGATTTAATTAACACACATGTATATATATATATATATATATATATATATAGCTTCATCATATTCCTCAGAAATTAATGATTCATAATTGTGTCAAACTGGAGATCAAATTTTGGTCTCTGATGTGACCGCTGGGATTAAACTGAGTGGTTAACTGGGTATGAAAATTACTATGCATTGCCAGTATATTTAATAATGACAGGAGCCAATAACGTCCGAGACAATGCCTCTGCAATGCCACTTAACAGCAATAACTGCAGATTTGCAAATGGAGCTAATTAAACCGAACATGTTCCCCTAAGACATCTTGTTGAACACCTGCCTGAAGAGACACAATCAGCACTTCTAGCTGTCGTTATTTCCCGCGACGTAACCCGTTGATCCCGGTAAGTGTATAATGTGCTGATTCAAACCCTTTTGCCCTGTGGAATTAATTGTAGAATCAATCAATTATTTGTCAGTGGGCTACTTGATGAGCGCTTTCTCCAACGCTTATCTCCATGCAGTTTATTTTACAGAATGGTGCATATTGTAGCAGATGGCCATCATCAACTTGGATTATAACTACTGGCACTTCAGAGGTTATTTTTCTATATTTATTTTGTTTTGTTGAATGGAACAATGAGACAAACTCCTGACCGTGACCAATGTTCATTCAAATCAAATTTGAAGAAAGCTCAAGTGTTCACTCTTTGCTGCATGTAAAGTATGTGCAACATGCATTGTAATTAGACAGTGCAATTGAATGTTTAAAATAACCTGCATGCTGCAAAAGTGTCAATGTCAAATCATCTATTAACCTCGATGTGACGGCACGAGTAGGTTGTTGACATTCAGTGCCTTGTGTCTTGTCTATTAAGTGTTGGAATGAAGACATCTGTTGTACTGTATGTGTCTTGGACTTGTTTTACCACAATCTCTCGCTGCCAGCTGTTTTCATTTGCATTTTAATTTATGATGGAAAAAAAAGTAACTTGCAATGGAGAGTGAATATATACCCTTTGGCAACAGTTTGGTATACATTAGATGATGCTGGATCAAAATCTAAGTCATATTTCATATTATTGTACCTCTATTTTGTAATATGTGACAATGAATGAGCGAATCTCTGAAAACTTGTCAGGAAAAGTGTCTTGGTCATATTTCACCACCAAAAGAAAAGAAAATGGCATCCATTAGATGATGCTGGATCAAAATCTAAGTAATATTTCATATTATTCAACCTCTATTTTGTAATATGTGACATATATGAGCGAATCTCTGAAAACTTGACAGGAAAAGTGTCTTGGTCATATTTCACCATCCATTTTGCCACAATTTACAATTTTCAGAATTGTGACATTGCATGATAACATATTGCCAGCCATTTTTTTTTAATTAATACATTTTTTTCTAAATACATACAATTACGTATTATTTAAAGGAGTAGTTCACTTGATAATTTGCTCACCCCCATGTTATCCCAGATGTCCATGTCTGTCTTCAGTCGAAAAGAAATTAAGGTTTTTGATGAAAACATTCCAGGATTTTCTCCATATAATGGACTTCATTGGGAACCAGCATTTCAGTGCAGCATCAAAGGGCTTTCAACGACACCAGACGATGAATAAGGGTCTCAAATTTGTTGATTCCAATCATCGGTTCCAAATGCGCAAGTTTTGGTCCATAGTGGTCACCATATTTCTGGAAGTGCTTTCCGTGCCCGGTAACATTAACGTTATGCAAAATCCCCACTCTAGTAGCAGTCCTAATATTGCTATTTTAAGGCTACATGTCCAGAGATTCCAGACCAGGGTGCCAGTTCTGCAAATATGTTCTTTGGTCTGTTGCAGAGACACTCCTAAATTTGTCATACATGGATTGCAGCTTCCAAAACTAAAACTCGTTTTTGAATCAATATAAAAATCAGCCTGTGACATGTTTTGACCAACCCGATCTCACGACCAAGTCGTACGAATTCGACGAATGATTAAAAAGTGGCTAATTCGTAACAATTCATACGACCTCACTCGTACGAATTAATACGATTTTGCTAAATCGTACATATTTTACGAATTGGCCAATTCGTATGAATTCGTACGAATGACCTACCCCTTACCCCGCCCCTAAACCTAACCATCACGTGGGTTTAGACAAATCGTACGAGTGAGGTCGTACGAATTAGTACGAATTAGCCACTTTTTCGAATTCGTACGAATTGGTCGTGAGAAAGTGTTGGTTTTGACTCCACCCCTCAAAGAATCAGAATCGAGAATAAGAATCGGAATCGTTCAAATCGAAACGATGACCAACCCTACTGCTGGGTCCATCGTATTAGTTAGCTCAGTCTTTTTGTTACAACCAGGCTCAAACCCAGGGTGTGTTGTTGGTAGCCCAGAGAACTATATAACTACTACACCATGGAGCAGTGTGGACCCAAAAGTTTCTAAGGGTTATCCAAACATGGATCAAAAGAGAACAGGCAAACACAAAATATCTGCCTAAATAATAGAACTTCAGGTACAGACAAATGTAGGCCTTAAGAAAAGGAAGAAAAGGACTGCTAAATATGGAAAGGTCAATGTGTGTTAGGCAATATTCCTAATAATTGTGAGGAACATTTTAGTCAGCTTCCCATTGTAAAGCCATAGTTAAAGTCAGATTGATGGATTTGAGTAAATCGGGTTGTACAGCTTGATTTAATTAAGTTCCATCTGTGATAGAGTCAGGAGGAGTCTCTATTGCCAGCGTATTTCTAGGCGACTCCATATCTTGCTCATGTTGTGAATTCTGTCGGATTCCTACAGTCAACGCTGAAATTAGTTAGTGAGTCTCATTTATTTATTTCTCAGACGTGTAGCTGTCTAACATAGCTCTTTTATTAATGAGACTTGCAGTGTCTCCTTCAGGAAAGTGCAGGCCTCTCTGTCACATACTGTATGAGCGGCTGGATGAAGGAATCTATCACCTTTACTGGAAATCCTTTTCTTCTCTGAAGTCACAGTTGCTGCTTTGATGTCGGTATTAACCTTTCCACATTGCACATAAAAGCTTCCCGCTTGTCTGGGTTGAGAAAACATGAAACATGTTTGTTTTGGACAACTGCTCTTGAAAGCAATACCTCTGTGCTCCAGACAGACATATAAACAGTACATGCATACAGATAGATAGATGGATGGATGGATGGATGGATGGATGGATGGATTTGGATTTTTGGATGGATTTTTCCCATGCACAGACATTCAAGCCATTATGCAACACAATGATTGATAATTTCTTGTTATTTTATGTATGATCATATGTCACACCTCTCAGTTCCCTGCTTAACTATAGGGGCTAGGAAGTTGAGCACAAGAGAAGCTTGTTTCTAAGAGATAAAATGGAGCCCACTCATCATGTCGGCATGTAGTGGCAGAAAAGATCAATCTTCAATTATTGGGTTCATTTTAAAAGAGCCAATTCACCCACTCACTTTGCTTCAGGAGGTTTTCATCCTTTTGTCTTAAACTTCTTTATGAGGAAGTTACAATAAACCTGGTCCCAGAGTAAAGTCCGTTTATTGAGCATCTCATACATGTTGCACACCAACATGGAATCCCTGACCGTTTTTTTTCGATATTTAGTTCTAATCTGATTGGTTGGCTTTTTGAAACTTTTGGAAGTAAGGATAAACAAATTGGTAACACTTTACAATAAGGTTTCAATGGTTAACATTAGTTAACTAGATTCATCAACATAATAATTAACAAGACTCCTGCAATATGTATTAATCTAAGTTAATGTTAATTTTTATTTCATTTTTTTTATTATTTAACCTTTATTTTACCAGGGAATACAATCACGTTGAGATTACTACAATTTCTTTTGGAAGTAACCCCTGGCCAAGAAGGCAGCACATACAGTAGAGGATAAATTTACACAGGCAACAAGCACAAGAATATAAAAATAAAAAAAGAAAATCACATTTTAAAACAATCGCAAAAATGTAGACAAATTTGACCTAGGTAGGACTTAATGTGAAATTAAAACCTGCAATTTTAGCTGATTTTGCAACTATGAAGTTGGAGCACTGTAACTAAAAGTAGTTTTGCCAAACTCTGTTTAAGTTTGTGGAACATCATACATTATGTATCTTGATCTTAGATTGTATTTCGATTTACTTGGTGCTAAGAGTGTAGTTAAATATGAAGGAGTGTGTCCAGTTATTGATTTGTACACAAAGGTCAACCAATGTTTGAGACTTATTGTGTTAAATGAGGGCCAACCAACCATTTCATATAATGCACAATGATGGACAGAGTATACTGCATGCAATATAAATCTCAGTACTGAATGATACACAAAATCCAATGATTAATTTCAATATATTTCTTTAATAGCAATTTAGTGAGTAACTGTTTAATATGCAAATCAAAAGACATGTTTTCCTCCATTACAAATCCCAAATATTTGTATGAGGAAACTAATTCTATTTGCCTGCCTTGTAATGTGTGGAGCTGCGGCAAGAAATGTCCAGGCTTACGAGTTACATGTATTTAGTTTTCTTATCATTTAACACTAAATTTAATGCATGTAGATTTAACTGAATATTTTCAAATGCTTTATGTAAATTTAAAATTGTCTCAGCAGGTGATTTTACAGAACAATAGATAATGGTATCATCAGCATACAGGTGTACTTTTGCATTAATAACATTTTCACTAAGATTATTAATATATATATATTGTAAACGGCAAGGGCCCCAAGATAGAGCCCTGTGGCACTCCAGAATTAACAGTAAGTTTCTCAGACATGTAGTCATTTAAAAGTTTACGTTGACATCAGTTATTTAAGTACTAACCCAACCTATAGCAGCATCAGAGAGGCCAACGCAAGCCAACCATGATAATAAAATAGCATGATTGACTGTATCAAAGACTTTTGTTAAATCAATAAATAACACAGCACATGATTTACGATCATCTAAAGCACTAATTATGTCATTAAGTACTTTCATAGTAGCGATGGTGGCACTATGATTTTTTTCTAAAGCCAGACTGAAAAAAAAAAGATTGTTTTTCCCATGGCCTAAGACATGAATCGAGCGGTTTGTGTGAGAAAACGAACAGTATTTATATTGTTTTTTACCTCTTGTACACGTCCAAGTGATCTGAGGGCACGTGCGCTTTGTGGCTGTGGTTACAAGAGGTAAAAACAATATAAATACTGTTTGTTTTCTCACCCAAACCACTCGTTTCATGTCTTAAGCCATCAATATGTACTTACTCTACATTTACAAGTCTTTAAATCATGTTTAATTTGGAGTTCCCTGTGGATGCTTTTGGTGGTGACCTCCATTATATGACTGACAAGACAAGAACGGTTTGACCTAAAAATATCAAAATTGAATCTACTGCGGAAACAAAGACATCTTTACAACTTTAACAATTTTAACGGGACTTTAACATCAATGGAATATTTCCATTACAAAATGTTCTTTAGTGGGAAAATGGCTCTTCATCTTATTAAAATGTTCTTCACAATAAGAAAATGGTTCTTTAGGGAAACCAAAATGGTCCTTGTATGGCATGGCTGTGAAAACCCCTTTTTGGAACCTTTATTTTTAAGATTGCATCAAGCATGCTACAGGAACTAACACAAAACAAAACTTATGATTCTCTACCCACACAGATAAAAGCAGCTTAAATGTGCCTGCCGAGCTAGAGATCGAATTCTAGACAGGTACAAATGCTGGAGAGAGAGAGAGAGAGAGAGAGAGAGAGAGAGAGAGAGAGAGAGAGAGAGAGAGAGAGAGAGAGAGCAGCTCCAAAACCTTATGACAGACTGGAGTGATGCCATATTTGTCAGCGTGCAAGATTAATGTATAATACGCAGCACTTTGGACCTCACATGCTTTGCAGAGGGGGGAAACTTTGGCAGAGGCATCATATCAGATAGATGTTTCAAAAGGCTGACTAGAAACATTTCAGCTTAATGAGGCACTTGGCCAGGGCCACCACAGAAAGGATGTCTGAATCAAAGGCAGTTGAAAAGAGGACAGAAGCAGGGTGGGCGAGCTAAAGAGATAAAAAAGCCATGACCAGACCTGAAAAAAAGATTTGTTTTTTAGGTGAAACTGTTGTCCGATGACTGGTAGCCTTAATGTGGCTGTCTGTTTTTTTGTCTCGTTACATTACTCTTCTTTTCTTCCTCTTCTTCCTTTTTTTAGTGTGCAATAAAAACTTACAATGAAAGGATATAAATAAAATACCGAGGAATAGCTTGACACTGATTCCCGGGCTTTGAACAGAACAATGTTTCAAGTCGATTTGGTCCATCTAGAGCTCCAAAAGTAAAGGTTAGGTCATCAACAAATCATTTTACTCCACACTCATGTCGTCTCAATCATGTATGACATTATTTTGGTACTTTTTTTGTTGGTACATGTCTCTTTATATTCCACAAGCGAACATCATGTGAGTGAGTGAGTTACTGCAGACAAAAGTCCCATGTCAAGGTATATATGTGCGTCAAATAACACAAGTGTGAATTAAATGGGTGTCAAGGCTTTGAGCACACAGTGCATTGCATGTAGACATGCCATGTCTTTCATTGAACAAGGATAGGTTATTCACTTTCAGAAAGCAATGTGTAGACACATATTGTTAAACCCTGTAAAGATCAGTCTGTATATGTCCAGTTCAGTGACTTTGGATGGACGCTGTGGCTTTTTGTTGCTGGATATTGTAGGCCTATAGGATGATATACCATCATTATTACTTCAGCAGGGTGAGGCCAAGGGCCGTGGGGGAACAGCGCAAGGCCGGTGGTGTGATTGCTGATGAGTGGCACCTGCGCAACGCACTGTTCTCGTATCTCACGGAGGAGAGGAAGCATAAAAGGAGGAGTGACGACAGTGAAGGATGAGAGAGGACCAGGCCTGGACTCTCTCATCCTTCACCGTAGTAAACACAACAAACTATTGTTTCAGAAGTAAACAGGTACATACAACATACAAGGTTGTAAATAGAACAAAATGTAGTTTTTTTGTTGTTGTTGTTGTTGTTGTTGGATGTAAGGAATGAACTCTGGAACCAGACCAAAAAAAAAAAAGAAAAAGAATAAAAAAAGACCTTTTGACCCAGTTATTTGTAGCATTATACATTCCAGATTCCGCATAATGTTATTCCATGTACGTGTCAAATCTTTACATATTTGGCATTGTTGAACGCCCCAAGCTCATTCATTTTGGTCTAACGTGTGTGGGCAGAAAATTTATGGTTATTGGATAATGATAACAAAGATAAAATGGACACATTTTACACAACATGTATGCACATTTTAAGTGAAATATATTTCAAGGCATCGTGCTATTGTCCAATAAATCAGAAACTATGTAACACTCAATATTCACATTTAGACATTCAGTGCACAGTGTTGCTTATATTTATAGTTTATGGTCTTCTCTTCTCTGCATTTTAAAGATTTTAATGAACTCTTTTGTGCATTTGGGATTTTTTTTTTTCTTTTGTATGCTAAATTAACGAGGGGGTGGCATATATTTTGGATAATATCTCAAATCGAGCTCTCACTATTTGTAAAAAAAGAGAGAGAGTAAATCTGGAGATTTTTCATCCTCATTGCACTGGATGAACATGCTGCTCCTTATTTTTCTTTTCATCAAGGTCTATAATATTGCACATAAATGGCCATGAGAAAACATTGCTTGTGTGATAATGTTGCTCCAAAGTAATCTGCATTCATTATGAATTGGGAATGTCCTTTTAAATCCAAGTTTAATTCCTGAATTTCAACTAAATGTAATTGCAAATAATTCGAATTAAAATAATAATAATAATAAAATGTATAACTAATTTTCATAAACGTTAACTTGGACTAAGCCTTGTTTCAGAATTATTATTATCTTTTTGTTTAAAGCATTAAGTTTTAATGTTGCCAATTCAATTCAAATTCCCGCACAGTAATTAAAAGAGAGCCATCTTTAATTTTTAAGCAATGCTTTCAGGGATAGATGTACATTTGTTAAATGGGTTGTACTGTTATTTAATTGGTTTTTGAACACTGCAATAACAATCCTGGGAGCTGTAGAAAATTATAAGTGATCTAAGAGCTTTAAACTACTTTTTACAGTGGATCCCATTGGAAACACAGTAAGCCTAACCTTCCCAGCCTTACAGGGCCATCGCTAGAGGGGGAAAGGTGGTGACAATTCCAACCGAGGGGCTGCTTTGAATAAGGTCTATAACAGTAAAAATGTCTACCCATAATGCATCAAAATCTAACGTTTGAAGTTGAAGGTGACATTATACACATGCAGTATGCAGTCACCTTCGCCAGCTTGAAAAGATGTGGGGAATATGTTGTTCAAAAGTTCAAGCATGTGTCTGGTGAAGTTGTTTTCACCAAAGTCACCTCAGCACAGACGAGTCAAGATGATTGACAGGGTGATTGCATTTCATTCACACTAATTTGTTGCGGTTTTCACAATACATATACATGTGAATATGGATGTTAAAAAAACATATTTTTTACATTTGTGGAGGATCTTTGCAGACTTGGTAACACTGGTGTGACAGAGTGAATGTCTTTTATTTATTATAAATGTATTATATCTCTCTCTACTTATATCTATCTATATTGCAATATAGGAAACAAGGAAATTTTTAAAAACATGTACAGTAAGTTATATATATTTATGAGGCCCGCTAAAATGTAATGATTTCCCTATTACTGCCGATTCCTTTCATACATCTCCCATGGCCTTGAATAATGCCTCTGGGCTGACTCTTAGATTTGTGTTGCTATGCCAGTTTGTTGAAAGAGGCTCTCTTCCCTTGCGTCAGTCTTCTCTGCCTCTCTCTAGCTCGTTCTATTTTTCTTTGTAGCGCTTTCTGTCACAGCAGTGATAGCCTCTTGGAACTCAGCGTGAATGTTGACCCCCACCTGTCAGCCAAGAACCTCCCGAGCCCCTGGATAATTCAACGGATTGAGCCATGTGCTCCACATCAGAGAAATAACCTGAAATATCTACTTAGACCATCAGAACAGATAAGGAGATCTCAAGTGGAATAATTCACTATCACTGATGACAAGGAAATAATAAAGGGAATGATCACCTTTGGCATCAGCGTTGACAGTATGAGAGTGTTGACAGCTAATCTAAATGGATATTTATGCCAGTCTGAATAATGGTATGAGAATCTATTTAATCAAACATTTTTTATTTTTATTTTATTTTTTAAGAGGCTTATACAACTGGACTCTGGTAAAATATCTATTATAAAATAATTCAATCTTAGTGATAAAAACGTATTTAATCAAAATACAGGGATATTTTCATATGAGCATTAATTGGATACAGATGAATAATATTCAATATTTTAGCAATTGTTAGTGTATTCAGAACGTATTATATTAATATGAGATATTATCTTATTATATCTTATGATATCATTGTGGTATGAAAGAACCGACATAATGTAATCATTTCTCTTTTTTCATATTTAGAATTTATTTGGTTTTAAATTTAATTAAGGACCTTATGATTGGGACTGGAAGTAATGATGTCAATAAATATAGACAATAAAAGAAAAAAAATACATAAAGGTCATTATAAATATACATTAAAAAAGTTGTATAGGCTGATTTAAAGAAATGAATACTGTAATTCAACAAGAATGCATTAAACAATGTAAGAAGTCTTTTTTTTTTAATAAATGCTATTCATTCAACCCGATCTCACGGCAATTCGTACGAATTTTACGAGGTGGCTAATTCGTACGAATTCATTTGACCACACTCGTACAAATTCGTAAGATTTTTGCTAATTCATACATATTTTACGATTTACCAAATTCGTACGAATTCGTACCAATGACCCACGTTCGACCCCACCGCTAGACAAATCGTACAAATTTCTATGAGTGAGGTTGTACGAATTCGTATGATTTAGCCACCTTTTAATCACTATACAAATTTGTGCGAATTGGTCGTGAGATCTCGTTGGTTCATTTATGTTTTCTATTCACTAAAGAATCCTGAATAAAACTAGTCCAATCAAATTCCAATTTATATATTTTTCTCTTTTTTTAATCTTTTTAAAAAAAAAAAAATTCATGAGCAAGAAATTAGCATATTATAATGATATATGAAGGTTTAAGTGACACTAAAAACTGCCAATAAAAAACATTACAGGAATAAATTAATTATATATTTATTATTATTATTATTATTATTATTATTATTATTATTATTTTAATAATTTTATTTTATTTTTATCTTTTTATTGAATTAATTTTTTTAAATGATTTATTTTACTTTATTTTAGCAAATTAAATGACCAAAAAATGTGTTAGAACCAGATGGCGGTGAACATTTTTGATGAAACGGTAAAAGCACCAAAAATAAAAGCATTATGGACTGGATATAATGTGCATGGAGGACCACTAGATGAAAAATATTGCTAGCGACATTGGCAGCCGCCAGGATAGGACCCAGATCTAGAGGGTAGATTGAATGGAGAGGTCATTCCCAGTGAAGTGGGATGTAATTTCGCCCATGTCCCTTGCAAGTGGACCAGCCCGAGGCCAGGGACGAAGCTTTGATTGGCCTGGGAACAAATGCAAATAAAAAAGCTGACAATCCTCTACGAAGAAGCGGGCAAACCGACACAGCCGGGTTTCTCGGACGAGCACCACATGCAGAGGCAAAGGCAAGAGCCAAGCCTTCACGACCAATGCCTCTTGAAAGATACTGACAGCTGCTTGAAGACAAAACGCACACGCACACACATGAGCAAACACTTGCTCAGCCTGTGGATGTGACTGCGGTTGCACTGTTGCCCTAGTTGCCTCGTGTTCTGTGAGGCATATGCAGAAGACCGGTCCGTAGACATAAACGCAACCATTCACCCTCTCGCAGATGCTTCACGGCCTCACACACACCGCGTGCTCCAACACACACTGCTGCACGTCCCTGGGGTACGAACCCAAGGAAAACAGCTCAATCAAAAGGTCATTGTTTGAGCGACCACAGAATAGCTATTCATAAATCCTCGCTTTTCCATTCACGTTTCAGCATAAAAGGTCCACATAAGCAAACTTGATCTTTTTATTTTAAATGACAAAAATATAAGTAAACAAAAATGGTATTCTGTAGCTCAGATGGAAATTGCTTTGTTCCCAGGTTGCTCTCTTTTTATACACTGCTGTTCAAAAGTTTGGGTTCGGTAAAATCTTATTATTATAATTTACGGGGAAAATTAAGGCCGGTTTCGGGATTCAGGACAACAGATATACATTTTGGGACTGTCTTGAATTTTTCGGGACTTCTGGTCATCCCACCGCTGGTTGATAGCCGATTATTCAGAATTATATCTGTCGATTCTAACGCCGATAAGAAAAAAAAAAAAAAATCTAATGCATACTGAAAACCCTCAAATTTGATACTATAATATTAGGGTCAAATTAACAACAGATCAATTATATTCAACTGCTATTTATTTTTAGATATAATAATTGCGCTCAAAAAAATGTCACTCGATGTTGCACTACACGGTAGTTTTCACAAACTTGTCTTCTTTGAAAAAAAATGAACTATGATTCACTATAATTCCTATAATTACCTGTAAATAAGCCGTTTTTTTATAGCTAACTTCCAAAATGTGAACATTGGATAGCTTTAGTTAGTTGAAACACTAATGGCCAATGCCAATCTTTGATCGTTAGAATGAGTACCGTTTTTACTCATCTTAAGGTGAACATCGAAGGTCTGAATGATTCAATAATGACACATCTCAAATTGCAATTTTCCTCGTCCTGAATTAATCTTTCAGTTAAAGATGAAATATTGCAGACATTTCTTCACAGCTTGTTCTGGGGGAAGACACATATGCCAGTGTAATAGACAGTAGAAGGTTGTCTGCAGCAAATGAGCCTTAAATCCACGAGAGATGTGATGCGCGCTGTCAGAGCGCTGGAAGTGAAAGTGTTGAGTCAGAAGTCTGTTCTGAAAGAACGGCTCTAAATTATTCCTCCGATTTGTTTATGTGCCAGGCAGCTTTTAGCGGTCACTCATCTTTAAGCAACCACCGTTTTCATATTCGACAAGTTAAAGACTGGAACATGTTACCAATCCTTTAGTGCTTCAGGCTGTCATGGATTAGTCTCAACTGAAGTCATCAAATGGGTCAGTATACACTTAAAGGGGTCATATAATGTCATTTTTTATACAAGTTAAAATGATTGTTTAGGGTCTGAGTGAAATGTTTGTAATATACTTTAATTAAAATTCACATTAGTATTGTAAGAAAACACTAATTTCACCTGATTTCAAGTGCATGTGTCTTTAAATGCTAATGAGCTTTGTCAACCCGTCGTTTTGACACAACACGTGGAGTGTTGCCTTGACAACAGTTGAGGGTATATTTTGGAGAAAGACTGACAGCGGAAGTCACGACAAGTCGAACCACGAATGACCTGCCAAGTGAGCTGAACTGTATTAAGTTCAGCGACCTTTTGAACTGTATGAAAGGCGTTCGTGGTTTGACTTGTCGAGGCTATTTTCTAAGATGGCTCCTGTCTGTATACACAAAGTCTTTATAACGTATCTTCTTATTAAACGGTCTGTACACTTACAAAGTTCTCAATGCTTCGTTTTGCATGTATGGACCCTCATTATGTTACTCTGTTAGTGTGGGGCTATTTTGAGCCTTGTAAGTGATTTTTTTTACTTAGTAAATGCCCTCATTACTAGCGTTATACGCTAAACAGTTTTTAGAGAAACTCTTTACATTTGATTATCATGAAAACAAACCTCAGTGAATTGTTGATTATGGACCGATGTTTTATTAGACCAAAGGTTCATTTTGCGCCGGAGTTCTCCTTTAAGGGATGTTTAGTAAAAACATAATCGAAACCAATTTTAAGGACATATACATTTAAGGTAAAACAATTATAAATCTCCAAAAAATACAGTATTCAGACTATGCAGTGTTCTAGACAAGATATGCGTTCTTTAAAAATTAAAATAATATGTCAGATTTAATCTTTGATTCGATTTTATCTTATAAAATAGATACAGTAAATGCATAACCCTAGCTCAGTGGTTCTCAACCAGGGGCCTAGGGCCCACTAGGGGGCCTCAGCTGAAGTTTTTTTATGGGGTAGCAATTGTGAGTTTTTTTTTTTTTTTTTTTTTTCTGTGAATCACAAACGACTGGAGAAGTCATGGGGCCTTTGAATATTGTTGTGAGCAATGGGGGTCCTTGAAGTCAAAAAGTTTGAGAAACACTTAAAGCGTCAAAAAAAAAAGTTAAAAAAAAAGTAAAAAAAAAAAAAAAAAAAATGGAGATTACACAGAGGAACTTTACCATTTTTAGACATTACGTTGTCATGGAAGCAAACTTGTACAATTGGATAAAACTTCACACATAAAAGTGATCCTTTTCACACTAAAATCATGTTAACACAGAGAGTAACACTTTCTTCTTTATATAGATTAGACTTGGCTTAAATAATTGTGTCATATGATTTTTGTTCCATTTAATTTTGTTAATAAACAAAAGAATTACTGCTATTTGAGTTCAGCTCACATTCTCATCAGGAGGTGCAACGAAACCTGACAAATTAGATGGATTGCTATTATATTCTTTACTGTACATCTTGAAGCTGTTGTATGGGATATATAAGCAAAAAAATGTCTGTATTCTGTAAAACAGGTTGCATTTCTTCTGGTCCAGGTCTCTTGTACATTTTCATTAAATAAACAGATATTGGTTTCACTTTATTTTGATGGTCTCTTTAACACATTCTGTTAACTATAACATTGCACGTACATAGGAGCAAGCAAAGACGAACATAGCCGTTTTTTTATTTTATTTTTCTTCTTCTCACTATCATTCAGATATTAAAATAGAATCAAACAGCAATGATAAGAATGACTAGGTTAGCTGATTAGTCATCAGTTATTTTGCTTATCTCTGTCAAGCGGATGCTTTGAGGGCAGTTTTCCTGTTTGTTCATGTGACGTTCGATATAAAGCCTAAATGTTAACTGATTTGAATACTTTCATTATGTCTCACTGTAACAAAGATTTTGGTAATCTTTGGTAATTTTAAGATATTTTAAGATGATGCATGTGTGAGTGAATGGAATTAAATGAAATATCATATACTGTAGATATATCCAGAAACATATACATTTCCTTTAGTCCTTCAATTTACATTTAGGTCTTAATCAGAGCTTTGTAGTCTCACCAAAAAATTCTCATGATATTTAATTGTCACAAAGACTTTGATTTTCCAGTATCACTGTTATGCCGAAAAAAAAAAAAATGTTTACAAATCCGGAAGTTAAAAACGTTAAAATGCGCACATGTGAATCGATAAGCATGAAAGTGTGTTTTACCAAGCATAAATATTTTTTGTTGTAATCACCATACAACAAGTGGCGTTGATTAAGCTGAACTTCAACAGATCACGGAATATTTCTTTAAGAAAACAGACAATAACGGCAAAAATTTCTCCTCTGCTTTATTCTGACGCCGCCAGAAGCACTGCAGAGGATGTGAGCTTCTGGGTAATTAGTTGGTAATATTGTGTTGTCAAGCTCTGGATAATTTAGACCAGTGTTTTCCTTCCTGTCCCCTTTGTTTCCCCGACAAAACGCGTTCAAACACGGTACCAGGCATCCCCAAAGGTTAATTGGTAATGATCCCAGACAACCTTGCAAGCCATGGTAATTCAGTTGCCGTAATTGCTCGGCAGAGGTCTACTAACACCAGGGCAGCATTCAGGCTTCTGCTATTGCATTCGGCTGACCTTTAGCTGGCACAAGCAGCTACGATATAGACCATAAACCGAGAGAGTAGGAGGGAGTCGGAAGAGGTTGGGAAACTCTGAACTGAATGTCCATGGTCAACGATTTAATAAAACATTGAATGCAAAGATGTCTACATATGAAGGTGGTGAAAATTTAAATTTCAGCTTAACTGATGGTCACTTTTTTTTGTCGTTTATGATTATATGATCCGTCGAGATCATGCTAAATCCACTTTTTTAGCCCTTAAGGGCATTTAGTTGTATATTTGGAGTGTTTAGAAGTACAGACAAGTGGAAATGATTCTCTTCAGGTGCTTCGTTTATATCTTTATATTCGGTTTTGGTCATATTTTGCAACCTGTTCAGATTTTTTCTGTTCTCTATGTATTTTGAACAATTACGTCACAGTAAATTTGCAGCGGAACTGCCAAATAAGGACATTGACTACCGGCCCAACACTTTGAGCAATCCACCATTTTTATTTCTCGCTCCGATTTTGTAGTCCAAGCTCAGTGATGCAGAAGTTACGAGAGGGCAAGTCAAAATGTTCGGTTGTTGGATGTAATGTCCCGAAGCACTTCAAGGATTCACGTCAGTATAAAGAAGGGTTTGCCGATCGACTTCGTCTGACTCTGAATGAGAGGTAAATTCCTTCTATCTTTGAAGACGACAAACAGAGCATTTCAATAAGCTGTAAATATCATTAATAAAAATAAAGTACTTTCTTAAAACATATGGTGGTCATGGTTTAGCATTACCATTGTCTTTGTTGTTGTTTTGAAGTAACCTTCCACGTCTGCAGTATTATTGTTCTTGAGTTTCATCAATGGTCAATTAGCTGCTATGATTTTCTAGACATGTCATATTATAAATACAGATTTTTAGTGGTAAGATTAGACCGTAGTCATTTATCTTGTTAGTGTGCTTGTTTTAACAAGAGAAATAATCAATTTACAACACAATACAGTTACATACCATTGCAATACATCCATATGAAGACGTTTTTTCTGCAGGTTCGTCGTCTTCTTTTTCAACTCGCTCGCTCCGGCTCGAACCTGTAAGGCTTGATGGACAAGTCTTATGTTGTTGATATTTTGTTAATATGTGAATAAAAATGTTCTGTGACACTATATAATCGTATATCTCTAAACAAACTACAAAAATGGCCGAAACAGGGTGGAGTTGAACTCAGCAACCTAGAAAGCGGGCGGGGTGTGACACATCTCCTTTTTATTTAAAGAGACAGCTCCAAAACGAGATGCTAATCAGAAAAGGGGTCTGTGGAGTTATAATAATGGGGAATTCAGACCCAATCATTGCAGTTTCGCTTTATATAGGCTAGACCACAAATGTATGATTTATACGTAAAAAAAAAATGATTTAAAAGCACTTTAATTCAGTGATTTCATTTATATGTCAGCCAGCAGTGTTGCTTGTTAACTTTAGGGTTGGGCAGTATGACGATATATATTTTATACATCTGTCTTTAGAGATTTTTGCAATAGGCTATCTTGTGCGTTGCAGTATAAAAATGTGTTGCGGTATAAATATGTGTTGCACAGCACTACTGACACTTTAAAGAGATGAAACGCATGAACGAGACACAGAGCGGTACGCGTGCTTGATGTTAAAAAGCGTTATTGGTTGTGGAAAAGAACTCCGGTGCTCCAATATCCACCTCATTAATGTGACAGCTGCATGCTATTACCTCTCTCTTCATAATTAGCCCTTTTGTCCAAAAACTTAGGCAGCGCCTTGTTGCCTTGCTGTCCTGTCAGGCAGTGACTTTGCAGGCAGCGTTTGCACAAGAAGGCAACCCACGAAACTGGTTTAAGACAGACTTCTGAGGCAGAATGACAGTTTAATTATCTTTAGCGAAATAGAAAGAGCTTTAGTGGAACGCACAGGATTGTGGGATATCAAAGGCAGTGAAGGATGCATCTATGTTGCCTTCAAAAATCCATCAGATAAAGTTTTCTCAGGAGACAGGAAGTGAAGCTAGCTTTGGATTCAGACACAGCCCGTGAGAGGTATTTGTCGGATAGTTCGTTTTCTCACCTGGCTTGTTTTCCCACACTCTCAGAAAAAAAAAGGTACAAAAGCAGTCACTGGGGCTGTACTCTTTCAAAAGGTACACTTTTGTACCAAAAGGTTGCATATTGGTACCTTAGTGGTACATATTAACACCTAAAATGTACATATTAACACCTTAAATGTACATAAATGTATTACCACCTAAAATGTACATATTACCAACTACAATGGACATATTATCTCATAAAATTGACATATTTGCACCTAAAATGTACATATTAACACTTAAAATGTATATTTTAGTACCTAAAATGTAGATATTAGGATCTAAAATGGACACATTAGCTCCTGAAATGGACATATCAGCACCTAAAATGGACACAAGTTTACCTTTTGAAAAGGTACAGCCCCAGTGATAGCTTTTGTACCTTTTTTCTGAGAGTGCATCAGACATCGGACATTCTGCCGTCAACCCTGCTGCCATTATTTACCCCACTGCAAGTATTGCCTGCCAATCTTCTTCTACATCATCATCATCATCGTCATAATATTCATCATCAAGACATTTTGATTACATTTTCTGTTCTGACTGTCTGTGTTATTTCCTACATTTCCTGCAGGTGGGTCCACTAAACAATGGTTAGTTGATGAATTTATGTAGCTTATGTGTAATGTCCTCGATTCCTCGATTTATGGATTATCAAGACAGATTATGCTAATCAATGACTGGTGTTCCCGGGGGCGGGATTTATTAACTTATTTTAGGGTTTGTGATGTCACTAACCCAGGAGGAAGCTCATGTAGTTCCTACCAGCCGTTTGTTGGAGTACTTAAAAAGCATTTTTTTAAAGCAAATATCTCCCTTTGCTTTGAACTTTGAGCATTGCAGATGTTGTTTATGCTCAAACAACATTAACTCACATTAGAAAAGTGAAATCATAATCATTCACCCCTTTAAAGTGTATGTATCTGTGTGGGTGTACGGATGTATTTTGTTAATGTTGTCTGGGTCCTATCAGTTCAACACTAGAAACATTTCCACAGCAAAACCAAACAAAAACCAACAAATTCATGAAAAAAAAAACCCTGCAAGTGGTAAACAGCAGAAGCAGACGCATAAAATCATGAAATAGCAGTCCTGCCCACTTTGTTTAAAACCATTCGCAGCCGTTTGAGGCCTGTTATCAGCCTACCCGAGGAAATGCACTTTCATGTCTTTTCATTATCATAGATATTATGTAAAGCTTACAGCCATACTGTGAGATTTGCTTTGAGATTGCAGTGTGCATGAGCAAAGACTCGGGCAGAAATTCAGAAAGAGAATTGCTTGACAACTGCTCCACTCTGATCTCTGTGCTGTGCTGGGATGTGAGACTGGGTCAATGGGACTTGTGCCAGAGAGTGCATACGAGTGTAACTCTACACATGATAGAGCTCAGTATGATGCCATATCTTTAATTGTATTTGGGACTGGGTGCATTTTTTACAAAAATAAATTGAAATAACCATTTTTTTTTGTCGTCTTTTTTTCAAGACAATGAAGTGTTTTCCTAGAAGGACTCCACTTTCAGTTTTTGACTTGTGTCATTAAGATGACCGTGACGTTGGTTTAGAGGCTATGTGCAATAGGCTTGTTTGAGATGCGCCTCACCTCGCCTGCAATGTAGTCGAGAGTAGGCGGCTGCAGTGAGGGGAGGAGTGAAAAAAGCGCAATCAAGCCGGACAGATCTAGGGTTCTCGCAGTGAATCAGACACCTGTGAGATCAAAGGCGGATATCGCGGGATTAACGGGATTCACGCTCGTGCACGTGTTGCTAATAAACTGGATGTGAGTTCTGTTGCTTTTATATAAAAATAAATAAAATGTAAATAAAACCCAAACTACTTGTTATTTATCTACATTCCAAATAGCCTATGGTTTATCAATCTTTTTTTTCTTTAATACAGACGTGTTTTTATATAGCCTATTGTTTTAACAAAAATGAAATATAACCCATATGGCACTGTCAGATAGTTTATTCACCCATATAGCCTATGTATACACATAAAACATGATATCAGTTTTAAAATCAAACATTTTAAAAGAGAACAATTCATCTGGTGTTCTTTTATTTTTATTTTTATTTATTTTACTTTTTTATTAGAATGCAAGTTACAAACATAGCCTACCTACAAGCACCACAATTCGTGAAACAAATAGGCCTATTATACAGCGACAAATACATAAACATCAGAATAAAATTAATAATAAAATAAATAAATCAATCAAAATAAGCTTAAATAGACAGACTTACAAACTTCATCATCTATAAAATGAGTGCTATTTTTCACTTGAACATTTTAGAGTAGGCCTAGTATATTTGAGTTACTGACTATAGCTTTCTTATTTTTAACCCGTTTAAGAGATTCACAATATAGATCAGTTTCAATTTGAAAAAAATAAATAAATAAAACATGGCCTTGATTTGGAGAATTTAGCTTAATGAATATGGAATTTACCTTCATCACTGTTGTTTAAACCAATGAGCATTAAGCTGTGTCGTCAGCAAGTCGTTTCCCATCATGCTTTTGATCAGCGCAGTCGGTGGAGAGCGACTGCAGAATCCGACCCTTCCGCCTTGCGCTCGCGAGAGTTTTTTGACATACGTCGGCATGACATCAGAGCCAGGCGGACCGTTCTCGGACACATTTCTAACCGGCATGCATCTCGCGCTGATCACCGGTGATCGATTCTGCGCAGAATTTGCTCATCTCAAACAAGCCTAACGATTTCATCTTCTGCGGATCCTTGAACTGGATTATGCCACAATTGGGATTCAAAAATCTTCTTGTTTGCTTGGATTTACTGTATATTTAAGGAGTACAGCTTCATTTTGGATTACACCATTGGACATTGGCTTTCGCAGACATTAATTTCTACACTGTTTGGAATGAATATTCATCATCATCATTGTCTTCATGATCAGTGTCACATACAAAAAAAAATAAGCGTTTGACTTCTACTTAGCACTGTGCAGGCTGGTGGTGGTGATGTAATGGTGTGGTTGATGTTTCTTGGCACACTTTAGGCCCCTTAGTGCCAACCGTGCATTGTTTAAATGCCACGGCCTACCTGCGTATTGTTTCTGACCATGTCCATCCCTTTATGGCCACCATCCTCTGATGGCTACTTCCAACAGGATAATGCACCGTATCACAAAGCTCAAATCATTTCAAATTGTTTTCTTGAACATGACAATGAGTTGACTGTACCAAAATGGCCGCCACAGTCACCAGATCTCAACCCAATAGAGCATCTTTGGGATGTGGTGGAACGGGAGCTTCGTGCCCTGGATGTGCATCCCACAAATCTCCATCAAATGCAAGATGGTATCCTATCAATATGGGCCAACATTTCTTAATAATGCTTTCAGCACCTTGTTGAATCAATGCCACGTAATGCAGTTCTGAAGACAAAAGGGAGTCAAACAGTATTAGTATGGTGTTCCTAATAATCCTTTAGGTGAGTGTATATTTTGATAAAGAAATAAATCCTCCATAACACAATGACTTTTGAAGGGTTGGGTAAATGCATTTATCATCTTTATTACTGCTTAATTATGTTTTCAACCCTTCTAGGCATTCAAAAGGCAAAGGATCGTGCCCCGAGAAACAGATGGGACACCGCCACATGTTGTGATTTACACCATCTGCTAACAGCTCAATGAACAATGGGTGATGACAAAGGCTTGTATTGTCTGTCACATATCAGGTCTGTGCCGAAACCCCCTGCAGAACACGGTTCCCCAGTGTTCCAATTATTTGCGCCTCACGCTATCCTGCTGAGCCCAACCTTGTTAAACACTTGTCGTAGAAGCTTCTTCGAATATAATCCCAACCCTGCTAGCTTGCCTCTATCTAGGTCCTTCAATGCCTTTGGTTGTCATGCATGTTGAGTAAGAGTCTTCCAGTTCCTGGGGGAGATTAGATAAGCCGGTTTATGGTAACCAGAGGAAGAGGTTATCTGCTTTTACACTTTCTTGCTTTGTGTTTTCAGCATACCTTTTTCCCAATCCCACCCAAACTAATGGGACATTTTTTTTCCTTGGCAAAACGGAATCAAAACATAGGGTATTGTTGAATAAATTTAAGTGGATTGGTTTTTATGGTTACATTTCAATGGACTTTAGATATTCGACTAACTATAACTTTGCAGACATGTCAACTGACTCACTCATTTGCAAGTATATGTAAACTAATTCCGAGATGGGTAAGATTAATTTGTTTAATCTTAAGTAATTTGTAGATTAATATATATATATATACATTCAAAACGATCCACGTAAACGACTAAAACCATTTGGCAAAGTCACTTTAGTTTTCATAAATTTACATTTTTGTAGTATACAGAGACAATGACAGCATAGTTTTCAAAAACTTTCACTAAGTTTGAATTTTAGGACCCCAAAACACTGTTGTGAAATGAACAGCCAAAATAGATAAAGAGTGTGTTTTATGCGTAGGAAAAACACAAAGGAAAACAACAGGCCCTACATCTTTGTGTAAACATTCCCTAATTTACACCATTATCTAGTAAAATCAGAAAAACATTTTTTTCATAGACAGATGACAGCATTGTCAAATCTATCCTTGTTCACACAGATCCACTAACATGACTACAAACTGTGTATTATGATGTCATGTCATTTTGTAAAGAAGAACTACATGCCTATAGACTGAACACATGCTCACGATGTGAACGTTTCACAAATTCGAGACAATAACGGTAAATCTTTTTCAAAAACTTGCTGTTGAAAAAAAAATATGCTGTTGTCGTGTATAAAGTGTTAAAAGCGACTAAAAGTGTTCCAGTTTTAGTTGACAATGGTATTGTGTAAATGGCCGATTACATTTTATCATTCTTGCTAACCTCATTACTTCCTGTTAGTTTCCTTAGTTACTGATTATAGTCACCTTTGTCTTGTTTAGTTCACTTGTTTGCACTTGTGTATTTGTACCCCTGGTTGTGATCAAATGTGTTGCCAGTGCACGCCATTGTTCGAAGTTAGTTGATCAGTGTTTAGTCTCCCTTTGCATTTTCAGACTGTCTGTGTTTATTAAAAATATCTTTGATCAAGAGTCTTCTGAACTATTTTGATCAATAGTCTTCTGAATATCACTTTGTACGTGACAATTTTGTGGTTTTATTAATAAAATTAAACCTAAACATTAGAGTAATTCACCACTTTGATTTATCATTTCTCCTCGTCCAAAACCCCACCTCGTAATTCAATATGACCTACATTCAATCACACTGCTGAATGGTTCAGCACTCTTTTAATAAAACCAATCTGCTTTTAAATTGAGGGTGCTATAAAATGCATTGGTAAGAAAAAAAAGAAGAAACATACTTATTGAAATTGAAAAGCAGTTTTTAATTAAACTAAATTTCCACCTCTATTTCTCCGATAATTCTTTCACTCTCATCTTCATCTCTGTTTATTCAGTTGCACTGTTGATGTATTTCATTAAACCTGAGCAACAACGTAGAAAATGGAAAACATTATTTCAGCAGAAAAAAAAAAAAGAAAAAAAAATCACATGTATGCAATGGACAAACCCCATTTTTGAGCATAATTTCCAATTTTGGGCTTTTATTGTTGCATCAAATGAATGAATGAATGAATGAAAATGGTCTAGAGTTTAGTGGTCTTAAACCATGATATCCTCTGTGACAAACATCTTGGACGCCACGGTGCCACTGTGTTTATTTTTCAGCCTTTATTTCTCCATCAGTTTAGTAGCTTCGTGAGTGGTCATTAATTGCAAAGGCAATTTAGAAAATGCATAAATTTGTCATCCAAGGTTAATGACAAAGCCTGCCACAGTGAATATAATTTTCTCCATAAAATACGATCCTTGTGTGTGTGCTTATTCTAATGGATATGCTTCCCACACTGTAAACTGTGTAAATGTGCATCTTAATGAGCTGTTTCTATACCTGATCTGACCCTAACAAATGTTTGCAGGGGAACCTGAAGTAGTCAGGTTGTTTCAAGTTGATTAAAAAACAGCTCATTTAAACCAGTTAATGTATAGATTTAACTCAGGATGCAGAAACTTGACTTGAAGTGCTGTTATTCAAAAATAATAGTTTGAAACCTTTCACAATATCCTGTACATTTATCATTATGTTTGTCTGATGCCAAAATGATTGTCTTTTCTTTTAAATATCCAACGCTATCTGACGACCAAGACGTGCGAATAAAATGTGGCTGATGAATTCGTACGTTTGAGTAAAATGTGGCTGATACATACAAATTCTCATGTTTGAGTAAAATGTGGCTGATTCGTACGAATTCGTACGTTTGAGTAAAATGTGGCTGATTCGTACGAATTTGTATGTGTGAGAAAAAGTTTCTGATTTGTACGAATTCATAAGTTTGAGTAAAATGTGGCTGATTCGTACAAATTCGTATGTTTGAGTAAAATATGGCTGATTTGTACAAATTTGTACATTTGAGTAAAATGTGGGTGATTTGAACAAATTCGTACGTTTGAGTAAAATGTGGGTGATTCGTACGAATTCGTACGTTTGAGTAAAATGTGACTGATTTGTGCAAATTCGTACGTTTGAGTAAAATGTGGCCGATTCATACAAATTTGTATGTGTGAGAAAAAAAGTGTCTGATTCGTGCGAATTTGTACATTTGAGTAAAATGTGGCTGATTCGTACGAATTCGTACGTTTGAGTAAAATGTGGCTGATTTGTACGAATTCGTACGTTTGAGTAAAATGTGGCTGATTCATACAAATTTGTATGTTTGAGTAAAATGTGGCTGATTCGCACGAATTTGTACGTTTGAGTAAAATGTGGCTGATTCATACAAATTTGTATGTTTGAGTAAAATGTGGCTGATTCATACAAATTTGTACGTTTGAGTAAAATGTGGCTGATTTGTACGAATTCGTACATTTGAGTAAAATGTGGCTGATTTGTACAAATTCGTACGTTTGAGTAAAATGTGGCCGATTCGTACAAATTTGTATGTGTGAGAAAAAAAAAAGTGTCCGATTCGTGCGAATTTGTACATTTGAGTAAAATGTGGCTGATTCGTACAAATTCGTACGTTTGAGTAAAATGTGGCTGATTCATACAAATTTGTATGTTTGAGTAAAATGTGGCTGATTTGTACGAATTCGTACATTTGAGTAAAATGTGGCTGATTTGTACAAATCCATAGGTGTGAGAAAAAAGTGTCTGATTCGTACGAATTCGTACATTCGAGTAAAATGTGGCTGATTATTACGAATTTGTAAGTGCAAGTAAAATGTGGCTGATTCGTACGTTTGAGTAAAATGTGGCTGATCCGTTCGAATTCGTACATGTGAGTAAAATGTGTCTGTTTCATACGAATTCGTACGTGTGATTAAAATGTGGCTGATTTGTTCAAAGTCTTACGCTTGAGTAATGTAGCTGATTCGTACAAATTTGTATGTGTGAGTAAAATGTGTCTAATTCGTACGAAGTCACTGGTATGAATTTGTACAAATTGTCTAAACTCCAGTGAAGGTTCGGTTTAGGAGCAGGGGTAGGTCATTCGTACAAATTCATATGAATTGGGCATCTCATAAAAAACTGTAAAATTTAGCAAAAAATGAGGTTTGTATGTATTTTAACGAATTAGCAACCTCTTTAAATTCATACCAGTTACCATAACATCGGGTTGAAATGTCATGACCAAATATCATTGACGTCAGTGGCAGCACATCTATTATATGGAAACATTTTTCATTTTTATTTTTTAAATTGTTTTTATTTTTATTTTTATTATTTATTGTAATTTTACCACACAAGCTAAAGTTAAACAAAAACAAAACCATGTGTCATTTATGTCAAAAATTTATATTTGTTTGTTTGTTTGTTCTTGGATTCATTTTCAAGTGTTTTTGTCAAATCCTCTTTCTTTACCATTACCAGAATGGTCAAATAAATACATGTTCATATCCCCAAAATCACTATCATTCTTCAGCCTCGGTTGACATGTTGTTTGGACATGAGCCCAACGTAATCGCTGCTCCAAATCTCAGACGACACATAAAAAGGCCATGTCAATGTTGTCTACTCGGGCTGAGATCACCATTAAAAGCTCCGCGCCTCTTGATGTTGTTGTGTACACTTGCTTGGAGTGCAATAATTGCAGGCATAAAACTGCGCGCTTTTGATGCCAGTTTACACTGCGCTTGTGTTTGCTTCATGCTTTATGTTGCTGCTGGGCCTCTAATTCACAAGTCTTGTGACTCATCTCGAGCTATTGATTTTGAAAAACAATGATAAGGACTTAGCCGCTAAATGAAAAATAAGCATTAATTGAATCTAGCACTGCTGGCAAAACCATCAGCAAACCCGTCTCTCATCTACAAGCTAGATTAATAACAAAAAGCACATATCTTGAGTGTGACTTTGGTTCATTACAACAACTTGGAAGAGATACAGATAGGCAAACGTTCGGATACTATGGTAACTTGAGAGTGAAGAGTTTGAGATGCTGGATGCAGCTCTTAGTTTGAACCCAAGCTGTCAGTTATACCTGATAGAGCTGTATTGATGTAATGACGTGAGCGCATATTTCTTTCCTGAATGCTTGAAGGTTATTATCCTGAAAGAAGTCAGTCGCAGCAGTCTTCAATATGGTAATTATTCAGAAACATTGGTGATTTTTCAGGTGTGAAGGTATAGATAAGAATATGAAGGAAATATAAATATGGTGTTTCAATAGCTGAATGCTTGCGAATAGCTTCGAGTTGAAGTTTGCCAATGGATTGTGCACTGACCATATTAAATAGTACAATTCATAATTAACAATCAACTATGCATTTAAACAAAAATTTGTAAAAAATTATAACGAAATATTTCAATAAAATTCAACAACAACAGAAATCATTATAAATATTCACAATAATAATAACAACTATTTATAATTTGTTATTTATATTATTATTGTTGTCACAAAATATAAATAAAAATAATACTTATTCAAACAAATTCAACAACAACAACAGCTATGATAATAATAATAATGAAATAAAATATATTATTATATTATTATTTATATTATTCAATATTTTAAATATTAAATATATTACTATATTAAAATATGGTATCATATTATATTATAAAATATATATTTTATAAATAAAAGTATTTATAAAAAATATAAATGAATACAATTCAAAACAACAATAATTTATCATGTATGAAATATATTATTATTAACGATTATTATTCATACGTAATGAATTATTATTATTGTTAAAGGGGTACAATTCTATTTTGTTAATTTAAAAAGTAATTCACAATTTTTTTGTTAATTATGTTTTTTAACATGTCATATGGCCAAATGCACACGTGTAATATTTGAATTCTCCATTCAGCTGACTTTGCTTGGTAATGTATAGTTTTGCCTTCAGTTCTGGACATGAAAGTTAGACACTAATAATTATACTAACAATAAACTATATGATGACGTTGATGGCATAATACAATCCCACACAGTCTCAGATCAGCAACATGGGGGGAAACTGTGCCAATATCCCCAGTTATCTCCTTCGATCGATCACATTTTCTGATTAATCATGTGAAATCCTCCCGCAGAACATCATGTGCGACAGGGATCCTGCCAGCTGGGTTATTGATTTAGTCTGCGCTCTTGACCTTCCAATTTCTCTACATGTATCACCTGCACAACGTTTAGTCCAATAAAAGCCTTTTCATTTTCATCTCATCCACACTGAGATGGAATTAGCTTATGTTCTGCCTTCTGCGACTTCCTCTAACCCTCTCGTTGTGTGACCTCAAATGGGACACTATATTTGTGCACTCGTGTTTCCTGCGCACAAGAATGCATTGTTGTTGTGGCCATCTGTATAGTCTATGGGGAAATGCTATTTGGTGCACATCATAACAGGATTAGGCATCATTTGCTTGTTTAACATCACAAACACAAAACTAAATCAATCAGTCAGCAAGTTTCATTTCCCACATTTTCAACTAAATATATGATAATGGATTTTAATAGTTAGAAAAACAAATCTTTACAAAAGCTATACAGCCTCTGAATATTTCATAAATGAGTGTTGCTTGCAGGCAAAAGTATTCTGTAGTATGAGGTTGCTAAGGTGTTCTGATTGGTCTTGGCATGTTGCTATGCAGTTGCAATAGGATTCTGTGTGGTTGCTAGTTGGTTGCTACTGGTATCCCCAAGTCTCCATAATATTATGGTCTGAAGATGTGCGTCGGGTCTCTATTTTAATGTAATTGTTAAACTAAGTTGTGTTGGGAAAAAAAAAAAAAAAAAAAAAAAAAAAAAACATATCTCCTTAACAAGATGCATTATTTTGTGAATAACTTAATAAAATAATATTATATAATAAAACTTATAATAAAACTATAATAAAAATAAAATTGTTATAATAAAAGTATGATAAAACTTAATTGCATATAATACTTAATTAAAAGTAATAGCATTATTACATTATAAAATTTATATTTACCTTACATTTAAAATTATTATTATATTTCTGTGTTCTAAACAATTGAAGAATGACTATAACATTTTTAGGTTGTTAGTTTATTTTATGTTATTTATTTAGATATTAAAATAAATACTAAGTACTGAAAAAATATAATCTCTCCTCAGCATGATTTTAGATAATATATAAATATTATATATAATATTTAATAGATATATATAATCCTAAAAAAAATGATGTATAATTTCAAAATCACTATTCATATTCTATATCTGCATTTTTATCACAGTTTCATTTTGACTATAAAAACTTAAGTTGTGTTGTTTGTATCTGTTCTTACCTGCGCCGTCTTGAGGAGCACATCTGGTTCTCCTCATGCAGGCTGGATGGAGAGGCTCAGTGGGGGCTGAAGTGTATGCGTTCTCTTTCACACACATCAGAGGTTGTGATTGCCGAGGGCAAAGATCTGATTAGAGAGGCAGGACTCTAAAAGACTTCAAGGGCCTCCTCAGCACTCAATGAAAGGATACAGTGACGTTCAGCAGACTTGTTTTATTTTTTATTTTTTATTTTCAACTATCAGTAATGTTTGCATTGGCAACACAGAAGTCAGAAGTCACCTTTGACCATGCTTCAATATTTGACGTTTTAGGCGCCCTTTAGCGTCACTTACATGACGCGATCCTACGGCGTCATCTAACTGACGCTAAAGGAAAGCGTCAGTTAGAGGACGCGGTTAGGTTTAGGTGTGGGGTGGGGGTAGGGTACACGCGATCCTAGGGCGTCATCTAACTGACGCTAAAGGGCGCCTAAAGCGTCAGATATTGAAGCATGTCCAAATGCTTCACCTAACTGACGCCTTGGGGGTGAGAATGGGCTGTATATATGGGCCAGAAGGCGCCTCCTAGTGGTCTAACCCTAACCCTACCCCAGACCTAAACCTACCCATACTCTGTGCATGTTATATTGACACTAAAGGGTGCCATGTGGGTTGGATGTATACGCATTGGCAAAAGCATCAGTCTATGATGCCTTGTGATGAGAATGCATTGAATTAGCCATGATGTTGGGCAAGTCTTGTGAATATATTGTTCCAAAGGCAGATGCACTGCAAATATTATGGTCAAGTGCCAAAATGTTAATGGTAAAGTGAAGGAGATGTCTGTGGTCATGCAATATGTGTAAGACTTCAATGTCAATATGAATTACCTACCCTATCTCACGACCAATTCGTACGAGTGATTCAAAAGTGGCTAATTCGTACTAATTCATACGACCTCACTCGTACAAATTTGTACGATTTGTCTAAACCCACGTGGCGGTTATGTTTAGGGGCGGGGTCAGGGGTAGGTCATTCGTATGAATTCATACGAATTGGCTAATTCGTAAAATATGTACGATTTAGCTAAATCGTACTAATTCGTACGAGTGAGGTCGTACGAATTGTTATGAATTAGCCACCTCGTAAAATTCGTACGAATTCCCGTGAGATCGGGTTGGAATTACTTGTTTCAGTGATACATTTACTGCATGGTAGTGCATGGGCAGTACTTACATGCATAGGGTTCGGTTTATTTTTTTTTATTTTTTATTTTTTATTGCAGATTAACAAAACAGTAACATAGGGTTCGGTTTAGGGTTAGTTGCATGCAATTATGCCCATAGTAGATACATGTAACATGTGTAACAAGGACACACTGAATGGGATCTACTGGATAGTAAAGTGTCAGATCTTCATGTATGCCGCATGTTCGGTCCATCGCATTTTCAAACGTCTCTTTGCCTGTGGAAATTGTCGAACAGGGATATGTATATGCTAAGCAGCCGGAGTCCTATCATGATTTGCTCGATATTTCTTTACAACATGACTCTGCAAGAAATATTGAAGTTTTATGTCCTTTTCCCAGGGCTATAGAGCCAGCCGGGCTGTGTAACTGCATACATCTTTGTGGATGATCAATATTCAAACCTATTCGGGATTCAGCAAACGCATTCCAGTTTCTCTGAATAATTTTAGAGTCTTAGTGGACCAATATAGAATTTTAAAAACATGTTGGTTTTTTTGACAGCATACGTAATAGAAAAGTTTTTGTTTGTACAAGTAGTTGACGTGACGCAGTGGCTATGATGGGGATCAATGGACAAAGACTTTTGAGGAGCACGGATTTATTATCATATATTCATATACTCTATTTATTATCAATAGACTGTTCTAACTAATGCAATCCCAGGGAAATTACATTCTGAAGCCTAAAATTAGTACAGTAAAATATACAGGTTAAAGTAAGTTAACATTAGGAATAATAATATACATTGTATCTGTCAGTTGAAATTAGCAGATATATAGGTCCTTATTATGATATATTGATTTACTGAGGCTGGATTTTTTTTTCGACTTTCTAATAAACAAAGAAACAATCAACACTTGAATTACATTAATTCAATAAAATCATACAGGAAACTAAACTGGACCTTCGTGTATATGCTGCTCTACCAACACATAATGTATGATTTTAATCATTTTACAGAACCTCTGCATTAATTAAACTAACATTTGACAAATGTATATATATATATATATATATATATATATATATATATATTTGGCTGAAATTCCATTAAATCATTATTCATCGTTATTCATGTAAAGACATTTCAAATTGGAATCTATGAACGTGATCTCATAGGAGTTCATTTTTTTCACATAAGAAAAAGATTTTGCTTTTGGCAAATAATAATTATGAGATAAAATGTTGTAATCATGAAATTAAAAGTCAATATTATGAGATACACATTTAAAATTAAATGTAATAAAAGCAATGCAAACGTTTTTTTATTGTCATAATTATGACTTTTTAGTCATATAGATATCACTTGAGATATCGCAAAAATACAAAATTATGAGATAAACAAAAACAACCACAATTTGACTTATGACAATTATGAATTTTTAGTAATATATCACATGAGATATCGCAAAAAAGACACAATTATGAGATAAAAGACAAAAACAACCACAATATTAGGCCTACTTGTCATAATTATGAATTTCTATCTTAATCGAATCATAATTATGAGATATCGCAAAAAGTCAAAATGATGAGAGTAAATCATAAGAATTCGACTTATGACACAATTATGACTTTTTATCTCACATTTATGACTTTGTCATTATTATGACTTAGTATCTCATAATTATGATTTACAAAATTATTAAAAATTAAATTAAAATCATTTTTTTCTTGATTCCATAATTCAATCATAAAGATTGTCACCACCTTCTTTATTTAACCTGCATCACTAATACACAGATTTCCCTATATGCATTTATATTTACACATTTTTTTTTAAATTATAGCTGGATAGAGACTTAAAAAGGCAACAGACTAAAAGAAAATGCTATCACATTTAATAAAAAATCATAAACATAACCCAAATTAAATTAGCTATTCATCTTACCAGGGCTTTCCAATATCTTAAGTGGGATAATTCCTTCTCATAAATTTCAAGTATTGTAAAAACAACTCCAATTCACACACAAATGAATACAGATTGGGGTCTTTATACTTGTATTTATTTGTTGTTAGGATGAATCTGCAGTTCACAATATATTAATTTCCTCCTAAATAACCACAAGCAATTTTTGCTTTAGAAAGCGGTTTGACCGGTTGTTTAAGCCAAGGATCATGTGTTGTGGGTCACTGGACGCCACTGAAGGCCATTATCCCACTTGGGTGTCAATAGAGGTTGCGATGCCACACAAGAGGCTAAAGACCCTCATTGTCCACAAATGGAGCTTGGGTTTGCTCATTTCCATCACTGTCTCACAGCTGAATCCATAGAGCCAATCTGTGCAATAATGAGCCCTGTTTCTGTTGGGAGCCCTCATTGCTGCTGAACATTTATTCACAAGCAATGGAGCTTTCAGACTGAGACTGCTGGTATAAATAAGACACTGAATGTGGATTATTGTGGCTCTAACATTCAATATAGTTTTCTAAACATGTATTTAGTAATGTACATAATTCATTTGCCTAATCCCTCATACCTCAGCCTAATAAGGATTGTGACGTCACAGTTTTACTCTTTCTTCCTGGTAAACAGGTCATGAATTGTGCTAAGAAACAAGTTTTTTTTTTTTTTATGGGATGAAAGAGGTCATAGTCTGCTTTACCTCATTCTCTGTGCTCCACAATATCCCATAAAGATTGAATTGTTCTGGTGATTGAGAAGCACATTGAAGTTTTTTTGTTCGTAGACAAAGGATAAGTTCGGCAGAATGCTTACTCTGCTCTTTTCTATTGGGCCTTCATGGGCTATTCACTGCTCTGAAGGTACAGAATGTGTGATTTGTTATCATATTACATTACTTGCATATATATATATATATATATATAGTCATATCGAGTGTTTATTTTTCCTTATTTTTGGAGCTTGAAAGAATCTGTCCTCATTCATTTACATTCAAAAACAAGAATATTATTCCAAATGTAAACAAGAATATTATTCCAAATGTAAACAAGTTTTAAATTGTGAATGAGCTCATTATGATCTTTAATTACAACCAGATCACAGAATCGATCTCGTCCTTCATAGTGTCCATCAGAGCATTTACAACACCATTTATGATGATTTCTGCACCATGGCTGCTTCACATCGAATGTATGTGGCACATAATAACAAGGTGAACTACAACTCAACAGAATCTCTTTCAAAGCTTTTACGGCTCTAAAGTTTTTGAAACTTTATTATTTGCTACTAGTAAACAGAATGAGGGAGATCGAAACTCTAAAGTAAAGTAGAGAGAAAATAAGTTAACTTTTATTTGCACACCACTGGGGTTTGGCTCCCTTTCAAACTTACGGTCCCTACAACATCCTCTCCTTTCCAAAATATGAACATATTTCTTTGGTCTGCTACACAACAATTCTTCCCAATATGTGGGCCCGGTGTCAAAACGTGTGATGGGAAAGACAGCAGCGTCTAGACTATTAGGCCAAAGGGAGTTGGAGATGGTCATGTCTGAACCACTAGCATTGTTTTGACCTGTGCACATCCACACAATATTGACATAATATCAACAATAAGCAGCAAGTCAGGCTGCCATACTGCACTTCAGTATGATTTATGATGCTATGGAGATGCATTTGTGTGTGTGTGTGCATAAGTGAAAAAAAAAAAAAAAAAAAAAAAACCTTTTGGAGTTACATCCACATAGTATTCATTTGAGCATGAAACTGATTATTTAGATTTTAAAATGGCATAATTGTTTTTAGCTGTATTATTGAATGACCACTTTGTTTAAATGGCACAAAATGTAATTTGATGACACAATATCCATCACACAAGACACATTCTGACGTATAGCTACTCAATCGCTCTTGGATTAAAGTAAGGCTGCATTAATTTAATAAAATATTATTACAAGTTAAAATACATTTTTCTTTTTTTTTTATATATATTTTGAAATGTAATTTATTCCTGTAATGCAAAGCTGAGCCATGCGTCAGCATCATTACTCCCGTCTTCAGTGTCACATGGTCATTCAAAAATCATGCTAATATGCTCATGCGCTGCTCAGGATATATTTATTATTAATATCAATGTTGAAAGCAATTGTGCAATTTTTGTAGGCTTTTTTTCTTATTCATCTTATTTTTCATATGATTGTGCATTGATTTGATATGAGTGTTTCAGCATAAATTAGT
Organism: Pimephales promelas; assembly: GCF_988280905.1. Lineage (NCBI taxonomy): Eukaryota > Metazoa > Chordata > Actinopteri > Cypriniformes > Leuciscidae > Pimephales > Pimephales promelas. The sequence continues at coordinate 38,832,629 of NC_142774.1, read as the reverse complement.
AAATAGTATTATGTTAGTCTCGTGAAGGAACAGTGATGAACTAGCCTATACATATATATATATATATATATATATATATATATATATATATATATATATATATATATATATATATATAAATCTGTCATACAGCAACTTTACTGAAAATTTTTACGTATTTAATGTAAGCATGTCAAATATATATCTATTTTTTTCCATTTATCCAATCATGCATCAGGGTTAACTATCTCTCTCTCCATATAATCTAGTTACTTACTATGAATGATTCGCTTTTAATGAGCTCATTTGATTGATACCCAGTTCTAAAAATATCCGCATTTAATTAATAATATTGGTTGTAATCTTTTGACCATCATTTTATTGATACTGTATCATTTTCAACGGCCAGTGACGGTAATTGCCATTTTTTTCTTCACAAGAAATCAAGGCAAACCCTTTGCATACATCATCTCTCAACTTAATGCAGAATAGTGATTTATTGATTGATTGCGTCGGAGCCGGCACACCTCGGATATGAATTAAGCGACTGAATCGTATAGCGTTTTGAGTCAGAAAGGCTTGTACTTGCCAGTGATGTGTTTGCAAATTATCATAAAATCTCCAACAATCACACACAGGCTAGTAGACAGACAACGCGCTATCTGCTTGTTTTACAAACCAGATTTATTCTCTCTCTCTCTCTCTCTCTCTCTCTCTCTCTCTCTCTCTCTCTCTCTCTCTCTCTCTCTCTCTCTCTCTCTCTCTCTGATGTCAGAGACACGCTTATACAAAAATGTAGTATATGCATTGAGTTTCAATCAATCTACACTTGTTTTAATAGTCAGAGATTGGATGCGTCGATCGTCTGCCAGCATAAAAAACAAAAAATCAAACAATACAGGCTTGATGGGAAAGGGGATACCCAATGTTCCTTTTGAAATGCACTTATCTTTCAAAATGCATGTCTTAAAGGCTGTGACGTAGAGTATGTGCGCATAGTTCCTATAGTCTTGACGCAGTGTTTGTTGTGACAGTAATAGAAGCTCAGCACACCGGCTGCACTGTTGCATGCACGTCGAGTAGTTAATTATTTTACCGCATTCAACTGCAGTTCCTCCTCCACACAGACACACACACACACACACATACACTCTCTCACACAGCGAAGAAAAAGAAACAGCCTTCACGCGAACAACACCTGTGCTTTGTGGAATACTTGAGTTTTTTCTTTTTCTTTTCCTATCTAAAACGGGAATATCGTCTGTGGGGACTCTGGAAATGCCGCGTGCTTTAAAGCCATTTGGATGGGGGAAACGGAGTGGCTCTACGGGAGCTATCGGCGTTGTTAGAGAGGAGAAAACCGTCCTGGAATGAAACCAATCTAAAGCCTTCGACGGCGATTTCCGTGGACATTCCCAACACTTGCCCTGTATGTGGACTGTTTTTCCCCCCCGCGCGAGCGAGCGAGCGAGCGAGCATTCCCTCATCCGATGGATTTTTGCCTTTGCAGCTCAGCAGAGGGTGTTAGATCTGCCAGTGAACACCGGGCTGAAAAGTCCAGAATCTCTCAGCAACCGTCTTTGTGATGCAAAAGCGTTGAACGAAGCTGCTGGAATCCGAGGAAGAATGCTAAAGATGTAAGAATCTCGGATTAATCTTATGGCGATGCATTGAGATGTGCTCGGTGTGATTTCAGCACCACGGGAGAAAGAACAGCTCCCGCGCCGTGGATATGTGAGAAATGCACAAGGTCAGTGATTTGCGAGCCCGAAACGCCAAATAATTGAGTTGAAAGTGTCATAGGCTTTAATATTGTTTTAAAGAGCATGCGATGGGGAGGTGAAACAAAAGAAGCTTCTTGCTGTCGATTTTGTTTCCCCCCAATCTGGACATAGCGAGCTGAGCATGGATATAATCACAGAGTGTCCCCTGCTTTTCTAGACTGGAGATATATCTCATTTCTCGCCCTCTCGCTGATTGTATTCATGTCTTGATGTCGGGGATGATTGTGTCGTATTGAAAATGCTGCTTTGGATTGTGTTGCTGAAGGCGGCTCTTTGTGTAGCTATCGGGAATGTTACAAGGGACGTCTGTAAGGAGCAGATCTGCTCCTGCAATGCAATAGAAGGTGATTTGCACATTGACTGTGAGAAAAAGAGCCTCACAAACCTGCACCATTTGACAGGTCCGAGCTCCCAGTTTTACCACCTCCTGCTACACGGGAATTCTTTATCCAGACTCTTCCCTAACGAGTTTGCTAACTTTTACAATGCCGTGAGCTTGCATTTGGAGAACAATGGCTTGCACGACATCGTGCCGGGCACTTTCCTGGGACTGCAGCTTGTGAAACGGCTGCACATCAATAACAACAAGATCAGGTCTTTCAAAAAGAGCACGTTTCTCGGTTTGGACGACCTGGAGTACCTCCAAGCCGACTTCAACCTTCTGAGGGACATCGACCCGTCCGTGTTCAGGGACTTGAGCAAGCTCGAAGTTTTAATCTTAAACGACAACCTTATTAGCGCTCTTCCCATCAACGTGTTTCAGAACGTTCCCATCACGCACCTCGATCTGAGAGGGAACCGGATAAAAACGTTGCCTTACGAAGGGATTCTAGAGCAGATACCTGGCATTGTGGAGGTTTTACTCGAGGACAACCCATGGGATTGCAACTGCGACCTGGTTTCCCTAAAGGAATGGCTGGAGAACATCCCGCAGAACGCTCTCATCGGAAGGGTCATTTGTGAGGCGCCTACTCGGCTGCAAGGGAACGACCTGAACGAGACGGCCGAGATGGAGCTGTGCCCTTCAAAGAGTGGTATGGATTCCAGCCTGGTGGCGCCTCCCACCCAGGACGAGACCCCCAATCGCGGCCCCCATCCCACACCCTCTAAAACGAGCGGGGCGACGGAGTCCCATAGCGCTGGGGGAGGGCATAACAAGGGGCGTCCGAAAGCCAGGGAGAACTGGCAGTTGAAAATTAAGCCCACAGCCATGGCGACCGGCACCATCGAGCGGGAGCTGCCGGCTAATTCGTCCTGCCCTCAGTCTTGTAGTTGTAAGCTCATAGGAACTAGACAAGGGCTTGGGGTTAACTGCGAAGGCAGGAAGATAGAAACCGTGGCTAATCTCAAACCCAAACCCTTGAGCGCGCACGAGTTAAATCTGCGCGACAACAACATTCATAGCGTCCGAAGGAACCAGCTCAGAGGCTATCATAGCTTGAATTTGCTCGATTTGGGGGGTAATAACATAAAAATGATCGATAACGGCACTTTTCACAATCTGACCGAGCTCAGGTGGCTCTACATGGACAAGAATTACTTGGATACTCTAATGGCGGAGATGTTCATCGGACTTCAGAACCTGGAGTATCTCAGTTTGGAATATAACGACATCCAGCTCATAATGCCGGGGACCTTCAGCCCGATGCCCAACTTGAGGGTGCTCTTCCTCAACAACAACCTGCTCAAAGCGTTACCTGTGGATGCGTTCTTGGGGGTTTCTTTATCTAAAATAAGCTTGCACAACAATTATTTCACATATCTCCCTGTGCCAGGTGTCTTAGACCAACTCAACTCCATCATTCAGATCGATCTGCACGGGAACCCCTGGGATTGCTCGTGCAACATCGTCCCCTTCAAGCAGTGGACAGACAAACTCGGGGCAGACGTCATCGTGAGCGACCTCAAATGCGAGTCCCCCGAGGAGTTCTGGAAGAGGGACTTCCGGCGAATCAGGAACGATCTCATGTGCCCTCAGCTCTACGAGAAGATCTCGCCCACCTCCCTGTCCAAAAACAGCACTTTACCAGCGGACACAGGGACGCGGCCCAACTCCTACCTGGAGCCCAGCCGGGTGTCCATATCAGTGCTCGTGCCCGGCCTGCTGCTGGTTTTCGTGACGTCTGCCTTCACCGTGGTGGGAATGCTGGTCTTTATCCTGCGCAATCGAAAGAGATCGAAACGGAGAGACGGCAACTCATCTGCGTCAGAGATCAACTCTTTACAGACAGTTTGCGACTCGTCCTACTGGCACAGCGGAGCTTATCACGCGGACGCGCCACACAGAGGTTTCGACTGCGGTGCCCACTCTCTCTCCGACAAATGATGCATACCAGAGACCCGAGCGAGCAAAAGGACCTACTGCGTTTCGTATGTTGACGTGACAATGGAAGGCAACACACAAACACTAGACCTCTGACTCACCTCTGTGGGAAAAAATAGCCTATTTTTTTGTTGCTTCAGTTGAGTATGGCATCCATGAAACACTCCAATGGGGCCCCCACTGTTATATATGTATAGAGCCTCTCTCTTTCTCTTTCCTCCCAGCTCAGACTGGAAACACGCTCAGAGGAGGACGTGGGAACGGTGCACGAACGCATGAATGTAATGTAAATAACGGACTGTAACATATCTGCATGATTCGCATGGTCTCAACACACACTGGGAACCATTACCATAGTAACAAGGAAGCCAACGCGACCCTTCTTTCGTGTGATCAATATAAATATATATATATATAAATATAAAACTATATATGACTATATTAAAAGTGCCATTTCTTCTATTTTTTTGTCCGTTAGAATTTGTATTTGCTGTTTGATTTCTCTTTCTCAAAGGCAGACAGGTCAAAAGGTGGAAATAACGAGTTGTAAATGCATGTACTTTCCGTTCTATCAGTTGATTGTTGATTGGTTGATATGGGGATTATTTATACTCTTTTTTTTGGCGGATTTCTCATGCATCTGCCCAGTCATCTCCTTTATGAATGTAAAATGTGTTTATCTTTTAGTGTGCCAACTGTTGACATGTTTGGGATGCGGATAAGCATGATCGATTCAAGTCACTGACATGCTTATGCTGCGAAATTTCAATGTAGCTCCGGTGGTTCGTGATCTTGTGTGTCGAAACAGAAGGACGCAAAGGGAGGGTTTTTCTTTTTCGATCCGTCTATAGAGTGCACATAGACTAAGATGCCTTTACTTTTATTTATTATTATTATTATTATTATGATTAATTATTATTATTCTTTTTAGGGGATGAAGTATTCCTTCACAAAAGCCTATTATTCACTGTAAGTATTGTGAGCTTTTGTAAAGCCATCTATTTTGTCCAAATACGAGAAAGGAATATTACGGCGTTTGCTACTTCAATATGTCTTATAAAGTGGATGAACATTTGTAAATATATATGAGAAGCAGAACAGAGGCATGTCTGTGCATCTGACTGATGTCATCACAGCAGCCGTAGAAGGAATAGCCGCCTCTAGATGTCGCTGTTGCCTCTCAAGCGTATGAAACCATGCTGGGAGCTGAAGCTCACTGGTGTGTGTAGGCGAACCAGCATTCACATTATCAACATAACTAGGCCTAAGAGTGTCACTGTGATGGCTAATACTCCGAGAGAAGTGCGGGATCAGATTCAGTAGTGAAGAACACAAGTTGGACGCTGTTTCCAAAATGCCATTTTTACAAACGAGATGTAGAGCGCAGTGCCATGCATCTTACTGCTAGCATTTAAATGTCACTGCTGATGTTTTTGAGGTTGAGTTTGTATCACTGTAATGATTTTACAACAAAACAACGTAAATAAAGAACGGTTAAAACGCTATGGTATAACCAGCCATCAATTCCCACAGTCTGAATACCATAGACTTTGTAGCTTACTTTTTTTCCCCTTCATGTTAAAGCTCTTGGCCCTAGTTGTGAGTCTTTTTTTTTTTTGAATAATACAATAAAAAAAAACACTAAAGAAATGTCCATGCTGCAGCCAAGTGTGGAAGATATTGGCAGTGGGAGATGCTTTTCTCTCTTACCTGTCAATTTGATTTTGGTTGCACAAAACAAAGCCGGTCGAATTGCGGTCCAGCAGAACGTCCCAACGGGATTCCTGTCATATTGCAATGGTTTTACTCTAATGTAGATTCCGAGCTTTCAGAGAGATGTGTGTTGTGACTCACGCTGCACATACGCACATGAAAAAAATCATCCGCACTCCCCCCATTCCAACCCGGAATTGAAGGGTGACCCTTCTGATCTATTATTTCTGTTCGACCAGTTCTGGCTGTCCATCAAGGCATCTCCTTCTTCTCTATGTCATGGTAATTATTTGTCGCTCCACTGTGAAAGACTGTACCACATTCTGGCTTATATGAGTTGATGCATTTTCCCAAGAGTTTGTCTCAGAGTTACATTTATATGCTTTGCTACATTTGATCTGCTTCTATTTTGTTAAATAAAATGTGGTGGAGGTTGAGTGAAGTTACAGTGGTATATTTGTTTGTTTGTTTGTTTCTGAATCTGAAATTTCCTCTTTTTACAACCTACTTGTTCAGATTCAGGGTATGAAATTCTCAGAATTAAATATAGTGCAACGCATTATGGCGAATATAATGATCACTGGTTGACATGGTTTATATAAAGGGCTTTTAAAAATGAAAGGTGCTTTATGGTGTTATATAATTAACCCATGCTTACACAGATATTGAATGAATTCTCCTCTCAACAGGTCAACTGTAGATGGCTCATTCCTGTTATATATGTCCAAAATGAATGCTTATGGTGTGATTCATGGAATATATTCCACTAGACTTTCAGAAAAAAAAAAATGTATGTGGATCAAGACAAGCGCTATAGCAACGCCAAGGTCATGGGTTTGATTTCTAGAAAATGTATGAAATAATAATGGATAATGCACCTTGAATGCATTAATGCAAGTTGATTTGCATAAAAGCATCTGCTAAAAGCATCAATGTTAGGTAATATAAATTTTATATTTTTTTACTTGATCAATTAAACATTAATAGGATGTCTAAAATGATGCATAATATATATATATATATATATATATATATATATATATATATATATATATATATATATATATATATATAATGTTAGAATACCATACATAATTTAATGGAACAATTGTGTGATTAAGAAAAGTCTGAAAACGTCACCAAATTCATCAAATCTATAGCTACTGATGTTTGTTGTTGTTAACAGATTGCAATAGACAAATTGAAGATACTATTGAGAACGTTGGACAAATCAATCAGCTGATTTTCAATTAAATTGATATCTTTAAGAAAACTTGGTTTGCTGGCTAAATTTTGATTATAGAGTGATAAAAACATTTTTTAATAAATAGTCACATTTTGATGTTAGAAATTGGTGCAAAAATCATACTCATGCCAAGAATAACATCTGCTCAAACCACAGTAATGGTGTGAAATTCATTCACTTAATTGAGATAAAAGAAAACGAACATGACTTGCATCTTTAAAAACTGTTAATTCAATATGTGATGCAGGTATATTTGATGGGGACATGAACATGTACTGCATAACAGGAATGACCCATGTGAGATAAAAAGTCTGTGGGTGTTAAAAAAAAAAAAAAAAAAAAAACATCGGAAGCATAACTGTTGTGCATGGGAATATTCAAACTGGCATTTCTGAGAGTATTGCAGTGTTGTTTTGCATATTTGTTTGATGTGAAATTTAGGTCATGCTCTTAAGGCAATATTTTCATCATCTCTGTTTGGAAAAAGACTCACAGAAACAAACCTAAAAGGGAAGATGTTCAAAGTCATTTTAAAGTTAGGTTTAGTTTATATGTGTTTTGAGGCCCCAATGCTGTTTTTTTTTTTCTGGGTTTAAACTGTGTTATGAAGTGAATCAAATCTAAAGGGATTTCCCTGGTTAAATTATTGTGAATGCATATGTGTGCTCGTTTGCTTGTTTTTACAAGCCAAGTAGAAATTATTATGGTAATGCGATAGATGCTGTCAATAAAACGTAACATGCATTTAACCCAGAATATCTTCAAAACAATTAGACGGTAAAAAAGCGTCCTCTTCTTAATTATGATATCTGATCATTCCGAGATTCCGGCAGAGAAATGATTGTCGGTATGCAAATTTCCACAGCTGTATCCGCATCTGCAGCCGGATTCTTGTTAATTCTCTGAAATAATGTAATCTTGCCAAGAATTGCTTGGATAAAGATATCCACTCTGGTATGAACCTCAGCACTGGTTGAATGCTGTTCTCTGCCAAGCTGGTTAATCAACACTAGTCCTCCTTGTTCTCTCCAGGAATGGCAGTTGGCTCAACAACGCTGCTCTCTGTGGTTTCACGATTTCCCCATCTTAACAAATTACGACCCATCACCTCCTGTGAGAACATGAACCCATGTGACACCTATAATTTCCTTTCCATCATGGCCTCTTCTCATACATCCTTTAACAGGTTTTGTGTCTGTGTTCCGCTCTTATACTCTTTGTTCAATGGCAAGCGAGCTTTATATCCCCCCTCCTTCATCTGGGAAGAAGTAATTGGCACATAATGTGGTGAATAAATCAAAGAAGCGTGGCCTACATGCCAGTGTGAGGAGTTCAGAACTCATGGAGGTGCTGTGATCCTGCTTAGCCCCCCTTTGAATTTTGAGAAACACACTTGGAAGCGTCCGAGAGGTAACTCGGTGCACGCTAGCACCGTTTCTGTTGTCAGAATTGGCAAAGTTGCTGTCTCAAGTAGGCCAAGGTTGTAATGTTCAGATGAAATTGCAGAACATCAGTGCTATTAGCTTGATTTGCTTTGATTTCGATTGAACTAATGGTGAAGGATAATAGGGGTGAAGGATAATCTGTTTCCTTTTTATTTGATGACTGATTGGACTGTTTGCTTTTTACTATCAGCTGGTCAGAAAAAGCTGTTTTTGACATTAAGACGCTTAAGCCTTAAAGGAGTTCACTTAAAAAAAAAAAAAAAAAAAAAACTTTTGCTGATAATTTACTCACCCCCTTGTCATCCAAGATGTCCATGTCTTTCTTTCTAATAAGGTTTATGATGAAAACATTCCATGATTTTCTCCATATAATGGACTTCATTGGGCACCAAACGATTCAAGGTCCATATGAGAGTTTCAGTGCAGCTTCAAAGGGCTTTGACGATGAATAAAGGTCTTATCTAGCGAAACGATCGGTCATTTAATAAATAAATGAAAAAGTTTACGTTTTATAAGCACAAATGCTCGCTTTGCTCTGTTCTGTGATGTGCGTTCGTGAGTCTCCTGTTCAAACTTCGTTCATCTAAATTAACAAATCTTTTTTCAAGACATGACTCAAAAGTTTTTTTTTTTGTTTTTTTTTTTAAAGTGAACTACTCCTTTAAAATTATGAAAAACGTATGAATGTCAGTGCATTTGAAAACAAAACAAAGTGTCATTCATTTTAAAGATGGCATGAGCACACTTTTTAAGCAAAGCATTTTACCTCGAACAAAAAAAAAATGTTTTGTTTCACATTGTGGTTGTCAGATATAATTTATTTGAATATGCCAAATTAGTACTTTTATTCAGCAAGGATGCGTTAAATGCACGAAAAGATGTTTATTACGTTACAAAAGATTTTCATTTTAAATAAATGCTGTTTATAGAATTATCAAAATACCTAAATATTAAATATTAGAATGTTTTCTGCAGTGTAAAAAATATTTTCATGATTTGTAATCACAAATTATTATTTTTTGTCAAATGAACTTAAATAATTCATGTAGTTCATATAACATAATATTTTGAGTTTCTAATGATTAAATCAATCTCATTCATTGTATTAACTCAATTTTTCCATTTCAATGAACTTGAAAATTTAAGGCAACCAGGTTACTTTATTTTTTAAGTTAAACCAACAATATTGAATTAAAACAGTGTAATGATGGTGAAAATTCAGCTTCGCATCACGGGAATGAATAAAATTTTGAATACAATTTAAATAGAAAACAGTTATTTTACATTTTAATCATATTCATACATTTTGACAATTTTTACTGTGCTTTTGATCAAATAAACGCAGCCTTTGGGAATTATGAGACTTCTTTCAAGCACATTTAAAAAATCTGAACGGTACAGTATATTATTATGCTTTTTATTGATAATATTTGAACATATATAACATGTTTGTAATATATATATATATATATATATATATTTCTATTATTGAGAAATACATGTCTTCTGTGATTTCTAATGTGTTTATTTCCCACACACGAGGAATAGGTTGCTGAATGGATCCTGGAATCTGCTCTCAGAAATAATCCCCGATCCAAGGACACTCTCCGGCACTCGGAGACAGATGGGAGAATCAGACTGTGACAAACTGAGACGTGTACACGGGCCTATACCGCTCCGAGGTGTGTTTTTTCCCCCCTTTCTGCTCAGATTGAAGGCCTCGTTGATTGATTTGTGTTGTTTTCCCCCCTTTCCCATCCTCAGCTCTAATGGGATTTAAGGATTTGGGTTTGGTCCTTGATGACCAATGGATCAATAAATTCGTCAGCAAGGACAAATTGATTGCTTCTTCAGATTCTGCTGCTTCTGTGGTCAATTGTCAAGGTATTGTGTTTGACTGAGTTTAGTATATGGTAGTTGTAGCCTACAGAATATCAGAACAATATGCATTTGCAATGTTGAGATGCTTTTATTCTGAGGGTCTATGCTCATATTGATTTGTTTGTGTGGCTTTTAGATGTATTATTTGTGGTGAGGCAATGCTGTTTCTGAGCAGTTTGGCCATTTTTGTTATTCTTTGCATATTTCCATCCACATTTTTCCTTCCCTGACTCACCGACCTGATGCTCTCAAGGACGTTCCTGCCTCTAAAATCTTCAAGATGCACCATTTTGTTTCACGGTGAATGTCAGAGTCATTAATGCCTGCTATTTTTTTAGGTTTCAGGCGGTTTTCCCATGTAGGAACACTGCTGTGAGCTGTTGTCTGAAAAAGGAAGCATCCTTCTTTCTCAGAAGCAAAGAACAGACCTTAGATAACTCTAACAGAAGCGTCAGGTTTAGTTGGAGAGAGAGGAATTACTGAGTCACTGGCTGAGATGCTGAAGGTGTGGGTTATTAATAAAGAAAGAGCTGTATATGAAGACCACAGTAGGGCACATCATTATGTGGAGACTCATTTATGATGTTGGCAGTGCAAGATGGCCTGTGCTGTTGAAGGTGGTGAGTGTTATATTGCGGGCTAGAGGTCACAGCTCTTAAGACTTGTGAAGATGAAGCTCATTACATAAATAACTGGGTTTTATATTTTAAGATGATAAGGTGAGTGCTTACATGTGCAAAACTCACTTTCATGATTCTAGGAAGTTGCTGTTGTGTTGCAATGCTGTTACTAGTGTACAGGGAGGGAGGGTTTACATTGCTATGCATTTGCAAGGGTTTTCTAGATCATTTATTGCTGTGTGACTAATGATTTTTTTTTTTTTTTTTTTTTTTTTTTGCAAAGCGTTACCTTTATATATAATACTGCATATTTCCAAGTAGATAATGTGGTGGATCATACAGTTCCAGTTCAGGATCAAAACAGTTACAGATCAAAAAAATGCAGCCTTGGTGAACGTTTTTTTTTTTTTTTTTTAAACATAAAAAAATATTGCTGACCCCAAGCTTTTGAATTATTATTAATTTAACAGAAATAGGTTTAGAAGAAAAATGTTTAGCTGTTGGTGATATTTTGTTTATTTGAAGTTACCATGGTGGTGATCAGTGTTTGCTTTAGTTGGGCTCTTGACCCTTGACTTTCTAACATTATTGTTTTTATTTTAATCTGGCTGCTGCAACTCTCTGTTTATAAGACACATTGGTTATGGCAAGAAAATTTGAGAGAAAATGAAAAGGTGATGGTTATCTCTTTAAGATAATATAATCATCATATACTGTAGTGGCCTGATTCATTGAGCTCATATAGAGTCTTTTAAATGAATATATGGGTCATTAATTGTACATTATTGATTGTAGTAGCCCTATGAATCTACAGTATGTGATTAGGCAGTGTTGTGATAATCTGAAGAATTTTAAAAACATTGTGCACAATAAAGGTTTTATCTACTATATCTTTCAGACACACACAGGCATCAAGAATCGACACATGAATCTCAACAAGGGTAATGATAAAAGTGCAGTGCATGATGGGAACCATCAATCAAAAATGCATGTATTGCAGAATGAATCATTTATGCTGAATTGCCTTAGTATTTTCTTTTATTAATATTATCTGCTTTTATTTTTGCAGTTGTTTTTGTTTTTAGTATCTGATTATTTGCTGATTGTCACCATTGTTGAGATACATACGCTGATTTTTGATATCAGTATTGGTTTAACCCCTAAAATCCACTGGATCCGTCTACGGTGCGTAACGTCAGCACCACGTTTTTGATGCGTCCCTACCTCGGCGTCAAAGTCCACTGGAAGCGTCTCAGCCGCGGAGCGTTGGTGACTTCTACAGTCTCCTCAGTGTGTTTTAGTTTGAAAATCTACCGGATCCTCTATGCCGTTCTCTATGCCTGTGTCTGACTTCCTGCACAGTGCGTTGAGCTCTGTGCTACTTGATGCGGTAAGCGGCGAAAATAGACCTGCTACCTATTCTCTGCGGAGCAGAGTGGAGAGACGCAGCTGGCGGACTTAAGAGCATTGACTATAATGGTCGCTGACGTTCCGCGCCGTAGTCGGATCCAGTCAGCGCAGTCTCATCCCAAGACGTCATATAACTGACGTCTTGGGACGTCTTTTGACCATACGTCAACATCCACCTTTTTTTAGGTTACCCTTAAATGTCGGTTAGATGACGTTATCGGATCCTAACCCTACCCCAGACCTAAACCTACCCCTAAACCTACCCCGTCACCTAACTGACGTTAAAGGTAAAGCGTCAGTTGTATGACGGCCCAGGATCGTCAACAAACCGACGTATGGGTTTGGGATGAGACGTCTTGGGATGAGACTGTGTTGATCCAGTGGATATTAGGGGTTAATTGTACAGTAGGTCAAAACTTTTTTTTGTACACCATGTGTTTTTAAAGTTCTTCAAATAATCTGTTAGTCACTGCTGGCAAGTCTATAGGCTATATATAAATATAAAATATATGTAATATATATAAATATATCTATATCTATAGGCTACAACACGTTTTGACACAAGCTTATCATTTGTTTGATAAAATCGACTGATATGTTGACAAAAAAGATCTAGTTGTTCTGAAGTCGTTCTGTTGGTGTATCTGAAACAAGGCCACAGCTGGTGCGGTGTACATCTGTGATAATGTGCCTGGTTGCACATTCAGCCACACTACGTCTAATTTAAGCTACAGCCTTTGACCGTGACAGAAAACTTTTTTTTTCTTTCAGTTGTTTTTATCATTCAGATGCTGTGCGTGGCCGCAGGCTGAGAACGCAGTTACGTCGCAGACAGTGCTCTGATCAATGAAACTTTAGGTAGAAGCTTTATGATTGCTTTCCCATGCCTTTTCGAGCCAGTTCTTCTTCATTACTTCGATATCTCATCTAACAAGTCTCAGTATTAAACATATTCACAAAAAGAATAGTCCAAAACTTTAGGTGTTCAAAAATTCAGGAGCCGAAGACAATCTAAAGACCCACAAGCCAGCATGAGGGACGCTTTAGATCCCCTACGTTGAGCTTACAAAGACTTATGCTGAGTGTCATTCCTCGAGATCCATGATGGAGATGCTTTGATGTTGTACTGATTGATGAGTACCGCACGCTACACACGCTGAGGACGTGCCCGCAGATGCTGGGGGCTTTTGACCCAAAGTCCCATGCCACTCTGTCAAGAAGTGATCCGTCCATAGGGGCTTCCAGCCGACACTGTACCTAAATTAAATTCAGTTTGAAAGTGATAGAGGGCTGTGCAATTGGATTTTGGTCCAGGGAAATGTCTGCTGACGATACAGCGAGAAAAGAAAGACCTGAATAGGGGAATATATTACCAGTCATAGGTATGGAATAATTTGGAATTTTTTTTTTTTTTTTTTTTTTTTTTATGTTTTTGAAAGAAGGCTCTTATGCTCAGCAGGGCTGCATTAATTTGGTCAGAATAAATTCTATCTATCTATCTATCTATCTATCTATCTATCTATCTATCTATCTATCTATCTATCTATCTATCTATCTATCTATCTATCTATCTATCTATCTATCTATCTTGACTTATTTGTTTGTATATATTATATAAAGATAACCATGTGTAAAGCAAGGCTAGGAGATGATGGTTAAGCGTAAAGAGATGGAGCTGAATTTAGCAAGCATCATGAAGGTTTTCCAGCTCCTCCATGTCTGCGGTGGACTCCACTCCTCTTCTCTCTCCTCGTCGGGTTCTCCCACGGGTTTAATTTATGGCGCCGGCCGTGCAGCTTCACGCATTTGAGCCTGACAACCCACTCACTGCTGGCCAGTCTGCCTTCTGTCTGTCATATCACACATCTTCACCATCACGCACCCAACCTCCGCCTGTGTGTGTGTGCGCTTCTGCTCCTGCTGCATTCGCTTAATATCAAACCGAAGAAAAAGTTATTCGACATTTGTCTCCAATATATCTGTTCTGCCTCTATCGAGAAAAGTGAGACAGTGGAAGCTAAGAGATATGAGCGAAAGGGTCACGGCACACGGCCCCGTTCCTTTCTGAACGAGTAAAAAATAAAATCAATATATAAAAAATAATCGTGATTTTAATGGTAAAAAAAAAAACGGTAAAAATGCTACAGTGCAAAACTGTTAATTGGTTAACAGAAAGTTTCCGTAATATATACGCTAAATAACTGTGATAGATCTCATGGGACATGTAATGTAATTTTACTGTAAAATGCCGTTAAATTTACAGTTTTTGAAAGTAAAAAAGAACAACTCGTATAATTTACAGTGAAAAAACGTAAATTGGCATTCCCACAATTCCCTGTGTGACACTTCACATTTGATGTATTTTGTTGAAATAACCGTTTCCTCATAGTTTTCTTGATTTTTTTTTTCTAATCAGGGTTTTATGTAACACTTAATGTTTATTGCATTTTTAATGTGATTTTTAATTTTTCATGTCTTTTTTTAATCAATCATGTGACTCCTCTCTACTGTGATGATTGTTGTTAGTCAATGTATTACAATGGTACAAAACAGAAATCAATATCAGTTGGTAAATTAACATTATATCAGATAATGAAATACGGTTTATTACTGTAAATTTGAAGTTAAACCAATAACGTTGCTACCGTATTTTTGACTGGGGTTTTTCTGGCAACGACAGCTGCCGGTTTTATTTTTTACAGTGTGTATCCACATCTTCATGGGGCCTAGATCATAACATGGAAAAATCGTGCATGGCCAGCTTTCTCTCTTTTGTTCTTTGATCCGTTTCTTTCTAGAACGAAATCTGCTTTTTAGAACACAACAAAGGCTTTTATAATAGCATGGTTTGCACTAAACAGGTTATAATTTGCCTTCATTGTCACTCGCCCTGATACATTATGGATGCTTTTGTGTCAAATTCTTTACAAAGCTAGAAACTTCTTTGCGCGTTTGGCGTGTTTGGCATGTGAATGCATTCCCGGTTCTATTGATGCGGATATATCATTATGTAGTTGTGACAGCAATGTTGGTTTCAATAGTATCTCTCGCATTCTCTCTCTCTCTCTCTCATGGCTTTGTTCTCCCGGCTGGACCAATTAGCAGAGCTGTGTCATGTCAACCTGAGAAGAACGGGCCACCTCATCAGATCATCCCACACTCTTAAAGGTCCTGGCCTGCAACCTTCACTCTTTCCCTGCGTTTCACTCGCTCTCATGTGTGTGACTTTACTTCTCGCTGATGAATCTTCCAGTCCTGCGCACATTACGGATGACTAACGGATGACGGGTGTCAAAACGAGTCAGCCAACTGTTATTCATCTATTTTGCTCATTTTGTTTGAGAGATCATGGAGTTCGAATGGGATCCCCCCCTTGAAGATTAATGAAGAACCCTGTTGGAACGGAAACCTATTTGAGCTTCATGGGGACGTGTCGGGGGAAATGAAAATTGGCTAATATTGCTTTTTATGACTGATATTGATGTAGGTCTTTTTAATAAGTGACTGAATCTATTGAGAGAAAAATTTTTTCACATTATTTTACTTTTTGACTCAATAACAAAATGAACATTCAGCTACATTTTAGCAACAATACAATCATAGTACGAATGATAATAATTTGTAGTATTAGTAACAAGTGAAAGAATCTGTCAGTGCTATAAATCAAAATACATGGGTGATCAAGATATGCAGTATAATGTGCAGTGTTGTGTTGTGTTTCTAAATTTTTCCTGAAATATGTTCTCGCTAACTGAACAAATGTATAAATGGACTCAAGTGGGAAAAATAAAGTCTATTTTTTGGCAAAGTTTCTTTTTTTAATTTATTTTCGACTTTAATGTATTTGGTCGTTCTTCATGGATCGTTTAAGACAGTCAAAACCCATGTCTACAGTACAGTAGGTCATATATCATCTGAAAATTAAAAGCCAAAAATAGTAATAATTTTTCTTTAAATAAAATTGAGCCCTTATAGGGCCATTTGGGATTTTTGGACATTATTTTCATGACAATTAAGCTCATTATCCCCCAATTCTCATTACTGTAATGCAAAATAATCTACATAACGATATTACGCAAATTGTAGTACTTACACATCATGGTGCTTTTTGTCTTCAACTAAGCCTACTTTTAGCTAATTTAAATAATAAAGAAGTCAAATGATATTACAGTAATGAGAATCTAATGAGAATCACCATTGAGAATAACGATAATAAGGACATAAAGAAAATGTCTGGAAGCATGACAATAATGAGAATTTGGGAGGGAATGTGCATAATTGCAATGGAAATAATGTCGCAATGCCAAGCATCTTATTGGACCTGAAAATATGTGCTTCATTTTTGCTAAAATATTTCAACAATTATTGTAATTATTTATTTATTTTTTTTTCATTTTCGGTGTGGAATGTCACCGAAGTGCAGAATGCAACCTCTCTGGAGGTAAAATACGGCTGGAAGAAACATGATGATACAATCACAATTCAGTGTCAATGTTGGCAAGGTGGGTGGTGAAAATGTTCCAGGCCTGCAGGTAAAAGGCACAATGCCACGGGCATTTGGCAGAGCTGTAGATATGATTAACCATGACAGTAACAGCACTGGAGGGACATAGTCATGTTTTAATGGAAATCATTCCACATCACTGTTTGTTGAACCCTGGGCCCGCCTGTGTGGGATAGATTTAAACAGAGCAATGATTATCCATGATAATCATTTAATGGATATGTCTGGCATTAGGGCAGAATGCTTCACCCAAACCTATCTTGTCTTTTAGGACCCATTAAACAGTTGGAAATTCACCCTAGAAGTTTGTTTTCAAGAGGTTTGCTCTTAAAATGCTGGTCGTTTCCTCAAGAAAGCCCCATTTTTCCAAGTCTTTGGTGCTCAGAATGGCTTATAATGGCTTTTGGGGAGCTGTGATTACAAGAAAACGGGCTAAAAGCAACATTGCCTGTTGCTGTTTTTGTGCATGATGTAAGAAATTGTTTGAAAGGCTGCACGGGAGAGCTGTAAGTCCCTCAACTTGTAAAAACTGAACAAATGCCCAGAGAATGTGAAACCCAGGAAATCTTGCTGCATGTGTGGGAGAGACAAGTCAGTGAAGGTTAACCTGATTCTTCCATAGTTTAGAAAGCGGGTGAGTGGGCGAATAACGACAGAAGAGGACTTTTTTTTTGGGGGGTGGTGGGTTTAATGGCAAAGGATAGTGTCAAATCCATTGTATAAACAACATTTTCTAATTCATGCAACTTTGTCGCATTAGATGTGTACAAATAAAAATATATTTCGTAAAGGGAATGAGGCTTTTCTTGGATATGACTATAAGGCCCTACAGAGTTTAATCTCGAAAAACAAGGATTTATTATAGTTAGCTTGTCACTGTTGACTGTCACCGTAAGACAGCGTGTAACTGCTTTTCAGCCTCCATACTGACAGGGATTAAGTGAACCTGACAACTTGTGCTATTAAGAGCTGCATTCACACTACCTGCCATCTATATGTGTTTATTAATTCAATAACCACATATTCAACACTACTTTAGTGCTCTATGTGAATTGGAATACCATTAATTCTGTCTGCATATTATATACTGTATATGGCACATCTTTAAAGGTGGGATATAATACCATGTGACCCATGTGGAAGTCGTTTAAAGCCCTTTGAACAGTTTGCAGTTTGTACTGAAACTGTCTTTTGGACCTTGAACCGTTTGGTTCCCATTAAAGTCCATTATATGGACAAAAATCCTGGAATGTGTCTTTTCGACTGAAGAAAGAAAGAAAGACATGGACTTCTTAGATGACATGGGGGTGAATAAATTATCAGCAAAGATTTTACCTAAAAGTGAACTACTCCTTTAGTTAACAACTGCTTGTATGTGTGAACTGCACTCTTGAATATTTCTCTAGTATACACACACATAATAGTACTTGTAAAAACTTTTATTTAAAAATTGCAATATGTTTTTTATTTAACTTTTTTCATAACATTTTTCAAGGTATATTTATATTTTCCTATAATCTGGATTTTTCTGAATTGATCACAGTCACAGGGCATTTTCCTTTGCCACAAGAGCGTGGCTCTGAAGCCCAGAAAAGAAACCTATAGGCAGCACTATAGGCTTTTAGAGATAACCCTGAACCGTTGAACCGTCTTAAACCTGGAAAATGCTTCTCTCATAGACAGTATATGGACGGTTGAAAGCATAGACTTTAAAAAAGATGGACAACGCTCTTTTCCATCGGATAGAACTGAAGCCGCCAATGTCCTGATATGACGCTGACATCTTGGGACTTGAGTCTACGCACTTGCGTTTTCACGACCAGACAAGCGCAGTCGTGAACAGGAAGTAAAGTCACAAAATCAAGGCCCCGCCCTCTCTCTCGCAGAATCAATCGCAAACACACGCCCCGCACTTTTATTAAGTAGCCTCTGTCTGCTCCGTTCCTCTCCAGTGGTGTCTGCTGATTGCAGTACCTCGTTAAAATAAGGTAAATACAACTACTAACCACATAGTCATCATCATGAAAAAAAAAAAATCTGTTGGTGCTTCAGTGACTACCTTACACAGAGAACCTGTCAATCACAGCGGTCATTCATGATGTCACAGCACCGTTTTATAGCTAAAAACAAACTTATTTTAAAAAACAAACTCTTGAAATTACATCAACGTGATAAAAACTACCGTAAATGACAGAAACTATCTGGAAAAAGGATATGTGAAGTGGAATTTAATTGTTTAGTTGGTCTCACGTCCCGTTGAATAAGGGAGGCGGGGTTTATGACCTATACTAGGACCGGCCACTGGGGGGCGATCGATACACTTTGGCTTCACTTTCGAGGGCTTGTGCAGCACGCTTGGTTGAAAGCATTAAATCTGAATCCATGATGACCACAAAAATGCCTCAAGCCACGTTTACACAAAGCCGGGTATTTAGCAAAACGAATATTTTCCCCCTCTCCGTTTTCAATAATAACATCGTTCACACACCTGCATAAATACGCCGTCGAGCGCCATCATAACTATGCCAAACCTACAGTATTGGCGGCAGTGTAGGGGTTAAGGATAAAGCCATGCAAGCCAATCAGAATCCTCAGAATCGACAAGAGAGAACCTAAAACGCCATTTCTCCCAGTTCACACGTGACACGACAACACATAACCAGCGTTTTCAGAAATCTCCACTTTTATACAGATTTCTGTGATAAAAACGGGGTTTTCGTGCCAATCCGCAGGGAAATATCTGCGTTTTCCCTTCATGTAAACGGGGCTTAAATCTGGTGGAATGTTGTATGTGATATCCAACAATCCTATCCCAGGATTATTCCAGGTCTGTTTATCACATGCACCTTTGGGTTTGAGTCTTAAACACTGACTATCATTATGAGCGCTAGTTAGTGTAAAAGCAAAAAATGGAACATTTTTATGAATTTTTTATGTTATTGATTAGGGTTGGGTATCGAGAATCGAGTATCGATTGGAACCGGGACTAACTTTTCGTTTTTCCCGGAATCGTTCAAAAGTTAAAATTTCGATTCCTAGTTTCGATATTCACTGTCCACCGAGCGGAAGAAGAAACCGCTGAACAACACCAACAAAGAAGCGTCTACCGGAAGTGTTGGCATAACCGCGCGAGTCAAACATGAGTACCTTACGTCGGCGGTCCAAAGTGTGGCTTCACTTTTCTAAAAATAACGAAATCTCGGCAAAATGCAAAATTTGTGACAAAAGGAGTATTTGTGACAGGAGTATTTCCTTCAGAAAGGATTATTTCCTTCAGAAAGGCCATTGGTTAGCAAGGTTAGCTAAACTTTTTTGACCCTGCCTCTTAAAAGAATCGGAATCGAGAATCGTTAGGAACCGGAATCGAAACAAGGAATCGGAATCGGAATCAGAATCGTTCAAATTCAAACGATACCCAACCCTATTATTGATTCAGTTTTGGAAAATAAGCTTAATAGTTGTTCAATATTCACTTGGTTATGTTTAAAAAAATCCTTGCATCTGTTTTAGAAATGACAATATGGAAACTTCTTTCCTTCAATATGGAACAGTGTCTTTAAAATGATGGCCACCTGGGCAGCGAGGCGGCGGACACAGCCCACACGAACATGACAGCTTTGTGCATCGCTCACTGCGGACTGAATTTAGGTGTAGAGAAGCAAAAAAAACATGCCTTTTCATGTGGATCAGAGTCCTCCTGTGTTCCTCACTCGGTAATAGCCTCTGTTGAGAGCGTCTAACCCCAAATCTCATCAGCGTTGCATCCAGCTGCCACCTGTAAATAGCAGCGCAAGCGTCAGTTGCTATGGATATGGCCATCTGCAGGGCAAATAAATTATGCAGTGTAATGTTGGCATGCTGACAATACTGCAGCAAACTGTTGCTCAGCTGCACTCAGCTACGTGCAGGACCATATATACACACGTATGTGGTCCTTCTCACTGATAAACACACAAGCACTTGTTGAGTAATTGGCTATGCTCTGAATCAAATACCAGCTTTTAATTTAGCGATTCATTCAGCCTGAACCGCTTAATGCACAGACGCCGTTCTGATTTTTTCGACCATTTGAGGCTTAGGTATTCAATCTATTTTATTCATAACAGTTCATACGACCTCACGCGTACGATTTTTGCTAAATCGTATATATTTTATGACAGCCCATTCTCACCCCCAAGGCGTCACTTAACTGACGCCTTGGGAAGCATTTGGACATGCTTCAATATCTGACGCTTTAGGCGCCCTTTAGCGTCAGTTAGATGACGCCCTAGGATCGCGTGTACCCTACCCCCACCCCACACCTAAACCTAACCGCGTCCTCTAACAGACGCTTTCCTTTAGCGTCAGTTAGATGACGCCGTAGGATCGCGTCATGTAAGTGACGCTAAAGGGCGCCTAAAACGTCAAATATTGAAGCATGGTCAAAGGTGACGCCTTGGGGTGAGAATGCGTTGTTTATGAATTGGCCAGTGGTGGAGGAAGTACTGAATCTCAGTACTTAAGTAAAAGTACAAATAACCAGATAAATATTTACTTTAGTAAAAGTAGAAGTAACACAATGACAACCATACTTAAGTAAAAAGTAAAAAGTACCTGATTTTAAATGTACTTTAAGTATTAAAAGTAAAAGTACTTGCATAACAATTTATTCTCTTAATGTCTATTTTCTAATGATTAATAAAACATTTAATTCTAACTCATTCAACCTAATACTCCTATAATGATGTTCAATAATTATGGAAAAAAAATTGTTGTCATCATTTCTCAAACAAGCTTGCAATTCGGCAATATACACATCATGCTTATCCTTACTATATGTTAATAACTATTTTTTTGGCAGTAAACGCGATTAATTTATGGTGTAATTCTGAACCTCTTGGCTTGCCACAATCCTAACCAAATGTATATTACACACGGTGTGTTTCCTATGCACGGAAAAACAAATTTTCGGGTATAAATTGTACGATAAACACACTGCGTGCGAGACGCATTTTATTTAGTGTGACCGGGTTGATGTATCTATGGCAACCAAACGTCACTGGTGAGACAAACGTGCAACGAACGGATGGTCAGATTACGTTTTGGCAGGGGAAAAACTGATCAGAAAATGTAACGAAAATGTAACAGAAGTTGTAGAAATGTAGTGGAGTAGAAAGTAAAATAATTGCTGCAAAATGTAACGAAGTAAAAGTAAAAAGTATGCACTATTTATTCTACTTAAGTAAAGTAAAGATACGTGAAAAATGTACTTAAGTAAAGTAACAAAGTATTTGTACTTCGTTACATTCCACCACTGGAATTGGCCAATTGGTATGAATTCGTACGAATGACCTACCCCTGATCCCGCCGCTAAACCTAACCATCACGTGGGTTTAGACAAATTGTACGAATTCGTAAGAGTGAGGTCGTACGAATTAGCCACTTTTTAATCACTCGTACAAATTCGTACGAATTGGTCGTGAGATAGTGTTGCTAATTTTTATGGAATTTAAGATGAACGATTAGTTGTTGTTTTTTTATTTAAATTTAGCATTTAAAATAAAGGCAACTAAAGTGGTGTCATCTTAAAGAGGACCTTATGCTTTTTACACGTTCATCTTTCTTTAGTGTGTACTATTGCCGTTTTAGCAGGAGAAAGGTCAGTAAAAACAAAGCAGGAGTTATTCTCTTGAACTCCTGAAATGAGTCTCGAGTTTTCTTCCCAGAACGAACGTCACAATATTCCACATTTAAATAATTCCCCACAAAAAGGGGATGAGGACTGGTTGAGCTAGTTAGTAGTGTGTATGGGGTGTAAAGGGGTGTGACATTTCCCAAACACTCGAAGCTGCTGACCAATCAGAACACACTGGTCCAGCCGACCAATCAGAGCACATTGCAAATTTTTGTAAGATGGGGCTTTATAGAGACATAAATTAAACAGAGCTTTACTGAGGGGGGAGAGAGGTGCTGCAACAATGCAAACATGAACACATATTCAAGTAGCGCCTAAACACAAAATCAAGACTCTTTAATATTGTCATACTGCATTATGATTGGCATTGTCTTTAACTATTTAACCAATTATAGCCTTATTTATATTGCACTGTAGCCAACTGAAAATAAGGTATGGTAAAGCAACTATGCTGCATTTCATTTACACAGAAACCTTAACTTTCCTAAAATGATTATGCTGATCTTGCAATAACTGCTTTTTTTTCCTTCATGAAATGCAAATTGAGTTTAAAAATAGAGTGTGAAACAAAGCACATTATGCAATGATAAATCTTTCAAAACGGCAGTGTGCTTTATTGTTGTCACATGACCTCATCATTTCATGAAAACAGACAACAGTTAATTTTTCTTTTAAATAATGTGGAAAAAGATGTTGATAAATAATGGCTGATAATAATCTTGTAGATCCACGATCATCATCTAGTTTTCACAGCATTTACAAGAAGATGATTTACATTACACCACCGCACAAAATTCTCAATTTCAGACTGATAATCTCATAGCATTAGTCTCTTCAGAGTATATGATAAAATTTATTCTTATTCCTACTAGAGCAATAATTTGTATGTTGTAGTTGAGAACAGAATGGGAGCACATACGCAGCCTTGAGGGGCACCTATTTGCCATCAGACAGTGTATTATTTACAATACTTTTAACAAATTTAATATGATTGGTTAAGAAACACGAGACAATTCATTATAAAAGGGTAAACCTTAATCTTTACAAGCTTACCCAGGAGTAACTGTGGCTGAAGCGTATAAAAAGCTGAGCTAAAAATGCCAAAAAAGTAGTCGTGCATAAAATGTTGAAGAGTGAAATGAGTGACAGTGTGAACAGCATCAACTGTG
This sequence comes from Pimephales promelas, assembly GCF_988280905.1. NCBI lineage: Eukaryota > Metazoa > Chordata > Actinopteri > Cypriniformes > Leuciscidae > Pimephales > Pimephales promelas. The sequence continues at coordinate 38,808,881 of NC_142774.1, read as the reverse complement.
CCCAACTGATATGGATCGAATAATGTATTTACGTTACATTTCACTCTGGACACCACATATTTCTCCAAGCATTTCATAATTATAGATATTATAGCAATTGGTGTAAAATCATTGTCAGCAGCACCAGATTTTTCCGGAACAGGTGTAATTAATACAGCGCAGTCTCATCCCGATAATAGTCTTTTTCCATAACAAGGGGACTATGTGATTGTCTAGCGATTGCTGGAAAATTGGACACCACGCTGGAGTTAACTCTTCCTCACACTCCCGCAAAAGATAAGCCGGAACACCATCTGGCCCAGTCGATTTCTTTTAGCAAATTTTCCGAAAAATTGAAGTAACCTCTTGAGGGGCAGGAAGTAATCTAGCTTCCGCTACGCATTCTAAATTTTGTAAAAATCTCTTTGCATTCCTTTTAAATGATCATTATTATCAAACCTTATTAAAAAAAAAGTCATTCAACTCATTTGCTTTCTTATAATTATCATTGAGATGTTGTTTTTTAGAATCCATGTTAAAAAAAAATGGTTCTCAGAGAGTCACACAGTTTTTGTTGCTCTAAGATGAAACGTTTTGTTCAATGTAGTCCTTTTTACGTTTCAGCTTCCCTAGTTTATTCAGTTCCTTTTGGAAGACTTTTAAATTGGCCCGGTTCTTTTATTTAATTTTTTTTTTTTTTTGCAGGCTTTCACATCTTTTGTTATGTGAGGCTTCTTATTATAGATAGACTATAGTCCGTAATTGCATTCAAGTGAAATACTGACTTAGAAAACACCTTTTCAATGCCTCTACATTTCATTCATCCCAGAGGCTTGTTTCTTTATAAAACAGTCGTATATGGTGGTTTTAAATAAACTACACTCACCTAAAGGATTAACACCTGTTCAGTTTCTCATTAATACAATTATCTAATCAACCAATCAAATGGCAGTTGCTTCAATACATTTAGGGGTGTGGTCCTGGTCAAGAAAATCTCCTGAATTCCAAACTGAATGTCAGAATGGGAACGAAAGTTGATTTAAGCAATTTTGAGCGTGGCATGGTTGTTGGTATTTCACAATCTGCTCAGTTACTGGGATTTTCATGCACAACCATTTCTAGGGTTTAAAAAGAATAGTGTGAAAAGGGAAAAACATCAAGAATGTGGCAGTCCTGTGGGCGAAAATGCCTTGTTGATGCTAAAGGTCAGAAGAGAATGCTGACTGATTCAAGCTGATAGAAGAGCAACTTTGCAACTTTTTTCTTGGCACACTTTAGGCTAAGGGTAGTGCCAATTGGGTATTGTTTAAATGCCACGGCCTACCTGAGCATTGTTTCTGACAATGTCCATCCCTATATGGCCACTATGTACCCATCCTCTGAAGGCTACTTCAAGAAGGATAATACACCATGTCACAAAGCTTGAATCATTTCAAATTGGTTTCTTGGACGTGACAATGAGTTGACTGTACTAAAATGGCCGCCACAGTCACCAGATCTCAACCCAATAGAGCATCTTTAGGATGTGGTGGAACGGGAGCTTCGTGCCCTGGATGTGCATCCCACAAATCTCCATCAACTGCAAGATGCTATCCTATCAATATGGGCCAACATTTCTAAATAATGCTTTCAGCACCTTCCACGTTGAATTAAGGCAGTTCTGAAGACGAAAGGGGGTCAAACACAGTATTAGTATGGTGTTCCTAATAATCCTTTAAGTGAGTGTATATTGTGGTCATAAAGAGAGTTTGGCTTTAGCCTTGTAGGCTTACTTAATATAGCCAAAATATGTATCCAGAACATTATTGTTAACACCGTCTCATCCCAAGAAGTCATATAACCTTTTTAGGGTATCCTTAAGCGTCGGGTACATGACGATCCCGGGCCGTCATACAACTGACGCTTTACCTTTAACGTCGGTTAGATGACGGGGTAGGTTTAGGTCTGGGGTAGGGTTAGGATCCGATAACGTCATCTAACCGATATTTAAGGGTAAAAGGCGGATGTTGACGTATGGTCAAAAGACGTCCCAAGACGTCAGTTAAATGATGAGACTGCGCTGTTATTTTTCAGATTTGGGAAAAAATAAAAATAAATCTCTGGAAGAAAAGAATTAAAGTCTCCCAAAATGAGAACTGGATATGCTTAAAGCAGCTCTGGATGTATTGGAGGGATATACACTACACACAAAATAGCACTGCCAAACTCCCTCAGAAGATAAAAAGGTCTCAAGACAGAGGTATTCGGAGTCAGGGATTCTTTCACTGCATATTGTGTGCACCATCCGTTACTCACGTACACACACACACCTCCACCTTTGTTCTTTCTCGAGGACTCCCCTTTATCCGCCCGAATTAAAGAGAAACCCTCCATCTCCACAAGCCAACTGGGAATGTCTGTTGTGTGAACCCAGGTTTCTGTAATCGCCATTAAACAGCAGTCCCCGTATTCAAAGCACGAACTGGCATTAATACAGAGTTCCAACTTCCAAGTGATCTTACATTTCCAAGAATGATCGAAATGAGAAGCGGCCTATTCGACCTCCGTCTGAGACCCTGTAAAACACCTGCTCATCTTCCTCTTTCGATGTCTCAGGTGTTATCGTCTGAAACGTCTGAGTTCCGTTTCAGCTCCACCATCGGATTTAAATCCACAGATTAAAGTGAGAGAAAGAGAAGTGCTTCTCTTGTATATGATATGAGAGTTTGAGTCTCCCTGCACATAGTAGGTGTTAAAAACCATGGCGATAAAAAGTTCTCAAGTAATGAATATCCAGACACAATTATGTGCAAATGTCAACATTGAGTTGCTCGCTAGTGCGCTATCAAAAACGATAAAAGAAAAACAGCCAAACAACAAGTGTAAACACATGCTAGAGTCAGCGCCGCCGGAAGGTCATGTTAAACGTATTCCATTGTGGGATAAAGTATTGCGCATTTGCATACCCATGCTTCCAGGTTTCCAAGTCGTTTACAATGATATGTTTTTAAGGGATTGTGTTGGAATAAAATCGATGAATTGGACCTTTTGTGTTTCTTTCTTTCCTTTCTCTTCCTGACGAACAAATAGCAAAGTCTACTCTGGACTAAAAAATGTCAGATTATTGTGATGGTGTTCTTATAAATACAGTCAGTCTTGACTTGAAGGAAGTTATGGTATGTTTTCCTTAACATAGCCATTTATCTCACTGTCAAAAAAAAAAATAATACACCAGTCATTCCCCTCTTTCCTGATAAATCTTGCAATTAAGAGTTTATACATTGGTACATAATTGGTTAGAATTTATTATAATGGCACTCTGTATGAGTCTTGATTAGGTTTTGAAGACTCTAATTGTCCAAAGTATATATGTAAAGCAAAGTTCAAAGCCAAAAGGATGGTGAAGTACATCATTAGTGCCATACCCGACAAAATGAGGACTGCGGTTTCCCAGTAAGACGTGAGTTTAAGGTTCATTAAAATGGTTTCCTATATTCCTACCCAGTTTCTGTCGACTTCACCGACAAATGGTTTCACCCCAATGTTTTCCACAAGGTTTTATTAGATATAAAGAGATGTGGACCTTTAGGATGGCTTAGACTGTCATGTCAAATGCTACTCCAGACAGTTTTTCAGCACACCTCATTAGCGCTAAACCATTGCCACTGTACAATAAATATAAGGGGCTGATAAGGTAATCTGAGTGGTTGTTATCAGATTGCTATGGTATTCTGTTTGGTCTTAGCAGTTAAAAATGAGTGATATGTTTATTTGTTCAGAATCATGACGTTTTCCATTGTCAGATGTTTTTATTTTCAATGATACAACATGGATACTCTGCACACTTTATGGACTTTAAATAATGAAACTGGAAAATAAATGTCCTCCTACATTCCCAAAGCAGTTTGCTTTATCCCACAATACAGCTCAGGGAGCCTGACTGCTACAAACGAGAGAATGAAGCCCAGACAGGAAATTCATTCCACCCACCAGAACCCATCCGAACAGCCAATTTATGTGACACAAGTTTTGCATGCCAACTTGTTTTAAAACAGTTTTAAAAACTTCTCTGCCATGCGATTAGAGATTAATTTGCCAAATAATAAATAACGTGTAAAAAGGAAACTTTCTTTTCATTTCTTCCTCTGATAACCGGTCACTGTGAGTGTTAATTTACAAGATTCCTTTTGATTGTCATTTCTGAACCTTTAAGTCTGAGACTTTGTTCACAACATTCTGTGAATGGTCGAATGCTGGACTTTGCCAATTCTTTTAAAGCCCATCAAAGAGGTTTTGACCTTCTCTGCTCTCATAAGTGTAACATATTTAGTTGAATTAATATGTACTAGTCTGTAGTGAAAGCTTGCTTTTTTATTACACTGTAAAAACTTTCTACCAAAGGATAAACTTAAGAAAATATTGTCTAAATGGATGGATGGATGTGTAACCCCTCACACCCGGGTCCTACTCGCCCCGCTCCGAGCGGGCCTCGAATCCGGGTCTCCGGCGTGAGAGTCAGACGCTCTAGCAAGGAGGCTAAAGACTGCAGCCTCTAGCGTCTATCGCTAGAGCGCCTATTGAGATCGGGAAGTGAGGTTTACTTGTACAGCAACTACTAGCTGGCCTCCGTTACAGATGGATGGATGGATTGGATGGATGAGCGGACGGACGGGCGGACGGACATGTGGCCAGATTGAACAATGGATGAAGAATGGATGGATAGACAGTCCAACGGATGGAAAGATTGAATGGTGGATGGGTCGATAGGCAAATGCAGAGATTGAATGATGGTAGAATGCAGGATTGAGATATCGATGGGCAGAATGATGGATGGATGGATGTATTGCTGGATTGATGGAAATATGGTTGGATGGATGGATGAATAGATGAATAGATAGAACGATGTTTGGATAGATAGGATGGATAACAGAAGAATGGACAGTTGGATAGATAAAATGATGCATGAATGGATGGATGTATAGCTGGATGAATAGACAGAAAGATAGATAGAACGATGAATGGATGGATGGATGGATGGATGGATGGATAGACAGATGGATAGATAGAACGATGCTTGATAGATAGGATGGATGACAGAAGAATGGACAGTTGGATAGATAGAATGATGCATGAATGGATGGATGTATAGCTGGATGGATGGACAGAAAGATAGATAGAACGATGGATGGATGGATGGACAGATGGATAGATAGAACAATGGATGGATGGATGGATGGATGGATGGATGGATGGATGGATGGATGGATGGATGGATGGATGGATGGATTGATGGAAATACGGTTGGTTTGATGGATGGATGGATAGAACGATGCTTGGATAGATAGGATGGATAACAGAAGAATGGACAGTTGGATAGATAGAATGATGCATGAATGGATGGATGGACAGAAATATAGATAGAACGATGGATGGATGGATGGACAGATGGATGGACAGACAGATGGATGGACGGATGGATGGATGGATGGATGGATGGATGGATGGATGGATGGATGGATGGATGGGAAGACCACCTGCAATATTTAGTCTGACATCCTGAGAATGGGGTTAAACTCAACTTGAAGGTTAAACTCAACGTGATCAGAGGTTCAGGTTTGCATGAAAATTGCCCAATCTTAAAGTTAAGTCTTTCTGTTTTTAATCATAACATTGAAAGAATATTGGCTTAGCTTTTGCTATTGCATAATGTATATATGTGGAAAAATAACCTAGTTAGAATAGAGCTAAAGTCATCATTTTTCTCAAATAAATTATAAGAATGCAATATTCTAATATGCTATATATGGCTTTAATGATGTACTTCAATGTACAAGAGAAGGAAAGACAATCCAATATCCCTCTCTGTGATGCAGTTATGGACTGGCTAAAAATAAATCCTATCTTCTTCGTGGGCAATTTCCCTGTGTTCATGTGCAAATATATTGCTTTGAGATTATTCAATATCAAACATTTGCCCACACACATCTAGTGTGAGGTTATCCTGTGGGGTTAAGAGGTGTGCACAGAGATTCAACAAGACCAGGAAGGGTATCTGTGAGAGTTATACAATACAGTATCCAAAAAATAAATAAATAAAAAATAAAAAAATAGACTAAAGAAAGAAAGCAAGATAGATATTAGCCCCAAGCAACAAAATATACGGACAGCAGTCTGGCCCTTATAAGGATCCATCTGGACCAAATAAACACCAGGATGTTTTGGGAGCCAACCAAATTCAATTTACTTTCCTCCAGAAGTCCTCCTCACTACAAAGATGCTGAGATGGGGAAAGAACAACTCATAACAGGTTTAATAATGATCTGCTCTGCTTCAGGACAAAAAAAGAAAGAAAAAGGCAAACTAAAGATTTCCAGGTGCACAGGAAAAAGCCTTGCATTCGTTCATAATAGAATAGTAGATCACAATTATGCGTGAGATCTTAAAACTTTAGTAATACATTTAAAAACGTAGCAAAAAAATGACCTTTCATGAGCTGGTGTGTTTTTTCAACAATGAGCGCTTTGCGTCCAACTCCATTAAAACACACTTTGCACTCCCTCGCTAAAAATGTCTGACGGTGGACATCATCTCAAGTCTCATTTTACTGTTCCAACAAATGTAATTTACACCACATTTCAAATGATCATTCATGCTGTGGTGGATTTAAAAAACAATCTTTATAAGGTTAATTTCATAGCTAACTTGCGGTGTACCCTACATAAACAATTTAATAATATTTCCACAATTTTGTTTGTGGTGGAAATGATGCCACAAATGATAGAAAGATGCAATTTGTGTAAACTACAATATTTATTGTGTGAGGAATATGATTGCCTCATCATGGTTTAGTTGACTCTGTTTGTGACATTCACTAATTATAATTGTCTGATGGATTGTGAAATCTGTACAAAGCAAAAAAATTCAATGTCAAAGATTCAATAAGACTTTGATCAGCAAGAAAACATTTCTTGTCTGTTTGAGATTCAGACAGTGATAAGTTTTATATCGCCATTTCCTCGTCAGAAGCAGTCTTTTGCTACCAGATGGCATGTCTAACAGGGCAGTGTTAACCAGCGAATCTGTGACCCCTTGGGTTTGACTCCATCTATATTTCTTTAACATTCCTTTCACATTAGTTTCCATCAGACACCATCTGCATGATATAAAGTGATGCATATGCCATTTATATCTGATTCATGATCTTGTTCTCATAGTATGTGATGCATTTTGCATTACCCACTTCCATGCTTTAGTTATGTAGTATGACCTGATACATATTTTATGCACTTACATCCCTTATAACCTAAAAAGAAATCACACATTTGATATATTAAAAATGAACATGACTGAATATGTTAAATCTAATCAATAAAATTGAGTCAACAGATTACAATCAATATTATATATTAAGTTTGACAAATTAGAATTGAGTAATAATAAACCAAATGAATTTCATAAAAGTGAACCAATTAAAATGAGTAGAATTTACACATTTTTTTGAACAAAAATATCGTAAACACAGACTGACGTCAAAGATGCTATAATGCTCCTCAAACGTTCTTTAAATGTAATTTTCAATTAAAAATTCAACATGATAGTAAAGTTGATTTCTAACATTCCAAGAACTTTCCAAGAGTTTCCTGAATGTTACTACACGGCAAAAACTCAAGAGTGTTAAAGACTCGAGAGTGTTAAAGTGCTCAAATTTGAGCGTTAAATTAAAACTCAAGAGTGAAGTTAATGTGCTATTTAAGTTATTGATAGAGTGATGATTAAGCATTATTGAAAACACCTGATAAAACGCAGAATCACTGAGGAAGAAAACTCAAATGTTAGTCACCATTGTGGTGATCAGTATTTGTTTTACTTGGACAGTTGACCTTTACATGTTTAGCTGCTGTACATGAGTTATGACAGCCAGATTAACAAAGAAAAAAATGAAATGTGATCTCATATTCTAAAAAAATGCTGTGTTGTTTTAACCCAAATTTGTGTCAAATATGGACAAACCCAATTGTTGGGTTAAAATTACCCAAATTTGGGTTAAAACAACCCAGCATTGTTTAGAGTGCATGTTGGTTATGTTTTAACATAATCATTATTTCACAGTTTTTGCTGTGTAATCACATTCAGGAAACTGGACATTTTTATGTTCTTGTAATATTAGAAATTAACATTATTATCAGCAGGACTCGCATTGCATTTGGTTAGGGCATGCTTTCAGTTTGATCAAAATATTACAAAGGCCGTTTATGCTTAGGAATATTATCTATATTGTATCTCACATTGTGCTACAGTATGCTGTATAGGGTACACTTGACAATGAATACATAACATATTGAATATCCATTCAAACAAAACACCAGCTACAAATGGAGCCAGTTCATCATACTCACTAGATTTGTAAGAACACCAACAAGTACTGTAGATGTAGGGGCTGAGGTTTTCTCTTCAAGGTTCTTGTTCATGTCTATACTATTAACTCTGTTTTTTTTTGCCATCTCTTTCTGTTTTTAAATGTGGGGCAGTGTGATTGCATAAGATGTTATTTTTGCGAGTAAATAATCTGTAAGCCTAAAACAGCATACGGAGCAGCGGCCAGGGCCTGGAGCACATCTTCAGTTCACCAACTGCTCCAGCAGTTCCTCAATCCTCTCCTAAGTATGTCACCCACATACGACAGAGGACCTGCTTTAGAGTCTCTCCAATTAGACATGAATTTTAATGTGTTTAGCGTGTTGCTCTTGGGGATTTATTCGTTTTTGTGATCGCTCCCTGAAGAATATGTTATTGCTCAGAAAGTTGCTGTTTAGATTTTCATTTATGGTTCTTTTAAAGTCAACATGAAATCAGCAGCATGGTCTGCATGGATATTTAATTTTGTATACACATACGGTCTTATTGTGAATGACTCATTATTCCATAGTCTCTTATCAAAATGTAATTACTTGCTCCACCTCAGAAATGACTTCCTTTTCGTTTGATGTCGCCGTTCCTGGTGTATTGAGGCACTTTTCAATATCCAATCACTGATGCATACAATTAAGCCATACGTTTCACTTTCTCATTAAATTCCATGTTTTATTGTTTAATATGTTGAATTACATAGTTTGTAAATGTCGAATTTAAGTAGGGCAACAATTGGTCTCCGTTTCACGAAATATTATTTTGAAGAGAAAAGAAACAAAATGCTGCCATCAGAAATAGTACAGATTAATAAAATTAACGTCATTTTAGATCAGGGGTTCTCATGGTGCGTTCTATTATACCAAACGAACCGACTCGGACCTCGGATTTGACGTCACGTTCACACTTCAAGCGTTCTATTATGTTTTGCGTGTCCGAGTCGGAGAAAAAAATGGACGCCACCCAGAAAGCTGTTATAATGGTAGCACTGGCCGAGTAACAGGCACTAACATTGAAAAAAAAAAATATATATATATATATATATATCTTATGACTACACCTTATCAAAACGCAGCCATTTGAACTTGAAAATGTTCACTTTATTCAATGTTTTTCATGTTAATCTTCTGTTAGCAACGCTAGCAAAGTTAGTAATTGCACTCACAACAACCGATTCCCATACCGACAGGGGACGCAGTAATACGAGTGATTATAATTGTCATTTAAAATACCAAAGCGGTTCAAAAACAATGAAAACAATTCATTCTTACAAGTCACACAGGGCGCAGCCATCTTGAAGTCCGAAACGAAATTCTTGCTCGGTGTCCTCACGGTTGTCCGACATCCAAGAGGCGAAATCCGAGGGGGGGGCGTGTTGCTAGGCAACGTCTGTCGTCCGATTCGGATCTCCGAGACGGATGAATAATATTAGTTTAGAGATTAGCATTTTATGTGCTCCTCAAGTGATTTGTAACGGCTCAGTTTATCCTTTTGGTACATTTGTACCATATGTTTATCTGAACCCTGGCTTTATTTCTGAGATAGATATTAGTTTGATAACATAACAAAGCCATTCCAATAAATAATAGCTGAGGGTGAAATTGTATCGCAACAATGTCTTATTCCGTAACGCCATTTTAGAATAAATAAAACATATGATGAATTCCAAAAGTCTGAGATGACACTGGAAAGGTGAGATGGTCCTCGAAATCCAGGGGGAGGAGTTGGATCCAGATCTAACTCCTCCCACCCTACATATACCTAAACCTACCTATCTTCGCCCCCTGATTCCTTAACCATAACCCCACCCCTAATCTTACCCATCTCCACCCCCTGACCCCTAACCCCTAATATATTTGCATAGGGAGAGTTGATTCTTCATGATGTTACCATGGCACTCGCATAATTCCTGAGTCTGCACTGATCTTATAGGAACTCCCATCGTGCATCCTAAAGGTTAACATGTTTTAAACATGACCTATAATGCAATAGCAGGATGTGAGAAGGCGAAGTCATCCTCGGTCGTCAGGTACAGATGAGTGGCTATAACAGCCCGCAGGCAGCTGATTGGAATATAGTCTGGTGTCACATTTGCTCTCTGAATAAACTCATCATGTTTGACTGTGGCTCCTCACCTGCCCGACAGGGACTTTTTCTGCTTGATTACATTTTACTCCCTGATTGTCCTTTAAAACAATACGTGAGAATGCATCAAGAAGTGAGACGGACGGAGCGCTGGGAGGCCGAGCGCTCACTGGATGTAAAAGCATGGCTATTTATTTCTGGATAAGGCCATGAGACATTTCTGTATGCAATTCAGTTTGGTGTTCTTTGGGGCATTTATGTTCATACTGCAGAGTTTCAGCAATCATGCGGCCTAGAGGATCTGGGAATAGGATGAGTAGATGAATGAATCATTGCATTTGTTTGGCACTTTTCTCTGTTTATATGCCCAAAGTGCTTCACGTGTAATTGCAACTCTCCTTAGCTGCCAACAATGGGTGGCACTGAACAATCCTGGAGTTCAGGAGCAATGCAGCTGACCCTGGAAACAGATAATTGGTGGAGAGGGATGCTTGCAATAGCAAGTTTCCACTTATTCATTCTGTTTTGGCCCTTTTTCCAGTTTTATTCATAGTTGAAGTAGATGTTTCATTCATCTGTTTTCCATTAAACCAATGTGATCTCATTAGCTATTCTTGTGTATTGATGTTGCATTCATATTGTACGTTTCAGCATCTAAAAAAGTGAAACCAACTATATATATATATATATATATATATATATATATATATATAGTAATGTTAATATAATGCCTAGAATTATATATATATATATATATATATACAGTATATAAAATAAAATAAAATAAAAAGTTTGCCTTCCATTAAGAAGAAACTGACGCCATATCAAGAGTTTTTAAATAATTAATTTCAGCCGAGTGCATCTAAATTACTAGTATATAGTAAAATCCATGTAAATAATTGAGGTCATGGCAAACGGATCATGTTTTGTTTCTTCTCGAGAAATCTGACAGGATTTTGAATGAACACAGCAGTAGTATGTGTGATTTCAGACACTGAAGCACCACAGGGTGTTCACCTCCTGACAGCCCATCACCACTTATTTCTGCATCAGGGAGGCTATTCTGGTGGTCTCTATTAAAATAACAGGCCAACACTCTTGGGTCTTACAGTGGTGAATCTGCCAATGGCATTTCATAACCACTGTCAAATTCATACAAATCACTTGACTTTTCTTGGAAGCACTTGTAAGGCTGACTTGACAATATTGTATTATCATATTCCTGTTGTAAAAACATAGAAATATAATGACATCAATGTTGACATTCTTTAATAGCCAATATTCTCTCAGTCTTATTATCCATGGTTCATTGATGCACATTTTTTTCCAAAGAAAAACACATGACTTTGTAAACTTTCATAAAATTACATTATTTTTCAACTTTCCTTTCTGACGTCACTTAACATTTGCTAACCAATAGCCATTTTAGCATTGTTAGGGTACTGTTGTGCTAATAATCAAGACTTTCGATATTAGACACATCAAGCATGTCTTGACTGATAAATATTACACACAAATAAATAAAAGGAATCTATCTATCTATCTATCTATCTATCTATCTATCTATCTATCTATCTATCTATCTGTCTATCTATCTATCTATCTATCTATCTATCTATCTATCTATCTATCTATCTATCTATCTATCTATCTATCTATCTATCTATCTATCTATCTATCTATCTATCTATCTATCTATCTATCTATCTATCTGTCTGTCTGTCTGTCTGTCAAACTAAGCAACAATAAATGGTAATATACATCCAACCATAATAAATGGTATTTTGTTATTAAGAATTGGTGAAACTGTTAAATGTTTTACTTTGTAGTTCTATAACCCAGAAGTGAGTTAGCATTTCGTTTAGCTATATTTTAGCCCTTAAATAGCCCTGAGCTTTTAAAATAGCGTAGGTAGAACAGATTATTATGACTGAACCATTTTTTTTTTCTTCTGAAACAAATCATAAATTGCTATTTGGGGTGAAATATGACAGGTTTCATGATATTCACCCACATGAACTCTATCTTTCTACCGTTCTCGCTCTCTCTCGCTCTAGGGTTTTTCTTCCCCCTCCAGCTGAAGCCAAAGTTGCTTGCTGGCATGCCTTATTAACTCAAAAGTAGATGCTCTATTTTGCTTTGGTTGCCTGGGTTCCTAAACAGCCCCTTTAGCACTCAATTGTGTGTATTATGTATATAGAGTGTGCATGTTTATATGCAGTCTCATGCTCTTGTGTCAAACGGCCTGTGAGAGTCAAGTGCGCCTGGAGGTAATCGACTCAGTAAAACATTCTGCATATCCACAGGCTCTCATCTATCAGCAACATGTATAACAAACATCCAATAATGCGGTAACAATTCAGAAAACCAAGATAACTTTAGAGTCTCTAGTGTTAACCTCAGACATGCACATTTACTTAAATGATGCCTACATTAAGTTGTTTTAATGCTTATTTCATGTTGAACAAATCTAAGCTATGATTCTACAGAAGTCCTGAACCGCAAGGTGAGAAAAAAATAAAAAATAAATAAATAAATATATATATATATATATATATATATATATATATATATTTGACTTAAGTCGTTATTTCAACATAATATCTTTATTACGACATAATATCTCGATAATGTCTCGTTATTTCGACATTGTATCCCGTTATAACAACATTATATCTTGTTATAATGGCATATTTATTTATTTAAACGAATTGAGTACAGCTCAAAATAATCCCAAAAAAGCTCAGTTCAGTTATGAGAATTTTTTTTTTTTCATTCAGATCTAGACTGAACTGGTTGTCCTCCGCAAAATGCAATAACAAGTGTTGAATCTCTTCTAAATAAACCTGATTTTTTTTCCCCTAACAAGCTGTGACCAAGATGTGCAATAACATATATGTAATAAACACACACACACTTTGTTCCAGCATTTCACTTTCAGTGTGGCCAGCAAAATCCAAAATCTGTCATGTTTTGTGTGGTTAGGGCGCAGTGTACTAGTCACAACTGACAGGTGATGGATAGTTCCATTCACTAGTTCTCAGGGTTTGGGCTGGGCTTTCTCTTACCCCTGCTGCTCACTGGCAGCATTTAAAACATCATTTGGCTGCAGGATTGGGGTGGATGTGTAGGTCATGTCATGTTCACCCCTCCTGACTCCAGAGGTGACTGCGCCCTTTGCCTCATACAGTACCAGCATCCACTGAGCGAGATCCACCCGACTGAGGGGAGTTATCAATCAGGAGCCCAGCAGGACGAGACAAGCCCAAATGGGCACAGTGGAGAGCTGGTAGAACATGTCGACTCCTGCCCGTGTGAACGTTGGTTAAAAGCGTTTCCTGCATGGCTGCCTAGTGGAGGGCAAGTTTAACACAGTTTGTCTAACACATCTACATGCTAAGCACAGCATTTTTTTTACTGTTTTTTTTGTTTTTTTTGTTTCTGTTTTGTGAAAAAGGGCAACATTGACCAATTGTTTTATTTTTATTGTACACCATAAAAATTAAATGTTCCTGGAATGTTTCTTCATTTTGCCCTTCCGGCGGCGAAACATTTTAATACACTTCCATGCACTTGGTATAGGCTACATAATAAGAAATACATAAAAAAAAAAAAAAATGACTGCAATGCTGGTCAAAAGTTGGAAATAATTACGATTTTTTTTAATGCTTTTGAAAGATTGGCTGCTAAATGTGTGCAATAAAATCTTTTTCTTTAGGATTCTTTGATGAATAGAAAATTCAAAGGACAGCATTATTTGAAATAGACAAAGCTTAAAAGGATACTTCAGGATTTAACGTTAAGCTTTGTATTAGAAAACCTGTAGTATTTTCGAATTACCGTGCTTTCCACCCTCATATCCCCCTGTGACGAAAGATTTATGTATTTTTTGTCCGGAAAAATATCTTCCGATGACGCAAAAATCTTCATTTTGTGTCACCTGAGAACGACTCGCGCCGTTCTCCCGCGGCCCTGAGCTCTGCTTCAGTTACCACAGCTGCAGATACAAACATGTCGGAATCGGATAAAAAAATGTCTAACGTTGCACAAACCAAAATAAATAAATAAAAAAAAATTAAAAAAATGTGAATCCGAAATACTTTGTGACAAAGTCTGAAATAAATAATTAATGAAAAAAATAAAAAAAACACTCATTGTGTAGGACCAACACTATCTCACGACCAATTCGTACGAATTCGACGCATGATTAAAAAGTGGCTAATTCGTACTAATTTCGTACGACCTCACTCGTACTAATTCGTACGATTTGTCTAAACCCACGTGATGGTTAGGTTTAGGGGCGGGGTAAGGGGTAGGTCATTCTTGCGAATTCATACGAATTGGCCAATTCGTAAAATATGTACGATTTAGCAAAATCGTATTAATTCATACGAGTGAGGTCATATGAATTGTTACGAATTAGCCACTTTTTAATCATTCGTCGAATTCGTACGACTTGGTCGTGAGATCGGGTTGGTAGGACTCATCACTTGCAAGTGGAAGCTTCTTGTAGCACCCTACGTTCCTGCTGGATCCTGCAGCATATCTGGCAACCTTGAGTCAAGGAAGAAGGGGGAGGCGATGCACCGCTCTAGGGTAATTTGAAAGTGATTGCAGTAACAGTTTGGGCCACAATCTTGATAGGCTGCTTTAAATGTTTACATTTTTGCTAAAAAGAATTTCAGATTTGATTTGCATTTTGGGTGCGTATTTGCACTGTCACTGTCACAAACTAATAAACTTTGCTTATTCTTATCATATTTATTGTATTTTATTAGACCAACTTATCTAATTGATGTGAAGATGAATTTGCCAAACTTTTGTGTCACTTTTCACCTTATAATTGAAGTGAAGTCCACAAAGAGCCGGCCCGCCAAAACACTGTATACAGGCAGGGCGGCTGCAAATTGGGGTCAGCTGTGTGCAATCTTTTACACTCGATTTCCCAGACAGTGTGCTCTCCGGGGAGCCACAGGTGTCGACTGCGATGCACACAACACACAACATTCCCTTAGATGCTGTTCTAGAGAGAGGGAGAAACTGCGCTTTTCAGGAAGCTCAACATGCCGGTGTGTTGCACAGCGTGGTCAAAGTGTTATATGTCAGTGAAATTCAATCAAAACATTCTGTATGCTATTGGGAAATATAGTGTAAATTTATTGTTTTCATTTTTCCTCAACAAACAAATATACACTATATTACAGTTCAAAAATGTGGGGTCATTAAGATTTAATTGGTATTTTTGTTGAGCAATGATGCATTAAATTGGCATTTATAATGTTACAAATGATTTCCATTTCACATAAATGCTGTTTTGACCTTACTTTTTTTAACTCTGAAAAAATGCATCATGTTTTCTAAAAAATAAATAAGCAGCACAACTGTTTTCAACATTAATAATAATAATAGCATGTTTCCTGATCAGCAAATCATCATATCAGAGTGATTTCTGAAGGATCACGTGACACTGAAGACTGGAGTAATGATGCTGGAAATTCAGCTTTGACCACAGGAATAAATTACATTTTAAAATATTTTCAAATAAACAGTTATTTAAATATTAATTAAATTATAATAATATTTATAGGAGAAAAAAAGTAAAAATTTAACAAAGCTTTAGGGTTATAGACATAATGCTAAACAAATTATGTGATTTTGTTGAATATAGTATAGAATTATACACTCTCAGAAAAAAAGGTACGAAAGCTGTCACTGGGGCGGTACCTTTTCAAAAGGTACACTTTTGTACATAAAGGGTGCATATTGGTACCTTCATGGTACATATTTGTACAATTATGGTACCAATATGCACCCTTTAGGTACAAAAGTGTACCTTTTTGAAAAGGTACCGCCCAAGTGACAGGTTTTGTACCTTTTTTTCTGACAGTATAATATATAGAATTATTCTATATATTTATAGTATAGAATATAGGTTATTCACAACTTGTTACTTCATTTGACCATCATGGATTTCTCATTTTTTTTTTTTTTTTTTTTTTTTTTTATCACTGAAACTACATGATTGTCCCTGAATTCATCTGTAACTCAAAACATGTTTGTGATCCAGTCCAAACTCGCTTTATAATGCCAATTTAGTGTTCTTAACACGAAATGAGGCAGAAAATACACACATTTTGTACCGTGTTAAATGCCATGTTGATTACCATTGCATTATGAAAATACAAAATACCCAAGATGGCTTGAAGAACACAGATAATCCATATATCATCACAATCATGTTTATTGTCTTCAGTCAAAAATGATTAAAATCCATATTTCAGAACCTTGAAGGTTGCTCACGCAGTCGTAGCCGATGCACAGCACACGGCTCTGAATATCATGACTAATATTTGAAGTTTAACCTGCACGGTCAGGCATATAATTATTCAAATGAACATTTAATCTGTCTGAGAAGTTGAAGGATTGCACAGGGCATGGCGCAGAAGAGATGCCGCCTTTAAAAACTAGGTCATCTTCATATTGTGACGCCGCCCGTCTATCTGCAGCGTGACTGAGGAGTCGGGAGCTGAACAAATGCACTTTAAACTATTGGTGACACCACTTGCATCTATTGTAGTCATAAGAATATGGTAATGTTTCACTACTCAAATCAGATGTGATGGAAACCCTCGATATTTTCTGCATCTGTTTAAAGT
The DNA here is from genome assembly GCF_988280905.1 of Pimephales promelas. Taxonomy (NCBI): domain Eukaryota; kingdom Metazoa; phylum Chordata; class Actinopteri; order Cypriniformes; family Leuciscidae; genus Pimephales; species Pimephales promelas. The sequence continues at coordinate 38,791,776 of NC_142774.1, read as the reverse complement.
TGTAAAATGCCCCGGTATTAGTCATGCAATGTCTGTTTTAGCTCTCAGATGCATCCTAATGTGCTTATTACAAAAAGCCAATGCGCTTTGTTTTGACTCTCACGTCTGCAGTGTGCTATTATGACCCCCTACTAAAGAAAATTGATCTCATAAAAGCCGTCCCTGAATTGAGAGCATTGTTTTGAGTGTGTTATCCAGCAGGGGTTTCATCAAGCTTGTTTCAGCTATTCAGATGCATCATACACTAACATTCCCCCAGTGACTAAATCGAGAAGAAACAATATGGCTGCTGTGAATAATTCACCATGCTCAACATCTTCACATCTGTCAGAGGAAAAGTTCTGTTGTTTTCTCTGAACAACACATACCATTATACACTCAAAAGAGTGGCACGTCTCCAATAATAACTATTTAATTACTCTACAGAAAAGCTGCAGTCTGTCGCTTTTTCGGGGTTAAAAATTATCCAAAATACACATTTGAGAAAATACATAACCAGCCAGTGTTCAAAACTCTTTGCTTGCCTTAGCTCGATTAGAAGAGTCTCGACTATATTGAGTCATTACGTCACATCTGTACACACGAAGAAGCCATGTCCATATTTTGGTATACAGAAAATTACAATGGAAGAAGATTTCGATATATCTAAATATGTTTAATGAAAGGTAAAACTTCCGAAATCTCTGTGTAAACCATGAGTGACGTAGAAACGATATATAAATACTGTTCGTTTTCTCACACAAACCGTTCATTTCATGTTTTAGGCCATCAATGTGTACTTACATTTACGAGTCATTCAATCATGTTTAATTTTCTGTGCATGCACTTTGAGGTGAACCGAGGGAGGACCCCCTAAACCTCCATTATATGACTGATAGACAACAACGGTTTGACCGAGAAATATCAAAATTGAAAATACTGTGGAAACAGACACCTACATCTTCGATGCCCTTGGGGTAAGCTAAAACATATCGAAAATGTATTTCAAAGTGAACTATCCCTTTAAAAATCAACTTCAGCCATGCATATGTAATGCTTTGCAAAGTTTTTGGTGGTCCATCATATTTACATCTGAGTTTCATAGTCATACATTACATTATTAATCCAACAGCAGTGTCGCTCTTGTGATTGTACAACCCAATCTCACGCCACTTCATACGAATTTTACAAGGTGGCTGATTCATAACAATTCGCACGACTTCACTCGTACGAATTAGTATTTTTTTTTTGTTTAGTTTTTATTATTTATCTATTTAATATAGTTTTTGCTAAATCATACAAATTTTATGATTGCCCAATTCGAATTTTTACGAATGACATACCCCTGACCCCGCCCCTAAACCCACCCATCACGTATGTGAGATCGTGCGAATGTGAGATCGTACGAATTCATACGAATTAGCCACCTTTTTGATCACTCGTACAAATTCGCATGAATTGGTCGTGAGAATAGCGTTGGATTGTATCGCTTTTGTGACGCATATTAATGTGCATGTCAAGGAGAATCGGCGAGGAGATACACTATCTCACGACAAATTCGTACGAATTCGACGCATGATTAAAAAGTGGCTAATTCGTACGACCTCACTCGTACTAATTCGTACGATTTGTCTAAACCCACGTGATGGTTAAGTTTAGGGGCGGGGTAAGGGGTAGGTCATTCGTACGAATTCATACGAATTGGCCAATTCGTAAAATATGTACGATTTAGCAAAATCGTATTAATTCGTACGAGTGAGGTCGTATGAATTGTTACGAATTAGCCACTTTTTAATCATTCGTCGAATTCGTACGACTTGGTCGTGAGATCGGGTTGGGAGATATTCAGAAGGGCAGATTCATTTTTTTAAACTGTGGAGTTCATTTGAGGTCTGAAACTTTTAATATGTTTTTATTGTAGAGGAAACATCACTAACCTAATGAACGTCACGAACCTTTAATTTCTCCATTTCATGAACTCTTTAATTATTCCAAACTTTTGACTGGTAGTGCAGTTTTGGTCCCTTGCTCACTACATCCTAAACAGCCAGAATAAATCTCTGCTGCCAGCTCCGTCTCTGTTCCTGTGCAGCAGCTTAATTGTGAAACATTAAGTGTGTTGGCAGAAGGGCCAGAAAGCTGAAACGAAAATTGGCTCAAAGTGTCACTTCCAATAAGTTGAGAACAGTAAATGCACTGGAAGCCGCAGGTCACTGGGAACAACGTGAAGGCGAAGTTACACACTTATTCTAGTCAAGAAGCACGGCAATCATACGGATACACGTTCCCAATCATAATTGACAGGTATGGAAACGACTCGATAGTTGCCCTGAGGAAAGACAAAGACAGTTATTATCATTATCTGTAATCCTGCAAGTGTCATAAAGTTGCAAACTCCTTCCATATGGTCAGCGAATCACCTCTGTTATCGTCTTACATAAATGCAAACTAATGACATCACTTCCCTTTCATCTTCCCCTGTGGAAAGAACAAAAGCTGACAACCACAGCAGCCTCTGGAAAGGGAAAGAAACCCTCAGTGTGTTCTGTTTCTGACTCACTGTGTCTGTTTACCACTAAATCAAAGCCGTATGGCTATTCATAGCCCTAACCAAGCACTGATGCTTTAATCTCTATTCTTTTCTGTCGCAGGTTATGGTTTGCGCGTCCCCGCCAGTGCGCTTCCTCCCTACACGGGTACGGTTGTTAATCCAATGGGTGGGCTATTGTTAGGAATGGTTCGGTTCGTATGAGGTATGGTGACTCAACGCATCATCAGCCTACAGCAACCGAAGCCCACCCTCTGATTATTCTGTCGCTTGCGTCTGTGTTTAAACAAGTGACAGATATAAACAGTGTCTCTATTTGTGGGTATTTCATTTAACGCTGTTTTATTGCTTTTATTTTTCTGAAACTCATCATGCAAATTTGTGCTATGGACACTTTGAATATTGTGTGGATCATTGATGATACAGTAGGTGTACTGTTATTTTGGTCAGAAGTATGTTAAAATAATCGCTTTTTAGAATCTCTTAAAAGAATCGCTTCTTAGAGGGCCTAAACATGCTCGAAAATTTACGTGTGATATGGTTTTCAAAATTGGGTGGGGCAAATTCTTTAAATTATTGCCCCCACATTTTGCCCCAGCTCTGCGTTTCACGTACAGGTATGAAATTTGGTACATACATGTAATGACCCAATACCTACAAAAAAGTCTCTTGGAGCATAGCCCTAAACACAACAGGAAGTCAGCTATTTTGAACTTCCTCCTAGATTTTGTGCATTTTTCGTAATTTCCTGATATTGTACATTTACAAACTCCTCCTACAGTTTTGATCTGATCCTCTTCAAATTTGGTGTGTGTAATCGCCCTTTGAGACATTAAAAAACGAAGATCTTGAGTTTTCGTCGAAGGGTGTGCCCAAACAAGTGTACACCCAATTTCAGCCTTTTGGCGATTTGTGCATGAATATGTCCAACACTATCTCACGACCAATTCGTACGAATTTGACGCATGATTAAAAAGTGTCTAATTCGTACTAATTCGTACGACCTCAAGTCAAGTCAAGTCAAGTCACATTTATTTATATAGCGCTTTTCACAATACAGATTGTATCGAAGCAGCTTCACAGTGATAACATGTAAGTAGCACAACACAGATCAACAACATTGCTAAACACTAAATAAATAACCCCAACTGAGCAAGCTCAAAGCAAGCCAAAAGCAAGGCGACAGTGGCAAGGAACCAAACTCCATCAGATTGGATGGAGAAAAAACCTTGGGAGAACCCAGGCTCAGTCGGGGGCCAGTTCTCCTCTGGCTTACATTCATATTGTTTAAATATAAATTTTAAATATAAATATTGTTTATGAATCAAACGGCGCCATAACATATTGCAGGCGTTGAGTCGTCTCATCACAGGCGTTGAGTCGTCTCATCACAGGCGTTGGGGCATCCGAAATCCCCGTGAGAGGCTGGACACAAAACTGGACCTGACGAACGCCATTTTTCTCGGGACAAGCGTCCCGAGATAACAGCAGAAAGGCAGATGGGAAATAATTAGCATAGCTGATGTTCATAATAATTTCCGTTATAACTCACAAACTCTCCGTAACCCGAACTCTCCGCAACCCAACCATACGCGCCGACCCGTTTGTCTAAGAGGCTGTCGAGCCCCACTGGTGCGTTAAGCAGTTTCAGTGGCAAACGGTTCCGTATGGCATAACAGAGGACTAGAAGGTAAGCATTATGTGAATGCTTGACTAAAGAGATGCGTCTTTAATCTAGTTTTGAACTGTGTCAGCGAGTCAGAGGCTCGGACCGTATCGGGAAGGCCATTCCAGAGTTTTGGAGCTAAATGCGAGAACGCCCTCCCTCCTTTACTGGACTTCGATATCCTAGGAATGACCAGAAGCCTTGAATTTAGTGATCTTAAGGAACGCGGTGGATTGTAGGGCGAAAGAAGGTCCGTTAAGTACATAGGTGCTAAACCATTTAGGGCTTTATAGGTCAGTAGTAGTATTTTGTAGTTGATGCGGAACTTAATAGGTAACCAGTGTAGAGATGATAAAATCGGTGTTATATGATCATATTTTCTTGACCTAGTAAGAACTCTAGCAGCTGCATTTTGTACTAACTGTAGCTTGTTTATTGAGGATGCAGGACAACCGGCTAATAAAGCATTACAGTAATCTAGTCTCGAGGTCATGAATGCGTGAACTCATTTTTCTGCATCAGAAATAGATAGCATGTTACGTAGCTTAGCAATGTTTCTAAGGTGGAAAAAGGCTGTTCTTGTAACATATGAAATATGATTTTCGAACGACAAGTTGCGGTCTAGTATAACACCCAGGTCTTTTACTGTAGTGGATAAAGTAACAGGACATCCGTCTATATTAAAGTTGTATTGTGAGAGGTTTTGTGAGTAGTTTTTTGGACCAATAAGTAATACCTCCGTTTTATCTGAATTTAATAGCAGGAAATTACGCGTCATCCAGCATTTTATATATTTGAGACACTCTGTCATTTTAGATGAGTTAGTGTTTTCATCTGGTCGTGATGAAATATATAATTGAGTGTCGTCAGCGTAACAGTGGAAATTACTCACTCGTAATTTCGTAATTTCGAAAATACTCACTCGTACTAATTCGTACGATTTGTCTAAACCCACGTGATGGTTGGGTTTAGGGGCGGGGTCAGGGGTAGGTCATTTGTACGAATTCATACGAATTGGCCAATTCGTAAAATATGTACGATTTAGCAAAATTTTGTGAGGTCGTATGAATTGTTACGAATTAGCCACTTTTTAATCATTCGTCGAATTCATACGACTTGGTCGTGAGATCGGGTTGATGTGTCCTATAGTTCAATATTGCTTGCAGTTCTGATGTTGCTAGGCAACCACAGACAGCCTTCAGTAACTCAAGCACACAATGTCCGATCTGCCCCAAACTTCACATGTTTGATAAGAGTCCTGCCCTAAACACATGGGCATGCTCATATTTGGTTATAGCAATAGCGCCACCTGCTGGTAGCAGGAGTGTGCAAATACAAATCTTTTGACTTAGTCCTCCTATATTTATTATCATACTGCCCACTGTACTCTGTTTTCCTAAAACCGCCAGGTGGTGGCGGCACGGGTGCAAGGGCCCTTTTCATCGCTGTTTGCAGCTTTAATTTGTTTTGCTTGTTTTATTCATTTATTTTAATACTATTTGGCTCAGTTTTTATTTGTATTATTTAAATGTATGATGCTCGTTCAGTTTACTAAACTCAAATGAGCTAATGCAGCACATCATGGATGGACTGAAACGTCATTTCAGGCGTTTGCAACCAGGTTTGTTGGCTAGTAACAACCAAAACACCCCCAGTATTTGTGTAGAAATGTGCAAACAATAATTGAGATGAAATAAATTGCATAGAAGAGTTTTGCTACTGTACATTAAACTGTAAGACCTTCATGAATTAGAGAAGATGGCATGTTTCAGATGTGTCTATTAAACTAACACACTGCTCAGAAGTGGGTTTGTCTTTAATAGTTAAACTGTGGTTAAATCCCAGAGAACCTTAAAAAAGCAGAAAGCTGATTTGATTATGCATGCCCTGGTGATTAGAGGGAAAATATTCATAGGAGATCTGGTTAGTTTGCATTTAATTTCATTTTTATTTCGATTTTAATGTGATAGGAAATTATGATAACTGCACAGGAATTCCTTAGTTGGTAATTTTACAAGTTGGACCAAGTTTAATGTGGTATCTTATTGCAAAATAGCAAAACCCCATTCTTTTCAGTCGGTAATCGACTCAAACGCTGGGTGAAGTAACTTCAGTGATTAAATGTGTGTGTGTGTGTGTTTTCACAGGAACAAAAGGGGAACTTCCATGCACTGGAGAGCTTGTGTGCGCATCTAACTGTCAAGTGCATTATCATTTCATAAGAGCACTAGCGCACTACTGCACTGCAACCTTTTGTCCTCATGAATGTGTAATGTGGGCTCATCTTTCTCCTCATGAGATCATAAACCATGTCCAATGAGAAGCCACGCTCCGTTTAACTCCACTTACCTGTGCCACTTGGCAAACTTGAAACCTCTCATTTCATGAGAATATATGACATGTTTGGATATTGATATCCCCACATCAAGTAAACAGGTTTAAGCCATGTTGACTGAAATAAAAGGCAACTTAAAGCCTAAATATATTTAAGGACTATTATTTAGAGACCTGACTGATCTATTAATAATAGGTTTTTGTTTTCTCAAATATGGGCAGCATGAGCAAAAAAAGTGGTAACCTGGCATTTTTACCTTAAAGAGCTATTTCTATCTGAATTAGTTGTGTTGGTATAAATGTATGTCTTTAGGTTGATTGTGATGTTAAAATATATTTTTTACTTCAATAAAACAAATGAATGTAGCTGTTAAAATGGTAAAATATTTTTTGTTTCAAAAACGGTTTTCAATTTCATAATGAACAGAACATATTTTGAAACTTCTCATAATAACATAAAGGTTTCTAAAATTGTTACGCGCCATTGCTTTGACAAAGTATCCGTCAAACGAACCAAAATCGAAAGTGCGATATGGTTTTGTGCCCTTACCAAATCGCTAAAGACTGCAAGACTATTTAATTGAATAAGGCCTCAGTTTTTCACCAAAATAAAAGCTCAAATGTGCTTTTGCAAGTGTAGATAATACACAAGTATTGTAATTCCCCTATTGTAGCATAAGGCAAAGTAATATACTTTACAGTGCATTTGTTTTCCAATATATTGCTATTTCTGTCTTGTTTGAGTCCACTCAGTTCAGATGCAAGTCAATTCATCAACTTTTTTGTCTTTGTTCAATTTGCACACTGAACATGGGATGAAACTCTCAAATTTTGAACTCTCAAATTGCACCTGTATAGTGTTATTCTAGTATTGTGCCTCATTCAGGTTCTACGACCATAAATCAGAGCCTCAGCACTGGAATGAAACTGACGTATTATATCTGTGATTTAGATGTCACGGGTGGTTTGGATTCTGTGAAATACAGCGTGTGGTTTGCTGAAACAGCAGTGTACTACATTAATGTGATTCATGGATGGAAGGTCGTGACCTGTTATTCTTGCTATGGTATTCGTCATTGGTGTGGACACATTATAAATCTCATCAGCTTCTCTCCACTAGTATACGATAGATTTGTCCATCACAGTTACACTAAGATATTAACATGTGAAAGCTAAAGTAAACTTTCTGTAAACGTTACGTCTTCTCTCCGCAGGAAGTTTACCCTCTGTCTGTGCCAGGTGTTGGCTTTGGTCTTGGTAATATTAATCGCAAGTGCCGATTGTCATAACCATTTGCTAAACAGGTGGTACGAGAGTGTTTGCCAAGTAAGATCACCTATCACAGTTTGCTCATTTGACCAGCCAAAAAAAAAAAAAACACATTGAAACCGACCGAAGTTGGTTAACTGGTTTCCAGCTGGATACATTGGTTAAAAATTGGTCTATTTTAGTGGATTTATAGGGGTTATGGGCAAATTACCAACAAACCAATTTCCATGCTGGTAAGTTATTATTTTATGCAGCTGGTAACAATTTTCTTAAAAATAATAATAATAAAAAAAATGTTTGATAGCATTTCAGAAGCTTAAGGGTAAGCAATTATTTAACATGATACACAGCATGATGTTTGCAGCACCACGATCTTTAGGGAATAAAAAATAAATAAATACAAATAAATAAATTATATGATAATTGAGAATCACAATTTTCTTTTTCTTTTTGTCTTTTTTTAATAGAGATCAGAACTCTCCAAATAATTCTGAATAGACAGCTAAACACTGACGAAGATTCTGACAAACTAACTACTTTATTTAAAAATATTTATTTAATGCAGGATGAATTTAGGATGATTACAGGATGAATCAGGCCCCATCCACACTACTGCGTTTTCGTTTAAAAATGGAGACCTTTTGCTATGTTTGTACGTCCCGTCCAGACTAAAACGTAATAAATGAAGACCTAAAACGGAGAAGTTTAGCAGCTCCGTTTCGCATCTCCAGAGGGTGTTTATGACGTGACAAAACGGAGGACTTTAACGATGACGCAAAGGCTCACGCTCGGCTTTATGATTGGGTGTCATCAGTCATGATGTGTCCTTCCCTGATTCGTCAGCCACCCATCACATGACCCGTCTCAATAAGAAAACATACAAAAACAACCGTCATCGGTCCATGAAAAAAAAAAAATCTCTGGTCTTCGACATTTCTTATCTTTGCAGAGGTAGCTAATGTTACTTTCTTCTTCATCAAATCTGAGGAATAGTCACGTGATCCGCATTTTCAGTTGCTTTAATGTAAACAGAGATCATTCTAACACGCAGATAAAATACTGGTGTGTGGACGGGGATCGTATTCGTTTTAATTCCTATGCAATTCTATAATATTTGATGAAAATGTTGTTACTTTCAAAAGGCAATTAGATCAGAGTTTGTATATCCGAATTATAAACTCGGATCCCAGTACTTCTGTGATATTTTGAATTATCGTAATGTGTGCATAAATAATGATACTGTGTGGTTGAAAAAGCTTGTGAAGCCCTAAATGTTTCACACAGATTTGAATGTACCCCTAAAGGTTTATTGATATCACCGAATCATTGTCGTTTAGGAACCAGGTTTATTTGTGGCTGTTTGTATAAGGATCTCAATCTTTTTCAAAATACTATGAATTTAGGGATTGAAGTGGGGACAACATGACCGGTTATAATGTTTGTTATTCATCAAAATTCTTGCAATTCGCTTTTCTGCTTCAGATACCAGTCATAACTCGTTTGATGTCTGAGCACTTCAGACTGTCCACAGGCAAATAGAAAGGTATAATGGTTGCTATTTTGGTGGAAATAAAGTCAGGACAAGAGGAATGGCAATAGTTTTCACTTGATGACATAGAGGAGGTAATCAATACTGACATCAGCCCTTGTAATGATCGCCTCCCCATGTTTCAAGAGGTGTGTATGTGAGAAGGTGTTGAGCTTGCATTCGATCATCTCAGTGTGCTCCTGCCTAGTGCTGATTGCCATGTCTTTAAACAGTGATCTTACCTCGCATGGAACAGCTGCATGTGTCCGGGCCATCGCCATAGGCTTTGGTAATTGCTCTAAGAGGATTCCTCTAAAAGCTTAATGAATCGCCGACTGGAAGAGACTGCCTGACTGACAATCTGAAATAGTACAGTTGGAACTATTTACTCAAATAATGGCACAAACGCCTCTATGAAAGGCTGAAGAGAAAACTCCAATTATTTATCGAAATATAATGCACAGAGATTACTTTAAATAAATAATACACTACCATTCAATAGAAAAACATATTAAAAATATTACAGATCCCAAAGTTTTGGACCATATGGTATTCAAATGTTATGCAATTATTAAACAAATATGTGTATTATTCATTATTTCATAATATTTGAAACAACAATAATAAAATTAATAATTATTGTTCATGTTTTTTTTTTTTTTTTGAAAGCTATGCAGTTCTGCACGAGCTGATACAAAACTATGTATCTTTTAAATATTTGATGGCAGTGACCTGAAAATTCGTCAACACAAATGCTCAATTTCATGAGCCCAGTAGCTTGTAAACACAATTTAGATTCTTGGCAGACTGGGAAAAAAAAAAACAAAAAAAAAAAAACCTGTATATAAGCCAATCAGATTAGAGTTTGCCAGATTGAGAAGTTCTTTCCAGTTTGTCCAATCATTGGCGGACTTCACAGCAAACATAATAGTAACTTCTCACGAGGGGCTTCCTTTCAAAAGAAGTGACCTTCATATCCACCAAAGCAGGCTTTTTAATTGTTGGATGAGCACACAATGCTTTTAGAGGCTTAATGTCGACTGTCAAAGCAGCATGTATGTTCAGAGAAGCAAAAATGCTGTGATCCTCTGCCAAAACACACACAAAAAGTGTGACTCTTCTTTTGCAGAGGTCACAACCCAGAGCTCAAGCACACCAAAAGCTTTTTCAGACCTAGCAGTCTCATTAGGTGTTCGGAAGGAGTTCCATAAACTCACTCTGATGCATCTCACGCCCCATTAATCTTATCAACAGGGATATGGCAGCCAATCTCTTCCTCTGGGAACGCATTCATGCACATTTCTTATTCTCTAATGCCAGCCATCATTGCTGCTGGCAAATATATCATTGCACAAACATCTTAACCAAATGAGAGGATAACTATCCTTTTCCTTCCTTTTTAGACCGAGTAAAAAACTTTTATCAACTTGAGATGGCGAGGGAAGCTTTTGTGTAATAGTTCAGCTTGTGGGGGATGCAGGATTTGTCCCATAATCCAAGAATCTTGAGAAATATAGAAATCATGACCAGAAATAGGGTTTGCTCAGCACCACATTATGATTTACTGTATGGTGAATAGTTGCATTGTGTTGACTGGTGTTGTATTTGTCTGGATAAATACCCTCACCCATTATAAAACACATGAAAAGACTATGCACTGTATGTATACAACTTCTCAAAAATGCTCTTAAGAAAAGGCTTAAGCTTTGACTTGATTAAAAAACATCTTCGGAACACATATTAAGATAAATTTGATGAAATCTGAGGGATTTATGTACATTCATTGACAGCTGCTCAAACTCTGTGACGCTTTAAAACGTTCGAAACGAGATTGTAAAACTAATCCATATGAGATGAGCAGTTTGGTCCAAATAGTCTGAAGAGACTCAATCACTTAATATGATAACCAGACAGAATTTAGGCTTTTGATCAGCAAACATAAACCGTACTTGTTTTTTCACAAGGACAAACCTCATTGGTTATTGCTGAAGCTCAACCATGCTGTGTAACACGAGAATGAACTGGCATCTTTGGTTCTTGAGCTCAATGCTTGAGCTTCCGTTTACCACAACTGATTGATGAATGTTTATAAGTGAATGATAGTCTAAGTTTAATTATCATTAGGGGTGTAACGATACATGTATTGGTATTGAACTGTTCGGTACGAGGCTTTCGGTTCGGTTTTCGGTACGGTATTGTTGAACCGAACGGTTCGTTGGACCATTTTTTCCTGCCCACCAAAATTTGTTATTTCAAATGTAGGTGCGTCGCATAGACGCTGGCGTGACCACAACATTGCCCAACATCAAATAGCAAATGTAATGCAAGCTGAACGAAACTGAGCTACTCGTTATTGTGGTTGACGGACCATTTATCAGTTTGGACCAATGCAGCGCGAGCCGATCCTAAGCAGCACTGAAATCCAGTGGAGAAAACATTTGAATTTGAAAGTTCTGACAACATTCAACACTTGAATTCTTTGATATTTTTCAAAGTTAAAAAAATATCATACTTTATTATGTTAGTTTTAATAAAAATATAATTAAAATAATTAAATCAAGGAAATTTCTTTCTTTTTTGCTTTATCGGAAATGAACCGAACCGTGACACAAGTGAATCGTATCGAACTGAACCGTGAATTTTGTGAACCGTTACATCCCTAATCTTCATCATATAAAGTGATCGAGTCTCTTCAGAAAATGTGGGCTAAACCGCTCAATTCTGGCTCCTGTTCTTAAAGGGGTCATGACCTGGCTTTTAATTTGTTATATATATATATATATATATATATATATATATATATATATATTTATATATATTGTTGTCTGTGGTCAACTTATGATGTTTGCTTGTTTTTTTACATTAAAAAACATCAAAATAAATTAGGAATAGGTTATTTTCTACCCTAGTTTTGGGCCGAGCTCAAAAACGCTGGGTTTTCAATGGGCGTCTCGCATTGAAGACTTGGAAGTAAACACCCACTGCTGTAAGAGGATAACACTTTTTTCATAATATAATGAGTTTCGCTCTTGATCTGGTTTGTCATCACGAGGTAAGCATCTATGTTATTTAGCTATGCGTGTAATGTGCGAATCGGTGGGCGGGGCTAAACCGGTCGTGTTGAAGTTGGCGTTGATCTTCTTCTGCGGGGGTGGTGTTTTATCCTCTTTGACGTCATAGTTCCCCACTTTGAAAAACGAGCCGTTTGCTGAGGCTGGTGTCAATAAAAGCTTTATTGGACTAACAAGGATGTTTTCAGTTCTGAAACTTACAGGATATTTTTACAATATGATGACCTCTTAGATGTCAAAAGCGCAAGGAAAATTTGATTTCTCAGTTCATCACTCCTTTAAGACTTTAAACTTTTATGAATCATTATTCACATTCATTATCATATTCTTAAGTAAGAATACAAGTAAAATTAAGCCATTCTTAGAATTTTGACACACTTAACGAGATTCTTGAAATTCTGTTATCAATTACTCAATGGGACCCATCAACATTTTGGTTACCAACATTTTTTGAATTCAGCAGAAGAACGAAATTCATACAGATTTGGAACAACTTGTGGGTGAGTAAATAGATATCTCATTAAAGCATTCCAAATTGATCTCTAATGAGGATCTGTTTTATTTGTTGCCTTTGAAGACAGCTACATATGCTGACAGTGGATGGCATGTCTAGATGATAAAACAGCAAAACTCTATAAGTTTCAGATGTAGAGCTGCTGCAAATCACGCATTGTCTGAAAAATGTTCTTTCGGATCATCTATGGGGTTGATTCAAAAAGCAATAGCTCTAGTTTTGCACCCCATTAACTTTCGTAAGCTTCATCACAACCAGTTAAGTACAGTTATAAGAAACAAATGAATGTTGGGGGAAATTTAGGCCTGTGTGTGAAAATCTTCCAAGGAGCACAGCCCCCTGGGATACGTTAGCAGATGAGAGATGAGTGTCAGAGCAGCGCAAAATGAAACACCGCAGAGAGCTAATGCTCACATCACGCTGATCACCACATTCATACTGAGACTAGCACTGAATACAAGTTAAAGTCGAGCTGGGTTTCTCACCCCAGTGTCCTCTTTAAGCTGTCTTTTAATATTTAATGTTAGTTGTGGGGATGGGGGGAGGCATAAAATTCTACAGTTACAATTGGAGTGGCAAAAATATATCTTTAGTATGTCTATTTTTACAAAAGAAATTAACATATAACATCGGCCACAATGGGCACCTGTCCCTGCTTCCCAAATTAGGATAAGTGTGCAATATTTTAATTTGTTACATAGTATTTTTAACTGTTGTAAGGTCATTGTATTTTACTTTTTAAGCATTGTAATTGTTAATGTTTTTATTATGTCTTGTATGTTTATTGTATTTATTTTTGTCTTGTATTTTATGTGGAACCTTTACTGCGGCCTTCTTGGCCAGGGCTCCTTCGCAAAAGAGACTTGTACTCAAAGGATTTCCCTGGTTAAATAAGTGTTGAATTTTTTTTTTAAAAAATCTATAGTCTATAATCCAAAGTAAGAGGTTTCCTTATAACCCCAAACCTTTCCATCAATGGGAAAATATTAACTATAAATATCAGTCATCATGTACTTTTTTGTTACATCAATGCGTAACCAAACTCCATCGCACACCTGCAGGTGATAGGTGCGTCAGATAATAAGACCAGCTAGTCATTCAAGCAGATAAGGAACTCCCGCACACTATCATTACTTGCACTTTTTAATCAAGTTTATTCACACACAACGTTTCGGTCACACGACCTTCGTCAGGAGTAACGTTGTGTGTGAATAAACTTGATTAAAAAGTGCAAGTAATGATAGTGTGCGGGAGTTCCTTATCTGCTTGTTACATCAATGCAAAATTCTTCAAAATGTCGTCTTTTGTGTTCAACAGAAGAAATAAATTCATACAGGTTTGTTTGGCGACACCGATGGCTGCACATGTCCGGGAAAAAGAGGATGGTAGCCCCTACTACTCAGCTTTCAACACAGAACAGGAGCCTGCTAGCTTATCTTCCAAAAAAGATGGCTGACACTATGTGTACATTCTGTGAGTGAGATCGTTCCTCTATGGGCGGGTTGAGAACATGTGGGACAGACCCTACTACTGACTGCAGTCTTTAGCCTCTGGCCAAAAAATCCTCAGATGACACAAAATGATGATTTTTTTCCAGACAAAAAGAAAGAAATCTCTCGTCTCAGGGGGATATGAGGGTGAAAAGCTTGGTAATTCTAAAGTACTACAGGTTTTCTACTAATACAAAGCTTAATGCTAAATCCTGAAGTATCCCTTTGAAGTATGTTGCCAAAAGAGGACACTGGGGTGAGAGACTTGGCTAGACTTTAACTTACATTCAGTGATAGTCTCTACAGAAATCAATACATATGATAAGGCCATGCTTGAGTAATGACTTAAGTGTAATTGTGTTTGCAGTTCTCAGCTACTACTAATATATGACATATGTCCTTAAAAAATCCCAAAATAATTTGTCTTTAGATATTACTTGAGCATGTGTGTGAGGTCATTTTAAAATAAAAACGAGCCAAAAAGTAGAAAGTGAAAAAGAACAGTTGCTATTCTAATGCCACCATGATGTATGTCTAGTTCTGATTATGAACGCTGCCAAGATCTAAAAAAGCCAACGACTGCACTTAAGATGCAGTAATTTTTCACCGCACTGCAGCGAGAAGATGACAGAACACATGGAATTTGGCTAAACTATAATGCAGTCCTGTGCCAGAGAGAGCAGGAGTCATATATTCTATCCTGATGCATTACCATGTCACATAACAATCCCCATCGTCCATCTTAATCTGACATGCAGGGACAGAGATATTTAAGCAGGGCTCAATATAGTAGTCATATTTCATTCAGTCTTTTCCAATGCCGTCCGCTTGTATCGGTCTGGTGGGTCCTTTCATAGGGTTATTCTTTGGTTAAGTGCATATGTTGAAACCTCTGCAGGTTACATGACCATATTAGATAATCTGTTTTTAATTACAAGGTCGTTCCTGTTTAAACGCACTAAAATAACTACATTATTAGAGTTCAATGGTGGATTTATTGAAAAGAGATGTCGTATTGTGCAAAACAGAACTCATCAAATACAAGGTTAAAGTAACAAACATGCAGGGCATCGCGTCTTGTTGTATCGTGCCCTTGACTCTGAGGGTTTCGCCGTGCATCTCATCTCGATTCCTTTGCTGTTAGTCTCTGAGGCCACAAAAGGTCATAAACATTTCTTTCATTAACGTTTCCCTGCAGCAGAGAGATTCAGTCTCGGGCCCGTCCAAAACAACAGTGTTTTTGCGACATGTGACGTCAGCTGGAACAACACCACAAAAACAGACCGATTTACTCAACAGGGAAAATTAGTGTGCGAGTGTAAAGTTCTTCACGTGATCTACTTGTGTGATGGGGATTTAGTGTCCCCGACTGCCTCTGTAGTCAAATTGAGCCACTTGTTAGCAACACTTGTTGCTCAAGAAACGTGGCAGCTTGAAAAAATGGTTGGGCAATACTGGTGTATTTTATGTGGTAGAAAGTGTCTTGAACTTGTGTTCACCACAGACAGCCATTTAACCAAAATTCCTTCAGAAAACACATTGACTTCAGGACAATGGAACCGGAAGTGCTAAAATGCTAATGCTAAAGTGTAATGCTAATGCTAAGTGCTAAAATGCTGATTGCCATTCTCTGATGGCTTCTTTTCATATTATACTCTTTCCTTCAGACTTTGAAAACTTAATATTTTCTTCAATATTCTCTTTTTTAACAGCTTTTTTGGCTAACTTATCCACTCTCTCATTACCCACAATGCCAATACGAGTAGGAATCCAAATCAGTTGAATCTCATAGCATTGTCCCCTTATTTTTGTGTATATTATCAATATTGAATACAGTAAATCCTGATGACTATTAGATATACCAGTCATGAGACTGTATAAAGCTGACACTAGCTATGTTTACATGGACACAATCGGAATTAAATCAATACGATTGATGAATCCGATCAAGGTGTTTACATGACTGATAAATAAAGTGATGGGGTTTATGTGCGCGTTTATGTCACAAGATTCCAATAGGAATTGATTCTTTGACATCATGCGCACAGTGCACGTTTATGCCACTGTTCGTGCATAACTATTCTCCCCAATTGGTTCTGTACTTGTTTTAAACAACAGACTTAATTTTTATCCTTCTCTGGTCATGATTTGGAGACGATGAGCATGAACTGTGCCGATTGTATTTATCACGCAGTAAAACCCCGTGCCCAAAAGTCGTGTGTGGATGAGAATCTAAAACAAGCACTGGTGGGACGTTGTCCTGCTCCACTTCATAGACACTGAATGAAATGAGAATTTTTTTTTTTAATAACAGAACACTCATTTATTTGACACTTTATTCAAGAGGAAGAACAGCTCTTTCCGAGCGTCATACATCATTATGCTATTTCAACGTCATTGCACATGCGCAGTCCTTTTAGTTTCGGTTTTCAATCCACTCAAGTGAACACTCATTTATTTGACACCACCCCTTTAAAACCCCCCTTTCAATCCGATCGAAGTTCTAGTCGGATTGAGCTCATTCGGATCGATTAAGGTGGTTACATGAAGGTTTTTTAGTCCGATTGAGCCGTCAATCCGATTGTAAACGCAGCAAGTGAATCGCTTCCAATTAAAGCTTTTTTTGATTTTGTTTTCCTCAGTACATTCTATTGCCATCTTAATAACATATAATTCAAGTACATCCACACTCAGATCATTTGTGGTTCATCTGCTTATCTCTGAACACAGCTCAATGAAAACTGCCAACTTAAATAGGGCAAAATACAGGTGGAACACATTAACTTGATTAGCAGTCATAACTAAAGAGTTCACAGCAGGTGGTGACAGCTAGTGGCTGGGAGAGTAATTGCAGGAATGAGCAGACAGCTCTCCCTAGTGGCTTGGAGAGTCATTGCAGGATGAGTCTTACAAACTCGATTCGGCGGTTTGGCCTAGAAAGTGATGCCATACCTGCATCACTCTATTGGTGCTTGGTCTAAGACTTTGTTTTAATTTTTTGGTTTTTTTTTCAGTTTTTTGGGGGGGGACAAAATGAGACAAATTCCGGGTAAATCGACTCGTGCAAATTGTTTCCAGATTCAATCATTGGCTCGTTTTAGCACATACGCACTCTTCAAAAACGGTGCTTTAAATAGCTTGACAAACTAAAAGATGACATTTGTATATATTCAAAATATAAGATATAGATTACTGAATGTCATCGTGCTTTTTTTTCGCAAGATAAGGATTTATTAAGATCCGCATCATGTCTTGATGGTCACAGGAAACAGACTCCTTGAACTACGCTGATAACGACGGAATTTACGACCATAGATGGCTAACGATGCTTTTGGGAAACGCACCCCATATGCAACCCGGTCTCATCCCAAGACGTCATATAGCTGACGTTTTGGGACGTCTTTTGACCATACGTCAATATTCGCCTTTTTAGGGCCCCCTTA
Organism: Pimephales promelas; assembly: GCF_988280905.1. NCBI lineage: Eukaryota > Metazoa > Chordata > Actinopteri > Cypriniformes > Leuciscidae > Pimephales > Pimephales promelas. The sequence continues at coordinate 38,773,934 of NC_142774.1, read as the reverse complement.
AACGTTGGTAGATGAGGTTATGGGATCCTAACTCTACCCCAGACCTAAACCTAACCCTAAACCTAACCCGTCACCTAACTGACGTTAAAGGTAAAGCGTCAGTTGTATGACGGCCCGGGATCGCCATCTACCGACGTTTAAGGGGGCCCTAAAAAGGCGGATATTGACGTATGGTCAAAAAACGTCCCAAGACGTCAGTTATATGACTTTTTGGGATGAGACTGTGTTACCATATGACACGTTTAAAGCAGTGGCGGCTGCTGTTCTTTCAAAGAGGGGAGCTCATTTACGGCCTACATCATAAAAAAAAAAATAAAAAAAATCTCCATTTATTCATACGTAAATTGAGCTTTCGTGGCCGGGACATAATCACAGCATGTATCCAACGACTGTCTAGTTTCGAAGCACTGAAAAAAGAAACTGTTCAAAGCAGCCCCATTGAAGTCAATGGACACTCGGCCTCAAATGCACTGTGATCCTACGGGAATGTATGAGAAGGAAATCGAGTCAGCCGACCTGCTATATGTAGCTGATTCTGAACGAGCTCGTCTTCGAGATGAACGTGTTCCAACGCATTTTTAGTTGAATAAAATGCTAACACAATATTTCGTATTTGACCGTCCGTTTATTTTTTTTTTGACATTATAGGGGAAACCGAACTTCCATAGCAGTCTTAAAGAAATCCCCACCGGTTTCAAGTAATCTCATTTAAAGTATAGTCTAAATTTAAGACGTTGCTTTTTTTATTCCAGCTTTCCTGGGTGGGCTTTAAAAAGGCTTAAGTGGCTCATTGTTATTGTTCTGACACTTGAACTGTCCACTGCATCAACGTCCTCTGTTGAAGAGCCGTGCGTTGTTTTATTCTCTTACAGTCTCTTCCCCTTTCATCTCCGTAACACTTTGAGAGGCTGTTTTTCTATGCAGACTGGCTACTTCAGCCCTCCCATTGTTAGGGCCTCGGGGTGACTTTGCAATCATTTTTATTTCTCCAGTAATTGACAAATGCTGCAGTCAGCAATGCATTCTCACTTGCTACATTTCCCACTGAGCTGAGAGAACTTGCTGGAGGTGGATATTAGTCAAAATTCAGAGCAGATAAGACACTTACTGTATCTGGGAATTCCTGTAGGAAAAACCAGGTCAAGCAAGCATGAGGTGGTCAGGTTGGTTTTTGACATATTGTTGCTGGTGCATCTCCAGTGGTTTAGCAAATACGGCCCACCAGCTTTGACATGGTCGAGCTTTGCTCTGGCTGACAGCAAGCAGTCCAACTGATCAACATTACATTTTATTCCTTTAGCAGAGTTATAAATTGCCTAATACTCTCAATGACAATTTTCAAGAGTCAGCTTGAGTAGTTCAAAAGCACAAGTTAAAGTACAGAACATTGTTTTCTAGCATTATTTATGTATTATTATTATTATTATAGTATTCATTCTTTGCCATTGACGGAAATGTCCATCTTTCTGTGTCTTCACTGTTATATTGTAGGGGGCGCTATGACATCTTCTGAAAGAGGACTGAATGTCCTGATCAAAAGATATGTGAAGAAGAAGCAGAGACAAGTGATCTCATGTAAGCAGATGCATATGTAAAATAACACAATCATCAACATTAAACAGCATATAAATCAAAACGCCTATAGCGAATGAAGTGTCGACCCAAAAAAGAATGCATGAAACTAGATTTTTTTTAAAGCCCTATTCTTTTGATATATGACGTGTTGAGATAGTCATACAAAATATTCTCAGGGTTATGAAAAATTTGAGAAAATTATGAAAAAAACGCGCTGGCAAAAAGTTACTCTTTTGAAAACAACTTTAATTTGTATAAAAGAAAATATCTGGGGACACATATGGGTCTCAAACTTTGATTTAAAGGAAAAAAAGTGTTGCATCCATCTCTGCTCTCACCTATTGGCTCAGATATAGAGACCTCTTGATGGGTTTGCCAATTGCATCACAGTTGACATAAATCTCATTGTTGACACTGCTGTCACACTTTCAAACGAGATGGCAGACGTTTAATTAACATCGATCGTTCGATATGTCGTATGATGCTTTCTGTCTTGCATTAAATCACCCTTATGCATAATGCTATTCTCTAAATGAACACATTGAACTCAACAGACACAATGTGAAATGTATTTAACTACGTCAATAAATTAGCCGTATTGTCTGTCATACACGTGGCATATTGAGCAATTATAAACTGGCTAATCTCCTCGCCGGGAAGTACGTCCCCTGGGTCTCTGTCTGTCAAACAGAAGCACCCAACACAGAGATCCAACCCAGTGAGATGAAGTCAAAGCAGCAGGTGTGTCGATTTTTGCAGTTCTCCCTGATTGATGCTCCCCATATGTGCATTAAGGAGCCAGCATCGTTTCTACTGCATTCGCAAAACAGCGACGTAATTGTAATTAACTGAAAACAGGTGAGCTCACTCAACTTGATGACGGTTTCCTGCATGGCCATGGTAGGAGTTTGTGCAGAGGTTGTTAAAAGCTGGCACGGATGTAGCAGACGCCCGCCAGGCCTTCGCTCTGCCAAACCGCCCAGGCAGCGAGTGCCAATACGCTAGTCCTTCAGTTTGTAAAACCAAATTTAAGCTCATTTAACAGTGAGTCGTTTGACATGGCAGTGCAAATGTATTAGATCCCATCCAAAAGTATGCCGTGATGGGAGGGACCTATAGGGTGCATTTGTTTGCTACTGATAATATATATATATGCATTTATATGCACACCTGATATCATGAGCAGCAACCTATTCAATGATTTTTCAGTAAAATAAAATGTGTGTGTGTGTATATGAAGAGTTCAGATGCAAAAGCCTCTAAGTGCCATTTCAAATTTTCTTATAAAATGATAATTTTTTTAAGCTTAGATATTCAAGTTCAGTAATTTCACTTGAATGACAATTAATATGTAATCTTCATTGCAATTTAAGTAAAATTACTGAATTTAAAATATACAAGCTTGATAAAAATGATCATTCTAGAAGAAAATTTCAAATGGCACTTAGAGGCTTTTGCATCTGAACTCTTCATATATATAACACCATACTAACAGTGAAAATGATTTACTTTGAAACAATTCTTCTGTTTGAAAATACTTGAAAATTTCACAAATAATTAGTCATTTTTAAGTGCAAAGAAAAAAAAAATCGGATTTCCCACCCATAACGCTCGTCTAATTGCAGAATAAAAAGTGATAACACAGCGCCACTTGTACGTTTTCTCTTCAGAATTGTTTCCATGTAAACATAGCCTGAGCGACAGTACCAGACTTTTTTTGAAAGTTATATTAAACATTTTCGTATAATAAAGAATATAAACAATATATAATCACACCTGAGTAACATGTCAACATTTGAACCGCTTTAAAGTTGTTGTTTTTTTTTTTTTTGTATTGTTTTTTACATTTGGATCATTAGATATTTGAGTAAGTTAAAACCCAATACGTTTAAAAGTGTAATTCAGCAATCCATTCGGTCGTCATTGGCATTCAATGCATTCTGGGTACAAGGCATTCGCCATCATTATTGTTATAGTTCTTGTTCTTGGTGAGCATGGGCCGTTATTGCAGCCCGTTCTCATCCCAAGGCGTCATATACGATTTTTCCAAAGCGTAGACACCCAACACATGGCACCCTTTAACGTTAATACGAGACGCAGATATATTTTGGGCAGAGGGCGCCTCCTAGTGGTCTAACCCTAACCCTACCCCAGACCTAAACCTACCCATACTCTGCGTGTAATATTGAGGCTAAAGGGTGCCATTTGCGTTGGCAAAAGCACATATGACGCCTTGGGATGAGAATGCATTGGTTATTGTTGTGGAGTCTTTCTTCAGAGAAAACTTGACACTTTCTTAAAATCTTACAGCTAAAATGCAAAGGGAACACTCATTTTTGTCTCAGACACCAAAATTATCACGTAAAAAAAAAAATCACTTTATGTTCACCCGGCTAAATGCTTCACCATCACAGATCTCTTGGGAGCATAAAGCTGGGGCAGACGCCTCCATCACTGCTCCAGCTCTTCCCCTAATGCTCCACAATCAAAGGTCTCATGGGACGCCAGAGATTTTTCCTACATCAGCGATGCAAGTTAATGAGCAAACGTGGGTGGAGAAAGAAAGAACGGGACAAGGGAAACGAAAGACGACTCCTCGTTCTCGCATGCCTCATTCCCCCTTTCACTTTCCGCCAGATAATTAGCAGGCTCTTTACACGCGGAGCCCACAGAACACTTGCTAATGTGTGCTTAAAAAGTGTCTGGCGTTGGCCAATTTTCCAGCAGACGCACTGCTCACTGCTGCTGTGCTGTAAAGAGATGCACGACATGCTAATGATGTCCAATCAATGAGAGATTGTCTCTGAGGAAAGCTGTGGTGACAGCGATGCACGCGAAAGCCGGTTTGTGGTTGAATGCTGGATGAATTATGAGCGTCAATTGTTGTTTTTTTTAGATGAATGCACGTTTAACCCTCAGAGAGCCAAGTATTGATATTGATAGATTTGCTTTTTCCCACTTAAGTGTGAAGCCATTAGTTATTTTACGCAAAATGAGACACATGAAACGTAACGTATTTTTAAAAGTCTGTGCTTTTTTTACTCGTGTTTATGCAAATGTAAAACGACTCAGTTTGGTTCCTGCACGCTACTGACATGTACAGTATTTTTGCACTCATGCTCTGGCTGAAACTACAGTATATTCACGTCAGAGCAGCGCTTTAAAACTCTCTAAAGTTTCATTACACTACTACAATTATTCCGATTATTTTTGTTTCATTCTTAATAAATAGATAAATAAAAAATAATTAAAGCATTACATTAAACATTACATAAACATAAAACATTGCATTTCATTACACTACTACAATTATTTAGATTATTTTTGTTTCATTCTTAATAAATAGATAAATTTAAAAAGAAATAATTAAAAATGGTTTATAAATGAATGACAAATTTAAGATATAGTGTTTTTTTCCTTCAATAATTAGTGATTAAGAATTGCCAAATTACTAAAAAAACAACTAAAAAAACATGTACATTAGATTTATGTATGATTTGAAGTTGAGTTAAAGCGAATAACAGTTGTGTATTCTGCAATGAATGAATTAGAAGATAAACACATTTAAATGCATACATCTCTACACATGCTGGCAATTGAGGAAAGCAAATTGTAGACCATCTGGGTCTCTTTGGAACACTCATTTCAACATACTACGACTTGGGACGTACTAATTCTATTTTCGAATACTATTTAGGACAGATAGTATGCGGATTGGGATGCAGCAATTGTCATGTTCAAGAAACCAGTTTTGAGAGCTTTGTGGCATGACGCTTTATCCTGCTGGAAGAAGCCATCAGAAGATGGGAACACTGTGGTCATAAAGGGATGGATATGGTCAGGTCGGCTGTGGCGTTTAAATGCTGCTTAAACGAGGACCAAAGTGTGCCAAGAAAACATCCAACACACCTTTACAGCATCAGCAGCCTGAACCACTGACACAAGACAGGATGGATCCATGCTTTAGTGTTTTTTACATCAGACTCCGGCCCTATCTGAATGTTGCAGCAGAAATCGAGACTCATAAGACCAGGCAAAGTTTTCCAATCTTCTATTGTCCAGTTTTGGTGAGCCTTTGTGAATTATAGCCTCAGTTTCCTGTTCTCATCTGACAGGAATCAGTGTCATCGGTTTCAAGGTTTGATGTATTGTGTTTTCAGAGATGCTCTTCTGCAGACCTTGTTTATGACAAATATATTGTTGCCTTTCTATCAGCTTGAACCAGTCTGGCCATTCTCCTCTGACCTCTGGCATCATCAAGCCATTTTCAGCCGCAGATCTGCCACTCAATGAATATTTTCTCTTTTTCAGGCCATTATCTGTAAACCCTGAGTTTCTGCCTGATTAGATATTCGTGTCAACTAGCCGTTGAACAGCTGCACCTAACAGGCCTAACAAGTGCCCGGTGAGTGTATGTTGGTTAATTGTCCAGTCAGAATGATGAAGAGCAGCAACCTTGTTTAATTTTGCTAATGGGTGTCCTTGCCAAAATGAGCGTTGCACGAGAAGTAAAATAATTATTTTAATCTTGCTACAATAGGTCCTTGAGACTTAAAGATGTTTCTGTCAGAACCACTGTTGTCAAATACGATTGACAATTAGTGGATTGGCGGTTTGGTTCTGCTCTGGGCAAGAACTCCCTCTGCATCCATGAAGCCTAGCATGGATAAGAGCAGTAACAACCACCCTTAGGGAAAACAGAACAGAAACAACATGAGATATCATTAATTCAAGATTTTAAAGTTCAACATAATTGGAGAATTTATTCTAATTCAAGGGGAATCCTGAGTGGTGAGAGGAGGAACTGGGGATGGAGGAGGGTAATTCACTCCTGAGAAACGTGATAGCTGCTTATAAGGAGCTTAACCCTCTGGGGTTGTTCGATCCAAATGGACCCAAAGAATTTTTTTTTTTTTTTTTTTTTTTTAAATCAAAGCTTCCTCGGAATGGTCCGAAATTTGGTGACTTTGTTGGTATTTGGTATTTGAACACCCAAAAAAATTGGGGACAGGATGTGAATAGTCTAAGTGGTTGTAAAAAAAATAGTCACACTTGGGGTGTTTGGGTCCAAATGGACCCGCATGGAAAATGAATGGGAAATTGGGCAAAAATGTGAAAATAGTGAGGGTTTTTTTTTTTTTTGTGCGTACAATCTATAAATCAGCCACAATCTTGAAAAAAAAAGCACAAAACAGTGAAGGGGTGAATCTATAAAACATCAAGAGTGCAAAACAGACACATCCAGACACACACACACACACACACACACACACACACACACACACACACACACAAACACACTTTCATACACAAACACACCAAAAAAAATCAGATTATACATGTGTTTTGCGTTTTTAAAATGCTTAGTTTGTCCAACAGATGGCTTCCATCTCATTTCAAAAATTGCTTTCATGAGGCCTAGGCTTGACTCTAAAATGAAATACAGCTTTAAAAAAAATGTAAAAAAAAATTCTATTATGTTCAATGGGGGAAAATTGTCATAATTATTGCATTAATACTAATTATATATTTTTTTTTTATTTCTGAAATTTTCTCAAAACACCAAAAAAGAAAAGAAAAAAATATTATAAAAAAACAGTAAAAAAAAAAAAAAAATCATAATTTTTTTATTTATTTATTTATTTATTTTTTTAAATATGAATCCCGCCCTTTGGGTCCATTTGGACCCGAACACCCCAAGTGTGACTCTGAAACGAACAACCCCAGAGGGTTAAAAATATATACGTTCACATTGAAGCCTGTATTGGGCTTTGTTTTGCCTTCTGTGATTGCGCGCCATGTCTTTCATTGTTAATCAGTTTCACCTGTTACCTGTCATAATCCCCATCACAGACATCATCACTCACTGTGTGCAGCTGTTGTCACTTACTCTCCTCATTTGTCTGTGTATATAGTCTCCCTAGTTTCAGTTCTTACTTGTTGGTTCTCGTCTTCAGTTTGCTAAGTGTCTTGTTTGTAAATAGTTTAATCCTGACACATCTTCTGAACGTTCCTCATATAGCCAAAGCTTGACATATACAGCGATAGGCATCATAATCCTATAGGTAGACATGGATCAGCTGAGAGTAAGCTGACGCGAGCTTGACTAACATGAACTGACGCTACGCAGGATAGTTACCTATTCTTATGTTGTTTTGATTCATACACGCTCATGCCGAAATATTATTATCATTCTATGCAACACGAAAGTGAAAAACATTGTCCATCTGGGGCTCTCTCTTTTCAAATATGGCTGGTGCAAAAGTCAGCAAAAGGTCCTGCATTACTCTAATGGCCATTAAATGACAAAAGCTGTCCAAAAGGACCAGCTGGCCTGTCTACTTTCTGCTCATTACCATTTTCATGAGCTCGCCTCATGCTAGATAATGGCCAAGCAACCCAAAGCAATGGCATTTTACAAAAACTACACACATTCATCATGTCGTAGTATGACTCCTGCTAAGAAAACACATGGCTTGCATGTGTAATGTTCACACATGGGGATACGATGTTAATGTGACGCACATGTTCTCTGTTCTGTATAGATACTGTAGCGCTCCCGTATCCCAGAGGCTGTGAAATGTAGTCCTTGATCTGGGTGTGAAGAACCATTCTTTCATGCTCCACCTGAGAGGCTTGTATAAACCTCAGTGTAAAGAGATTTACAGGTGGATGCACCATAAAAGAACAAGTAACTCACATGAGCTCACTTGAGACCCCAAAAACAAATCCTGGTGTCAAAGCCTGACGTTTCTCAACCAAAGGAAGTGTGTGTCGTTTTCCAGACCAAGTCAGAGGTGGGAATACTCCATATATTATATATGCGCGCAGTCTTATTGTGCATCAGTCAAACAAATGATAATAATTTTATAATATAACAGCATACCTTGTTTATATTTAGATACAAACACACACACCGTAAAAACAAATATTTTCAAGATTTGTTATCACAACATATTTTCTTTTGTCAAAATAATTTATTTAGTTGAGATAACTTATTATTTTGAGTTTCTGATGGTTAAATTAATCTACTTTATTTTATTAACTCACTTTTTCTAGTTCAATCAACTTAAAATGTTAAGGCAACCAGGTTACTTACTTTTTTAAGTTAAACCAACAATATTTTTTTTTACAGTGTAGTAATCACAACATATTTTCTTTTGTCAAATCAACTTAAATAATTTATTTAGTTCAGATAACATATCATTTAGAGTTTCTGATGGTTAAATTAATCTCCTTCATTGTATTAACTCACTTTTTTCAGTTCAATGAACTTAAAATTTCTTAAAATTTACTTAAAATTTAATAAAGCAGTGTCTAAGTGAATGTACTCAATCTTGTATTCTGCAGTGTGGTTTTCATTGCTACCGGTGTTTTCCACAAATAGCCACTGTTCTAATTTGGGAAATATTGGTTTTGCACCTTGAGACGCAGCAGACTGTAAACATTCAGTGGCATGGATTGTTGTAAGGACGAAAAGGACAGCATGAATTAATATCTCATTATGCTGCATGCCCGTTTCCCATCAATTCACTTCAAGATATTTAAGCTCTCCCGAAGAGCTATTAAAGAGACACATTTATTTCCAACACAGTGCAATTGATTTTTCACCTCATAAACAGTAAAAATGGAGCACAGAATTTATTTGTTATTTTTAGTAATGCTGAATATCACAATTTATAGACAGGACTTGAAAAGGGAAGGAATTAGGGATTAAATCCACAGTCATTAATTTTGAGATATTACAGACACAGCACACAGGTTATATGTTCAGTTACAACATACCTGCACATTTAATAAGCAAATAAACCAGAAGTTATATCAGTTTTATATCTCGAACACGACTCATTTGATCAGTGTGTCAATGTATTTGTCAAATACAAAAAAGTAAAACATATATTGTAAAACAAAATAGGCTTTCAGTCAGAGATCGACAGCAATATGGTAAACATTATACAGTGTGAAGTATTCAGTATGAGCACAGCCATTATAATTTCTTGCCAACATTGTTTGTTTCATTGTCACATACTGTAAAATCAGAAAGTAAACATTCAGGGCTAACAATTTGAGAACTTGTAAATCTGCCTCGCTCAGGTGTGCCAAAGTCACCCTAACAAGCCGCCTTCCAGACTCATTCTAGTGTAATTACACTCTCCACAGCTCCATATCTGCAGGTAACACACCTGACACCCTTTATCCTTTTCTTTCATTGGCACGGCTGCGTTAGCTGGCGAGGCTTTCCCACAGCAGACTAGTGTGATATTCTAATTGCAACAAAAAGCTAGAGGACCCAGGCTGTTCAGCGCTCAAGTGGAGATCCTCGACGAGACTCCTCAGACGTGTGTAAAGCAGACATGTCGGGTGACGGAAGAAGGCGATCCGCTCTTTAATGAACGCAGCTCCCGCGGTGAGGGAAGGATGAGGTGCTTTGAGTCTGGTCCTGGTGCAGTTATCTACACCGCATATGCTTTGAAGGGATGTAGACGACTCAGCGATTTCACACTGTTTGCATTGGAAAAGCCCAAGCCCTCATTTGACTAGCTGTATTCTGTGCCTCTTAGGAGATTTATGTTTTTTTTATTAATGATGATCACATTTTCTGTATTGTACTCTTGTCTCTTTAGTGTGAGTATTTTCACACTAAGGTTTTGGTGCAGATCTTGCTTTTCCCATTGTTTTTCCCATTTTTTATCCACATCTAATTGTAGTTCACAGAAAATTAATATTGCATTTTCATTATTTTATATTAATTGATTAATTTGTATTCAGTCACTATGATTGGGTTCTTTGAAACAATTAAATTCTTTGTAGATCTGGCTTCTTAAACAACATTGTTAGAATTGCTGCGGCCCATTGTTTGAATAGCATCTTACAGTTGATGGAGATTTGTGGGATGCACATCCAGGGCACGAAGCTCCCGTTCCACCACATCCCAAAGATGCTCTATTGGGTTGAGAACTGGTGATTTTAGTACATTGTCATGTTCAAGAAACCAATTTGAACACTGTAAAAAAATATTGGTGGTTTAACTTAAAAAAAGTAAGTAACCTGGTTGCCTTAAAATTTTTTAAGTTCATTGAACTGGAAAAAGTGAGTTAATACAATGAAGGAGAATGATTTAATCATCAGAAACTCAAAATTATATGTTATCTGAACTAAATAAATTATTTAAGTTGATTTGACAAAAGAAAAAATGTTGTGATCACTACACTGTAAAGAAATATTGTTGGTTCAATTTAAAAAAGTAAGTAACCTGGGTTGCCTTGAAATTTTAAGTTGATTGAACTTAAATTAACTTAGATTAACTTAATCATCAGAAACTCAAAATAATACGTTATCTAACCTAAATAAATTATTATAAAGTTGATTTGACAAAATGAAATATGTTGTGATAACAAATCTTGAAAATATTTTTTTTACAGTGAAATGATTCGAGCTTTGTGACATGGTGCATTTTTATCAACTAACAATAAACAATACTTCTACGGCATTTATTAATCTCAGTTAATATTAATCTTCTCATCTCTTAATAATACATTATTAAAATAAACAACTGTATCGGTTTGTGTCATTCAGTGCACCGTGAGCTAACAAGAACCAAATTTAATTAATTATGCAAAAAATATATTGCTCATTGTTTTGCATCTAAACATAAGTTGGTGCTAGAACAGTCTTCATATACTGTACATTTCCAGTCAGGACAACATGTGACGTCCACCTCGATCTGATGACACAGTGTGGAACTGGATACTCAGTCAGGACAGGAATTAAAATGCCACCTATAAAAGGTTTTAAGTACATCATGAATGTTTGTAAACCTCCCTATGATCAATGCAGGGAGGCTCAATAAACCACATGGGATCTGGTGCAGCGCTGGAGCCAGAGTTTAGTAAGCACTCAAAGCATCCACAACACACGGTTTTATGATAGCGCATGCATGGATGATCCCAGAAGAACTTTTCATTGCTCCTAGGTTTCTCAGGAAAACATAAGGGAGTTCCTAATTTGCAGTTTGATGTTTCTCCTAAAATTCCCCCAAAATAAACTCAAAGGAATTGATGCTATTGACATGGGTTAATATAGAGATATACAATTGATGTGGATAGCAGCTTAGATATGTATGTAGATATGTAATAAATTGATTTTAAATGGTTGTAATATTTCAAAACATTAACGTTTTGCTGTATTATTGATTAAGCCTTCATGAGCATAAAAGACCTTAAAATGACTGAGCTTGTTCTAGAAAGCAACTCTGATAATTTGGTCTTTGATAAGGAATTTTATCATACTGAAATATATGACTTTTGACCTTGCCAGAGTCTCAGACATTGCTGAAAATTACAGATGCATTAGGAGAGAATAGTCAAGGAGAAATTAATAGGATATTTGATCAGATGAGGAAAAGGTTGATAAAAGAAAAGTTTCACTCAAAATGATTTTACTCACCCGGTGTCATTCCAAACCACTATGACTTGCTTTCTTCAGTGGAGCACAAAAGAAGATGACACATGACAGTCTCAGTCGCTATTTTTCCACCTTTTTTGCCAGTGATTTGCTGTAAATCTCGTTTTGTGTAGCACAGGTTTGGAACGACACGACAGTGAGTACAATGATGATGGAAGTAACATTTTTAGGTCAGCTTTTCTTTGAAGTGATTGTTATGAAATGCATTTGCCTGGTTTTTATTTATTTAGCATAATGATAAACAGCGTTCATGGAGGCGTATTCATTGTGTCTGTCCTCAGATGACTAGATAAGAGATAATGTGCGTTTTTCACAGATAAGAAAACAGCTTTGAGTCGTGATACGAAACGAGCTTTTATCCTGACTTCATTAATATTCTACTATACGATATCAATCTGACTTTATATTGCTCTCACAAAAATGATAGCAGTCGCCGAATCATATACATTCATTCCCGAAGGCGTAGGCAATCTCAGACGTTTTAACTCAAACAATCCACTTATACATTGGACGCAGTGTAAAAAGCATTAAATATGTAATATAAGTGCATGAAAACAGATTCAAAAGCTATGGTGAATTGCAACTTTGCATTTGATTTGTAAATTGCGATACAAATGGACGGCCTTGGCCTGCTGTGCTTCGCAGCACACGAGTATTTCCATGAAACCGACCCTGTTTATTTGGTGTGTGTGTGTGTGTGTTAGTCAAGTTCAAAGGCATTAGCTATAACTTCCTATATACTGACATGATGCAAACAAAGCCAACTTAATATGCTCAGACCGCCTGTTGAATCCTAAATGAAGGCTATGAAATAGATATGCAAATTATGTTTGGTAAGTGTGAACATTCAGTTCAGATGCATTTTAATGAAGTTTACGAGGAGGACGCAGCTACAACTTTAACAGCCTGTGGCTATCAGATGCTTCTGTAACAAGCATTGTAAAAGAGCCTATTTTTTTTAGAACAGACTTGCATTTTCTCATCATGATCATAATAATTCATTTTTGCATACACATTCACTACTGTTTAAAGGTATACTGCATTTGAAAAAAAGTATCTTCTGCTCACCAATGCTGTTTTATTTGATCAAGAAAATACAGTATAGGCAACACTATCTCACGACCAATTCGTACGAATTTGGACGCATGATTAAAAAGTGTCTAATTCGTACTAATTCGTACGATTTGTCTAAACCCACGTGATGGTTAGGTTTAGGGGCGGGGTAAGAGGTAGGTCATTCGTACGAATTCATACGAATTGGCCAATTCGTAAAATATGTACGATTTAGCAAAATCGTATTAATTCGTACAAGTGAGGTCATATGAATTGTTACGAATTAGCCACTTTTTAATCGACTTGGTCGTGAGATCGGGTTGGTATAGGCAGTGAAATTGTTAAACCATAATTACAGTTTAAAACACCTTTTTTTTCTATGTGAATATATATTTAAAAATGTAATTTCTTCATGTGCTGCAAAGCTGAAATTTCAGCAGCATTACTCCAGTCCTCAGTGTCATGATCCTTCAGAAATCATTCTAATATGCAGATTGTCTGTTCAATAATCATTTCTCATTAATCTAGAGAATAGTTGTGCTGTTTTAGGTCCTGTTTACCCCTGGTATTAAAGGGATAGTTCCCTTTGAAGGTAATTGTTGGTATGTTTTATCTTACCTCAAGGGCATCCGAGATGTAGGTGTCTTTGTTTCCACAGTAGTTTCAATTTTGATGTTTTTAGGTCAAACCGTTCTTGTCTGTCAGTCAATTAATGAGCATGCACAGAGAAGTCCAAATTAAAAAAAGAATTAATGACTCTTAAATGTAAGTATTGATGGCCTAAGACACGAAACAAGCGGTTTGTGTGAGAAAAAACATTTTTACCTCTTGTAACCACAACCACGTCCAAGTGATCGGAGTTGCGGGTGTTGTGGTTACAAGAGGTAAAAATGATATAAATACTGTCCGTTTTCTCACACAAACCGCTCATTTCATGTCTTTGGCCAACCCGGTCTCATCCCAAGATGTCATATAACTGACGTTTTGGGACGTCTTTTGACCATACGTCAATATTCGCCTTTTTAGGGCCCCCTTAAACGTCGGTAGATGAGGTTATGGGATCCTAACTCTACCCCATACCTAAACCTAACCCTAAACCTATAACCCGTCACCTAACTGACGTTAAAGGTAAAGCGTCAGTTGTATGACGGCCCGGGATCGCCATCTACCGACGTTTAAGGGGGCCCTAAAAAGGCGGATATTGACGTATGGTCAAAATACGTCCCAAAACGTCAGTTATATGACTTTTTGGGATGAGACTGTGTTACTTTGGCCATCAATGTGTACATAAAAATATCAAAATTGAAACTACTGTGGAAACATACCAAAAAATAATTTCAAAGTGTACTATCCCTTTAAGATGCGCTTTGGTTGATCAGATCACAAGTGGTCAGCACTAAATACAGGTTTGAACAGGGTCTAAAACGTTTTGAGCTTCTTTCAAACACTTCCAGAGGTAGTCAAAACCACATTCAATCAGATTGCCTACATAGTGTAAATGTTCATGTGGTCAAATGTGTTCAAACAGCCACAAAAGTCCGCCTACTGCTCTAACGCGTAAACATTATGGGAAGAGCGCTAGCCAGACGGGATTTAAACTTTGTCGGCTGAAGACCCAAGTTTGGTTTGAAGATGAAAAACGTACCAAGCACAATGTTCTCTAACCATTCACTCACAGCATTTAGTGTCGTCTTGCGTCTGTCAGAGCAGAAACGAAAGCTGCGGTTCTCTGTGATCTCCAGGCATGTTCATGTGTCAGTTGTGCAAGCATATTTTGTCCATTAGATTGAAGACCTGGAAAAAAAAACATACCTTTACCCACTTTTAGACTCCAAGAAATCAGGACAGAAGTGGTTGAAAGTGGACAAAAGTGACAGAATAAAACACCAGGTGTAAACATGAATGTGTCTCCCTTGTCTACTTGTGATCCGATCCAGGTGTAAACAGGGCCTTAATGTTGTGGAAACCTTGATACAATGTTGCATGATTCTTTGATGAATAATTTGACGTTTTATTTGAAATTGGAACTGAATAAAGTATTAAAAACTTACTGACCACAAACTTTTGAACAGAAGTGCATGCTCAAATCGAACTGTATGGACCGACTCATCTGCACAATGAGAAATACAAATGCACAGAAGAAAAAAATATTAAATTATATAGCACAGAGACGTATATCTATGTTAAACCCTCCTGACATTTTGTCATTGTGTTTACCCAACAAGTGGAGCGGGAACTTTCCGGGTCTGACAATTGTATTTTCCTATTGTCAGAAGTGGTTTTGCTTTAGAGGTAAGTTGATGCCTCCATCCAGTTGAAGAATTCAGTTGCATTTATTCACAGGCACGCTATACAGCATATGCCAAGACAACCCACACTTTGAGTATTTATTTGCTATAGTATAGTGTTACCCTGACATTCACATTATCATCCGGGTGGATCACTTTTACATGAGGAGTTTGGAAACAGTACATGTTTTATCACTTAAAAAAAAAAAAAAAAAAATATTACCATTAAAACATTAATACTTTTATTCGACATGATTTCATTTAAAAAAAATAGAAAACAAACGTTTACATTGTTGCAAAAGACTTATATTTCAAATAAATGTTGTTTTGAACCTTCTATTCCTCATACAGTAAGAATCAGCAACATTTATAATACTATTACTACCATACCACTTCTAATAATAAATGTTTCTAGAGCATCAAATCAGCATATTAGAATGATTTCTGATGGACACAGAAGACTAGAGTAATTATGCTGAACATTCAGCTTTGATCACAGGAATAAATTACTTTTTAAAATATATTAATATATAAAATCCAGACCTTTTTATGAACATAATCACCATTTCTCAGCAAGAAATTCTCTTGCGTTTCTTTATTTTCACGATTCCCCCCCAAAAAATGTTCATGAACAAAATGTTCAGACTGGTCATTACTTTCCTAACCATCATGATTACTTCTTGTACTCCGGGGCGACCTGTAAGAAAAGCACCAGGTGAGATCTGGGTGCTGGTGGATGTTTCGCTAGAGCTCAGCTGGTGGTTTGTTGATTCAGTTAACTACTGTGAGTCTCTCTGACTCCCTACTGAGTCTGTCCAATTAGTCAAGACTGTGATTATGTTAATTGGCTGTTTCTAGTAAGGCCTGGCACTCGTGACTGTGGGTGCCTCACATTAATGATGGTGATTCATCACCCTTTTTACATTCCCCTATACAGTATACTGTAAAAGAAATGTTACTTGTCGCCTGTCATTGTGTGATTTTATCTACATCCAGTGGAGTCTATCCGCAAGTTGTGCTCAAAACTCAAATTAGAAATTACATTTTGCATGAAAAAAAAAAAAGTTATAGGGTAGGCAAATATAAGCCTTGGCTTCAGCCTACTCCTTTTTTTTTTTTTCTTTTTTTTTTTTTCATTGTAAATTTACCAGAAAAAAATACAATAAACTAATCAAAATCAAATCAAAATCAATTGTAGGCCTATGCTTTTTTTTTTTTTTTTTTTTTTTTTTTTTGTAATTCTTATTTTCAGTTGTGCTTATTAGATTCTCATGAATGTATATTTTTAACACAAAGTACTGTCATACTATGTTTTTCTTTTAAATCAGCATTAATTTCAACATACATTTTTTTTTAACATTCTTTATAGTATCAAAATAATAGGATAATGCAATGTAATCATCATCATCCCAATTTTCTTAACTTTTTTTAAGTCGTGCATTTGTGCGAGTTCTCTTTCTCCCTGTAATTTATTCTGTAATATGTGGGATGTGTTTTGGCAAATGAAGCTGGTCTCACTGATGTGAAATGACTGATTGCCGTCTGATTCATGGCTTTTGAGCAGGAAAATCACAGATGAGTGAGGCTTCTCAGCTCCGGGATCCCTTACTGATCTGCCATCCCCAATGTGATAGTCAATTTATCCCACTGTAAAAAGAATTAAATGTTTTTGTATGCGTGACTTAACATGATGGCTCTTGTAATCTGTATTAACTCTTCATCTGCCTTGTGACAATATGTACATGAAAATGAAGCTGATTGTTCACTTGGTAAATGACATTAGCATTAGTATGAGTCTTCAAGAATCTCGATATTCCTGGTCCTAGTATTTGGAAATGGAAGAAAATATTACCCTTTTATTAAGTGCTGTTGGTATTTGTCCATTTTTCAGGCATTTAAAAATGAACAGGTCCTACATTGCAGCAAAAAAAAAAAAAAAAAAAAAAAAAAAACGCATTTTACAATGTACACATAATTACACAAAAGACTGCATACTAAACATTTTTATGAAAGAATTAACTAATCCCATTAAATTGCAACTGGCATAATCAAATAAAACCTTACTGTACAAAATAAAACCATTGATAAGTATAAAATGTAATGCAATGAATTGAAGCGTCAAATGAGACGTTTCGGTTATAGGTTTAAGTCTGGGGTAGGGTTAGGGTTAGACCACTAGGAGGCGCCTTCTGGCCCATATTTATCTGCGTTGATGCTAAAGGGTGCCATGTGTGTTGGATGTTTACACTTAAAGCGTCAGTATATGACGCCTTGGGATGAGAACAGGCTCGTATGGACACAGTATTGAGACTGTACAGTTTAGTAGCATTGTTCACTGATTTCTACAACTAAATGTTTGTTATAATATTTATGCGTTTGTGTTTTTAATAACTTTTATCATTTTTATTTATGATTTTTACGAAAGGGTAGAGCAAAGAATATCACATTTGACATATTCCCTCCTTTAATTATGCATAACAATGTTTTTTTTTTTTTTTTTTTTTAAATCAAGAGAAAGTTTTGTAAGGTTGATTCTGCATTCTGTCAGTCCAGATGCAATCAGCGAATTGAAGAATGTAGACGTGTCCTGCTGACAAGGCGTCTTCATTTTCTGCTGAGTTGAAACTCTGACGTCTGGTAGCTTTCCAAGCAAATCTATCTTTGTTCATGCTAATTTGTTAGCTGCAAATCTGACTCCCAACAAATTGTTAAGGATTAGCCAATTGTGCCCAACCTTAAAGCCTGGCCACTGCAAGTGTCCCACCAATACTGATCCTCAATCAAGTGCGTGTACTCTACACGTGTCCCTGATGTATTTATTCTGCATCACACTAGTCTGTTGTTCAAGTACTTAACAAGTGGTTGAGCTCTCTTAAGGTTTGGGTATGTAACCGTGGGGTAAATATTATTTTTTTAAATAAATACATTACATTATATTGAGCTTATTTCTCCAAAATTTAAAAACTAAAAGTCATTTCTGGCTACTCCACACATGATTATAACTTATTTTTACGATCAGCGCAATGCATGATGGTATGCAGGGCTTGGGTTAGTGACCATCGGTTGTACACTACTTTTCAAAATGCATTCTGAAATACATTGAGTGGACTATATAAGGTATAAATAATCATCACTATTCATTCGGACAGCACTACAAAATGGCGAGCTCACCATATAGTCCACTATATAGTGAGAAGTGGGTGATTTTAGACATAGTACTTGTCTGTGCAAGCATCCAACCCTATTGCGAGTTCCTTTGTGCATATCAAAATCGTGAACATGACACAGGACAGATCCTGCAGAGAGTTATTCAGAAATGCAAAGCGTGTTCTTGTGCCACAGATGCGGACTATTTTTCAGAGTTTTGACTTACACACACACAAGTACTATGTAATTAAAAGTAAATCGAACTATGATAAGGTTTGGAGAATTGCTATGGAAAGATACATACCTATACAGTAAGTTAGTATTGTGAGTTTTTCTATCTAACCATGCCATTTAGTTTTAGCTAATCTTTGCACTGGACAGTCTGCTAAACAAATAGATGAGCTGTATTCTTAAACTACATAGGCAGTACTTCAGGTTTCAAAACGTTTAAGGTGCCAAAAAAAAAAAAAAGCATTATATATTTAATGTTAATTTTCTATTTTGAATAAATGATAGTATAGTTTTATTGTATTATGGTACAATAAAATTTATTTATGTGGATAGCATTGTGCTGTTAACTCAACATTACAGTGTCAAACTCTATTAGATGGCAATGGCAAGGTTACTTTTGGTGCTACTTTTTAGGATGATATGACATGTTACACAATGAAATACTCTAAAACAACCTCTGAGGGACATTACTGGTGCATCAGTTTCAATTAGGATGATTTCAAAATTGATTATCTTCATGATGAGGGAAAAAAAAAACTCTTGAGAAGCACAACATAATGAGACTTGTTTTCAGAAAATATGAGACTCTAGATCACAAAACCAGTCACAAGTTGCATGAGTATATTCGTGGCAATAGCCAAAAATACATTGGATGGGCCAAAATTCTACATTTTTAATTTATGCCCAAAACATCAGGATATTAAAGATCATGTTCCACGAAGATATTTAGTACATTTCTAACCGTAATTATATATAACGTTATTTTTTATGGGTGAACGCAGCTCAATTGTGAACATAAATGGACAACATTGAAGCCGTTTTTTTGCACCCTTAGATTCCAAATTTTCAACAGTTTTTATCTCAGCCAAATATTGTCAAATCCTAATAAACCATACATCAATGGAAATCAGCTTCCAGATGATGTATAAATCTCAATTTAAAAAAATAAAATAAAAAATACCCATGTGGTCCAGGGTCACATTTAATCCGAATGAAGTTCATTTTCTTAGCAGACTTGCAAGTTATTTCTTTAAGCACTAAATTTGAAAATGAAATGAAAAAAAAAAAAATGAAAATGAAATGATTTTTGCAGTGCATGATTTGGTTGAAATGCCGATAAATGCATTTTATGTTTTTAAAGTAAGTACACTGTAAATATATATATATATATATATATATATATATATATATATATATATATATATATATATATATATATATATATATATAACCAGATTACATAATTTTTAAGTTAAACCAACTATATATATATATATATATATATATATATAGTTGGTTTAACTTAAAAATTATGTAATCTGGTTGCCTTAAAATTTTAAGTTCATTGAAATGGAAAAATTGAGTTAATACAATGAAAGAGATTGATTTAATCATCAGAAACTCAAAATATTATGTTATCTGAACTACATAAATTAAGTTGATTTGACAAAAGACAAAAATGTGATTACATATCATGAAAATATATTTTTTACAGTGTATCAGATAAAAAAAAAAGTTAAATTTATCTGCCTGTCCATTGGTACACAATTAAATTAATTTAATATTAATGTATTTTCTGTTGTCGAAAGGCTGCAATATGGTTCCTTAATGGCAGCACAATGCAGAAATGTTAAGATGTCTATAAACAAAAGTATTTTTGAAATATTCCTTGCACGTAAACAATCAGATTAGATTTAATCATGAATCTTAACAAAACATTTAATACATTGCTGTTTGGTGATCTCTTGTTCTATAGTATATTTTGGTTGTACATAAAAAAAAATCGTACAATTTAATAATAATCTAATAAATACAGTTTAGTTTTTCAGTTTAGTTGTGGTTTCTGAAAAAAATAAAATAAAAAAATAACCTAATTGCCATTGAAATACAGTGTTAATGAAGCACCGTTTACAGCAAATATAGCCAGATTCATTTTGTCAGGATCCTTAATAACCATCCATAACAGAATGGTTTTAGGTGAAGCATCACTAGTGCAGCGTTTCTGGTGTGAGACTGAGCTGTAATAGATCTATAAAATCAGGTTGTTCTGCTGTCATCACTATAAGGCCTTGCTTCAGTGATTATTCCCTGCAAACGCCAGTGGAACGCAATATTATCATCCATTAACTCTCCATTTTTACTTTTTTTTATGATTATCACTGAATTTAATAAATGTAAAACTCCCCTTGACTGGACCTCGAGCGACGTACATGTAAACCCATCAACAAATCAACAGTCAAATGCATTGCAGCTGTGGGAAGGAGAAAAGTAGGGGATCAATAGGCGACTCCGTGTGTGTCTTCTAACCTGTTTTTCCTGAGTGATGTGAATCTTTCTCCTCAGTGACTGATGGCATCGATTGCCTATGAGATTAACCCACCTGGAAGTAAAGGGTGAAATTACTCTCTCACCAGTGTGCGCTTCTAGACAAGAGCTGGTGGGGAAAAAAAAATAACCCAAGCATGATTCCAAGATCGTATTTATTCTTTCTTTGTTTACCAAGATTTTAATTTGCTGGCCTCTTTCTTGGCTAACATAAACTAAAGGAATGTTTCATTCCATGTTAATTACAAATGAAGCTCTCTAAACAGGATTTGTGGCATAATATCATTCCCCAACTAAAAATAATTGAGTTGAACAGCAAAAAAAAAAAAAAAAAAAAATCTGTTTTACTTGTTTTTTCAGCCTGTTTTATAATTATTTAAAATAAGTAAACATTTTATATTGGGACACCTGACCATTACACCAACATGGATTAGATTGCATTCTGAATACATGCTGCTATATTCTCATGGAAAAGCTTTCCACAGCATTTTGGAGTGTTTCTGTGGGACTTCTTACCAGTCTTTGACAATGTTCCTCCATTGGAGCATTTTTGGCATTCAGGCAATGATGTTGGACAAGAAGAGCTCCATTCCAGTTCATCTCGATGGGGTTGAGGTCAGAGCTCAACATTTCCCTAAAATGTTCCCACAAATTTGGAAGCATAATGTGGCAAGCAGGGCGGGCCCGAGAGCTGAAGAAAGAAAGACATAGATATCTTGGATGACATGGGGGTGAGTAAATTGTCAGCAATTTTTTTTTTTTTTTTTTCAAAGTGAACTACTCCTTTAAGCTTTTAACTTCCATTTTATGCAGTCCGGGGTACTAAATTAATTAAACATAAACTTTTTAAACATTATTAAACATAAAAATGAGCACTTGGTTAAGCTGCCAACAGCAATAAACTGAAGAAATTCCTGGAAAGTATGTTTTGAGCTCCAGCTATCTGAAAAGAATGGCAGTGCCTTGAATTTTATGCATAAGACTGAACAAAGAAAATGAATATGGCTTGGAGCTCTTCATTTTAAATACTTCCCATAAAAGGTATGTGTTATCATTTTGAGGACAAACCCCCCCAAGCTTCACCCTCATCGGAAAGTGTATTTAGGATAAAAGCGCCCATCTGTTTTCAATGTGATTTTTGGGCAGCTTTGTCACCTACACACTCATTAAACTTAATACAAAATACGATCATTGCGACAGTGTTATGTGATGTGACCATTTTCATAGGTTAAACTTTATATTATCAGAAAAAAAAAAATGCTGATTTGACCAGAAACCCTAGTGAGTCAGGAGAGTCTTACGTTCAAAAAAAAAAAAAAAAGAGATTATATTATTATATATAATTTATTTTAAAAAATTACAAGTTCTGTGGTAATTTTATTCCACAAAAGCGAATAACCTTGAACGTTCCTTTAAGGAAATCTTTCACTCGAATGACTTTAATAATAGTGTGACAGAAAAAGAGAAAGACTTCAATCTAAATGCCATTTTATCAAGAGCATCTTTGAGATTTTGAGATCATACCTCAGTGATATCTACAGAAAGTCAGTGATTCGAAAGAGAACGTCTATGATAGAGCAACAGTGTCTGATGTTATAATCAGTGAATCACACTGACAAGTGAAAATGAAAGGGTTGGAGCCGAACTGCTGGCTTGGGTAGAGAACGACTTCCTTAAGGGCATTTCATTTCACAGGCACGATGTGTGATTGGATTGCTGCAAAGATCTTGAATGAGGTTGCTGTAATGTATGCAAATGAAAAGACTTCTTTTGACTAATATTAAAGGGAAGCGAAATTATAATGCAACTACCAAGGTTTGTTGTTGGTGCTTTTTTTAAAAAAAATTGCAGTATGTTTAAATATATATTTTTAATAGAAAATAGAAACATTTTTGGTGAATATGATGATGTGAAGGTAAAGTCAATGTGCTCTTTAAAGGTGATATGTAACTTTTCTTCTAAAACAAATCCTTTTTTTTATTGCCTGTGAGTGAATGGGTTGTAATCACATAGGCTATTACAACGATTCACTTGTCAGGTTTTTTCTATATAGAACCTTAAAAGGTTCTATCAGCGCTACGTATTTGGAACCCCTAAAAGGTTCTATACACTCTTAAAAAAAAGGGTTCCTCTGGGTTCTATATAGAACCCTGGGGTTCCATACTTGGCCAATAGAACATTTTACCAAAAAAATAGAACCATTTTGGAGTTCCATATATGAAGCGGGTGATGGAACCATTTCTGGTTCTAAATAGAACCATTTCTTCTAAGAGTGTATTTCTATGTGAAGTCTATGGGAAAATCCATTGTATGTGACTATTATCCTGGCTGTAACGTGCAAGCTGAACATTTTCTTTAACACCCATATCTCATATAATCACACATCGTCTTAACAATTGGATTTTATCAGCGCATCATCTTGACTGTGCAATTAAGTCCCATCATCATCAGAGGTGAGAGCAAGTTATGAAATAATAGGCAGATGAAATGACATCTCGTTCATCTTGTTCGGCTCAACCACGCTAATATGAATCTGTGTCGACTCGGAGGTGGGTGAGATTCTCTGACAACAAAGTATAAACGATTTTATTATCATTTTATTTAATCAATTTGGTAAATCATCCTACTTAAGCGCTACATGCTGTCATCAACAATAAAGTGTCATGCACAAACACTGTTTGTCTTTTAAAAGTGTTACTGTTTTTCATGTGGATTTTCAATCAAGACAAATATTTTATGCTATGACTTATGGAATTGTTTTACAATTTGTTATGGGTTAGTCATGGAAAATGGGGTTTAACTCTTTCCCTGTCAGCGTTTTTGACCATTTTCACACAAATTTCATGGCACCCAGAATACATGTTTGTATGAATAACATACAATATATCAAAGGAAAAACAAAGTCCTTCTCTTGGCAATTAAGTGAGGGTTAGGTTAGACACCACATTGTCTTTGCAAGAAAACTGTTGATTATGGAAAACCATTTTACAAGCTGTTTTTCGTTTTTCTAATGCACCAACCTTGATGTTGAAGTCTATTTGGAGAGTTCATTAAAGCGAAATAATCTTTTAATTATTTCAAGAAAAAAAAAACTGTTGAGAATCAGGGTCGACATCAAGTGAAGGAACCATGTGAAGGCCTCCTTTAACAGCCATGTGTATTATGTAGTAGAATGCACCATACTGTGAGTCTATTCAAGTAGTACTAAAAGGGGGCTCTGCTCTTACAGACCGGCAGTGAAATATATTCATTATTTCCCAATAGGAAAGAAACAAGAAAGCAATGAATAATTTCTCTGCACGACCTTGAAGAGCGCAAGAGCACACTAGCAGAACCGACCACGGTAGAGCAAACGCAGAGGGACTCAACCAGGTATATACAAAAGAGTAGGGGTTGTTCACCCTTGTGATGCCCTCCTCTCCCTTTTGCCCTCATCTTTTGCTTTTATTTTTTTCATTTTTTTAGTTCTCTGGCAGGAGGTGGTATCCGCTCGAGACCCGAGTCTAGCCATTGTACTTGAATTCATTATGTGTTCGTCACGTGTGTGGTAGTTGTCAGGATTTATCCTTAGCCATGTCAGTCAAGTATTGACCTTCTGCGTTCAGTCCACATTTGGGATTGACTCTGATACAAATGTTAGGATGAAGTGCTACCAGAGGAGTCCATTGCTCTACAGTGCATGGACACATAAATAAAACATGCATCACAGAGGTCAGCAGGGGTGTTTGCTTTTATTGCTGCACACTAAAATTGTTTTTGAATTTTGTGATGCAATTTCTCATCATGCTCTTACTGTGAAATCCTAAGAGTCATGAACAAGGACTAAAAACAAATCCTTTTTATAGTAGTGCAAATGTTTCATGCCTTATGCCGCCTTTAAAGGTTGATTAAGTGAAATGTCGTTTGTCCAACTTAGGTCAAATTAAGTATTATATGATATGTTTTATATATTATATGCATACGATCAGGTTTACTATTAACTATTTGTTTGTTTGTGCATGCCTGTTATTCAGATTTGGGACTGGAATGCTTTTCTTTTTTCCAAATTAAAAAAAAAAAAAATTCCAACAATAAAGATAAAAATCAATTGACAAAATGCAGAACATTGATCAGGGGCTAGCTAGTTTTTACATAAAACATGCTAGCATGCATTTCCCATTCATTTATAAATAAATAAATGTAATAGTTTAAATTAATAATAACAATAATAGTAATAATAATAATAAATAGTTGTTTGTTTGAATGCGTCTGTTTTTGATTTTGATAACTTGGTAAATGCACTGCAGTGTCTAAACTAAAACAATGCAAAGGCTTGGTTATCATCACATGTGGATTTGTACATTATCGGTTTGTGTTTGATCAGAAAACCTCAGCTTTTGTTGTAAATATTAAATTAATGTTACTCAACAAGTAGTTATAACCATTCAACTTGTGTCAAGATGATTTACGACCCTATGATTGACAGGTGGGCGGGGCAAACCTTTGTGATGTAGTGAAGTTGACAGTTAGTGTGCCCTTTGAAATAAAGATCATCATTTGTCTTTAATCTGTACATAATCGATGACTAAATGAACTGTAATACAAAAGTAAATAGGGCAAAACTAACTGTCAACTTGATCGATCGCCAGGGCAAATCCCTACATCACAGGGGGAATCCCGGAAGAGCAAAGCTTAGCTCCACCCACCTGTCAATCATAGGGTCATAAATCATCTTGACACAAGCTGAATGGTTATAACTACTTGCACAGATTTGTATCACGAGTTACTTTTCTTAATGCAACACACACATTAGCAGTATGTTACTGTTACATTCGAGAACACATTATTTACACATAATTACAGCACTGAAAATATTTCTCCATATTATTGTTCTAGCTATTCCCATATTCCGCAGCATCCAAATATGTGATGACATTCACGATAAACAGGGCTTTATGGAATTCCCCGAAGTGAGATTAAAACAGCCACAAAAAGATGCTTCAGTTGCACAGTGTGTGGAAATACAACACCACAGCAACACTGAGCTGTTATGACACTGAGCTCCATTAATAATTTACAACAGCAATATGCCCATTAATTACAATGGAGAAGCAATGAAAAGCTGCGAAAGAAAGAGGCAAATAAACTGAATAATTGAACCACATAAACTTCATTCAGATGGGACTAGTTTTTCCTGAAGAAGTTTGGTTTAAAAAATAGTTTAAAAAAATGAAGGTACACTGTAATATATATATATATATATATATATATATATATATATATATATGATAAATAAGTTATAACAACATATGTTTTTAAATTGTTTTAAAATTGCAGAGTTAACGCTATGCGAACCCGGCCTAAATTTCTACGTTTCTTTTTTTGATCCGGGCCAAAAGAACCAAGAGAACTGAACTTCAAGTTTGAACACATAAAATAATCATGATTGTCCCATATAGTGAAAAGACTAATTAAATAAGTAAGTAATTATTGCTCAAAACATCATAAAAATAAAAATCCATCCATATCAACACATTCTCATCCCAAAAAGTCATATAACTGACGTCTTGGGACGTCTTTTGACCATACGTCAATATTCGCCTTTTTAGGGCCCCCTTAAACGTCGCTAGATGGCGATCCCGGGCCGTCATACAACTGACGCTTTACCTTTAACGTCGGTTAGGTGACGGGTTAGGTTTAGGTCTGGGGTAGAGTTAGGATCCCATAACCTCATCTACCGACGTTTAAGGGGGCCCTAAAAAGGCGAATATTGACGTATGGTCAAAAGACGTCCCAAAACGTCAGTTATATGACTTTTTGGGGTGAGACTGCGCTGTCCATATAGTACTTTATTAAGAGTTTAACAAATGATGTAGCCCTATCCAGGTTCACCTATTCTAAAAAAGTTGTGGAAGTGTCTGGACTGACTTGTTATCAGAGGCCTTAACTCGCACTGTGAACGACTCTGCTGCGTACACCGCGCACCCTTCTCCGTGACCCACAGTTATCTCTCCAGTCAGCTATCAGTCTATAATGAATTGAGTTGTTTCTCAGTCAGAGCGTTTTGTATGATTCAGTGCCTCTGCCCTCCGCGTGCCCCGAGTCTCCGAAGGACACGAGATAGTCGAAGCCCATCACCACGTCACCATGGGCTACTTATCTCTTTATGAGAAACGCTGACACAGGGACCCTTCATTCCCAGAAGTTGGAGATTGCAAAGAGACTTACAAAATGCACTGTGAATAGCAGACTTTTCGAGAGGGGTAGCCAAAATATTGTTGAATTGTTTGGAAAGCAAGTCATTTTTGCCATGACATAAGGAAGCTGATCTTTATCAGTTGGTGTGTGTGTGTGTGTAAGGGCTCTTGCTGCTGCAGCAATGCATCTTGATTACAACATTAGCCTTGCACGTCATATTTGCACACAGCAAACAAACTGACTGCTTTTGTCAGCAGAAATACTTCCATCAAAGCAAAATGCATGAAGTCTTGTTAATGTGTGTTGTCGCAACATGTATTTAATGCCAAATGTCAAATATTAATGCTAATACAACCACTTGAAAACGGTATTAGAATAAATATTTATATATAGACACCTACAT
Source organism: Pimephales promelas (assembly GCF_988280905.1). Classification (NCBI taxonomy): domain Eukaryota; kingdom Metazoa; phylum Chordata; class Actinopteri; order Cypriniformes; family Leuciscidae; genus Pimephales; species Pimephales promelas. Next base: position 38,746,271 of record NC_142774.1, on the reverse strand, counting down.
CTTGGATGCCTAAAACATATCAAAAATTTATTTCAAAGTGAACTATCCCTTAAGGCCTTTTTACGTGTGTTTTAGCCGGGTTTTCGCCTGGAAGACTCTATAGAAATCTGTTACCCTGTTGTACGAAGTTCAACTGAGAGAACGTGCATTCACAGACACCAGAATGAACAGTAATGTTCATCAGGCAGTAATTCAGTTCACGTTCTCCCAAGTGAATAAAGTACTGTTATTTTGTTTTATTTTTATTATTTTGTTTGGCACAGAGACAGATGAGAAACGTTCTTGCCTTGTTGAAGGGCGCAAATAATGCATGCTTTGATGTTTTAATTGAAATGCATTTTGTTAATATGTTTTATTATGCAAAATCCTTGTTGGAATTATAAAATGATGTACATGAGATAGCAACAGCTTAAATATTTTGTCATTTTTTTGTCATTTATAAGTGAAGGCTGTAATTAGTCAACCTCGGCACAGTGTTCTGACTAGGCTGTCAGTCAGAATGAATACAACAACACCTCCATGACATGTTGCAGCCCACAGAAAACATGTTTCACACCTGCCCATGGTACAGAATGTGCCCAAAACTGTGCCCATACAGATGCCAACCGAAAGCTGACGATGGCTCAATGAGAGATCAGAGAGGGATACATTTATTATCTTTTCTATTTAAAGTTCCCCTATTATTCTTTTTTCAAATATTACCTGTCATGCAGTGTGATTACAACAGACTGGGCCATCTGACCAATCAGAGCAGAGCCATCCAAGAGAGTCTGAATCTTTAAACAAACTGTTTTTGACCTTGAATTCATGTAAAAATGCTGTAGGAGACCTCCAAAACAAAATTAAGAAACTTTAATCGGGGCACTTTATGAGCAAAGGAATGATGTAAGCATAGATAACAAAACTGTTACAGGCTGAAACAATGTTTGACCTTTTTTCTTGTCCTCCTGAGAAGAAACCGCAGAAAGTCCGATATTTCAGTATGAATCAAATTAGACCAATTGATATGACCTTTTAGCTTTATAGTAATTGTACGTCAAAAAAAGTTTAGTTCACCCAAAGAATATCCAGGAAGTCTCCACTTTTTGATCATTTTCTTCTGGATTTTGACAGTTAATTCTCATAGGTACAACATTTCAGGAGGAACATGAAAGACAAAGTTGATACTGCAAAAAAAGACTCCTTCAATAATCCTCTGATCTGAGCAATATAATCCTCTGGGTTGTTGTATTAGAGAATAATCTCATAAAGTTACATTAAGAAAGGGTTGCAAAAGAAGAACTCTATAAATGCCATCTATTCATGTGTTTTGTAAATACAACATCATGTGCATGAAGCTTATTTAATCCCTCATAAAAATGCAAGCGGGAAATAAATGATCCTGAAAATGTCTTTGCCCAGATAACAGTGTCAATGCTGTGTAAGAGCGCGGGCATGTTGCTAAAGCGTGTTCTTCGATGGCACCTGCAAGACTTACTATTCCTCTGCTAATATATACTGCCACATCCAGCCCTGTGAAACACACTGAATGTCCTGAATAATACATCGCCGCCTCTTATACCCCTGACTTTAAGTGCTACCGACGGTTTAGACAGATGATGTCGTCCTAAAACGAGGAAACATAATCAACTTTTTTCCTTTTTTTTTTTTTTCAGGGCTAAATTTTGATATAGCTTCCCTTCCCATCAGGTCTTATTCCATCAGATGGCTCCCGCAGTGTTGGCCCCTCCCAGGCCTGTTGGGCTTCAAAGGGCCGCACACACAGGACAGCTAGCTCACCATGTCTGACTTCATCACGTCTGCACTCTCACGGCTCCACATGCCTCCATTCATTTAGGAGGAAAAGTGACTTGCATAAAAAAGGGGGGAGGGGGGGTTATTTTAGGATTCGGTCACAGAACCATGGTTTACCTTTAGTGAATCTTGAATGAAAAACTGTCAAACATAATAAATATAATATCCTTTATATCTCACATACAAATTGTAATAGTTCTGGAGATTTTGAGGAGATTTTGTTATGTTTTGTGTATGTATCAAGTTAATATACTATAATATATTATAATATTTGTGTGACTATCAAATATAAAATAGAGCAGACCATTTTCTGATGTGTATTTTTAGTTAAAAAAAACAACAACATTTGTCTAAAATAAACTGTACAAATATTTTCTATTTTGGATCCATCATGCCTTGTTACCACTGTGCAGGCTGGTGGTGGTGGTGTAATGGTGGGGTGTCGATGGTGTTTCTGACCATGTTCATCCCTTTATGGCCACCCATCCTCTGATGGCTACTTCCAGCTGGATAATGCATCATGTCACAAATCTTGAATCATTTCAAATTGGTTTCTTGAACATGACAATGAGTTGACTGTACTAAAATGGCCCCCACAGTCTCCAGATCTCAACCCAATAGAGCATCTTTGGGATGTGGTGGAACGGGAGCTTCGTGCCCTGGATGTGCATCCCACAAATCTCCATCAACTGCAAGATACAATCCTATCAATATGGGCCAACATTTCAGCCCGTTCTCATCCTTTAACGTCATATAGAACGCTATATGCAAAAACGGCGCTATACTACGCACATGGCACCCTTTATCGTTAATGTAACACGCGAACCCAAGACGTTATAAATCCTTTAGGGTGAATATGACACGCACACCCTACCCCACACCTAAACTTAGCCCTCACAGCGCGTGTTATATTAACGATAACGGGTGCCATGTGCGTAGTATAGCGCCGTTTTGTCATATAGCGTTCTATATGACGTTAAAGGATGAGAATGCGTTGAACATTTCTGCTTTCAGCACCTTGTTGAATCAACGCCACGTATAATTAAGGCAGTTCTGAAGGCGAAAGGGGGTTGAACATTAGTATGGTGTTCCTAATAATCCTTTAGGTGAGTGTATATTTATGTTACGTTTTGTGTATTTTTTATTAAAACATTATAATGCAAATATACTGTAAGATTATACTATCTAAAAATAAAATATTTAAATATATTACAAATATAATATTAATAATATTAAATATAACATATTTTTGCTTACAATCATCTAAATTTTCTATTGTAATTTTGTAAAAATAAAATAAACATTAAAAATAAATTATATAAAACATCAAAAATTAAATGAGAATATATATATATATATATATATATATATATATATATATATGCAGAGATATAATCAGAATATAGAGATTTACTAGTATAATTGCAAGTAACTAACCCTAAACCAAACCCTAATTACTAAATAAACAACTATTTCATTTAAAAAAAAAAGTGAAACCCATTTCTTTTTTTATCCATCACATAATTTGTTCCATGGTCATAAGATACACAAGATTTTTTTCCCCAAAAGCATAGAATCGAATGTTATCCAAATAACAGTTTTTGAGAGTCCCAGAGTCTCACGAGATAATATGAGGGTCACGCTGGATGATCATGAAGAGAATGAGAAAATAATCAATCAAGAGACGTGAACATACTTGCCTCGGCGCGAACGTCACAGCTAGACTGACACACTCGGTTATGTCATGATAAGGCATGACTGAATTTAGCACATCTGTTTCCATGGCAGTTCAATCATGGCTAATTCCATTTCAGTGGGACGCTTTCCACCAGTCAGTTATCCTTCATAACTGTCTCGCAAGGTCATGCTATTCCATTCGTCATCATCTGCCTGAGCTAAACAGCTCATGTCTGCCAAACTGACTGCATATTGTCATGATGATCACGACAACCTCTTGCCAACAAGGCTGAGTTAGTCAGAGGACAGCTTAGTTTATTATTTTGATCTTTTTTTTTTTAAGTTCGATCGTGTCTAACACAGCATGGTTCGCTTTGTCTAGAACTAGATTCACTGGAGTTTTTTACTAACAACTGAACTCTGCACACTTGCTAAAACACTTTAAAATGCTCAATAAAACCATTTTCCCTTCAGACCGGCCAATTATTGTAGAGACCTGCATGACACTAAAATTGAATTGGCCTCACAATAAACAGGCATCAATCATATTTCTCAGTCTGAAAACCCTCAGGCACACTTAAGATTTCAAAAGCAACATGAAACTAAATTGAGATTTTCTGAAGAAAATATTTAGCTCAATGTTCAAAACTTCCTTTCATACCAAAAGTAGTCTCTCGTAGACAGACTTTCAGACGGGCAGAAGCTCTGGACTGCATGCGTAACAGCTTTCATTGGCAAAGGACCGCCCAGAGGCCGTCAACTGACATGTAAAGCAACCAATCACTGTTTGTTTTGAAAATGTGAAAATGTAATATATATATATATATATATATATATATATATATATATATATATATGACTAAATTAATCTCCTTCATTGTATTAACTCACTTTTTCCAGTTCAATCAACTTAAAATTTTAAGGCAACCCAGGTTACTGACTTTTTTAAGTTAAACCATCAATATTTTTTTTTCTTTTGTCAAATCAACTTAAATAACTTATTTAGTTCAGATAATATATAATTTTTAGTTTCTGATGATTAAATCATTCTCCTTCATTTATTAACTCACTTTTCCAGTTCAATGAACTTAAAATTTTAAGGCAACCAGGTTACTTAGGTTAAGTTAAACCATCAATATTTTTTTACAGTGTAGATATATATATAGATATGTGTGTGAGTGTGTGTTTTTAGAGAGAGAGAAAAACAGAACCCTAAGTGCAAGCAATTATAGTAATAGTGTTGTTTTCTTCAGCAAACACAAGTAACACATCTCTTTTGTTTGTGTCACATGTCACTGCGTCACATAAGCAATCAATGCGTTTCTCAAGGATTTTTGTTTCTCAATATTTTTCAACATGGACACAGGACAGCGACATGTCAGGGTCCTGATTTGACCACATCTCCCTCTCAATATGCTTTTCAGTGAAATTCATTTGAGAACTGAAACGAATCTTATTTCACAACATGCACACATAAACAATCCCAGCAGAAAACAATCACTTTTGGCCTGGATCCTTTAAAATCTCTTCTGAGGATAGTGATGGCCAGTTTCATGCATCTTTCAATCGGCCTGAACATTATTTCCTCGGTGGGGGAGAGTATAATGGGAGGCACATCAGTTCTAATCAGTTGATACACGTTGTCTGATTGGGCATTATAAAGCCTGGCCGGATGTAGGCCGATTATTTATTTATTTATTTATTTTTTTTATATGAAATTTAGATTTTTTTTATGAGAGAGAGAGAGAGAGAGAGAGAGAGAGAGAGAGAGCTGGCATTTACAATCAAACTCTGACATCTGTCATGGGTCCCCCGAGGCACTTGTCTGTTATGATTATCAGTCATATTCTGATCATTTGCATGATGTCGTTTGTCCTGACGATGTGCCAGACAGTATGCGTGTAGGCACTGGTGTCAGCAATGATCCCAACATTTCAAGTGGGAAGAGTATATGATGTGTAGCTTGCAGAAAAGATGTACGCATCTTTTGAAGGATGTATACATGATCAGAGACGCATGGAAAATAGAGTCTGGCATTCGAGTAGAATGACTAATACTATACATTACATTTTTGATACTTATATAAACACAAATAAATAAATAAACCAGTTTAAACCAGAAGTTTATACACTCAAAAATAACTTTGGTTAAAAATTTACAGAAATATTGAAATGCATGTTGGGTTAAACAAACTAACAAATGTAACCAGTTGTACTCGACCCTCTATGAGCGGGATTCGAACAGGCGTCTCGGGCATGGGAGGCGGGAGAGCTTTGGTCTTGTTGGATGAGGGGAAGGAGTTTTAAGCTCTCTTAAGTTCTTTTAATACAAAATAGCAAGAAAATCCAGTTTTCCGTGACATGTCCCTTTGAAAAATGCTTAAAATGTCATATCATTCCTCATTAAAATGTATTTACCGAAATTACCATGACCAGCACCAACAGTATAGTGCCTGTGGCTTCAGATCTCTGAGACGGAAGATGATCTAAAGTAAATCTAAAGCAGCTCTTCTCAAAGTATGAAATATTAAAGGTCACGTTGATTTTACACTCTCCAAAGTGGCAAATGAGGCATAATATATCAGGACAGAACAATATAAACAAAGTACAGCGGTTCAAAAATTGCTACGGGAAAGGTCATATACAATCGCAGTTGAATGGACGTTGCTGAGTTGTTAGTAAATGAATGTGTTCTATAAAGCATCACGTTAAATTTAGTGTCAAGTTTGAGTTCAGACTTATGATAAAACTTGTATTTGCCTTCATTATATTGGTTTGAACATGCATATAAACAGATTTAGTTTTAGTTCTTAGGGACGTGACACCAAGCCGACGGTTTGCTGTCAGACAGCGTCGGGTTTACAATGAGCAGTGGTTATGTTTTTTTTTTAGGCGTCTACCCTATCTCACGACCAATTCGTACGAATTCGTACGAGTGATTCAAAAGTGGCTGATTTTTCTAAACCCACGTGACGGTTATGTTTAGGGGTGGGGTCAGGGGTAGGTCATTCGTACGTATTCATCCGAATTGGCTAATTCGTAAAATATGTACGATTTAGCAAAATTGTACTTATTCGTACGAGTGAGGTCGTACGAATTGTTACGAATTAGCCACCTCGTAAAATTCGTACGAATTCCCGTGAGATCGGATTGGTGTTACACACTTTTGACTCAAAAGTGGCTCAAAACATTCAGCTTGTTTTAAATCGGTGTTGGGGTCGTCGGTGAGATAGGCCGCTCTGATTGGCTGTCAGTCAGTCCACGAGAATAAAAAGGGAAAGCGATGAAAAGGACCAAAGAAATCAAGACGCAGAGACAGAAAGCTGTTCTATATTTACATAATCTTACCTATTCCAATAAGCAAATATACATTATTGAGAATAAGCGTCAAAATTTGATCGTATCATCTCGTATAGTGAGTCATAGTGGGCGACACCCTACGTCGCGTCTGCGATGCTTCACGACACCACAACAAAAAGACTAGCAGGTTTAATTTTAACGGTCGTCCACGACGGTTCCGTCACATGTATGAGGTTGACCAATAGGAGCACAGAAGCTTTTCCGTACACATCTTTCAAAAATGGCGAAACGAAAGAGACGATGGTGCTAACGTTAAAACTAAAAGTAAAAATATATATATAAAAAAACAATATTTTACCTCAAGTTCTCTTTGGAGGATTGACAGCCCATAATTTCCTCTTCGAGCAATCCAGGAACGTGTCCATTGTCGGGTTTTCTTTCTTTTTTTTTTCTTTTTTTCTGAACACAGGACAGCCAATACAACACTCACCACTTCATCCATTGTTTGTTTACGTTCATTTCCGGAAGTCACTCGCTACTAGTTTTGCCTTCTCGATGACATCATGCGCTCCGTTAAAGACGGCATGCGATGAGATGACTGGTCAGGAAGCAACGTGTAGTCTGACATATCTTGTCCACGACACGACAAGATTTTAGGAGTCAAAATTGCGTAATCTGACACAGTGACTATCGTAACAGGCAACAAAAAATGTATAAACTGAAGCAGGCATAAGTCGTAATATTTCTGAATAGGTTTAAAGGATTAGTTCACTTTTCAAAAAACTTTTGCTGATAATTTACTCTCCCCCATGTCATCCAAGATGTCCGTGTCTTTCTTTCTTCAGTCGAAAAGAAATTAAGGTTTTTAATAAAAACGTTCCAGGATTTTTCTCCATATAATGGACTTCAGTGGGAACCAAACGGTTCAAGGTCCAAAAGAAACTTTCAGTACAAACTGCAAACTTGTTCAAAGGGCTTTAAACGATTCCAGACGATGAATAAGGGTCTTATCAAGCGAAACGATCGCTCATTTAAAAAAAAAAAATAACAAAGTTTAAGTTTTATTAGATCAAACGTTCGCCTTGCTCTGTTCTCTGGTGCACGTTCGTGACTCTCCTGTCCGAACTCGTTCAACAAAATGAACAAATCTTTTTCCTAATCAATTCGTTCGTTTTTATCGCCGAAAGAACCAAATGACTCGAAAAACGATTTGTTCATTTTGATGCACGAGTTCGAACAGGAGTGCGTCACAGAACAGAGCAAAGCGAGCGTTTGAGCTTATAAAACTTAAACGTTTTTTTCAAAAGTGAACTATCCCTTTAATAAAGTGCTTTTCTTCCATGATGTGAAGATAACATTCATGTAGCCTATTGTGGAATCACTGTTCTCAGTCGTACACATTATTAAAATGTTGTTAATTTGACAAGAACGTTTCTTTAATCAGACAACATTAGACAAGAAAGTGTTTTAGCAGTGTTGTAGTCGAGGAAATTACATCTTTAAGAATAAAAAAAACTGCACATCAAGATAAAAAATATTCATCTGTTTGTTTTTTCACTATTTTCAGACTTCATTATTGTGTAAAATAAAACATAAAAAATCATTTTAATATATGAATAAACAAGAGGTGCATAGAATTACCTCGCTAATAATATGAGCATGTAAAATTCATGTTTTCACTTGTTCGTTAACCCAAAACGTCCCATCACAGCGAGGAAAAGCGCTCTGTTTCCAGTGAGCTCATCATTAAATGTCACCAATCTATCACTGACGAGCTTCCTTAAGGCAGAGCGGGCGAAGCTTCTGCGGCCCAGCTGCAACTCAGCCGCCGTTTTTCTTCCTCTCGACCGATCCATACCTTTCCGGATGAGGGGAAGGTGGGCCTGATTAAGTGGCTAAGTGATAGCTGACACTGCACGTCCCGCTATAGGGCCCTCTCCATCCACTCCACATCCACTCACAGTCTACAGGATCAGACGCAGATACATTACCAGTGCATCAGCTGTCAGAGCCGTGTGCTTGTTTATAAACCAAACATATTGATCATGCATTGCGGCAGATGCTATCACGATGGCCAAGAGGGGGTGGTGGGATAAAAAGGGATTGTTCAAAAGGGTGTAGGTGACATGTTGGCCTTTGCTTTGACTCAATGGTCCATATTGAAGCTTATTCTAGTCAAGAACGGCCCATTTAGATAAAAAGAGACCAACCCAAGTTTGTTTTATTTTTAGTGGTCATTTATGAGCAGGTTCATGTGAAATATGTGATTGTAGACCAGAGAGAGAGAGAGAGAGAGAGAGAGAGAGAGAGACGCATATAATGTTATAGTTTGATTAAGCATTCTGGAGGGAAATAAAAATGGAGAAGGAGAGATGCCTCCTACGGTGTGGCTTTTGGCTTCGGGTGGTATTGTGTTGCTGTTTTATGGTGGAAGCAGATGAATTAGAATTAGAAAACATCCGTCTTTTGCTCTCTCTCACCTTTGTAAGCAGCTACGGTTTAATACCGACTAACTGCGGGTTTTTCCTCTAGAAAAACAATGTGTGGGCTGAAAAAGAACCAAGTATTCCCTCTTTCGCACAAGTCCTGATTGTTGTGTGAATCTGATGCTCTGTGAAGTTTGACAAAGGATGTCAGAGGTTGAGATAGAGCAGAGTTGTTTCTTTGCATATGGTGCCAAATGGTACTGGTGCAAACGTATAAATTGTGTGTTTAAGTGACAACAAATTTAATTAAGCAAACACTCAAATGTCCCTCTTTATTTGTGGACAGTAATAGGCTAATAATTTTACCAGGAAAATAGTTGAGCCTCATTTGCATAGGAAAAATGCTTGTTTGTGATGGAAAAAAAAAAAATGGGTGACACTTTATTCGGATGACTGCAGGTTTGCTGTGTTTATTTTAAAGGCTGCAATTTTTCAAAACATTTTGTGAATTAAATATGACTAATAATTGTATCTACTACACTCTTAAAAAAATCAGGGTTGTTTTAACCCAATTTTGGGTAAAACATGGACAAACCCATTGGGTTAAATTTTTAAATTAAATTTTAAACCCAATGGCTGGGTTTGTCCATATCTTACCCAAAATTGGGTTAAACCAACCCAGCATTTTTTAGAGTGTATTATTAGTAAACAAGACAAATTACGATTAATCTACTATACACTGTAACAAATATTGATGGTTTAACTTAAAAGAGTAAGTAACCTGGTTGCCTTAAAATTTTAAGTTGATTGAACTGGAAAAAAGTGAGTTAATACAATGAAGGAGATTAATTTAACCATCAGAAACTCAAAATAAGAAGTTAGCTCAACTAAATAAATTATTAAAAAGTTGATTTGACAAAAGAAAATATGTTGTGATAACAAATCTTGAAAATATTTTTTACAGTGTATGAAATAGGCTAAAAATAATATTTAGAAATGGAAAATATATTTTCAATATACAGTACAACTGTAAAATTACAATATAAATATGCATGGCTGTCTTGATTAATTTTGATGTAAAAATCATCTAGCAGTTTGGCGGACAACTAAAGGAAGCCATTAAAGAGGACCTATGCCCCTTTTCACAAAATATAATACAAGTCTCTGGTGTCCCCAGAATGTGTCTGTGAAGTTTCAGCTGAAAAATCACAGATCATGAGTCATAGCATTTAAAATATGAGTGCCGAAGTTACGACGTCACTCTGTGGGCTAAAACGCAGAAGTGAGTTAGCATTTTAGCATTTTCCCGGTTCCCTCGCTCTAAAGTCTATAGGTTTTTGCAACACTATCTCACGACCAATTCGTACGAATTCGACGCATGATTAAAAAGTGGCTAATTCGTACTAATTCGTACGACCTCACTCGTACTAATTCGTACGATTTGTCTAAACCCACGTGATGGTTAGGTTTAGGGGCGGGGTCAGGGGTAGGTCATTCGTACGAATTCATACGAATTGGCCAATTCGTAAAATATGTACGATTGAGGTGAGGTGAGGTCACTACGACGAGTGAGGTCGTATGAATTGTTACGAATTAGCCACTTTTTATTCATTCGGCGAATTAGTACGACTTGGTCGTGAGATCGGGTTGGTTTTTGCTAAATCGCCTGAAATAAGGTCTGTGGTGAACAAAGCCTCTAAATGTTTTCACGTTTTGATCTATGACATAGAACATAAAGTTATAACCTGCTTATTGTGTCTGCTTGTGTTTTTAAAAAAAAAACTTTATATAGGCTTCAAAATGTATACATTTTGGATTAACTTGTAAAAATTATCTTCATAGACAAAATGTGTAATGGTCACAACTCTTTGTTGAACACATATCTTTTTTTTTTTTTTTTTTTGTGATTCTCTAAAAGGCTATGGGGGAAATGCACTGCTTTTCGATCGAGGGAACCCATACGCCGCTAGCTTCCGAGTTTTCCTACAAAGTGACGTCATCACTTCGGCACTCTATTTGGATAAGAGCAAAAACACAGCTTTTAGTGTGTGTGTGTCTCTTTAAATGCAAATGCTCTGCTGCACCTGGAGTCTTCACAGCTCATGCTTCAGAAAAATTAGAGAATCTCACGCAGCCAAAATGTCTGAAATTATTAGTAGTGTTTGTTCAGCCTTACACGTTCAACCCGGAGTCAGACACTGATGAAGAGACTCAAGTTGCAACTTTTTGAATGCAACTGGACGTTTCTGAATGGTTTGTGGATACATTTATACTCCTCTAAGTTAAACCAAGTTGATTCAACTCGATCGATCGATTCAAATTGACTCGCATGCAAATCTAAAATTCTTTCAGAAACAACTTTTGTGCAAATCCAGCGCAAAATGCAGACCGGTGTAAATTAATTTGCCAACTTTCTACGGCACATTTCCTTCATAATTCAAATTAAACCACGGTGTGCCCAGTGGCTCAGATGCCAGGAGTCAATGGTGACTCTTTTGTTCACTGGTACATCAAACAACAGTGTCATGTGGTGGAAGGTGAACCCAGGCGCAGACAGCATTCAGTGACACGAAGTTTATTAGAAACAGAAAACAGAGAAAACAAAACCCACGAGGGGTCAAAACATGAACACCAAAAAAAATAAGACTAGGACTCATGAATAACTAAACTAGAACAAAAGGCGAACATACTGTAGCACAGGACCTTCTCTCAGGACAAAATAGTAGACAAATACACACAGGGCAGAACAATGCTCGACAGAGAATCTCACAGTGTTTCACACACTATCACAGATACAACGATGTACGTCACACAATGAACCGACACAGCAAAACATCAGGGCTGCATTGCACAGCGTTTTTTAAACAGAAATGGTAATGCCTTGAACACACTGTTCTGATGACTCAAGAGTTGCAACTATGGCAGCTGAGAAGGCCGTTTTTTGTGAATAATTTCCGGAGCATGATGAAGTCGGTATAAATATCTGTTTAAAGGAGTAGTTCACTTTTGAAAAAACTTTTGCTGATAATTTACTCACCCCCATGTCATCCAAGATGTCCATGTCTTTCTTTCTTCAGTCGAAAAGAAATTAAGGTTTTGGATGAAAACATTCCAGCATTTTTCTCCATATAATGGACTTCAATGGGGTCCAAACGGTTCAAGCTCCAAAAGACAGTTTCAGTGCAAACTACAAACTGTTCAAAGGGCTTTAAACGATTCCAGACGATGAATAATGGTCTTATCAAACGAAATGATCGCTCATTTAATAAATAAATAAATAACAACGTTTAAGTTTTATAAGCTCAAATGCTCGCCTCGCTCTGTTCTGTGATGCGCGTTCGCGACTCTCCTGTTCGAACTCGTTCGTCAAAATGAACGATCTTTTTCCGAGTCATTTGGTCATTCAACGAATGATTTCGTTCATTTTGACAAACGCTCGTGTGAACCGAACCACTCTGAGACACCAAAAACATCAGATCACAAGTTTCCCGTGTGTCAAAGAGCACGCTTCACTGGCTCTGAAGCAGTAGTGTTCGATGCTGAAGAGTTTTACAGCTTGATATCAATAAAGGTTTATTACGGGAAGGAAATATATATATAGCTGGAGCGCTGTTAAAAAACAACGATGCATGAAAAGGCACATTGATTTAACCCAGAGTCCTGACGACTGTCTCGCATTATCTTTCCCCATCATTTATTGTTCATCTAGTCACAGCCTCTCCACTCCAATCCAACACTTCCCCTCAAACTCTGACCTTCACTCGAGAAACAGGCCCAGATTGCCATTAAACTAAGTTCTGCAGTCTCTTTAAGTAATATCCAGCCACGATGGCAGCCAGATTGATGGGCCGGAGTTAGCTGCTGAGATATTTTGGAGGTTATCTGATGGTGTACAATTTAATTAGGGCTTCATTGATGGAAGATGTAGACAGCACAGACAAACTGCCTGAAGAACTACGTATAGCACAGAGATGAGGGCGAAGGGGCATATCCTGTGTGTCTGTCAATATGCCAACAAACCAGACAGGTTTTGTCTTCCCGTTTCGACTCTGGATAGGAATTGTGTGTGCTACTATAACATGCACAGTCTATTTCTATACTGATATCTCTAGCTATAGTGTGACCAATCCATTTGAAAACATCTCAATCAAATGTCAAGGGTTAAGGCCTTGAGTTTTATATCTACTGGGAATAATCAGCGTTATTTAGCAGTTGCATATTACATCCGCCCGTACGCTATCTATTATTATCTAAGTCTTAAAGGGATAGTTCACTTTGAAATTAATTTTTGATATGTTTTATCTTACCTCAAGGGCATCCAAGATGTAGGTGTCTTTGTTTCCGCAGTATTTTCAATTTTGATATTTTTAGGTCAAACCGTTCTTGTCTGTCAGTCATATAATGGAGGTATATGGTCACCACCTTTGTTGATATTCAAATTGCTATTCATCATATTTATTTATCCACTTCGTGAAGTAGACATAGGGGAACTTTAAATTAAGAGCTAATTTGATGTGCATCGGATGCATATTATACAAGAAGTAAAGCACACATGCAGTGTGATGGCGAGTCGTCTGTGTATAAATCGGCATCATGTTGTCAACTTATATCCATCTTGCTGGACAGCAGCCAGACAGAAACACCAGCCTGTTCTCAACCCAAGGCGTCATATACTGACACTTTTGCCAATGCGTATATATCCAACGCACATGGCAGCCTTTAGCGTCAATATGAGATGCAGATATATATGGGCCAGAAGGCGCCTCCTAGTGGTCTAACCCTAACCCTACCCCAGACCTAAACCTACCCATAACAGAAGCGTGTTATATTGACCCTATTGGATGCCCTCTTCAGACTGAAACGCAAGCCCATTGTCCTAGTTAGGTGAGTTCCTTTAAATATATATTTATATATAAAAAATGGGGGGGAAAACTCATGACATTCTGTGCACAACCATGACTCTGGCTGTGACTAAACTGTGATCTCAGGCAAACTGTGACCACCCTATCAGCAGAGCAGCGCGGGCGACAGCACACACACCAACGACATTCAGGCAGGACATTTATCCTCACAACACTGCATTCAATTGTGAAACAGGCACACTGCAAGCTATTGAAGCTTTTGTAATCACTCTGCCATTGAATATCACCCAGTAAATGATTGTCCATCAGGCAGACATCAACTCTGAACACATACACATCCTTAAAATGAATGCAATATTGTTGAAATTAGTCATTCAAGTTATGAATCACGATCAGATATTAATGATGTAATTTACAGTAGTATATACGAACCTGTTTCATGATTTCAGATTCAATCATTATTTTTATCATCTGAAAGTAATTGATATAATCCCAAAATTAATTATATTTTCTTTCTTTTTTTATCTGTTCTCAGGCATTTGATAATTACCCTGGAAAAAAATCCCTTGAAGTTTCATGCAAAACATTACAAAGAAAAAAAAAAAGATGTAATAATATTAAGCACATCAAATGAAAATTATTTATAATAGAAATATCCCCAGGTCAGGTGTTGTAAAAAAAAATAAAAAAATAAAAAAGAATTTAATACACTGTAAAAATAAAAATATGTATTGTTGGTTTAACTAAAATTAAGTAACCTGTCTGCCTTAAGTTCATTGAAATGGAAAAAAAATAGCTAATATGGAGATTGATTTAATCATCAGAAACTCAAAATATGTTGTTATATTTAAATTATTTAAGTTGATTTGACAAAAGAAAAAATGTTGTGATTACAAATCATGAATATATATATATATATATATATATATATATATATATATTTTTTTTTTTTTTTTTTTTTACAGTGTATTGTATTTCTGAACATACCTGGAGATTATTATATAATGTGCAGTTTATTTAAAAAAAAAAGTTATACAAATCACTTTACTTTGTAAAGATTATTAAATTTGCACTTTTAAGTATTTTACGTTGTCCTGCATCATCATTTAAAAGCCATTGCAAGTGTAGCTACATAAAATAATCCAATTATTTGTGGGTTACAGGAATAAAGTAAATAGTATTATTCAGATGGGCATCTCAGCAGGTCCAATTCTTAATCTCACGTATCATCATTTTTATTGCATTGCTCCATGAAATAAAATGTACCCTTGTGAGATAATTTTACGTATGAACTGTTTCCAATCCCAACACAAATTATTTCTCCTTGTGTAAAATTGCAAGTCTGGCACCTGTTGTGACACAACAGAAACAATTAATACCAGCTATTAAAGTAATCAAATGACTCATGGGGTTGTACGAACGCATCAACTCGCGAACACACCTCTCCATCATACAGACGTTTAAATATTGTCTAATGGACATGTAAATGATTTGTTCGATGTCCTTTTATTGTGCATATGTTATCTGCAACTAATGGAGGTCCTAATGAAACATAGCATACACATATGCATTAGTTAATGGTTTCCTGAGAAGTGAAAGTGCTGGATAAATATGAGGCTTTGGTGAAGCCACAGCTAATTGAAAAGGGTTGGCAAAGAAAGTCTAAAACATAATGAATCAAGACAATGGCCAAAAGTAATTACAGCTATGGAAGAGAATCATTACTGGAGTTCAGCTGAGGTGTTGAACACAAAGCTAAAATACATGCCTTGATTAGCTTTAGTTCACACCTTATTTCGACATACAGTATGCACACATTACAGTATAACGCAGATTCCATATAACAACTTCATATGAGATCTGTTTTATACTTGACAATAGAGCTTTTGTGATAATCTCAAGAAACACAACACATTTATATTTTAATCAGAGGTGTATTGTTGTTGCTGCATGGCACAAATGAACTAAACACAACGAAATGTCTACATTTGCATCTTTATTGAAAACATTCATACTACATCAGTTCAAATCGATGAATAATGTTTTGGCATATATTTAGTTATTATATATGGACCGTTCATATAGCATATGCACTAAATAAATAAAAAATTTTTTTCTTCAATTTTGCTCAATTTTAACTCGTATCATGGTTAACAGAAAAGAGCACATGTAATCAGGCTCTAAAAGGTTTCTTTGAGGTCTGCCTCGCTCCATTTGTTCAGCAAATTTAGCTTTTGTCAGCTTTTTCCAGCAATGTATAAAATGCATGCAAAAAAAATAAATAAAAAAAAATTCTGCCATATAAATGGCACGAGAAATGACATTCGTGGTAAAGATACGCACTTTCATTAGACTGTGTTGGACATACTGACCTCTGGGTCAACAACAACCAAAGAATATTGATCTTAACCCAAATGAAAATGTTATAGATTGCTCAATTTTAACTCGTATTATGGTTAACAGAAAAGAGCACATGTAATCAGGCTCTAAAAGGTTTCTTTGAGGTCTGCCTCGCTCCATTTCTTCAGTAAACCTTTAGCTTTTGTCTGTTATTGCTTTTTCCAGTAATGTATAAAATGCATTTTAAAAGAAAAATGTAATGCTTTTCTCTGCAAAAATCCCTGAAAACATTTTCTAAGGTGTTCTGAGTGAGGCCTGTCTGTCCATCCATGCATCTATCCATCTTTTTATTTTAGTTTTACAACAACAACGCTGACTCTTGTGCATCTTGAGCACCAACACATCTCTTCTCTATCTGTGATAATGCCTGTAATACTGATAGTGACTAAAGTACATTAAAGATGGCAATTTCCATAACACCAGGAAGTATTATCTTAAGTGACACAATGTTATTTAATTAACGAGTCCAATCTAGGTGCAAGTTCATCTTTCAAAACTTAATTAACTGAGAGCGGCTTCTGCTTTTTTTCCCTTCATAACAACATAATCTCAGGAACATGGAAAAAAAAATGCAACCGGTTTCTAGAAATAGCTCATCCTTATGGTAAGTTTATGGAATAGTTTTAATACCAACAAGCACTGCTAGGAAGATTTAATTATTGAAATTATATATTTTTAAATGTATAAATAAACACCAAAACCAGTTCTTATTTATGTGTGATTCATGTAGAAATAAGTGTTCACTTTCATAAAGGAAATATCTAAATCATGACCCAGACATGAAGTCAATAACGTCCTATCACGTCTTGTGTTCTACTTAGCTATTTATAGTCCGTTTTCTCCTCGGTTTGGTGTCCCTTGATATTTCTAACATGAGCCGTAGCGTTAGATTGACCTTTCGATGGCACTGGCAGGTTTCCAGATGCTTGTCAGCCTTGTTCTACTTTCCCTACAGATAGACTCGCCACAGCCTCTTTCAGCTTGTTCTCGGATGTCTAGAATTCTGTCTGGCAACCATGACCTCGAGTCCCTGAACGGCCAGATGAGTGTGGAGACTGAGAGAGAGAGAGGGGAAGGTTGAGGAAGCTGTGTTTAGTTACAAGAAGCACAGATTGGCATATAGCCAGAATGTGTGCTTATTTCATTTATTTATTCATCATTTTTATACTGTACTTTTGCACAAGGGGACAGTGCCCAGAGGGTGATAGTTAGGATATGGCCATGCACACACAGCTCTGTTCTAAAACCTGCCGCACTGCCTACCCAGATAGCATTTTAAGGCAATAGAAGAATGCTTCAGATACAAAAGTGTGCTACTTTTAAAAATGTTGGTTCTAAACTAATATATATATATGAAGAGTTCAGATGCAACAACCCGGTCTCATCCCAAATCGTCATATAACTGACGTTTTGGGACGTCTTTTGACCATACGTCAATATTCGCCTTTTTAGGGCCCCCTTAAACGTCGGTAGATGAGGTTATGGGATCCTAACTCTACCCCATACCTAAACCTAACCCTAAACCTAACCCGTCACCTAACTGACGTTAAAGGTAAAGCGTCAGTTGTATGACGGCCCGGGATCGCCATCTACCGACGTTTAAGGGGGCCCTAAAAAGGCGGATATTGACGTATGGTCAAAATACGTCCCAAAACGTCAGTTATATGACGATTTGGGATGAGACTGTGTTAGATGCAAAAGCCTCTAAGTGCCATTTGAAATTTTCTTTTAGAATGATGATTTTTATCAAGCTTGTATGCTTAAGTTCAGTGATTTCACTTAAATGGCAATGATAATTACCTATTAATTGTTATTTAAGTGAAATTACTGAACTTAAATATACAAGTTTGATAAAAATCATCATTAAAGAAGAAAATTTCAAATGGCATTTAGAGGCTTTTGCATCTGAACTCTTCATATATATATATATATATATATATATATATATATATATTAATATACTCGTGGTACGTGAAAATGATAACTGTGTCATGCTGAAACTAGTAAAATCACGTGTTGTCAGTGCTGTCAAACGATTAAAATGTTTATTCTCGATTAATCACATTAATGTGACAGTAAACTCCCGATTAATCTCAATTAATCACACATTTTTATCTATTCTAAATGTCTCTTGATTTCTTTTTGTCCCATTTTTTTTTTCTTCTCATTTTAATGCTCTTATCAATGTGAAAAGTGAATCGGCTTGCTTTGTGCAATGTTTTTTTTTTTTTTTTTTTTTTTAATTGAAAATTTAAAAAATTTTTAATTGGCATATACTGTGTATTTCACACTAACATTCTCACTTGGAGCAAATAATGTAACACAATGTAACACTGTCCATCAATAAAAAGGTGAAAGAAATACTGACGAGGTCCTGATATTGACGAGGGGGTGGAGAATTCGCATCAGCTGTTTGTGTGTGTGTGTGTGTGTGTGTGTACTTGGCTATCATCAAGTGGTATTTCAGACTGGACGTGCTGCGATGATGAGAGTTCAGTTCACAACGACAAAACACAGATCACTTTGGTCTTGTCAATGGAACCATTTGGCAACTTTTAAAAGTATCCATCCAACTTTTAAAGGCATCCATTTTGGCGTCTTGTGCTCGTCATCCACTCAAAACATAACATTAACCAACTATTTGGCCGGCTCGCCAGCACAAACAAGTGTGTGCGGCCGCGGCGTGCTTGTTGTTCCTGTTGTTTCCGCAAGCAACAAAACGCCCTCGCGCAACAAAAGCCATTGAAATGAATGGATTTCATAGCGTATGCCACATCCAGTTGCAAAAGCAAGTGAAAAAAAAAAACCTGCAAAGTTTGCTAGGCCTAAAAGGCCATTAATCGCGCGTTAAAAAAATTGACGCCGTTAAAATGGGTTTGCATTAACGCCGTTAATAATGCGTTGTAATATACATTATAATATATATAGTTTCAGCCTGACACAGTTATCATTTTCACGTCCTTCTCCACATTGTTTAAATAGCAAATGCATTTGCTCCCATTTCTTCTGGTCTGAAAACAAGGTGTGTTCAGGCGCAGAGCTGGGCAGTAAAGGAGTACATTTACTTAAGTACAGTACTTAAGTTCAATTTTGAGGGATCTGTACTTTACTCGAGTATCATTTTTAGGGAGAGTACTCATGACTTTATTCAAGTACATTTGAGAGGGAAATGTTGTACTCTTTACTCCACTACATTTCTATCCATAACCGTGAGAGAAAAAAAAAAGAAAAAAAAAAGGAAAATAGAGAAATCTCGGAAACTTCTCTCCCTCTCAAACTTGATTGGATTGTGCAGGCGCCACTGATTGGGACAACATATCAGCAATCACCTTCAGCTTTCCGCCAAAGTCAACTCCATGGTCAGATTTAGATAAGAGACGAAACCATGGATGAAGCCGGAGCCGGTCCATCCCGGGAATGTGCCGACCCGTGGCCACACCTCGCCAGACTATTTCAATTTTCGGAACTTTAGAAAATAAAGTCAATAGACTGACTATTTTTTTCATAAGTGTAGGACCGTTTCTGTCCGTAAATGTACGCACTGTGTCAGTAGTGATGCAATATTTAGAAAATGTACTCTTGTACTCTTGATACTCAAGTACGTTTAAAAACAAGTACTTTTACTTAAGTTTCCATCTGACTGTAGTACTTTTTCTTGAACTTGAGTAAAATTTAGCAGGGGGTATCTGTACTTTTACTCAAGTAATAAAGCTGTGTACTCTGTCCACCTCTGTTCAGGCGCATTGTTGGCACATTGGTATTTTGTGGCCACTGAAACATTGACAAACAAAAACCTGGTCTAAAATCAATGGCGCATTAGTAAAATGAGCCTATAGGTGGATCCACAATGAGTGTACAGGAGTCTCTGATTACTACACACACAGGGAAAATGCTTGCAAATTTCGCCATGTAAATAGCAATCTGCCATGGCGTGAGCGCAACTGGTTTTAAAAGGGAATGGGAGCTGAGACTCTAATTGGTTTATTGCACATTACGTCCAAAACACACCCATTACTCATTAAGAGAATAAAGGGACAACAATTTTAGACTATATGCCGGGCTCAACGGCCATTTTACCCATCGTTAAACTAGCAAAAGTGAATTCGGACAGGCCATAAGTGCACTTGCACCTTGCGCTTTAGAACATACGCTTAGATCATTAAAATAGGGCCCAATGTTTCACTCAATATTGGTGGTGTGTTTTAAGCTGGTTAGAGTATCACACCATTAAAGCAGTCAGATACCTAGGTCTTGAGATAGAGCATCCCACAGAAGGTTTCTTTCTTTCTTTGGATGTGATCATCTGTGAACTACAGCAGGGTCTGTGTTTTCAGCAGAGCCGAGATCTGCAGATGAGTCATTCTCTTTGACATGCAGATACTGAGGAAAGGGAAATAATAACTGCAGAGCGTTGACAGCGAAATGCCAGGCATCACTTGAGATGTTCATCTTTCCTTATTATTTCTCATTTGCACATTTCAAATCATGATTTTTTTCTTTCTCTCTCGCTTTCTTGCTCTGTAAATAATTGTCAGATGTAAATGAATCCTTCACTGAGCATGCCTTGAAAACATTACTGACCAATTCCTTTGACCTTTTCCAATGTCTGTATGGAGAATCTGTGATGTTTTAGCTACTTTATCTATGAATGCTTCAGTAGATGCCATTACAAGCATATTATAGATAATATATAAAAAATATCTCTCTCTGACTGCACGTCTTCCAGAAATCCACCCCTCGTGCTCCACACGTCCATTCTGCAGGGTTGTGTTGTCAATCTGAGAACCTTGTTCACATTCAAACCTGTCACATTTTATCAAAATAAATGTGATATAAACTGCAGAAATATGTACACAACTGACATTCTGTGGCTCAGCCAAACAGCTGTCAGATGCTGACGGCACAGATTGGTCACTTACCCACTCAAGGGCTTGTGTGAGCCTGATTTACTTTTTTTTTTTTTTTTTTTTTTTGATAAACCGTCATTATGGGCCTCAAGTATAAAAGCATCAAAAGCACAGGCCACTTCCCAGGAAACAGCATCATTCGTGTTCCCGTATACAATAATAAAACACTACCTGTCGTGGAACAGAAGAATGCAGGCAAAGATAAAATCCAAAATGAGTTTTTTTGGAGAGAATGTACACAGAATGTAAACAGGTGAGGAACTAGAAAGTAGATTGATGTGAATCATCCTGGCAGGGTAATGACTGTTCTTATCTGTTTACAGGCGGAGATGATAGGTGACTTGAAGACTGGCGGGATTGAAGACGAGATGAAGACCGAGGAAGACAGAAGATGGGGCAGTTTGAGGGGGTGCGTTTCCGAAAAACATCGCTAGCCAACTATGGTTGCAAGTTCCATTGAACTCTATTGGTAATAAGCGACCATAGTTGGCTTTGGGAAACTTTGTATTGGATTTTGCACTGATCTCCAACTCCAAAGCAAATTGAAAAAGTTCCTCTTTTTTCCCATTTCCTTAATAATATAGCTATGGTTTATTTTAATTCTGTTTGTTTATTTCCTGTATACTCTATTCTATTGTATTCTATTCTATTCACTTATAGCACACCTATGCATACAAGACTTCTTGTGTGTGTGCCTTATTCACATACATTAATCTATTTACTTACTTACTTAACTTCTTCTGTCACCCAAAACAAATTCCTTGTGTGAGCAACAACTTGGCAATAAAGCTCTTTCGGTAACACTTTACAATAAGGTTCATTAGTTAATGTATTTACTAACATGCACTAACCATGAGCAATACATTTGTTACTGCATTTGTTCATCTTTGTTAATGTTAGTTCATGAAAATACAGCTGTTCATCATTTGTTCATGTTAGTTCACGGTGCATTAACTAATGTTAGCAAGATTTTAATCAAGTATTAGTAAATGTTGAAAATAACATTAACAAAGATTAACAAATGCTGTATATGTGCTATTCATTATTAGTTCATATTAACTAATGTAATTAACTAATGTTAACTAACGAACCTTATTGTAAAGTGTTACCGCTCTTTCTGATTCTGGAAAGTAGATCGATGTGATGATACTGGCAGGGTAATGACTGTGGGTAGAAGACTGGCTGGATTGAAGACGAGATGATCCAACCCGATCTCACGACCAAGTCGTACTAATTCGACGAATGATTAAATAGTGGCTAATTCGTAACAATTCATACGACCTCGCTCGTACGAATTAATACGATTTTGCTAAATCGTACATATTTTACGAATTGGCCAATTCGTATGAATTCGTACGAATGACCTACCCCTTACCCCGCCCCTAAACCTAACCATCACGTGGGTTTAGACAAATCGAATTTGGGGTCGTACGAATTAGCCACTTTTTAATCATGCGTCGAATTCGTACGAATTGGTCGTGAGATAGTGTTGGATGATCACAGAAGACTGAGGAAGACGGAGCAGTTTGAGACGGGATCACACAGGGGTGTGTTTTCGAAAAGCATCGTTAGCCAACTATGGTCGCAGGTTCCTTTGAACTCTATTGTACTTGCGATCATTGTCGGCTTTGGGAAACGTATTATTGGATTGATGTATTGGATTTTGCACTGATCTCCAACTCCAAAGCACATTGAACAAGTTTGTTCCTCTTTTTCCCATTTCCTGAATAGTATAGCTATGATTTATTCAACTCATTCTCATCCTTGATATGATATTTTGTCAAAATACTACGCACATGGCACCCTTTAGCGTCAATATAACACAAATGGGTAGGTTTGGGTCTGGGGTAGGGTCTGCGACTCATATTGACACTAAAGGGTGTCATGTGCGTAGTATTTCGACGAAATGTCATATGGCGTCATCTATATGACGCCAAAGGATGAGAACGGGCTCAATTTATTTTAATTCTGTTTGATTATTTCTATTCTATTATATTCTATTCTATTCGCTTAGCACACCTATACATACAAATGTTCTTGTGTGTGATTGTGTCCCAGCTGGCATTTTAACGTCGTGTCGCTGACTCAATGCAGGTGCCGGTGTTGAATTTTGAGGTTGTAGGCAAATAATGTTGATTTTTTTTTTTTTTTTTTTTTTTCATATTTCTATGTTGAATCCATAGTGAGTTAACTACAACACTTCAACTATTTGGTGTTCAGGCAATTAAATTCATGTTTTTTTTTTGTTTTTTTTTCATAAACTATGACATTATATCAACATCAACAACATTTAACCGTTTAATGTTAGTCAAATGCGTGTGTGCGTGTGCATATTTGTGCATGCCTTATTCACATTTCTTAATCTATTTACTTCGCTTCTTCTGTCACCCAAAACAAATGCCTTGTGTGAGCAACAAAGCTCTTTCTGATTCTGATTTCAAAAGCACACTGAAACTGAACCAAATTCTCTTGGTTATCTTTTGGCATTAGGCTTTTATATAATTGCAGAAGTGCGGCTGTCATGAAGCAGTCGTGTGTCTTTATTTACTTTGCACAGTGACCCAGTGTTATGTATAATTTGTGCCGGAGGGCTCTTCAACATGTGCTCTATATATGACCCAGAGGTGCAGTCGCCTTCTTCAAAGGAGAACTTGCTGTATTTTCAAAGCACCAGAAATTGGCACAAAGAGCAAGAGAGTGGAAGACAATAAGGAAAGAGAGAAAACAACCCCCACACAAATCCAAAGCAGAGCCAGTTCTGCTTTTGTTTTCTTATTCATTTACTGGAACACCATACTCCCGAGTAACACGTCAAAACGGACCCTGTACTAAGAAATGATCAAACCAGCCGGGCCTTAACAATCTCCAAGACCCTCTCCGTGTCTTGCAGCTCTGCTCCCTAAACACAAAGCGACCTGTGGGTTGGAGCACTGGGGAAAAGCCCAGGCCGAGCAGAAAGGAGGATAATTGAGTCGAATGTGGGTGCCTTTTAGACACAGTGGCTTGTTGCCTCGAGATGAAGTTCATGTTTGAGGGTTTGGATCCCACAGAGCGGCTGCCTGATTTTCACTCACACAACCTGACAAATCTGCACTAGCGTAAAACCCCCAAACAGCCTCGCTGTTTAAATGGTGTCACCGATGTTACCCACTGTGAAACATAAATCTGGTGGTGCCCATCATCTGGTCCTGCCATCTGTTTGATATTCCTGCCCGCTCGTTCAGCGAGGATGGCATGGCTCATGTAGCAGCCCCTCTCAGCATCTCCCACCGCTCTGGCAGCCAAATCGATCTATAATTTAGAGATTTACGTAACTGACTCTGTGTGCCCTACTTTCCAAAGCAGTTCCCTTAGACCTGTGAATCTTCTCTGCCGCCTTTCCAGTTGGCGTATTTGGGATTTGACCATGTAAATTCCATTTATTAAATGGAATAACAACAACAATAATACTAATAATACCAAATAGTAATATTATTTTTTTTTTTTTAAAAATGCAGTTTTACTGATAGTTTTTGGTACTATTTTTGGTACTCCTATATATATAAATAAATAATTTTTATTGAGTTTTTTTAATTAGTTTAGTTAGTAATGAAAAGGTTTATTATAGCATAATATCATGTGACTGTAAGTCTTGGAAAATTGTGAATGTACATCTCATACTTTCAAATTATCGTTTTTTATTTTTATATCATTATTACAGTACAACATAATTTTTTATTTTAAACTTTCTCCTCAATTATAATATTTTTTTTTTACTATGAGGTTGAAATACATTATATTTGTTTATTAATATTAATAATAAGGATTACTATTATTTGTATCTTTATTTTTAAACCAATAGATTTGAACCAAACCATTGACCAAGTTTAAGTTGGTCAAAACTTTCATACAAAAATATTTCTACCCTGAAATGTCTCTTTTTGAATGAATGATCACATGTACAGTATTTGTGTAAACTATTTGTATAGATTATGTATCTGTATAGTCAAGTATAGTATATGTGTTAGACTATAGGTTAGCTATTACTTGTATGTTTATGATGTGTTGTATGTTCATATTGTGTTGAAATATGTAGCACTTGATCATGTAGTGGAATGACAATAAACATCGACTTAACTTAAAATTTGTGCAAGTGTCATGAAATCATAAATCTTCTAGCCAGTAGATCTGAATGTGAAGCGCTCATGATTTTATCATCATAAATATTATCCTCAAATGACGCATTCATGTCTGCCTCCGTTCTAGTCTGAAATCCCCGAATAATTTGCTAAATTTACATTTTTTTGTCATATTAAATACTCTACTAAAATGTGTTGTTTCATTTTGTTAGTAAGTCTCTAGCACAAATTCATAAACTTATATGAAGTTGGTCCCAGAGAACATTATTTGGGCTGTGTGCCCTGACGCTTCATTTACATAATAAGTTTTGAGGATATAAAGGAGCCAAGTGCCCATGTTTCTTGAAAGCTGAAGATAAGGCACTGATAAATCATCCTCCGCCATCTATCATGCCTAACCTGCCCAAATGACTCGAGTCACAGTCGACCTTAAAAAAACACACGTCCCATGAGCCAACTCCACATATGGACCCAACAACAAATCCCAAGCGGTGGAGATTCATTTATAATTCAGCTGCGATTTGGTAACAGACACGCACACAGGCATTGATCATCGCAAACTACTTTCTGTACACCGTCTTTGCCTCTTAAGCTAGGGCAGCCGTGTAAAATGGGTTTCTATATTTTGGTACACAAGTGAGGTGAAGTGGCACATCTTCATTTTCAATATCCGCTGGGAACCGACTGCAATTAATCACTTGAGCCTCGGCAGGAATTTATGGTGAATAGTTGTAGCGCATGAAGCTAAACTGAAGCACTTTAATGTCTGGCTGGTTATCTGAGTGCATGTTCCCTACAAATTTGTCCTGGGCTAAATTTAAAAGCTTGTTTTTGACATTTAGCATTCTCTTTGTGGAGTTTAGCATGAGTGATATGTTTTCATCCCAATTTAGAGTCAGCTATAGGTTTGAAATAAGAAAGAATGAAAGCCCTGATGAATAAAATGAAATATTTACAATTTTCAACATGTTGAATGCAAAAAAGAAAAGAGCCAGTATTCAAAGCTACTTGTATACCTCCGCCAAAGGAGAAAAAAACTTTGGTGTAACTTCTGAAATTAACCAGGCAAACTTTGACCCCACATAACTGTCTCAACCAATGGTGTGAGTTTGGGGCGGGGCTATTTGTTTGATAAAACCATGACAGCCAGTAAAGGTATTTTTGGGAAACCTGTTTGAAAACAATGATTTTTTTTTTTTGATGCAGCTAGTGGTGTAGAAATTGCATTTAAAAAAACCCCCAATCTGTTAGCTTGGTTATCGAGCGCATATATGATTATATTTATCATTTTTCATTAATTTAGCCCTCTTTTCAGTCCCATCTTTGACTCACAATGGGAACTGTACAGCACAAAGTTTGTAAAGGTTTCCCATTAAGAATTGCTTAGATTATCTAGACATGGTTTGGATGAGTTCAGAATATTTCTATGCTCTTTCAATTCGCTTCATCATGTGTAAATTGGAGAATCCATTGTATTTTCAAACAACACAATGCTATAGGACTCATGGACTCATGTGGGAGTCACTCTCCTGCTGGTGTGAATCACGATCACAGTGATTTGTGGCAAAAGCTATAAGGATTGAGCTGAAAGGTTGCAGATGTTACCATGAACATCCTCAGACCATTGGATACTCTTGCATCACATCAGGAATCAAAAAAAAAAAAAAAAAGATTATTGTGGAAAAGTATTTACCTCGATAAAATTTTTGCAGGTACATTTCAACATTGTTTACATGTGTGACCACCAGCATTGTCCAGCCTTCAGGGACAAAAGATGCATACAAGAAAAAAAGGATTACTTGATTTGTTGTGTGAAACATTATAGCTACTTTATGGTGTATGGGGGTGGAAAAGCTTTAAAGGTGAAGCTATCTAAAAGATGTCATTTGTAAAAGGTCAGAGGAAGGTCTGGCATTGCTAATAAGAAATCATAAAGGTACTGTAAGCTTCTCTTGATTCATCATGCATCATGTAAGCACAGAATGAGATAACTAATGCATAACACAGTAGCCTTGATAACAATGCTGGCTGGCTAGTCTGTCTGTCTGTCTATCTATCAAAAGTTTGAGATTGGTATTTTTTTATGTTTTTGAAATAAGTCTCTTATGTTGGATTCATAATAATGTTTTATGTTTTGGATTTGATAAAAAATAGTAAAAACAGTAATATTGTGAAATATGATTATAATTTAAAAGAACTGTTTTCTATTTTAATTTTTTCTTGTGTTCTCAAAGCTGAATTTTCAGCATTCTTCAGTGTCACATGATCCTTCGGAAATCATTCTAATATGCCGATTTTATGCTCAAGAACACTTATTATTCTTATCAATGTTAAAACAAAACCATGATACATTTTTTTGTATTAATAGAAAGATCAAAAGAGCAGAATTTATTTGATTTAGATTGTGTTGTAACAACGTAAATATCTTTATTTTATTTTTGATCGATGCTTCCTTTCTGAACAAAATTAGGGCTGTGAAACGATTAATTGCGATTAATCGTTTATATTACTTTTTTTCTAGAAAAGTTTGGTTTATTAGGTTTGTCAATGACAATCAATGAAAAACATATTGGTTTGCAACATGGATTTTCTTTTTCTGCTTTCATTCCCCTTTTTTGTGTCAGACGTCCACACAATGGTACCTACCACACAATAGTGAAAAGGCAGATTTCCCGCAGGGGTTCAGGCTGCAAGACTGCCGAATGACAAAAGAAACATTATTAGCAAGATGGTAGAAAACTGTACATTTATTGTCTATTCCACCCACTGCCACTTATACCAACGACGGAAATAAGTGCGATGTGAAATGTGGGAGAGCTTTGCTATAGAGAGTGACGGTATTGTATTGTAACAGGTAGCACTTCAAAGTCAATACCAAATGAAATCTATTTAGCATTAGTTGTAATTGAAAAGGTCTAATGACAAAGTATAGTTATGGTTATACTAAAAATAGATGTATGAGATGATTATAACTTATACCAATAATCTTACCCAGCATGTAAAACATGCCCAAGCATAAAAAGAGATGTATGAGATTAAAAGAGATAGAGCAACAGTTGCAGTCTTCTTTTATACTTTCCCTCACCATGTGACTAAAACCCAAATGTGAGACATTCAAACTGACCAATCAGAAAATTACACTTCCCCCATTGTTCTAAAGGTGTGACAATTCATTGACCCCGAAGTACAGAAATCTTGGCCTACAGGCCTTGATCACTATCAGCCCCGCTGTGTCTTTGGGAAGTCCAAATGGTCCTTGTGGTTGAGAGAACACAGTAAAGCATATGTCTTTGTTAATTTCAAATGTTTTGGATTATTTTCGATCCTACAGTAGTGAAAAGTATCACCTATTTGAATATAACCTAGAATGTCATTGATTCCAGCAGTTTATTCATTTGTAACATCAGAGGTGGTCCAGGTTTTCATGTCAGATGCCTTTGATGATTGAAGTCTTTCCTCCAGTTGCTGTGAAAACACATATGATTGGTGCTTTTGATCAGCAGCTGTCAGCATCCAAAGGCATCTGGCATCATTCAAACTTATTGAAAAAAACATTTTTATGACACAAATCTAGACGTCTGAGGGCTGATATTTGGAATGTCACTGAACTGGAAAAACTGATATACACTTTTGACATATGTTTGGTTTGACTCCGTCATAACGTGAGTTTAATAAATTTAAACAAATTGACTCATTGTTAAGCTCAACCCCCCTTGGTAACCCAGAGAAGACCTGGAGATTTCTGTGATATTGTATATTTTATTAAAGTGCGCTCACAAAGTGGAAAAATATATTGATTATCATTCTTGGATGAATAGTTGAATATATATACAGTATATATACGTATATATATATATATATATATATATATTTATTTCTTTAATCCTTTGCAATGTTATATATACACACATATTAAACTTAATTTTAGGTTAAGTTTTAGTCATTTTTAGTGTCATTTTGAATCATTTTGATTTATCTATTTCAGTTTGAATAAAGTTAGTACTTCATTTAGTTAGTACTTATTTTATTTTAATTTGTTATGTTTGTTTACGTTCTTAACTAATATTTATTTATGAGTCATAGTCTAATAGTCTTTTTCCCAGCTTTATTTCAATTAACATATATTTTATTAACATATATATTAACATTTATTTCAATTAACAAATAACATAATATATATAATGCATATATTAGCTAACGATATATATATATATATATATATATATATATACACACATATTAGCTAACGATAATATTGATGTTCTTACTGATTTGGGAATAATGAAATTGACACATACAGTAGTTAAATACATGTGAACTTCATGTGATTTAAAGATTTGGAAAGAAAATAAATACGGTTTGTATTCTCTCAGGGTAAAATCCCATATAGTTCACAAACTTGCATTCGAAAGAATGAAAAGGCTTAGAAAGTATTGCTAAGGCATGTTTGATCAGTTTCACGTTAAGGTGAGGTACCTGTTACTCCGCTTGCTCCAAGGCTTGCAATAGGCAAACATCTGATGAGCTTTGAAGCTTGAACATGTTGTTCTCCTTCGCTGTGCTGGCAATGATGTCCCATGAAGCGATCAGAAGCAGATCTTACCCATTCATACGCCTCATTCTCCTGTCAGCAGTCACCTCCCCCGTGCAACTGCGGCCTGGGGTGACAAAGTGACAGCTTCATCAAGAATGAGTAAGACGAGTTGCCCCAACTGTTCAAGTGAAGGGAGAGAACGAGCCAAAGACAGAGATAAAGAAGAAGAAAAAACGCGAACAGGAGAGAGTGAAGCATGTTTGCAGCTGTGTGTCTTTGAGTTACAGCTAAAAATATATTTAGCAGGGAATCATTTCACAAAAGTTATGGCAGATGAGACAGGACTATGTACTGGAATACGGTGATACAGTATGGAAATGTGCAACAAATCACTTATTTTCTACAATGGCTCAGAACTATAGTTTTACTGTTTTGAGGTTTGTTTTATGGTGCTTTCACACCGGACGCGAATAGCGTGTCATGCGCGAATGATTTAAATGTTAAGTCAATACAAAGACACGTTACGCGCGTAAAAAATTCCTGTCGTACAGTAGACGCGAATACGCCTCATTCACGCATCAATTTCTGTGTCACTAACATCACAGCACACAAATATTTTTTAGATAATAACAATTGTGCTTCAACTGTTTAACACCTTGAAATGTGTCCCTGCAGGCTGTGCATTTCTGAACACAGAGCTCAAAGCATTATGTTTTTTTGATATTCTTTGAAACTTTTCTTGCTCTATCTGCAGGTGGCTCTTTTTATTTTGCTTTGCGAGCACTTTTTGAAAGACTGTTTATTCTCTTATCTGCTGATATCAGTGTTTCTGTTAACTTTAGTAAACTTCACGAATTATACTTTGATTTAACAAAACGTTTCTGAGTTCTCAGACCTGCCAGGTTATTTCTAGCTATATTACTCCTTAAAGAAGCAGTAAGCAATTTCCGGTAACCGCTGTCGATATTTAAAATCACCAAAACAAACACGCCCCTGCCCAAAAAAGGGTCTCGATGCCTCCGCCCCCACATTCACGTACACGCTATGTAACACAAGCAATGAAAGTGGTGGAGTATGCCATGCCTGAAGCACCAAGGTATGATGTCATCAGCAAAAGCAATTGGTTACTATGATCATTCAAGTCATGTCTACTTGTTTGTTATGGCAAAGTCAACCCCTCCATCCCAAAAAACAAACACAGTTCATGAATAAGGCTGCTTTTTCGATTTAGTTCATCGAAATGAGCCATAATTTTTCAACATTTGAAAATTAATGCAATTAATTGCATGCAATCAATTGACTTTCACTTAATCCATTTGCATTGGGACTACAAGAGTAATGTGATATTTGCTGGGATTAACCAGATGTATAGAAATCCTGTTGAAAATTGATGTGAGGATTATTCATTCAATTCATATTTTTATGAAAAAATACATTCATGAACTCTACTAAATTAAAATTTGGCTATTTCTGAAACATGTATGTTCTGTGTCCCCCCTTCAATTTGGTTTAGTCCTGTGACCTAGTTTTCCCCAATCTGTTGGATTTATTAATTTCATTCACCTGTTTCTTGTCATTCACTCATCACTCCCTTTGTTTCCCCATGCATTTATACCCTGTGTTCTCCCTCAGTCTTTGCCCCTTCTCATTAATGTTATGTTGAATTTCAGTGACTGTCTCCTGAGTTTTTATATCATGCTTTTTACTACAACATGTGCCATAACAATTTCATTATTATTTGTTGTTTGCCAAAAAAAAAAAAAAAAATAGCCAGTGTTTGGTAAAAAGCCAAGTGTATTAAAAACGAGGATCTATTCAGTATTTTTAAGCTCTTTAAAGGCATTGTTAAACTAATCATATGAATTGAGCGTTTTAAATGTTCTCAGTCGCTTTAAATGATGATGAACCGACTTTCTTTTTTTTACATTCAAACATTGATCAGCGAACGGATCAGACAAACAGAAGCTCATGCCGTGAAGCTCAAGTAAAAATAGCTTTATTTTTTTGTAATGTGACATTTTATCAGATATTCAACAAAAAAGAATTGACACAATCATCATGACGATAAATTAAGTCATTTCAAAATTGAGCTTTTTGATTAAAAAATAACGGTGACTTGTGCACTGAGAAACCGTGCACAACTAGACCAGTAACATTTAAGAAAGTAAATAGGGTCAATTTTGATTTCATGTTGAGTTAACTCATACAAGCTGTGGAAATTTCTCAATTATTCCTTCTTCTGACAGCCACCAACCTCTGCACCCCACCTTCTTTTCATATCTGGATATTCATGAATATGCATCAAAGATGCTTTTGCAGGATTCCAGGAAGAATGTGCTAATTATCTGCTGTTGAAGTGGAGTTGTTCATGTGGATTCATGATGATAGCCCTCAAGTCTTTTTTTTCCTATAGAGTTGCTCTCCCCATGAGTCGTCTCACTAACAGCTTGACTTTTAGGAATCAAACTGAGAACTAAGGGCAGCGAGTGTCAAAACACTGACTTTGACGACGCTAACTTTCTCACTCAAACTCACACCCTGAGTTCAGTCTATTTTGAGGACTGAATGGTTAGTCTCAATGGAGGAATTTGTCTCGATTTAGGTCGGGGAATAATTCATAAATACAGGGCCAATTTGATAGGCAAGGTTTAATTAAGTACTATTCTTTTGAGCCCGATCTTTTCAGTTAATTGGTTGAACCGGTGCAAAAAAACAAAGCGAATCATTTGTATGACTTGAATAATTTATCAACATCATATCATTTTAACCTTAATTTGAATAAGTAGCATTATATTAGAACGTGAAAAAAAAAAAACTTTTTTATATAAGGTTAAAAATGACAGTTTTTGTATTAATTAAATCAAGGCTGCAACAACCTCACTGGGACATATTACAATAGTCATTAACAGTGCGTATTCATTTTTAATTGAGTTGAACGTTTATGCCAACATGATTTTTTGTTAATTCGAAATCAAGTGACCATGAACTTATGTAAGGGCTTATTTTGAAATCCTATATTTTGAAGTATCTATAAATGTAGTCATATCTGTGGGCTTTTGAAATCCTTTCAATGCCCCGCCAGACTCTTAGAGGAACCTTTCCTTGATCTGCCGCTCTCCTCAGCTCGTCTGTCCACCAGCCTTTCGTCTCTTTGAAGATTTTAAACGGTTTCCCTTTTATAGCTTGAGAAAAATACAGTTCAAGGAAACGACACTCTATGACGTAGCTCAGTGGACACATTTTTTTTCTTTTAAAATGTCATGAAAAAACTAAAATGCATGCTTTCAAATATTCTTTCAAAGCTTGAGGGTCAGCAAGATTTTTAAGAAATTAATATTTTTATTCAGTAAGAACCCTTGATCAAAAGTGACAGTTTCAAGGAAATGCTGTTCTTTTAGACAAGTATTGAGAAAATATGAAGCACAACTAGTTTTAACATTGATAATAATAATAAATCCACTGTAAAATGTTCATGATTTGTAATCACAACATGTTTTCTTTTGTCATATCAACTTAAATAATTAATGCGGTTCAGGTAACATATTATTGTGAGATTCTGATTATTAAAGCAATCTCCTTCATTGCATTAACTCAATTTTTCCATTCCAATGAACTTAAAAATTCAAGGCAACCAGATTACTTAATTTTTTAAGTTAAACCAACAATTTTTTTTTTTTAAAGTGTATAGAACGATTTTTGAAGCATCATGTGACACTGAAGACTGGATGAATGATGCTGAAAATTCAGCTTTGCCAACGCTGGAATAAATTACATTTGAACATATATTGAAATAGAAAACTATTCCTTTAAATTGTAATAATATTTCACAATATTACCATTTTTACAGTATTTTCAGTCTTGATGAGCATTAGAGACATCTGTATCAACCACAAACCTTTGAACGGTGTTATGTACATGTTGGAAGACAACATTGGCATCTTTAATCTCTCAGGAGGATTAAAAGAATCGAGTCAGCGTGAGAGGATGTGACGTTTCCATGAACTACAGTAAGTGTAAATCAGTGTCTCATAATTATTCATGAGGCTGCATGGTGTCATCCTATGAGAGAGCTCATTAATATTCATGACACCACGTGACATTTTTCTAAGACGAGCTCTTCAATCGCTCAGCCGGGCTCTTCATTGAGTCGATTTCATGCTGAACGGTGCGAGTGTTTTTGGTGTGCATGGCTTCCCTGCAATGCTGGCAGAGCGACAGGCTTTCAATCAATGACCGACACCTTTGGAACATTTGCGTGCAACAAGCATTTATTACAGAGAGTTTCTAGATTTATGAAGACGTGCACCGGGGCTTGTTTGATAGTCCCAGACACAAACACCATACATCCTTACTGTGAGTGTCGACCGATCAAACCACTCATGTTTGTGAATCAACAGCACATAAAGCCTGGGAAATTGTTAAAAATGCAAAAGCACATTCACATATTTTTTCGACGCAGAGTATCCTACAAATGCAAATTGCGCAGCATGTATTTGTCTCATCCCAAGACGTCATATAACTGATGTCTTGGGACATCTTTTAACCATAAGTCAACATCCGCCTTTTTAAACGTCGGTTAGATGACGTTATCGGATCCTAACCCTACCCCAGACCTAAACCTACCCGTCACCTAACTGGCCCGGGATCATCATCTAACCGACGTTTAAGGGCAGTGTTGTAGTCGAGACCACCTCACTCGAGTCCGAGTCTAGACCGAGACCAGAGAGAGTCGAGTCTGAGTCAAGACCGAGTCCATAGAGAGTCGAGTCCGAGTCGAGTCCGAGACCAGAGACGGTCGAGTCCGAGTCGAGACCGAGACCAGTGAGGGTTGATTACCTCATTTACTTTTATTTACTTAGAGAAATCCTTTTTTTTTTTTACTGAATTTACTTAGAGTTTAAAAAATATGATCAGTTTAGGGTAAAAAGGCCACATAGTAGGTGGTGTTAAAAGTAATTTTATTACAATTTGTCATGCACAGTTGCGCACTAGAAAATCACCAATCACTGGGCGTGTCAATCAATTTAAAGAAATATTTTATTAACATACATTAATAATCATGAAAAATATTTTGCATTGAACACGAGTGGACTCGGGAATAAGTCAGAGTCCTAAAAAAAAAAATGTTCGAGTACGAGTCAATTCCGAGTCCAAATGCACACGAGTCCATGACAAGACCAAGACCATTAAAATATGGTCTCGAGACCGAGTCCGAGACGAGTCCGAGTCTCGAGTACTACAACACTGTTTAAGGGTACCCTAAAAAGGCGGACGTTGACGTATGGTCAAAAGACGTCAGTTATATGACATCTTGGGATGAGACTTGTGTTAATTTGTGTATTGGATTTTTACATGTATGAGACTATGTAAGTCTCTAGTTCCCCAGATTTAAAGTATCCCTGATCCAAAGTCTGCTTATATATGCTGATATTTTTTGTGTTGTTATTTTAACTGTTATAATGGTTGCCACCTGTAGACCAAGTGAGCTGTGATTATTGTAATTGTTTCATCATCAGTCCTCCTGCTGTCACCCTGAGTTGTAAATTAATAACCAACTTTACAGGCTCACAAGTTCTCTATGTTCCAGTCTTGCCTTCATGCTGTTCTGTTGCTCAGTGTCCACCGTTGCATGGTTTTCTTTGCCGCATCGGGTTTACATGTGAATGAAATATCAGCTTCAGAACAAGAGTCCATGTACAAGATGTTGTACAACAGGATAGACTCGGAAAACATGTTCGAATCAAGAGTGTTTGACAGAATTTTGCTTTTAAGAGAAGCTGTGAAAAAAATCGCTGGTGTGTTTCAGAAATGGTGACCAGATACAGAGAATATTCAGAGGAACAAAATGTACAGATGATCCAGTGAAATATGTCTCTGTATCTGACATTAGAGGGTGATCTCATAAATCATACTCATCGATGTAAAAATAATTTACATTTTAAAAGCAGATTAATATCAGCTGGCCACCTTTTGATGAGGCATGCATGAGGCATTTATATAGCAGTTTCATATGTACAACTGTTAGACTTGTAGTCAAGACCGCCTAAACCAAGACTAAGGCACTACAAAGACCAGAGAGTATTGAGACCAAGTTGAGACCAAGTTGAATGATGCAACGGTAGCCAGAGTACAACGGTGGTTCAGAGTCCAACGGCGGAGAGAGTGATTGAGCCAATTCAGTAGATGGGGATTATTAGGAGGCCATGATTGGCAAGGGCCAATGGGTTGAATGTGGCCAGGCCACTGGGGTCACACCCCTACTCTTTTACGAGAAATGCCGTGGGATTTTTAATGACCACAGAGAGTCAGGACATCGGTTTTACGTCTCATCCGCAGTTGATAGAGATGATTGCGCATCATTCCGAACAAACATCATTCTGGGTCATGACATGCATGGAAAGTAATTTAATGCCATATGAAATCACTCGGTTCTTCAGTCCCTCTTTGCTAGTTGGGCTCTTGAGTTGATTATATTCTTCTTCACAAATCCATGATGACAATCTGTGAATTAAAGTCTAATTTAATCCTGAAAATGGAAATTCTAATATCATTTATTCACCCTCTTGTTCCTCCAAATTTGAATGACTTTCTTTCTTCTATGGGATATTTTGATGTGACATTGCTTCCATTAACATTTCTCTTTGGTGAATTTTCAAACCATGCTAAAGTACGTATCCGTTGGGTTTTGTTCATGCCAACTCCAGTGCTGTTGTCATTAAAGAAAACTAGATTTAATTATGAAATGCAAAGTTAATTATTCAGTGTTTACTCAAATTGTTATGCTAATTATTACCAAAAACAAAAAAGAAAAAACGTCTCAGGTCACAAATGTAACCCTGGTTCCCTGAAGAGGCAACAATACGCTGTGGGAACGCCCCTGCGTGATTGCGTCGTAAAGCACGTGTATAATCAGTCGAGATATCATAGGCGGGTGACGTCATCAACCTGGAAACTATAAAGCACACCTGAAAACAGATAGACTTCGGATAGGCTGAAGCAAGTTGATCACAGGCATGCAAGGAGCATGGCAGGGTGACGCAGCGTCTCGTTCCCTCTTCAGGGAACCAGTGTTACAGTCGTAACCCGAGACTCGAGCTGCGTCGAGACGCTGTGGGAACACTATACCATAGTAACAAGTGCCTGTCGTTGTGAAATCACGACAAGTCAAGGTCAAAAACCTCACTAACACACTGAGCTCATGAAATTGCGTGTATGACACGCCAATTCGTATTTCCATTTTTGGCGTGCTATCAACACGCATAATCGCTTTTCAGTGTGTTTACGTCCCTAAACCTACCCGTCACTGGGGTTAATACCATTTATGAGTCTTCCCCTACCATCCTAGGAAAAAAAAAATATCGCTCCCCAGATGTAGATTTACATTTTGCTTCGTTTCGCTCGGACATTTAACGGCGTGTACATACATGCGGAATCGCTCGGGCATTAATGCCGTAGACATACCTACGCTATCTCACGACCAATTCGTACGAGTGATTCAAAAGTGTCTAATTCATACGACCTCATTCGTACGAATTTGTACGATTTGTCTAAACCCACGTGACGGTTATGTTTAGGGGCGGGGTCAGGGGTAGGTCATTCGCATGAATTCATACGAATTGGCTAATTCGTAAAATATGCACGATTTAGCAAAATCATACTAATTCGTACGAGTGAGGTCGTACGAATTGTTACGAATTAGCCACCTCGTAAAATTCGAACAAATTCCCGTGAGATCGGGTTGGACATACACGCATACACGCGGATACACGCTGATAGCTCAAAATGCGTATAGATA
Organism: Pimephales promelas; assembly: GCF_988280905.1. NCBI lineage: Eukaryota > Metazoa > Chordata > Actinopteri > Cypriniformes > Leuciscidae > Pimephales > Pimephales promelas. Next base: position 38,708,459 of record NC_142774.1, on the reverse strand, counting down.
ACACGCCACTTGTCTTTACGCAAAAGTCATGTTGTCACTAATCACAAACATATTGGAGGCAAATTCCTGACTACAGTGTTTTTGAAGCAGCCATATACTTCACCACGTGAGCAAGCAGCAGGCTCCTGATTGGTTAACGCGACGCAAATTGAAGTTCAGATTTTTCAACTTGGGCGGCAGCCGCGAATTTGCGTCAAACGAGTGAGTGCACAAATAGCACTAACTAAATCATTTGCGTGTAACACGCTTAACTCACCAGACGCTCAATTCGCGAACTTGACGCAATTGTGTTCCCAAATTCTTTGTATATGGGCAAAGAGCTGGACAATCTGATAAAAGTTTCTCTTTGTTTTCTTTAAAAGAAAGAGGTTTGGAGCAACATGGTTGTGAATTTCCTTTAGAAAAGTTTCCCAGTAACTTTAAAGTAATTTACTACAATGGATTCCAATTATCTCATCCCAGACAAGACTGAATACCCTTACTGTATCAGCAAATTAAGCAGTGATATTAAAATCTGAAAGTTGTCCAGAATTATTAAATGCTGCGCTTAAGTTCCCCTCTGCATGCTGCCTCTATGGGGGATGCTGCATAATTTCCCTTCCTCTTTTGCTTCTCATTACAAGGTTTTATTTAGTCCAGAGCAAGAAAACTCTGTTGAACATTTTTGTTTAATGGTGGTGGTGCTGAGGGAACCCATGCACCAAAGCAAGGCAATTAATTTATCTTCTGCTGCCAATCAACATCCACCCAAGAGAGAATGAGTGTCTAACGTTCCTCTTGTATTCACTCCTGCAGGTTGCATGGAGGATCTTCCCCTAATTAAAAACCTGATGACTGATTTTGATATGGCAGTGTACGAACGCAGCAAGCAGTGAAATTAAAAATTGCATGAGCATTTAAAGCATATGCTTATGAACAACACAAGAATGTATTGATCTACCACGTACCATATGAAGCATTACTCTGCTCCAGTGGACGATCGATACAGTTAATATTCACAAGAGAACTTTTGCACCTAAATATTGCATTTTGTTGGACTCTGAAAGGCAGCTTAGGTTTAGTCATGCCCTTGCGAGCATCATTTGTATTAAATAACGATTGATTTGTTGACTTGTCAAGGCAAGATGTTTTATTTATACAACACATTTGATACAGGATGGTAACTAAAAGTGCTTTACATACAGCATTGGCATGTTCACAAAAATATATGTGCATTTTCGGAAGAAAATAGCAGTGTGTGCAAAGCAACAAGGGAACAGGCTTTGTGCGTAAATGAAATGATGCATCAGAGCTGGCGTTGTCATGACATTCAGTGTTTGTCTGACGTCTGTGAAGAAGGAACCAACAACAATCTTAATAATTAGATGCATTGACCAATGTTTATTTTGATGCAAGGACTGAACCAAATTCACTATGCAAATAGTTTTTTTTATAATAGTTTTTAAAAACATAGTCTATCAATGTACACCAATGGGGGAATTTTTAAAACTGAATGTTTGTATATATATATATATATATATATATATATATATATATGTATGTGTGTGTGTGTGTGTGTGTGTGTGTGTGTGTACTTACGTACTAACACTTAAAGTGTTACCTAAGTTTCTTACAGTAATATCATTAAATATTGTTAGAATTTAAAAATAGGGTTTGCTATTTGAATTCATTTTACAATGTAATTAATTTATATGATGTTAATGTTGAACTCTAAATTGTCACATGATCCTTCAGAAATCATTTTAATATACTGATTTGATGCTTAAGAAACCATTCTTATCATTATCAATGAGGAAAAATGGTTGGGCTACAGTTTGACACTGTAATATTTAATTTCCAAAATAAAATAAAAAAATAAAAAAGTATTATAAACCTCGAACTTCAGAATAGAAGGCTACTACTATTTTAAGTAAACGAACAACAATTTTGACAATAAATAATGATCCAAGGATTGCTGTATGATGATATATCCCTGAAGAAGTGTTTGCAATACAACAAGTAGGTTTGAAGTGTGTTGTGACTCGTGATTTTAATTTGAATGGACTCAGTAATCAGGTTTTCCAGGAGATGGTTTGATGTATAGATGATGTTATTGAAGTATCAGTGAAGACCTCTTGAAAGAGAGAGGTCACAGTCATCCCGGCCCAATCTTATTCCCTGTCAAAATATGCTGCCGTAAACAAAAGATCACGGCGCATCGCCAGTGGCATTGAAAACATGTCCTCTACACTAGTACGTCAAGATTTGTTTCCTTGGCATACCAATGGCACGCAACGGCTTCTGCATTCCACTTTAACAAAACGTCAATTCTAGCATAATGATATAAGCATTCGCAATCACATCAAAACATTCAGTACAAGCTCACGTTATGTTTCATGTAATTAGTATGTATAGCAGCAACTCTTCCTCATAGACCTTGATTCCCTTAAATGAAACAAGCATTGGCAGTTTGAATCTTTTTTTTTTCTTTGCATCATAATTTCTACCTGTTAGACTTGACATGCTAGAAATAATTGAGATTTATCTGACCATGAAATTAAATAACACACATTATAATATAAAGTATGTTTGCTTCAGTATATGATTGAAGAAAAGGCTACTAGAAATGAAGTTTGGAAAGTGAAAGCTGAATGAGTGCATTGAGACTTGTGGTAGAGGAAAAAATGACGAGATAAAAATACAACATAACAAATCACTTTTGATAAACTAATAAGCCAGATTTGTGTTTCCGAACGAATACAAGTGCAGATATGCGCTAGAACTCGAACAAAAGACAAACAAGTAATTAACTTCTGTTGCTGCCGGCTGTTAGGAGAGCACAGCTAATGTTGTCATTAAGTTTTTGGTGATAATGTTATTAAGACAGAAATGAGATGTGCAACAAACGCTCACTAGCCCGGCACATGTACTTGAGAGGTGATCAGCCTTGAGGCGCAGGAGTCTATCGATTCCATGGCTGCAGTGTTGTACGCCATAGGATAGCACTAACCAACAGAGCAACGAATGGCAGTGGCTGAGTGAGTCCTATGCATTTTTCCACCAGCGGAGCTATTGATATATTAAACTTTTGCCATATCCGGTCATCAAAACTCTGCCGTCATTGTGTTAATTGGCCTGACCAGAGTTTGTTTTTTCCACTTCGAAAGCCAACGGAGAGTTGCTAGTCCACCCTGGCTGCAAAATAATTTTTGCTGCCGCTAGGGTGCGTCTAGATTTTTAGGCTAGGGAAGTGGAGTAAAAAACTGACATTGGAAAGGAAAAAAAAAAAACACCATAAAGGCCTGTTCACACCAAGGACGATGACTATAACGATTTTTTTTTTTTAATTGTTCTAAATGTAAATGAATACATACAAAAAGATAACACAGAGGAAATACATAATTGCAATAACTTTCAAAATGTATTTTTTATTTTTTTTTTCAGTTGAGGAATGATAAAAACATCAAGAGCCAATTATAATCAATCTGACTTTAGTGAAATATTTATCATTATAGCTACCTTCATTATCACTCCTGCCTCCTGGTATGAACAGTCTTGGTCATTTTTTTTTTAAGTTTTAAAACATATTTTAATAGCGTTGTAAAACAGAGGTCAGCAACATCTCAATCATTTTACATTGAAAACAACAAAAAAACAGCGATAGAACTAGCAATGGTGGCTTGGGACAGTTTGGAGGCAGTTAACAAGAAGGTAATAATGATTTATGATTAACAGTTACTGGCTGGGCGAGTTTATTTATTTAGCACATTTCATACATAATGGTAATTCATTCCACATGCTTTAAATAGAAAAGGATTCTGTTTGGGGTTGCCAGATCTTATTAGAAAAACGGCCCACAATAAACAGAAATAAATCCAAATATGTTATGCTCAAAATATTGCAAACCACACCAGCTCACTTTAATAACTCTGTAAAATTGATCGCTTTATGAGCCATATCCTAAACAAGCTCAAAACACTTGTAATAAGTGGACAATATATGACACGACACCTCTATCGCCTGTGAGTTAGTTAAAATTTATGAATATAAGTGAACTTTTGTCAATGTAATAATTCTTTGGTCATACCAGTGGATAAAAAAATTGTGAAACGCCAGCACATTGCTATGACTACCCAGCCCATTCTCACCCCCAAGGCGTCACTTAACTGACGCCTTGGGAAGCATTTGGACATGCTTCAATATCTGACGCTTTAGGTGCCCTTTAGCGTCAGTTAGATGACGCCCTAGGATCGTGTGTACCCTACCCCCACCCCACACGCCGTAGGATCGCGTCATGTAAAGGGCGCCTAAAACGTCAAATATTGAAGCATGGTCAAAGGTGACGCCTTGGGGTGAGAATGCTTTGGACTACCATGGTGTTTTGGGAGCGAGTCGTGTTCCACACACACATGAACCAATAATTTAAGGGATTTAAATGCATTTGCGTGGCCAGAGTCAACACCAAAAGTACCCGAATGACTCAGTGAATGACACATTTTCCCCTTCATAATCTGCATGACTCTCTTCCTGTCTCTCATTTTCACTCATCACCCACACCAACCTTTGGTGGCATCCCCTGCCAGTCATGACAATGTGGCCGATTACACCACACAGATTGCATCGATTGTGAGGGCTGATTGAAATGCGAGTCGCCATGGCGTGCCGCGCATCTGCTCCATTTGGGAGGCTCGCTTTGGCATGTGTCCTCTCTTCACATCTGAGGGAAAGTTGAATGTGATGTGTCCGAACGTTTTGCTCTTCAGTTTCTGAAATGATGCCAACTTATTAAGATGTGAAAGTGCAGTAGCCCTTCAGGGAGTCGAGGAAAATCTGTTGAAATGAATACTTCACAATATGAAGTTTTGTTAATAACTAAGTTCGGGAGGAGCACGTTCAGATAATTAACACGAGTGGACGGCAATCAGCAATCAGCAACCAATGATAAGAGGGTATATATAGACTCAGCAGTCTTACCTCGATCCATTGGCAGTTTGCAGCATTTGGCCATGTCCGAATCTAGCTCTTCCTGTTTTCGATAGAGAATCTTTCGTCCAGAATTAGGAATCTTTTCCGCAACCCGGTATCATCCCATGGGCGTCAGGCCAAACAAACGGGTCATCGCCACCCCGGGCGAAACATCCGCAATCTACTTCCGCGGTATCTTTAAACCGGACCATTCAATAATTCCTGCCATAGAGATATGGACAAGGCAATGCGGCCATCTTAACGCAAAGGAATGGACATTCCTCCAGCGTCGGCCGTCGCAACAGGCAGTAAGTAAGTTAAGCCACGCTGCAGATCCAGTCCCGGCTGATCCACACTCTCAAACATCTGCCGGGTCAACTCTGTGAGTGCTTAGCTGAAAACTTTCGCGTCCCTGATTGAACTTCGCATCGCTTCAATCGTTGAATGTCGAGCATTTACGCTATCCGGATACTAATTGTGATCGATATAAATAGTTTCTGTACAATGATTTGCGTTCCTTAAACGCGATGCTTCTTTATGGCGTAAAACTCACACGTAAACAGTAGGGCTGGGAATCGATTCTAAAGAATTGATTCCTCGATCCCAAAAAGAATCGATTCCTCGATCCGAGGCGTTAGGAATATAGAGTCGATTCCAAAGCTAGGAATCGATTCCATTAACAGGAATCGACTCCTCTTTTAAGATTTCAGAAGTTCAGACCAATTCTAACCCGCAGCTTCACCATTTGGTTTACTAATCCAGAACGAACAAATCGGCAGGGAACCACCCTTAGAAATGACAAATAAATAAATGAGAAACAACGGAGCTTTTACACTAGGCTTGTTACGGTGAAATGCCATATATGGTTTGTATCCTGTGTTTGCAGCGGTCCGAGCGCATTTGTCCCCGACGCCCCCCGCAGCGTGGGTCCGGTTCCACACCCATTTTAATTCTATCGAACCTTGGTGCGTTCGCGTGCATCTTATGTCATTGCAAACGTGCACGGCGCTCGATGGAAAGCAGAACGTGGGTAAATATTGTGTATTTACTTATTTATTTTTAGTAAAATTGCTTCTACTATGCGCAGTTAAGTGAACAATACAGGTTTATTGTACGTGTGTCGCATAAGGTGGTTTTCTGCTGCTTGCAAACGAACCCGTAAGAATACAGTGGATTTACAAATATGTTGCTCTGATTCCACGTACAATGCTCGAATACACTGCAGGCTCACTCTCGCTCGTATCCAGGGTAATTCCTCAACACTATCATCCCTTACTCATTTAACTGAATACATCACAATAAGCTAAAACGCATGCACAGGATACCTTATTTCCTGAACAAGGGCGCACCCGAGTCCGTGCTGGGTAGTCAGTACTACCACCACCTCCTCCAGGTAGTCTCGGGTCCGGTACCCCAGTGCGCACCCGGTTCCCATAATGGCGTTCACATTAGCGATTTTTCATGCGAACCTTTCCCCGTTACGGACTTAACTGCCAGGGTGAAAGTTCCCTAAGCCATTTTGAAACGTTAATAAAGATGTGCATAATCCTGCAAAGATTAAATCGCCCCTCTTTTTCGCATCTTTGTTTACGCTCAAGAAGATGATAATCGGCCAGCCAGGCCCCAATCTACTTCCCGCTCTTGCTCGGCTTCACACCACAGCTCATTTGCACAGGTACGTTTCTCCACTGCCCAGCAGTGACGTCTACTCTGCTCCCACTGAAGCTCTGTTTCTCCGGCTAATTTTCTATACTGCCCCAGCAGTGACGTCTCCTCTGCTCCCACTGGAGCTCTGTTTCTCTGGCTAATTTTTTCCACCGCCCCAGCAGTGACGTCTCCTCTGCTCCCAAAGGAGCTCCGTTTCTCTGACTAATTTTTCTACTCTGCCCCAGCAGTGGTGTCTCATCTGCTCCCACAGGAGCTCTGTTTCTCTGACTAATTTTTCTACTTTGCCCCAACAGTGATGTCCCATCTGCTCCCACAGAAGCTCTGTTTCTCTGACTAATTTTTCTACTTTGCCCCAACAGTGATTTCTCATCTGCTCCCACAGGAGCTCTGTTTCTCTGACTAATTTTTCTACTCTGCCCCAGCAGTGATGTCTACTCTGCTCCCACAGGAGCTCTGTTTCTCTGACTAATTTTTCTACTCTGCCCCAGCAGTGATGTCTACTCTGCTCCCACAGGAGCTCCGTTTCTCTGGCTAATCTTTTCTACTCTGCCCCAGCAGTGATGTCTACTCTGCTCCCACAGGAGCCGTGTTTCTTTCGGCTAATTTTTCTACTCTGCCCCAGCAGTGATGTCTCATCTGCTCCCACTGAAGCTCTGTTTCTCCGGCTAATTTTCTATACTGCCCCAGCAGTGACGTCTCCTCTGCTCCCACTGGAGCTCTGTTTCTCTGGCTAATTTTCTCCACCGCCCCAGCAGTGATGTCTCCTCTGCCCCCACAGGAGCTCTGTTTCTCTGGCCAATCTTTTATACTCTGCCCCAGCAGTGATGTCTCATCTGCTCCCACAAGAGCCGTGTTTCTTTCGGCTAATTTTCTACTCTGCCCCAGCAGTGATGTCTCATCTGCTCCCACAGGAGCTCTGTTTCTCTGGCTAATCTTTTCTACTCTGCCCCAGCAGTGATGTCTACTCTGCTCCCACAGGAGCACCGTTTCTCTGGCCAATCTTTTATACTCTGCCCCAGCAGTGATGTCTCATCTGCTCCCACAAGAGCCGCGTTTTTTTTTTTCCGGCTAATTTTCTACTCTGCCCCAACAGTGATGTCTCATCTGCTCCCACAGGAGCTCTGTTTCTCTGGCTAATCTTTTCTACTCTGCCCCAGCAGTGATGTCTACTCTGCTCCCACAGGAGCCGTGTTTCTTTCGGCTAATTTTTCTACTCTACCCCAGCAGTGACGTCTCATCTGCTCCCACTGAAGCTCTGTTTCTCTGGCTAATTTTTCTACTCTGCCCCAGCAGTGATGTCTCATCTGCTCCCACAGGAGCTCTGTTTCTCTGGCTAATTTTTCTACTCGGCCCCAGCAGTGATGTCTCATCTGCTCCTACAGGAGCTCTGTTTCTCTGAATAATTCTCATATGAGCTCTGTTTCTCTGGCTATTTTTTCTACACTGACACAGCAGTGATGTCTACTCTGCTCCCACTGGAGCTCTCTTTCTCTGACTAATTTTCACTCGGCCCCAGCAGTGATGTCTACTCTGCTCCCACTGGAGCTCTCTTACTCTGGCTTATTTTCTACACTGCTATAACAGTGACGTCCCCTCTGCTCCCACTGGAGCCCTGTTTCTCTGGCTAACTTTCTACACTGCCACAGCAGTGTCGTCTCCTCTGCTCCATCTGAAACTCTTTTCTCTGGCTAATTTTCTTCACCGTCACAGCAATGATGTCTACTCTGCTCCCACAGGAGCTCCGTTTCTCTGGCTAATTTACTACACCGCCACAGCAGTGACGTCTCCTCTGCTCCCACAGATGCTCTGTTTCTCTGGATAATTTTCTACACTGCTCAAGCAGTGACCTCTTCTCTGCTCCCGCAGGAGCTCTGTTCCTCTGGCTTATTTTCTACACTGCTATAACAATGATGTTTTCTCTCCAGTACATCACCATTTAGAATTATTATTCCTGCTAAAACCCTTAATTGATTATTTCCTCTGTCCAGCAAGCTTGGTCTCCAAGCTAACGTCGCACGCATCAAAATTTATCCTCCAAGCGGTATCTCCCAGGACCCTTCAATCCTATATTACCGCTTGGAGGTAACATAAAGAAAGGAAACGATAAATATAACGTCTCTTATAACTTGCCTTCCCCCGATTTTTCTCTTTCCAATCAAATCTTTTATCTCCTATTAAAGGTTATTTGAGCGGCAATCCAGTTTTTCCCATAAACTGTCGTACGGCACTACTTCTGTGGAGTTAAACAATTCACAAACCCTGATTAAAGGGATCCAAAGATCCCAGCCCACCCGCCCCCGACTCCGGACACCCCATAACACTGGAAATTCTCATTAAATGTATTCGGCTTTCCGCATAAGCTACCAGCCCTTCAGTTCCACTCACACACTCAATGCCACGTTTAAATTACCCTTTTTCGTTTTTCTTAGACACTCAAAAAACCGCCATCACTTTATGAGCAGAGTGAGTGCTTTCCCAGAGGAGCCCTTACATTTTTCTCCTTCATCCAGCGAGCAGTTGGTCTCACAGCGGATGCAGTGTGAGAAAAAATCTCCTGGGCAAGCACTCAATTTTTCCACTTTTCAGTTTTCCTTCTTCCATCCAGCGAGCATCGGTCTCACAGCGGATGGAGTGAGAGCTTTCCCAGTAGAGCACTTAAAATTTTCTCTTTCATCCAGCGAGCAGTTGGTCTCACAGCGGACGGACATGAGAAAATTTCCTGGGCAAACACTCATTTTCCCCTCTTGTCAGGTTTCCTCTTTCCGTCCAGCGAGCATTAGTCTCACAGCGGACGGAGTGAGAGCTTTCCCAGTAGAGCACTTAATTTTCTCTTTCATCCAGCGAGCAGCTGGTCTCACAGCGGATGGAATACGAGAAATCTCCTGGGCAAACACTCATTTTCCCCTCTTGTCAGGTTTCCTCTTTCCGTCCAGCGAGCATTGGTCTCACAGCGGACGGAGCGAGAGCTTTCCCAGTAGAGCACTTAAATTTTCTCTCTTTCATCCGGTGAGCATTCGGTCTCACCGTGGACGAGAGTACGAGAAAATCTCCTGGATAAGCACTCATTTTCCTCTTTTCAGGTTTCCTCTTTCCGTCCAGCGAGCATTGGCCTCACATCGGACGGAGCGAGAAAATTCCAGGTAGAGCACTCATGTTTTCTCTTTCATTTCAGCGAATATTTGGTCTTACAGTGGATGCAGCGTGAAAACCTCCTGGACAAGTATACAACAACCACACCTTGTTCGCAGTCAACAAGGGCCATCAGTCCAGGCAGTGAGCCAACATCACGGGCCTCCCTGACCAAGCATCCAGGCCCCTTCTCGAGATGCCAGCCCGCCATTTCTTGGCACTCTTTGGGGGGTCTTTAGTCCGGCGGCTGTCCTCTGCTCTTTAGCCTTTTGGGGGGAGTACTCTGGGTTCGGGCAGAATTCCGAGCACGGAGCCCTCCCTCCGGACAGCACGCCAAATACGCATTGAATCTTACTCACTCAAAATTATATGTAAGTGTGAACTCGTGAAATGAAGTTTTGTTAATAACTAAGTTCGGGAGGAGCACGTTCAGATAATTAACACGAGTGGACGGCAATCAGCAATCAGCAACCAATGATAAGAGGGTATATATAGACTCAGCAGTCTTACCTCGATCCATTGGCAGTTTGCAGCATCCCTCCTCCACCCCTTCTCCACACTCCTAGTCCTGCACACTCCTCTTTCTAAAAAATCACTTACATACGGGGGGAGTACTCTGGGTTCGGGCAGAATTCCGAGCACGGAGCCCTCCCTCCGGACAGCACGCCAAATACGCATTGAATCTTACTCACTCAAAATTATATGTAAGTGTGAACTCGTGAAACAATGAAGAGTTAGTCATTTTTTTTCTTGCCATGGAATCATGGAAGCTTGGAGTCGGGCTCTTTTGACATTGGCAACCATATTGGACAAACCTCTCAGAACACCAAATTCAATTTCAGCTCATTTTATTTGTAACATTTTTTTTTTTTTCCACTTCAAATAGTTCACCAAAAAGTGAAAATTCTGTCATTAGTTACTCACCCTCATGTTGTTCCAAACCCACAAGACTTTTGTTCATCTTTGGAATGATATTTCTGATGAAATCTGAGAGCTTTCTGTCCCTCTATAGACAGCTAGGCAAATACCACTTTGATGCTTCAAAAGTTCATAAATAAATCATAAAACTAATCCGTATGAATTGAGCAGTTTAGTCCAAATTGAAATAATTACTTTTCTGAAGAGGCTCAATTTAGCCATTTATTCACATATAAACATTCGTAAACGGTGTCACACCCAGCACGTTTGAGCTTCTCAAGAACCAATGAGGTTCGTTCTCGTGTTCCGCTCCACGTTTGAGCTTCTCAAGAACCAATGAGGTTCATTCTCGTGTTCCGCTTCACGTTTGAGCTTCTCAAGAACCAATGAGGTTCGTTCTCGTGTTCCGCTTAACGTTTTAGCTTCTCAAGAACCGTTGAGGTTGGTTCGTTCTTGTGTTCCGCTTCACGTTTGAGCTTCTCAAGAACCAATGAGGTTCGTTCTCATGTTTCACTGCACGTTTGAGCTTCTCAAGAACCAATTAGGTTCATTCATGTGTTCCGGTTCACGTTTGAGCTTCTCAAGAACCAATGAGGTTCATTCTCGTGTTCCGGTTCACGTTTGAGCTTCTCAAGAACCAATGAGGTTCATTCCTGTGTTCCGCTGCACGTTTGAGCTTCTCAAGAACCAACGAGGTTTATTCTTGTGTTACACATCACGTTTGAGCTTTTCCAGAACCAATGAGGTTCATTCTCATGTTTCGCTGCACGTTTGAGCTTCTCAAGAACCAATGAGGTTCGTTCTCGTGTTCCGCTCCACGTTTGAGCTTCTCAAGAACCAATGAGGTTCATTCTTGTGTTACACATCACGTTTGAGCTTGTCCAGAACCAATGAGGTTCATTCTCATGTTCCGCTGCACGTTTGAGCTTCTCAAGAACCAATGAGGTTCATTCTCGTGTTCCGCTTCACGTTTGAGCTTTTCAAGAACCAATAAGGTTCGCTCTCGTGTTCCGCTTCACGTTTGAGCTTCTCAAGAACCAATGAGGTTCGCTCTCGTGTTCCGCTTCACGTTTGAGCTTCTCAAGAACCAATAAGGTTCGTTCTCGTGTTCCGCTTCACGTTTGAGCTTCTCAAGAACCAATGAGGTTCGTTCTCGTGTTCCGCTGCACGTTTGAGTTTCTCCACAACCAATTAGGTTCATTCTCATGTTCCGCTTCACATTTGAGCTTCTCAAGAACCAATGAGGTTCGTTCTCATGTTCCGCTTCACATTTGAGTTTCTCAAGAACCAATGAGGTTCATTCTCATGTTCCGCTTCACATTTGAGCTTCTCAAGAACCAATGAAGCGTCAAACAGGACGTTTGAACTGATCAATGTTTATATGTTAATAAAAGCCTAAATTCGATCTGTTCATCATATAAAGCAATCGAGTCTCTTCAAAAAATTTGGACTAAACCACTTGATTCATGCGGAGTAGTTTTATAGTCTTTTTTTTACTTTTTGAAAACGTCTTATATTACTTTTTTTCCGTTTCCGTTTCAGTTTCCATTGATTTAACAATGTAAAAAACATTTGTACGTCCAAGAGCAATGCATAGTGGCCTCCCTTTTGTCTTCTGATGCCACATGGCTTTCTGATGTCACGTATGTCTTTGGCATAATTTCTTGTCCTATGGTTAATTAGCTGAGTGACTTTTTAAGAGTAGACAAAGTCAACATTTTCTTTTCACTGTGTTAATTCTAAGGTCAGAATTGATCAGCTTGAATGTCAGTTCTTTACAGGCCGTACTTTTCATTGCTTAACTGGCCGTATTTTGTCATTTTCTGCTTCCTTGCTTTTAGGAATAACAATCTTAAGCCAACGGAGTCAATAATTTCACTAATCTTGGAGTCTCTCCTGTGAGCAGTGGTTGGTAAGACACAGTTAATTAGCCACCGTTTGATTGAACATTTTAGAATTGACAAAATTGTAGGCAGCATTGTATCACTGTTAAACATATTTGAGAATAAAATCCACATTATTCATCATTTTGTATCTATAATTGTGTACACTGGTGAATTTGTTAAAAAAAATGGGGCCAATTATATTCTTTTTAAACCCAGCATGGCAAACGAATCATGAATATTCTATCTTTCTATCAATCAATATGAGACCCAATTGAATGTTCCTCTTGAATGAGTTATGCGCTTTTCAGGTCATTTTTCCATGTCCTTATTTAGTGTAATGCATACGCTCCATGTCTTTTTGATCCATTTTATTTTTCGCACCTGTTCCTTTCATCATGTTATCAATACTATGATGACATGAGAAATGACAAACGCAAACCATTTCACTTCTGAAATGGAATTTGTACTTACTGTAGAAAGGTAATAGGTTTAATTTTGATTTCATGTTGATTTAAACCAGGATAATGGCTTCAGCTAACACAAAGTGAAAGATGCATTAGCACTCTAAAACAATTGTTTACCCCTCACAACATGGTAATTCTGATAACTCTCGACTAACATATTTTAAAATTGATTTATATCATGTCTAGCAATGTCAATTTACATAAATCCCCATAATTGATTATTGTATTATTACATACATTATTATAATTGATTATTATATACAGCAAATGCTGACTTCCGCCTGTTTCACACTCTGAGTGCAGTGTTTATGCGGTGCAGGAGCAACACACGTTAATGTGCTTTCACATATGATGCGTTTGCAGTTTTTATTAGGATTATTAGGAACACCATACAAATACTGTGTTTGACCCCCTTTCGCAACTGCCTTAATTCTACGTGGCATTGATTCAACAAGGTGCTGAAAGCATTATTTAGAAATGTTGGCCCATATTGATAGGATAGCATCTTGCAGTTGATGGAGATTTGTGGGATGCACATCCAGGGCACGAAGCTCCCGTTCCACCACATCCCAAAGATGCTCTATTGGGTTGAGATCTGGTGATTGTGGCGGCCATTTTAGTACAGTCAACTCATTGTCATGTTCAAGAAACCAATTTGAAATGATTCGATCTTTGTGAGATGGTGCATTATCCTACTGGACGCAGCCATCAGAGGCTGGGTACATGGAAAACATCCCCTACACCATTACACCACCACCACCAGCCTGCACAGTGGTAACAAGGCATGATGGATCCATGTTCTCATTCTGTTTGGGCCAAATTCTGACTCTACCACCTGAATGTCTCAACAGAAATCGAGACTCATCAGACCAGGCAACATTTTTTCAGTCTTCAACTGTCCAATTTTGGTGAGCTCTTGCAAATTGTCGCCTCTCTTTCCTATTTGTAGTGGAGATGAGTGGTACCCGGTGGGGTCTTCTGCTGTTGTAGCCCATCCGCCTCAAGGTTGTGCGTGTTGTGGCTTCACAAATGCTTTGCTCATTACCTCGGTTGTAACGAGTGGTTATTTCAGTCAAAGTTGCTCTTCTATCAGCTTGAATCAGTCGGCCCATTCTCCTCTGACCTCTGACATCAACAAGGCATTTCCTAGAAATGGTTGTGCAGTGTGAACGGGTACGGAAAAAAAACATGCACTGCAAACGGATTATGTAAAACAGATGTAAGTATTTAAAGGTTGAGCTGCGAGCTCATTGTCTACTGATAAAGCAGGAACCAATCAGATGTGCTCTATAGAGAACGATGTCATGCAAGTAAATTGAGTTGAGGACCCATCAGCTGTCAGATTTGAATTTACCTGTATATGCTTGTGATTTTTATGCTACTGAACACTTGATTTAATAAAATGTAAAGTTCAATACAAATGTTTAATATTAATAAAAAACAAGACTGTTAAATGATCACATTTGTTATCTAGGCGGTTTGCATATTTTTTACTGCTTTGAATATCTCAGATCATCTTCCTTACAATTAAAAATTCTGTATTATCTTGCAGTTTCTTAGAGATACACGCCAGCTGGCATAACATTTTAATCCCTTGCCAAAAAAATAAATAAATGTAATTCGCATTTGGTGATGCGCAAGTAATAATTTTGAAGTATTAAGTAATGTCAACCATAAACCTGTCAATACTAAATGAAAACATGGTTCCCCTATACTCAATCTATATTCTTTCCTTAATGAACATCTTCACCTCACGGGTGTGGAAATGGCCTTCCAATTCAGTAATTGTAGAGAAATGTGTCCATTTCAGTCCTGCTCTTTTTCTGGCTTCCTTTAGTCTCTCATTACCTCTTATTCCCATCTATTCCACAGGTCCCTTGGTGAGAAGCCATTCTGAAAAAAATCAATGCTGTCGAAAACAAGAAGCCTGGATATTACACAAGGCCAAAGCCTATTAGTATTTTTTGGTCTTTCACATGTGCACGTGTGATTTGCATATTTATTTCGTTCCATGAAGATTATAGATGAGTGCTGTGCCAATGCTGAACGGTGGTGGGTCTTCTAGTCCTCTATGTGTTTCTTTTGTGGATGCATTGATCTGTCTTCTGATGGTGGTCATAATCTCTGAGATTTTGCTCAATTGTACAAACAGTTTTACAGTTTCTTGATGCTCTTACATCAGTCCATGCATTGCACATGTTTGGTTGAATTTTGTTTCTGTTGATGAGTCTTTGAAAACGCAAACAACCTTTTAACACCTGCAGATATATTTTATGCATATCAGCAAAAATGATAATAATATTAATAATATTATTTAAAATGAAATGTTTGTGGGCCATGCAGGTTCTACCTGTGCATGTTTAGCTAAATGATGGTAAATCCTGAAACCCACAGGACACTGTATGTACCAGCCAACGGTCCCCAAACAGAAAGGTCAATAGACCTGGATTTTTGTTGTATCATGTAAAAATGCAGAAAGCTTTGTTTGAGTATTAGTGTTATTTTACCATTTTTGATATAGACTACTGTTATAGTTGATGATGTTAATATTTTGATATATTATTTGTAGTAATTCTGTAGTTTTTGTTGTTGTTGTTGTTTTATATGACTTATATATGATTTATACATATTTATAAATCTGTATTTATTAGTTAATTATTTTAGTACTTAAAGTAAATCAAAATGTAATGAGTATTTTTTTTTTGTATTTTAATTCATTTTAATTAACATGTTTTTTAATGGTTTTAGTTTTAATTTTAGTTTTAGTTCATTATAATTAATAACCCTGCGGTACAGTAAATCATGTATGGTATGGCAGAAAAGCGTATGTTTGAACACACTCATAATAGCTTTCTGATATTTTAACATGCAAATAATATTTAACAGCACAGTACAGGGCTTGATAGTAACTTTTTTTTTTTTTTTTTTTTTTTGCTCACTGTGGTTAGTGGTTTTCTAAAGTTACTAGCCACCCAGCGTTTCACAGGCCAAACTGTAAAATAAAAAAAAGGTAAACTACTGGTAGCTGTGGTTGCCAGCATCATACCGTAAAAATACGGTGTGTTACTGTTTTTGTGTTACAGCATATAGCTGTTAAATTAGTTTTACACTGTAGCTGACAATACGGTATTTAGGTGTTAATATTAAAAACAGTAACACACCGTATTTTTACGGTATGATGTTGGCAACCACAGCTGCCAGTAGTTTACCGTTTTTTTATCATTATTTTTTGACAGATACCATGGGAAAAAACTGCCAAATGGATATTTTTATCATCTCATAATTTGACAGCTACTGCTGTCACTTAAGACCTGACGCACAGATCCATTAAACTTTTCCACATGCTTTCTTTTTCTCAACCTTTTACGTTCACTTAACTCTCTGTTGGAGAGATGAGCGAGAAAGAAAGCGCAGCTGGGATGGTGTATTTATTCTGCGAAAAATGGGTATTGAAAGCATTTCAGATATTTTTTATGTAGAAAAATATATAGAAAAGCCAATTATGCATAGAAAAATGTATGTATGTATATATATATATATATATATATATATATATATATATATATATTTAACACCAATGTTTTTAGTTTATTACTTCAGATGCTATTTTAAAAGACTAGAATTGAAAAAAAACCAAAAAAACACCAAAGTGTAGGAGTGACTGTGTTACACACCGCTGCTGAATTCTTTCCGCATTCAGCTTGTTGCTGGGTGTTAATGTCAAGCTCTGTGTATATACTGTATATATATATATATATATATATATATATATACTTTTTTCAGGTTACCTGACACAGCAGTCATAGGAAGAACCCCTGACCAGATAACTGAAGGTGAAAATGGCTAAACTCTAAAGCTATTGCGAGCGGTTTACCATGAGAGCTGACAGCGAGCAGTGATTTGATGGACTGATATGAATGAAACATGTCTGGTGGGGAAGAGCCGAGCTGCAGTGTGAGGGTGGCTGTATGACTGCTGCTTTCATCGGCCCCTGGGGACACATGAGAGTGAGTCATTTATTCAGAGTTAGAGAGCTCAGGTCTACTGTATTGTTGTCAAGGATGAAATGGGCTGGGGAGGAGAGACTATAGGAAGTAAATAGGAAGCCAGGCTGGAAATGTGTCTTGTTTGGTTTTTATCTAATTTTTATTTAAAGCTAAGCAATAATATTATGCTGTCTCTTAAGATGTGGCATCTAGCGGTCAGCACACGTGTGGGAGATGTGAATTTTATGGCTTGCATCATTTCCTGATCCTGTTTCCCGGCTCATTCCTGGTTCATTTCTGCTGTGTTTTTCACATGCATCATTTGCAGACAAAACAGTTGCACATGGAGTTGAGAGAAGTTTATATTGTAAATTGAGTTTCTTACTTTTAGTAAATGAGCTGGTCCAGTTTAGAGCACAAGGTGATATTTTGATTAAATATAGAAGGTCAAATGATAAAAAAAAGGTTTAATTTTATTTCATGCTGACTTTAAAAGAGTAAAATAGTTTGTTTGTTTTTTCTCTCTGTCTGCTGCTTTTAACTTCACAGGACTGTTATTTTAGTATTAATTGTATAATATTATAGTTCATATTATTTTTATTTTTTATTTTTTTTTTGCACTTCAGTTTAATTTGATTTTTAGTAATGTGCTTTTTGTTCATTTTTTTTTTTAATAATACACTCTGGGTTATTTTAACCCATCTTTGGGTCAAATATGGACAACTATTACACTCTAAAAAATGCTGGGTTGTTTTAACCCAATTTTGGGTCAAATATGGACAAACCCAAAATGTTGGGTTAAAAATGTAATGTAAAAATTTAACCCAACGGCTGGGTTAGTCCATATTTGACCCAAAGTTGGGTTAAAACAACCCAGAATTTTTTAGAGTGTAGGTTAAAGCTTTTGGGTTAAATGTTTAAATTACATTTTTAACCCATATTTAAAATTTTTTGTCAAGGTTTGTCCATATTTGACCAAATTTGGGTTTAGAGTGTACTATTTAGGTTTAATTAATTTTTGTTTCAGCTTTTCTGGTGGTTTAACTTAAAATAATTCCAGTTAGTTCCCAAGGCAACATTTCCAATTTGTGAGTATTACAATTTTCTAATATTTACAGCTTATTTTTAACTTTTAACAATTAACTTTTATTTAACTTTTAACTTTATTTAACTTTTATACTGTGTTCATGCCATGTTACTGTAATTTCGAGATGGCAGCACGTGACATTCTACTCTAAGAAATTTTAGTTAAAGGTGCAGCATGTAATATTTACAGCTAGTGGTTGAAATGGGTACTGCAGACCAAATTGATAATAATGGAAAGACACTGTGCGATCAATAGGTTATGACAACGTATGTTTTTACATTGCTTCAACTCATTCAAATCAGTAATTTAAGTTTGCCAGAAACTTAATTTACAGCGCTAATTATAGAGTTTAGTGCAATCAGTCAATCACTTTCCTGTCTCTCTAGAGTCATTCTTAGTCACATGACATAAACAGCTCAGCTGAATGGTTCAATAAAGTCTGGAAGCGTAACTGAACACCCATAGCTCACCATGAGCACAGTTTGCAGATTTCTAATCGCCTGCGAGGAGCAAGTGCCACAATAATGGTCTCCAGGTGATATAGAGACCCACTCGATGTGAATTGCTTGAAAATTACAGGCAGGAAAGTTTGATTACAGTTAGAAGTAAACCCCTTAGGAGTTGAATAGCCCTGCACTACACTGGAATCATGTGCACTAGAATGCTGCTACCTATGTACACATCAATGAGACTCACAAGGGTTTGGAGTATCATTTCTCAAAACACAATGCCTCATGTTTATCCTTTGCTCAGTTTTTAGCGCATGCACTGTATCAGGGTATCCTTAACCAAAGCACATTGTAATAAGTCCCAGCAATATGAATAATAACACCTCCCCCTCAGTGTCTAGTGGTTACAACAACCCTGCTCATGTTCACTGAGGCAATACCGTCTATGGTGAATTAACTCCTGAGGATATGAAAAATGTGATTTAGGCTATACCGCACATCTCTATCACAAAGAGACGCTGTCAAGAAGATGCAATGGCTCAATACACGTGTAACGTGAACGAATCTGAATGCCCAGTTGTGTTACATCAGTGTGTCCAGCGCGAGTATCTGAAGATTACACGGTGGCTAAAATCCCCATGGATACTTGTATGAAAAGAACATGATGCAACTGATATGTAACAAATACACTATCTCACATTTCTCTTGATGTTTAATCGTTTAAAAAAAATGACGTGGGCGAGTTATGTTTAAATCACTTTCTTTATGCATAATTTACTTATAATTTAAAAATATGTCTTTTGTATATTAGCTGAAAAAGTTAAAATTTGGGGGGGGGGGGGGGGTGCGTTAAATAATAATACAGCATGATTTGATACATTTCGAAATTCCAGCTTACAATTATAACATATCACGTTCTTTCCATTCAAATGACCATTAAAGTATATTGTAAATGCTACAGACTTCCAGTGCTTATTTAGAGTGAGAACATTTCAGTGGTCACTGACTTTTCTCCTTTTTTCCCCCTGCTGGTTGCTTAGCAACCTCCTGGCTCGGTTTCAAGAGCCACAAATGCCGGGGGTCACGTGTGTGTGTGTGTGTGTGTGTGTCTGCAGCAGAATGAATCAGCCATTGATGGGACAGTAACTTACTTAAATGTTATAATAGGGTTTAGTCGGATACACTGTTTTACGTTTACTTTGTTTTAATCAGTGTATCTTTAATGGTGCTATTACTTTTCTAAAGGAGCAGACTTGCAATTTTCTTTGAGGTGGACACAACAGCCTTTCATTGATGGAGTGCTTAGACTCTCAGGCTCTCGAGGCGCCATCCATAATCTCAGCACTGGAATATCATACAGACATGCGGGTGAAACACTTCAACTTCAGACTAGCATTACTCACAAATAAACACAAAATAGTTCAAATTAAAACGAAAAAAGAAAATAGAAAAAAATCGAGTCTAGAATTGTTTTGATCATATCTATCTAATAATATTAGGTGTGAATTTATAGTCAGGGGCTCCGTTACAGAACTTCCCATCGTAATTCTTAACTTAAAGGGACACTCCACCCAAAAATGAAAAAAAAATCTGTCATCATTTACTCACCCTCAAGTTGTTGCAACCCTGGATGAGTTTCTTTCTTCTGCTGAACACAAAGGAAGATGTTTTGAAGAACGATTGGAACCAAACGGTTGTTTGGCGCTATTGACTTCCATAGTAAAATAAATAAATAAATACTATGTAATTTAATAAGCTCCAATGGTTCTTCAAAATATCTTCCTTTGTGTCCAGCAGAAGAAAGAAACTCAGGAAATTCAGGTTTGCAACAACTTGAGGGTGAGTGAATGATGACAGAATTTTCATTTGTGGGTGGAGTGTCCCTTTAAGATTTGAAGAATGTTTAGTTTCTACGTGAAATTGCTGTGGTGGTATTACGAAGCCCATGAAGGGACCTTCGCAAAAATGGTAGTAAAGATACTAAATATAAAGATACTCTTCTTCAGCTATTTCATTGGTTGATTTTGGAGTGAATTTGAGCATTTTGTGTTGTTGTTAAAGGGATAGTTCACCCAAAAATGAAAATTTCTCACACTCATGTCGTTCCAGACCTGTAAGACTTTCGTTCATCTTTGGAACATAAATGAAGATATTCTTGATGAAATCTGAGAGCTTTCTGTCCAATATCCAGCTTTGTGGAAAAGAGGCTGTTTGTGCCATCGAAATCCCACAGGATAAAATAATTCCTACTGCACTTACAGTAACCCAACATTTGGGTTTGTCCATATTTTACCCAAATTTCGGTTAAAACAACCCAGCATTTTTTAGAGTGTGAAGTGACATTTAAGTGAAATATTTACATATCGAATCAGAGTATATGGAGAGAATCTGAAAGCATATAGCTGAACTCTGTTTTACCTGATAGTGATGTGCTTCTCGTACACTCAGGACTTTCAAAAGACTGTACCTTTAATCAATACTTTGTATTTATGTACAGTCAGAACTTGACATGTATCCCATGAGGCTCTTGTTGTCTGCCTGTCGACTTAAAACCGGCCTGCCAACTACACAAAAAAGTCATTGAATTGCATTTGAAAGCCGATGAATCTTTACAGCATGGCATACTGGGTAAAAATAAATCTTCCAAGAATTATGCATAAGCACTGATGTGCAGAAAGACACATTGGGAAGTAGATGAATGATGCCATTTCTAATTAAGGAAACAAATGGTGACCTGAAACATTGATGTTATAGTCTTTAGATATCTTTATAAAACTCGTCAAAGTCAAAACACTAAATGGATCCCAAACAATCCTCAAAAAAAAAAAAAGAGTTAGTCTCATTTGATGTATCCTCTTTCAACATCTCTCTAATAACTTCAAGGACCTTTGACTGCTGATCCCTCTTTCGTGAATCATTCTGGACGACAGCGTGGAGGGAAGGAGAGGCAGTTTCTTTTTTTTCTTTGCTGGAGAGGTGATCTATGCTAGTTCCCTGACAGGCTGGGTAATTACCTTTGTCTTCCATTGTCCAAGATTGTTGCTGTCATCCGTCTCCATTATGGTCAGGATGTTGTGGCCCTCCTCTTTGTTTAACAAATGAAATGCTTTTCCACCTGAGTAGGCAAGAGGAAAGAGCAGATGCCTCAAGATGACAGAAAGGTTGTGGAAAAGCCAGAGAAGATGATGTAGATGAAAAGAGCTTTGGTTTAGGGGGGGAAATAAATAAATAAAGAGGTGACCCAAGCTTACCCTTGAGTTTTGATGTGTCGAGCTATTATGAACATTTTCAGCTGTAAAAGAGCAGGGCTTTCAATTTTTAACATTTTATAGTGTTCTAGACAGTAAAATATGCTGAAAGACCCATTAAATTGCTTGACAAATGCAGTTTTGCAATGTGTTGACGCATTTGAAGCAGGAAGTTAGTGTGTGATGGGAGCTACATCAGGATTTGATTGGACAGTTGTTGGTTTTTTGGTGTTTGCACACTGACAACATCTGACACTGACAACATCTAAAACGCAATGAACAACTTTAGAAATGTTCAAATGACAGAATACTGAAATCAAATAATGTGTTGATTTTAAGGTACATTAGACTAATTAAACATGTGTCATGCCATCACATTTAACTAATTTAATTATTTATTATTTCGCAAACATATTTCTGAAAAGAAATATCTTCATAATTGAAGAAAATATTGTTGAATATTTTGGAATTTCAATAAAGCATTTGTAAATATGTTTGTAAACAGTTACTAAAGCTGTGCATATGTAAATCATTTATGTAAATTTAGTTTTGGGTGCTGTGAAAAATATATTTCCTATATTTTTTCCTATATTTTTCCATATTTCCTATCATTTATCCATTCATACATCCATCCACCCATCGATCGTCTGTCCATCCGTCCATCTGTCTGTCCGTCCATCCTTCCATCCATCCATCCACTCATCGATCGTCCGTCCGTCCGTCCATCCTTCCATCTATCCACCTATCAATCGTCCATCCATCCATCGTTTGTCTGTCCGTCCATCCACCTATCGATCGTCTGTCCGTCCGTCCTTCCATCCATCCATCCACCTATCGATCGTCCGTCCGTCCATCCTTCCATCTATCCGCCTATCGATCGTCCATCCGTCCATCTATCCATCGTTTGTCCATCCGTCCGTCCATCCATCCATCGTTTGTCCATCCGTCCATCCACCTATCGATTGTCGGTCTGTCCATCCATCCACCCATCGATTGTCTGTCCATCCACCTATCAATCGTCCATCCGTCTGTCCGTCCATCCATCCATCCATCGATTGTCCATCCGTCCATCCACCTATCGATCGTCCATCCGTCTCTCCGTCCACCCATCCATCCATCGATTGTCCATCCTTCCATCTATCCACCTATCAATCGTCCATCCATCCATCGTTTGTCCGTCCGTCCATCCACCTATCTATCGTCCATCCGTCCATCCATCCACCCATCGATCGTCTGTCCGTCCGTCCTTCCTTCCATCCATCCATCCATCCACCTATCAATCGTCCGTCCGTCCATCCTTCCATCTATCCGCCTATCGATCGTCCATCCGTCCATCTATCCATCGTTTGTCCATCCGTCCATCCACCTATCGATTGTCTGTCCATCCACCTATCAATCGTCCATCCGTCTGTCCGTCCATCCATCCATCCATCCATCGATTGTCCATCCATCCATCCACCTATCGATCGTCCATCCATCCATCCACCCATCGATCGTCCATCCATCCATCCACCTATCGATCATCCATCCATCCACCCATCGATCGTCCATCCATCCATCCATCCATCGTCCATCCGTCCGTCTATCCACCCATCGATCATCCATCCGTCCATTCACCTATCGATCGTCCATCCGTCCGTCCATCCACCTATTGATCGTCCATCCATCCACCCATCGATCGTCCGTCCATCCATCCATCCATCCATCGTCCATCCGTCCGTCTATCCACCTATCGATCGTCCATCCATCCATCCACCCATCGATCATCCATCCGTCCATTCACCTATCGATCGTCCATCCGTCCGTCCATCCACCTATTGATCGTCCATCCGTCCATCCATCCACCCATCGATCGTCCATCCATCCATCCATCCATCGTCCATCCGTCCATCCATCCATCCACCCATCGATCATCCATCCGTCCATTCACCTATCGATCGTCCATCCGTCCGTCCATCCACCTATTGATCGTCCATCCGTCCATCCATCCATCCATCCATCTTCCATCCATCAATCCATCCATCGTCCATCCATCCAGCCATCCATTGTCCATCCGTCCATCCATCCACCGTCTGTACGTCCATCCACCTTTTGATCATCCATCTGTCCGTCCATCCATCCACCCATCGATCGTCTGTCCGTCCATCCATCCATCCATCCATTCATCCATCCATCCATCGTCTTTCCATCCATCGTGCGTCTGTCCATTCATCCATCCATCCATCTAATCCATCCATCCTCCGGAAATCCGTCCATCCATTCATCATTAATTAATAATCCATCATTGTTAAATGATAATTGGAATGCTTTTAGGAGATGATAAATGTAACTGATAGATGATCAATTAGGAGATGATAAATGTAACTGATAGATGATCAATTAGGAGATGATAAATGCAAACTGCGCTGCCTCATTCCAGATGAGCTCTTTCCTCATAAAGTGATTTGCTCTAATATTTAAACACGAACAAAAGCTTTAAAGAAAAAATCCACATGATACCTAACATTTAAACAAACTTTTGACATTTAATATTATAGCTATTAGTATGTCACAGAGACACAACCTCCCACCCGGGAGCCAGATGCGGAGGTATTTTTATACCCCGTCGATGCGAGAGGGAATGCTTGTATGTAAGGAGGCTGGGGGTGGGATGGAGTGAATTCACATGTTGCATAGCAACAGAGAGGGCATTGTGACAATTATGATTCATAATGTTGGCTTTGTTTTTTTCTCCTTGGCAGCACCACATCAAACCCTCCCAGAAATCAACCAAACAATGTTAATTAGCAGATTAAAGAGCCATGGCAAACAATGCCTTCTGTTTGATTTCTGCTCCACTCGCACAATAGAAGAGCTTTTCATTGAAGAGGTTCCACGATGAAGTACAAACTGCTGTCACCTGGGGAGATGTTTGACATTTGCTGCTGCTTGAAAATCAAGTTTTGAATGACAAAATCTTCTGTTTTGAAGTTATATGCCAAGAACATGTAGTTAAGTTACAAAATGAGGAGGAAAAAAATACTTATGTAGGTGCTCCTGGTTTGGATTATACATGTACATACAGGAGAACAAAAACTAGGCCACTATGATCCTAGTCACTCCATTTCCTCACCCTGTTCAAAACATGTATGACTGTAAGAATACAAATGGAGTTATTTTGAAAAATGTATCAGAGTTGATTTGACCTCCAAACAATAATAGTCAATGGGGACCAATTTGGTTTGGAGTTCCAGCATTCTTAAAAAAATCTATTTGTGTTCCACAAAAGAAAGAATTTTATACAGGTTTGGAACGGGTGAGTAAACAATGACCATGTTTTCATTTTTGGGTGAGCCATGCCTTTTGTAAGAATAAAGTGCACTCATGTGCCTGCTACTCAATCTCTACCTCCCCAAATGGCATTTTTAAAGCCTCGTTCACATTCTGATGCAGCTGCCAGTAATTAGCACCACTAATTACAAAGGCAGGGTCATTAGTGCAAGAGGCAGGGTGTGTTCAGGCCAATTACAGACTGATCATGCCCACAAGACACACCCACTGACCTGCCCAAGGGGTCAAAGTTGAGTGGTTAAAGTCACCATGAATTAAAAATTCTAAATCCTTGTAATATTTAATCCAATTCTTTTCCCTACCTCTCACTGCGACATCTCTCCCGTTCGAACTTGTTTCGAGTCATTTGGATTATTCAACAAACAAAATGAATGAAATGACTCGAAAAAAGATTTGTTCATTTGGCAACAGGTTTTGGTCTGTCGAACCAGAGAGAGTAGCGTATACTAGCATAGTGACTGATAAGCAGCTTTTTGCTGTTTTCTAAAACTTTTTACATTATTTAAGGTGAAATAATTCCAATAACATTACTTGGCTCATTAAAAACCCGACTCTACTCTTCCAAAGGCTGCTAAATGGATATATATGGAGGAATCCTTTTTACCATATGTTCCAGCCAACTTTTCCCAGTCTGAACTATAGAGAGAGCTTTGTGCTTGTGGCTCTTTAAAGGAGTAGTTCTTACTTGGTTAATCTAATCTGCTTGCTAATGATTGTCATGTGGAGGATGGATCTGCTCATTTGCTTTTAAGCTTCTCTTAAATACTTATAGTCATATTTTAGTAAAAGATGGAAGCTCTGAGAGCATTCGTTTTAAGCTAATTTCCCTCCAGCTCACAAAAAAATTCCATGAAAAGCGTGCAAAACAGGGCTTGAAATGTGAATTCATATTGGATATGAAGATTTCAATGAAGTTTCTTTTTCACCAAAGTGGGGTGTTTAATAGCATTATGTTATTTTTGATAAACAGTAATAATTGAATAAAGAAAACAATATATTAAAAATATTATTCATTACAAAAATTAATTAAAAAAAACTTTTTCAACAACTATGCGTTCAATTCATTAATAGTGGCAATAAACACTTTTAGAATGTTTTCCATTTTCAAATAACTTCCATTCTTTCAAACATTCTATTCATAAAATAATCCTAAAAAAATTTGCTCTATCACGGTTTCCACAAAAAAGAATTATAACATTGATAATTAAACAGCAAATCAGTGAAATCAGCCTTTAATCAGCCTTCAAAAATATAACAATGGAAAACTATGGGAGCTGGTTTCTGCCACTGAATTAAAAAAAGAAACAAAAATTTTTGACTTTTTATCTCAAAATTGCGAGATATGAAGTCGAATTGTCTCACAATTTCTCACAATTGCGAGTTTACATCGTGCAATTCTGACTTTATAAAACATAATTGAGTTTATATGTCGAAATTCCAACCCGATCTCACGGGAATTCGTACAAATTTTATGAGGTGGCTAATTCATAACAATTCGTACGACTTCACTCGTATGAATTAGTATGATTTTTGCGAAATCGTACGTATTTTACGAATTGGCCAATTCGTATGAATTCGTAAGAATGACCAACCCCTGACCCCGCCCCTAAACCTACCCATCACGTGGGTTTAGAAAACTCATACGAATTCGTACAAATGAGGTTGTATGAATTAGCCACTTTTTAATCACTTGTACGAATTCGTACGAATTCATAACGTTCTAACATCTTTTCTCAGAATTGTGAGATATAAACTCGCAATTGCGAGTTATCAGACTAATTCTAAGGTGAAAAAAAGATTAACTTTTCTCCCCTCAGAATAGTTCATATCTCACAATTCTGACTTTACAACACACAATTTTGACTTTATATCTCACAATTCTGACATTATAACACGCAATTGCGAGAAGTCGCAATTGCGACTTTATATCTCGCAATTCTGACTTTACATCTCTCAATTCTGAGAAATAAAGTCAGAATTGTGAGATAAAATGTCGCAATTACCTTTTTTAATTTACATTCTGTGGCGGAAACAAGCTGACATAGAAAACAGTTATTTAAAATTACAATAATATTTCAGTGTTTTTATGGCCATATTGATCAAATAAATGCAGCCTTGGTGATCATTAGGGACATTTAAAATGTTAAGAACCCCAAACCTTTGAACAGTACAAAATATTTGCTTAAAAAAAAGTAATGGGGAAAAAATTGGAATCGTATTCATAGTAAAAAAAAAAAAAAGCAGCAGGCGGTGCACTCAGCAGGGAATCTCCTAATTGAACAAAAAAGAGAATTTAACACACACACACACACACACACACGTATAAAAGCAGCTAAGAAGGCTGACCTTGAGAAAACACATTCCAATGACTATTAGTATTAATGATGGCCCTAAAGGGTAAAAATCTTGGCAAATGAATAAAAAAAAAAAAAGTAAGAACCCCAGAAGTAGAGATCCATGAGCAATGACCGTTGAGCCCTTGAGCGAAACTTAACCTCTGGATACTCCAAAGGGATTGTCTCTCTAATAATGGCCAGCAGCCATATCACCCTGTAGCCCAAGACTGGTTGCCCATTAAAGCTAAGCAGGGCTGAGCCTGGTTAGTACCTGGATGGGAGACCTTCTGAGAAAGCCAGGTTGCTGCTGGTAGAGGTGTTAGTGTGGCCAGCAGGGGGTGCTCACCCTGTGGTCTGTGTGGGTCCTAACGCCCCAGCAAAGTGATGGGGACACTATGCTGTCAAAAAGATCACCGCCCTTCGGATGAGACGTTAAACCGAGGTCCTGACTCTCTGTGGTCATAAAAAATCCCAGGATGTCTTTCGTAAGAGCAGGGGTGTAATCCCGGCATCCTGGCCAAATTTGCCCAGTACCGTCTGTCCATCATGGCCTCCTAATCATCCCCATATACACCAATTGGCTTCATCACTGTCTCCTCTCCACCAGTAAGCTGGTGTGTGGTGAGCGTTCTGGCGCAATATGGCTGCCGTCGCATCATCCAGGTGGATGCTGCACATTGGTGGTGGTTGAGGAGATCCCCCCCTTCTATGTGAAGCGCTTTGAGTGTCCAGAAAAGCGCTATATAAATGTAACGAATTATTATTATTATTATAATAAATGCACCGTGAGTCACGTTGGTTAAAATAACCAAACTAAATAAGTACTGACTAAAAACTGCAGCTTTTCTTACTATCACTATAGACCACTGTGGAAGCTGACATGCTGGCACCGTCACACCTCGTTCTTTCAAAAATGCTTTCTTCAGATGTGTGTGGGCAAATTGAGATGAAAGAAAAATGACCGCCCACCTGAAAATTATTTCCATTAAGTTGCTCATAGGGGAGTGCAAAATGGAGAAGTAATGATGGGAACATTACAGTTCATCTCAATCAGAATACAGTACAACTGGGAACAGCCAGACATTATAAATGAGCTGAGCTGCACAGCAACAATGTTAGTCCAAAAAAAAAAAAAAAATCATCGATTGGACAGGAGAAGGAAAACTCTTTGAACTGAACCAAAATTACACTTACAGAAAAGAGACCTATAATAAGACTACACCCCTCCAGCCCCATTCCGGTCCAGTGGTGGCACCTCAAAATGTCAATGCAGGTCGGGAAAGTTTGAAAAGAAGGAAAAAGCTGGAGAGAAATGACCTGTGTGCTGCTGCAGGCGGTGTGTATGTGTGTGTGCACGCGCCTTAGAGTAAAGGTGGGCTAGTGGATGTGTGAGTGACCCATTGGTCAAATATTGGACATTGATGAAGGGTTTTGATGTAGAAGGGCAGTAATCAGATCCCTGAGGCTTTAGTGTGTGTGTGTGTGTGTGTGTGTGTGTAAACCCATAACAGCAGTGGAGCAGGTGGATTTCTGCTCTTTGCATGGAGAGATGCATATGGTGGCGTCTGGACATGTGTCTCTCGCCAGAATGTTGCCCTGAGGTCGTTTAAGGGTCATCCAGTCGTGCAAACAAAACAAATAAAACGTTATATTAAAAAGAATGAATTTTGCGATATAAATATCAAGTAGAAAAAAAGAATTTGACGCTTAGTAGGATAAACGTTTTCTAGGCGCTTCATTAAATTCATTTGAAAAAGTTGCGCAGTGTGTTGCCAGCACTTTTTCCCAGAGGAAGGATACGCAGACAGGATCCTCAGCCTCCCCCGTCCCGTTCATTTACTCGCTCTCTGCAGAACATTTGCAATCTTAATCTTCTTCTGCTCTTCTCTCGACTTCCTCTGTTCATGAAGTAGGCCGTGTTTTCCTGTCACTCAACGCACCGGAGTAGATTTGTTTACCCTCAGTAATAAGTGCCATTGAAAAAGTGTGGATCTGAGGGATTTCTGCCATCTCCACATCCTTTGATAAGACACAAGCATACAAGCGGCACATTATTGACAGAGATCTGCCCTTCTGGCTGTTATGAGAATCTCATAATTCCTGTGACTGTCGTGTTTTTTCGTGCATCTAAATGACCTCTTTTCACAGACAACGTAGAACAAGAATTTGGAAGAAAAAGTTTGTCTGATTAACAACCGCAAATATCGTGAAGCGCGTGGAAGGGGAATATATCCTTTGAAAATAAATAAAAGAAGTAACTGAACTTCCCTGGTCCTATTTATTTTGCTATAAATGGGGAAATTAAATGTTCTTTGTTGTGTTGCTAAAAGAGGACTACAACTAAAACATCAATGTGAGTGTGTGTGAGTGCCTGACGAAGCAGATTACCATTGTAGTGATATGAAATGTAAAATTGTTCAGTTGAGTTGGATTGTTAAACATCTTTTACAAAGTTATTGTGATATTAAGTAATGAAGTAAAAAAAAGATGTTCATTGACAATGATGAAATATTTATATTTCAAATAAATGCTGTTTTGTTGAACTTTCTATTGATCAACCCAGATAGCACAAGTCTATTTGATGTGATTTTTACATCTGGAAGACATATTTTTTTAGAGTGTTTGCTCAATACGTCTATAGGACGTTTCCTATCAGATGTCAAATAGACGTTTAGAAGATGTCAGTTTAACATGCATTGTAAATCATTACATCTTAAAGACATCTTCTAAACGTCTATTTGACATCTGACAGGAAAAGTCCTATAGACGACCAAACACTCTTAAAAATACGTCTTCCAGATGTAAAAATCACATCAAATAGACTTGTGCTATCTGGGAAAGAATATAAAAAAAAGTATATAATGTAAAAATCAGAAATGTTATTTCAGCAGCAAATCAGCGTATCCTTCAGAAATCATTATGAGACCCTTATTCATCGTCTGGTGTTTAAAGCTGCACTGAAACTCTCATTTGGACCTTGAACCGTTTGGTTACCAATGAAGTCCATTATATGGAGAAAATCCTGGAATGTTTTCATCAAAAACCTTAATTTCTTTTCGACTGAAGAAAGAAGGACATGGACATCTTGGATGACATGGGGGTGAGTAAACTATCAGCAAAAGTTTCTTTTTTTTTTTTTTTTTTTTTTTTTTTGTGAACTTCTCCTTTAAAGATCAATCCAAAGTTGTTAAAGGGCCAGATATGTGAACTCCACAGGTCTGGGTGAGAGAATGCTCAAAAAAAAAAAAGACAAATATTGATATACAGACCACTGACAGTATTGACAATTCACTGCAGAGCGGTTCTCTTGTGTAAACAATGTTCATGCAAATTCACATCTTGATATGTCAGAGGAACCCGAGTGAGCATCAATCATGTTTGTCACAATGGCTCTACTTATGTCAGGATGGCATGTCACAGCTTTGATTTGCATATTTCCTCATCCGTCTGCCGTGCTCACATCCCTAATGCCCACGTGACATTTTCATATTAGCTTCTGATATGAAATGTGACAAAACATCTTCGGTGTTCATGGGAAACAGGAGATCGCCGTTCCCTCTGTTGTGATAAATGTAACCATGCATCAACTTTTGTAATTCGACGTTTCAGCCTCAGCTCATCAAAGTACTTCTTGATCTCCGCATCCATCATCATTATCAGCACTCCCTGTTATAAATATGCCCATTATTTTTCAGCAGTTCTTAATGTCTGGTGGCACAGTCGCCATGGATACTGCAGTTGTCACAAGAGATGACTGGCACGAACAAGACTCATTAGCGGTTCAGGCGGCTTAATTACACACTGACAAAAAAAAAAAGAACAAATATTGAATAGACATAAAAAAGCTTAACACATAATTATGAATCAGAAAATAAAAAGTATATTTCCCCCAATCTAAACAACTTCAGTGCCAGTGGATATTCAGGGCCCAGTCCAGACGTCTGTAGAGGCGTCCAGGGTCATCCTTTCATCTAATATTGGACAACACTCCATAATAGTAGTCTATTACTGTTGGGTTATATTCCAAGTCTTTCTTAATCAATTGAATATTTTTTTGTGAAAAACCAACGTTGAGTAGAATACTCAGAGAAGAGCAATCATGACCTAATATTAAAGGAGAACTCCGGCGCAAATTGAACCTTTGGTCTAATTACACATTGGTACATTCAACCATTCTCAGAGATTTGTTTTCATGATTATCGAATGTAAAGAGTTTTATCTCTAAAAACTGTTTAGCTTATAATGCTAGTATATGGGGGTATAGAGTAATGAAAAATAAAAATTGCTAGTTAATACCACTAATAAGGCTCAAAAAAAGCCCAACACTTACACGGTAGCATAATCAGGGTCCCGACATGCAAAACGAAGCATTGCAAACTTTGTAAGTGTGCAGACTGTTTAATAAGAAGATATGTTCACTTCGTGTATACAGACAGGAGCCATCTTGGGAAAACAGACTCGATAAGTCGATCCCCGAATGCTGTTAATACAGTTCAGAAGTTCAGCGAGTTCTCACTTGGCACGTCGTTCGTGGTTCGACTTGTCGAGACTGTTTTCCCAAGATGGCTCCTGTCTGTATACACGAAGTGAACTGTCTTAATAAAGTATCTTCTTATTAAACGGTCTGTACACTTACAAAGTTCGCAATGCTTCGTTTTGCATGTAGGGACCCTGATTATGCTACCATGCAAGTGTGGGGCTATTTTGAGCCTTGTTAGTGGTATTAACTAGCGATTTTTATTTTCACTCTCACGTCCAGACACAAACTTATGCACATATGTTGGTTGTCTTACATCATAATAATATTTCATATGGAATAAAGAGCATTCAATACAAATTGAACATGTCTCATATATTGAAAGTTGTAAGTGAAAAAAATATCTGCTTTGCTGTGAACATTAGAACACACCAGGCATTTAGTCATATTACAAAATAACTTCACCACGTGACAGCAGCAAGCAGCTAGGCTCCTGATTGGTTAACATGGTGCGAATAGACACCAAAGTATAGATTTGTCAACTCGGGCGACAGGCGCAAATTCGCGTCAAACACGTGAATGGACAAATAGCACTAACTAAATCATTCGCGAGTTACGCGTTTAACGCGGCAGATGCTTAATTTGCGGCATTCGGGTGAATTTGACACGCGAATGAGGCGTATTTGCGTCTACCACACAATGCAGGATTTTTTTTTTTTGTCTTTGCATTGACTAAACATTGAAATCACTCACGCCTGACATGCTATTTGCGTCCAGTGTGAACGCACCATGAGACTGACAAGGTAATGAGACACAGGTGGATGTAATCATAAATGATGAGTTATGGGAAATGTAGTTTGTGAGGGAATGACAATAGTTCGTGGTAGAGTGCCCTCTGGTGGTAATGACGGGCACTCTCACTGGTGATCGTGACAGAGATGATGTTTTCTCTGTAACTGACTAAAGAAACATAATTCCTAATGAACACTGAATGAAATGAATAAATGAATAGAGAATGTGTGTAAAAAAAAAACTGTACTGGAGCACACAGTATATTGATGGATATAATTCAGAAACAGACTGCTATTTTTTTGCCAAGGTTCCAGAAAATCATTCTGGACTAATTTAACCCCTGATCATAACCAAGATGGTTATCTTCTAATTGGAAATGTTGAAATGAGATTGTTGACTCCCATGGTGGTGCATCATATTTGTATTGCAATCATATTAGCCTGTTGCTATGTGTACAATCAAAAATTAATGAAAAACAAAGTGCAGGGGAGAGGAAAAGGAAGGCACAATAATCATTGCTGAAGCTTCCCTTGAGCTGGTGCATATAAAATAAGATTTCAATTTGATCTATCACAAGAGACAAACTGAAATCCACGAGAAACTCATCACTTCCTTTCCCATGATGCACTGCATTACTGATCAGCTAGAATGAACAGTATACACAGGCAGAGCAGATGTCATTCTTTCCAGTAGTTTCCATTTCCAGGAAAATGTGAAACATATAAACTGAGTTTTAAAGGGATAGTACACCTATTTTTTTTTAATCAATTACTCACATTCATGTCATTAGACTTTCAAACTCATTAGACTTTCGTTCATCTTCAATAGATGAAGATGTTTTTAATGAATGTGAGAAATTTCTAAATTCTTCGAGCAGTTTAATCTGAGACACGGTTGATTTTATGATGAATAGATTTAATTTAGGCTTTTGTTCAAATATAAACATTGATCAGCGAACACACATACAGCACTGTGGTAAATGGAAGCTCAAACATGCTGGTGTGACACACGGGAACGAATTTAATCGGTTCTCACTCATCAATGAACATGTTAAATTGGTTCATATAAAGTGATTGAATCTTTTCATTAAAACCGCTTGATTCATATGCATTTATTATGAAGTTTTGGGTGAATTAACTTTCAATGGAGGAACCCAAATCTCTCAGGTATCATGACAAATATCTTCATTTGTGTTCCAAAGATGAATTTTATTATGGAAAATATCGAAATGAGGGTGATTAATTGATGACAGAATTTAAATTTGGTTGAATTATATCTCGTTTCCCCTGTATAAATGCAATGCAGAAATCAAAAAATTCAGAGCATCTGTTTCTGCATGTCTTTTGACACGACCTTTAAAGGGTTAGTTCACCTAAAATGAAAATTATGTCACTAATGACTCACCGTCATGTCGTTTCGTCGTCTTACGTCACCAGCGTCACTGCGGACAGAACTGGAAGACAATACAATGCTGAATAAAGTCTGTGTTATTTTTGTAACAAAATGCATTTTCGATGTTACAAAACATTGTAACTAACCCACTGATGTCACATGGACTATTTTGATGATGTCTTTATTACCTTTCTGGACAAGGACAATATACCGTGCATACATTTTTAATGGAGGGACAGAAAGCTAAAATATCTCTCAGACTAAATCTAAAATATCTTAAACTGTGTTCTGAAAATGAACGGAGGTCTTACGGGCTTGGAACGACATGGGGGTGAGTCATTAATGACATAATTTTTGGGCGAACTAACCCTTTAGAGGCCTTGTCAAACTCAAAACGTTGGCATGTTACGTAACACTTTCTCAGCCTCACACCACTGTATGAATCACATATGATGGGCTCAGAGCAAATCCACTGGCTAATGCATGAGTGCAATCAGCAAAATCTTAATGTCCCTTGGCTCTTTTTAAATAGAAATAATAAAAATGCTTAATTTGAATCCTGTCCTTGATTCAACCTTTTCTGGCTGCAAGTTGCTTTTTCAGTTAATTAGGCAAGAAG
Organism: Pimephales promelas; assembly: GCF_988280905.1. Lineage (NCBI taxonomy): Eukaryota > Metazoa > Chordata > Actinopteri > Cypriniformes > Leuciscidae > Pimephales > Pimephales promelas. The sequence goes on along the minus strand of NC_142774.1, from coordinate 38,673,734 downwards.
GCAAAAGCAGCTGTTGACAGGAGACTGCAGGAAGTCCTCCGGAGGTCTGCTTGTTCTCGCTGTGCTTCTCATTTATTTCTGCAGCTAGTGGAGGATGTGACATACAGTATGAGAATGCCTGTTGACCTCTCTCTGTTTGTCTTCAGTGGGAGTGTAACCCTTTACTGTGGAATAAATGCTCTGGAGCTGGAATAAACAACATGTTGGGTTTGAAACCTCACGGTGAACTTTGCAAATTAAAGCATATTAGCAATGTTTTATTTTAGTTTTAGTTTTTTTGCAGGTGAGATGAATAGATATCCAGGGATTATCAGGGTCTTTTTATGAAATATTGAAATATGATGCACTTTAAACAAATGCATCTCTGCATTACATGAGGTTATAAGATAAAACTACATTTAATAAAACTCTCATTTAACAGTTTTCATTTTATACTTGCACTTACATGGAATCATTTAGTGGTTTGTGAGTTGTGTTTTTACAGCATTTTAGTGTATAAACTAAAAGACCTTATAACCTTATTTAGAGTAACTTGTTGAGAAGACATATACAAATATGGGTCCCACTTTATATTAGGTTTCTTTAACTATAATTAAATTATTTGACACAATGCACTTATTGTGTAAATACATGCTTTTATATTCAATTCAATTCAAATTCACTTCTATTTAGCGCTTTTCACAACACATATCGTTTTAAAGCAGCTTAAGAGAAAATACACATGTCTACATTATCATCGATGACTGTGTCCATGTATTTCAGAAATGTACAACCCAACAAGTTAAGCTAACTCATTTCATTTGAGGAAACCAATTGCCTCAATTCATTTAAGTTTATAAAAAAACAATAGGTACGAGTACTCTGAACTTATTGTATTTGAGTCCACTAAAACAATAATATTTCTTAAAACACAATTCAACTTTACACTGCATTTAATACTGTATAAAATTTAAAGCCTCTATAGGTAAATGCATTGATCAATGCTTAATGTTTATAGCAAACTGCAATATATGACAACCTGCATTCCTATTTAATGAAGTGCTCTGAAAAGTTTTCTCCAGTACTAAGTCTATTTACATCTTGTCAGTGCACAGAATGCCAGATGGAGATATGGCAATTTACCCCAGTCTATTGAATGATTTGTGTCCATCTCTGAGCTGAATTCACCATTTAAAGCAGATCTTCGGATTGATCTTCATTTTCCCAGAAAAAGCACAGCAAATTAAGACTGCAAATGACTAGCGCGGAATGAGCTTCGAAGGAACCTGTTTGAAGCCGAAGTACTAACCTGCTCTCGTGTACCATTAGATTAAAGTGAGAATAGAGCGGCCACAATATGACTTCCCTAATGCTAACAATTACTCTTTGATGTTGCTATGGATGCTAATAGGTCTCTTGAGATGCCGAACAGAAGGCTTCATTTAAAGCCTCTATCTTAGAGTAAATCACCGACTGACAATTTAATTTAATTTTAAACAAATGATGAAAGTGGCAAGACTAAACTTTGTTTTACCCAGAGGAAATAATTGAGGAAATATTAGTGAAATTGGCTCAGTTGATTGCTTTCAGTCTTCAGCATTACACACACCTACCTACTGCAGTCTCAAAAATACAAAGAAGCGCTTTTGTCACAACAAATGTTTACACACAGCAAGCTCTGGTCAATCTCAGATTACAGAATATGTTAATGATCAACAGAGCACATTGTGAACATTCACTTTTTCAGAAGGCTAAACTTAAAAAAAAAAATAATAATAATTATAAGCCTAAACCAAACCATCATAGAAGATTTCAACTGCAAAGTGTCCGCCTCTTTGGCAGAGGCCCTTAACAGGGACGTGCACAGGGGGGTTGCTCAGGTTGCCCGGGCAACTGCCCATATGCCCTTCTCGACTCAGGTTGCCCTTCCGAGGAAAAAAAAAAATCGTACAATGGATGTAGAATTTCACATAGGCCTAGACAAAAAAAATAATATAAAAATCGCAAAGCCTCATTCACTTCAAAAAAAAAAAAAAAAAAAAAAAAAGTGAAAGTCAAACTGTTTCCACGAGACCATAGACTGCACGCAACCGGTGCGTATGGTAAGGCACCGCAAATTACTCAGGCCGCGCCTCCATCTCGTGTCGCGCGCTAATTAATGTGTACGAAGTCCATGACAAAATGAAGCGAAACTATCCTTCTCGTCACGAAAAGAGGAAGAAGAAAAACAAGAGAGTGAATTGCGGGAACAGCAGTCAGGTAAACTTGTGTTCTCTCCTCTCTAGTGTCAGCAAAGTTTGATGGTTTGTCTGGGCAGGCAGTGCATCTCTTGCATCACTTTTTGCCTGACAAAAGTGAGAGTAAAATACCATTATTTATTGCGTTTTGTTTTTGATAAACGACAAAGTGCAACAACAGTGTTTGTTTACAGCAGTTTGGAAAACATAACCGCGCCGCGTGTGTTGCGTTCATATGCGCGTGCACGAAATGAAACTCGCATTTTTCAAGCAGAAATGTGGAGACCAGAGAAATACTATACAATACGTGAATGATGGCACTCCCAATCAAAGTACACATTATAAAGACACTGATTATCTAGTCTCAGTGTAGTTAAAAACTCTAAACAACTGCACTATGCAAGATATAAACCAATATTGGCAATTTGACATTGATTGACTATTGATTTATAGGCTACATTTAATTTAAAATGATGATTAGATGGACATTCTGGTCAATATGAATGGCAATCCCTCAGTAAATAACCATAAATCAAGATTTGCTTCAACATGCATAAAAAAAAAATTAAATAAAAATCATAGGCTACTGATTCTGAAAATACCCTGGCTAGAGAGAACCAAAGTTAATCCCAAAAGCCAAAGTTCAGGGTTGTACTTTATTATTTTCTTCTTGTTTATGTTTACGTTAATATTCACTTGTTATCCTAACATTCTATAAAAATGCTTTATTCAGTAAATATTGTTTGTTTGAACCTCATTCTGTTCTATATTATTGTACTTATTCTTTGACTGTTTTGTTTAAAGGAGGGAGGATTGTATTGGGCGGTATTGAGTGGCAATGGCAAATGGTTTACATGGCTCACGGCATCACAGATCAGGTAGAGGGCCCCTTAGCAGAATTTTGCTTAGGGCCCCAGGGGGAGGTCAGGATTGGCAAAAAAAGAATTGTATATTTTCCCGAAATCTAAGCGTTTTTTATTTTTTCGAGTTTTTTTCCATTCAATCCAGATTATTTATTTTCAAATAAATAAATAATAATTTAAAAAACAATAAACAACAATATGAGGAACTCTTTTGCTCATTTGTCTCATCTCTGACATTTTGCAATCTTTATAAATAATTATAAGACCATAAGATGAGGCATTGCGTTTGGACATAAACACGGCCAGATAAGGCAATTTGGAAGGGGACAAATTCAAAATTCAAAAATTCAGGTCAGAGCAACTGCCCCTCAAAATTCCTGTGCACGTCCCTGGCCCTTAACACTAACTCCGCCCACCAATGTCCGATTGTGGCAGACAAGATTACAAAAGAAAGCCTGTTTATAACTGGAGCAGTGGTGTGGAGAGTAAAGCAAGTGTAGTATTGGGAAATGTCCTTTTTTTAAAAAGTAATGCTTTAAAATATTGCATTACACCCTAAATAGTAACTATTGCATTCGTTTTTTATGGAAAAGTAATGTGTACGTTATACTTTTTCTCACCTGGGCTGGATTGATTCTTTTCTTTATAATCAACAACAAAATATTTTTGGCAAATGTAAAAGTCATTTTCACAGCAAAAGTAAAATAATACAAGAAAAGAAAGTGCAACACTCTTACTTCAGCAAACACACTTGTTATGTTCATCTAAAGTCATTTTTGCTTATCAGTATGGATCATCAAATGTCTGTAACAAAAATATTTTTAGTTTAACTTAAAAATTAAGTAACCTGGTTGTCATTGAAATGGAAAAAATTAGTTAATACAATGAAGGAGATTGATTTAATCATTAAAAATATTATGTTATCTGAACCAGAGAAAAAAAGAAAAAGAAAAAATGTTGTGATTACAAATCATGAATTTATATTTAGGGTTAATAAAGTGAGATTAAATACATAAAGTATATAAAGTACATGCACTTATTCCTCAACATGGGGACAGGAGAGTCAGTATGCACTGTAAAAAATATTTTCAAGATTTGTTATCACAACATATTTTCTTTTGTCAAATCAGCTCAATAATAATTTATTTAGTTGAGATAATTTATTATTTTGAGTTTCTGATGATTAAATAATCTCCTTCATTGTATTAACTCACTTTTTTCCATTTCAGTCAACTTAAAATTTTAAGACAACCCAGGTTACTTTTTTTAAGTTAAACTAACAATATTTTTTACAGTGGGAATCACAACATTTTTTCTTTTGTCAAATCAACTTAAATAATTTATTTAGTTCAGATAACATATAATTTTGAGTTTCTGATGATTAAATTAATCTCCTTCATTGTATTAACTCACTTTTTCCAGTTAAATGAACTTAAAATTTTAAGGCAACCAGGTTACTTACTTTTTTTTAAGTTAAACCATCAATATTTTTTTACAGTGTGGAAAACAAAATAACTTATTTTAAAGTAACAATTTTAAAGTAATGTTAGCTACTTTACTCGTTACTAAAAAAGTAATCTGATTACAGAACTAGGCTAATGTAGGCTAATGCAAGTAATGTCCTAATAAGGCAGTATCTATTTATGATTTTAATAAATATAATCATATGCATGGGATTTGATGTTGTTATTGTATACTATTTTATAACTTGCTAGTTTACACTGAGGTGCAAATAGTATCTACTATATTTAACTAAATTTAAGTATAAAAATAATTCTGCAAGTCAAAATTCTGTTTTATGTTTTATTAAATTTTAAACAAGCTTCCAAATTATTAGTGGGGGAAAAGGCAAAAGTAACATATTTTAAGACAAAATTATCTCATCATCTCATGAAGCATTCAAATGACATGAATCAGAAATCACATAAAAGTGTTTGGAATAGCCTACTCTTACAGCTGCAGTAGATAGCATTTGCAAAAAATGCTAATTGTCTGTGCGCAGAATACCTAGATCTATTTGCCAAAATCTACAGTATACACAACAAAAGCATACATCCCATAATGCAGTGCACTTTCCTTGACCTTTTCAGTGTGATGAATGAACCAAAAGCATTATTTGATTGAACTGCCAAATGTTAAGATATAGGTGCATAACGGGATTAAAAATGCAAATATGAAGATGAAAAGGGGGCACTACTCACTGAATTATGCGCAGCAATGTAAAAGAAAAAAACTGTATTATGTAACTGTTTTGCTGATAATTGTTAAATATTACACGTATAGTGTCCTGCATATGTATGCTAATCCATTCTGCACATATAAAATCTGATATATTCAAAAATGTGATTTGCTGTTCTTTATGCGAGTGGATGCTCATTGCTTTGATTTCAGCTTCGACAGTAATCAGTTTCTCCGATTGCTGAAGCTCATTTTAGGATTGTGAGTGATGTAAAATTTCACAGAATATTCCACAATTCCAAAAACGCTATTTTTAAAAAATGACTCAATGATTTGTGGCTTCTACAGAAGCATAAATCATCTCTTAACAACCATAGAGCGCATATTGAAAGGTTTATATCACATTGCTAAAAATCTGTCTCTATGGAGAAAATGAGTGGGATTTGAACTTCCTGTTGCGCTGTATTCCATGGATGCTGTAAGAGAAAAAACAGCTTGGTAAAATGTTGCAGCTGTCCTTTGAGTTCGGCGAAGCATTTGATCATTAAGGGATCGCATACTTCCTCACCCCCCCGAACAGAATCTAGCCCGTCAACCGTTTGCAAGAGACTGGTGGTACATAGAGGTGCCTTCAGATTTGAAGCAAATGAAATGCATTATACTTTTATTACAGCTGGCCTGTCTTCAGCCGCAAACCTCGACTTTTCATTATGTTTCGCTAAATTATTTAAACTTTATTAACTGCACTGTGACATTAGACATCTGAATTATGGATGTGACTTCAGCATCTGCAGCAGTAGCTTCTTATAGACTCTCCTCCTACTCTTATTTATTTATTTTTCCCATCAGTATCGCATATGGAGACGTACTGTATCTCGACTTTGTTTACTGTCATGACCTCAATGGCTAGAGAATCTCAGTTAAGGTCCAGTGCGTTCTATTGATTACGCAGTCGTCATCAGAATGTTTTTCTCTCAGTCTTTGCCAGAAGAAACATGTTAAGATCACTGGTGTCCCTTAGCAGAGGATTTTTTTTAATAAGCTAATTAAAGGCAGAGACCTGCCCTGGCCTCATGCTCTCTTATTAGTGGATGAGAGACACAGGGAGTGAAGATGGAGTCAAGGGGTGAGCTTATATGGTGGAAGTGTGAGAAGGCTATCCTTGAAAAGAGCCTTTGAACCACATCAAGTGTGGTGGCCAGGTGGTGAATAGCAATCACAGGCCTCCTTGGGAAAAGGCTTGTCAGATTCATTTTGATTCTGCACCATTTGTTCTTACACTATGAAGATTAACTTGAAGCATTCCTGGAAAATCATCAACCTGAATCATTTACAAGGTATCTCTGGCATTATAAAGCGTTTAGAAATGATAAATTATACAAAAATGTAAATGTATAATTTGCATAAAGAATATTAAAGGTGCTATATGTACTTTTTAGCGGCCTCTATTGGTGATGTTTCAGATTGCAACCAATTTTTATTTATTTATTTATTTATTTTTTGCTCGAACATAAGAGCTTACCGGCCATACCAAGACTTTCAACACACCGGAGAAAGCATCACACAACATGTTGGAAACTCATGTAAACTCCCACTGCAGCATTACAATAATAGGCTACTTTTATCAGCTTGACGTTGAACGAATGCTCCATTCTCATACTATGATAACGCTACATTTGTGGTGTTATCTAGCATAAGGCATTCCGCTAACTATTCTTGTGTCTTTCACAATCAGCAATGTCAACATAGATGAATGTATAATATGACAACGAAAACGGTTAGTGAACTAGACTGAACAATTTCCGTGTAATAGGATATTTCCACTTGTGAACTGGTATTTACCAGTGTGTTGCGTTCAAGTGATTTTGTTGTCGTAATGTGGTAAAAAAGATGGAGATCCAGACCTTTTATTTAGCTAAAACTATTTTAGATTGCTTAAGTCATCTGCAACAGCAAGAAAATGATTTATCAAAACTTAAAAGGTAAGCTATATATTTTCTAGATCATGAATAGTATATATTTTTACCATTCACGACCCTCGCGGTGCTCTCCGCCATTTTGAAAAGTTCAAAGGTTATCTCATCTCGGCAACTCATCCATCAAAATATTCTACGAGTTGCCTAGTGGAAAATACCACATGTTCATGTGCATTTTCCACGTCGGCTTTTGGTATTTACCATAATTACCATAGCACATGAACGCAGCATAATAGTAAGATCGTAGGAAGTAATATCACTGTACTTAACGTGTCTGGAAATGTGTATTATAAACAATATGATATTAGTTGTGATGAGTGACGTTAGACATTAGATCTAGTACATAAAATAAAAGTTACATCCTAAAGAACCTACTTTTTGTTATCCTGGAACAGTCTTTTGTATTCATTCCATGTCTCATATATGTTTACCTTGGTATTTCATTACAGTATCATATTATTTCAGCTTATATGAAGACTTGTAATTTATCACAATAAAAATAGCGGAGGTCTCTCCATAATTCAAACACTCTGCCGATGTTGATCCGTGTTTTCATCCGGAGTCGATCCGATTCACGTTTGGTCTGACGACCTTCAGCAGATACATTTTTGTTTTGTTTTGTTTTTTTATATTTATGTGGAGTTTGAGCCCGTTCTCATCCCAAGCCATCATATACTGACGCTTTTGCCAATGCGTAGACATGCAACACACATGGAACCCTTTAGCATCAATATGAGACGCAGATATATATGGGCCAGAAGGCGCCTCCTAGTGGTCTAACCCTAACCCTACCCCAGCCCTAAACCTACCCATAACCAAAGAGTGTTATATTGACGCTAAAGGGTGCCATGTACGTTGGATGTATACGCATTGGCAAAATGAGGGGAACTGCATCAAGAGGTGGCCAGGTGGTGAATAGCAATCACAGTCCTCCCTGGGAAATGGCTTGTCAGATTAATTTTGATTCTGCACCATTTGTTCTTACACCATGAAGATTAACTTGAAGCATTGCTGGAAAATCATCAACCTGAATCATTTACAAGGTATCTCTGGCATTATAAAGCATTTAGAAATGATAAATTATACACAAATATGAATGTATAATTTGCATAAAGAATATTAAAGGTGCTATATGTACTTTTTAGCAGCCTCTATCGGTGATCAGTATATGCCTCTATCAGTATATGCCTTGGGATGAGAATGCGTTGAGAGTTTGTGTTGTGCTGGAGGCAGGTCGTTTTTTGGTGTTATCAGACTCATGTCGTTCGCTGCAGTGCTGTCGCATAGACTTTATATAAAGGAGAGAGGCTCGCGAGCGCGCATGCTCGTCACATCCGATGGATTTCGCTGAAAATCCGACCCGGAGACTTCACATAGAAATAGGAATACTGGCCTTCAGAGGTAATAGCAAAACCCGACAAGTGGATCAAGTGGACTACAACCCATTCAAACACATGCAATAAAAAAAGGATTCATTTTTGAAGTTAAAAGTTACATATATTACCTTTAAGCCTATTTTAAGACTAAGTTACTAGCCAATTTTATGGATACCATGACGAAAAACTGCCATATAGATATATGTTTTAATATTATCAGGTATATCAGGCTGCTAAATTATGAGATATAAACGTATATTGTTTACACATGTGTTTACCTCCCAGATGAATGACATGAAATAATCCCCATGACACACTAGCAAACATTTCATCTCAGCCTGTAGTTTATTACCAACCTTTTAAAGTTTACTGACTGCTTTCCTCATTAAAGGAAACCTTCTGAAAAGAAAAAAATCCATTTGTTGCAGGGGCATTTGGGGCTCAGTTTTGTTCTTTACTACCCAGTGATTCACCAAGATAGGAAACCATTATCTTCAAAGCAAGCTGACACCTGCTTCCAAGCATGACGCTGGTCGTATATCTAAGAAGTCTGTCATCTTTCACGGGGAAAATACTTCTGTTGTGTGTTCTTTTTTCCCCTGTTCTCGTCCCTTTCTAGTGCGCCTGTGTTGTAGACACTTGTTGTAAAGCAAGGCAGCACCACATGCTGCTTATAAAAACCCGAGGGTTGATTACGCTTGCCCCTCTCCATTTAAAAGAGACTGAAGCGAGATGATACATTGTCTCCCTTAAGGCACGATGACTACAAGCAGATTTTTTTTAAGCACCACAAAATTGTGTGTGTCAGTGTCTGTGTGCAGCCATCATTCTTGTTCAAAGACCCCGATCTCAAGAACAACACGAGGCCTCGCGCTGACAGCAGTAGCAGCAGAGCGCTAAAAGCGATTAGCATTGCTAATGAGGACACAACCCCAACTGCGTCTCTGCGCAGACCCTCCCTTTAGGCGGGAAAGCCATTCATCCCGCTGAACAAAATGAATTTCACTCTCATTGCGTTTTTACCAACATCTTTGGTACCATCGAAAGGCTTTGACATGAAAATAATTTTAAAAATGAAAAAAAATAAAATAACAGGAGCCATCTTGGAAAATAGTCTTGATAAGTCGATCCCCGAACGCCGTTCACACAGTTCAGAAGTTCGCTGAACTTCATACAGTTCAGCTCACTCAGCACAATGTTCGTGATTTGACTTGTCGTGACTGTTTTACAAGATGGCTCCTGTATGCACGAAGTGAACAGTCTTTATAAGTATCTTCTTATTAAACGGTCTCTACACTTACACAGTTCTCAATGCTTCGTTTCGCATGTATGGACCCTCATTATGTTACTGTGTTAGTGTGGGGCTATTTTGAGCATTGTTAGTGGTATAAACTAGCGATTTCTTTTTACTTAGTAAATGCCCCCATTGTTATACGCTAACAGTTTTTAGAGATAAAACTCTTTACATTCGATTATCATGAAAACATATCTCAGAGAACGGTCGACTAGGTACCGATGTTTTATTAGACCAGAGCTGAGAAATTAGGGACTTTAAGCAATAGCTGCTCATGAAATGGCCAACCCGATCTCACGACCAAGTCGTACGAATTCGACGAATGATTAAAAAGTGGCTAATTTGTAACAATTCATACGACCTCACTCGTACGAATTAATACGATTTTGCTAAATCGTACATATTTTACGAATTGGCCAATTCATATGAATTCGTACGAATGACCTACCCCTTACCCCGCCCCTAAACCTAACCATCACGTGGGTTTAGACAAATGGTACGAATTAGTACGAGTGAGGTCGTACGAATTAGTACGAATTAGCCACTTTTTAATCATGCGTCGAATTTGTACGAATTGGTCGTGAGATAGTGTTGAAATGGCACATGCTTGACTTTAACCACTTCATGACGTATTGTAACCTATATGAGAATTGGTGGTTTGCTATGTGAAAGATTAGCTAAGTAAATGTTATCGCTTGTCGCATAGTATTATTTAATGCCAAAAGCAACACTGCTCTTGCTTTTTTTTTTTTTTTTTTAAATGGTGTTTTTGGTACTTTGTTGAATGATGAAATGATTATGCCATCTTCTTCATTGTTGCTTTGTGAATTTTGCATTCTTTGGTAGCAGTTTACTCTCAATTGCCGTTGCCAATCCATCAGCAGCTGTTGCTTAAAGTCCCTTTTGTACCAAATATGACAGCAAACTCTTTTGTGGTCCAAATCAATATGCAAATTGTCACAGCCTTCATTATATATGGCAATAAAGGCAGTGTGTTTCTAGCCATGTTTAACAATTTTTTTTTTTAAATACTTCCAAGCATTTCAAATTCGTTCCCAATCAAATCAACCCCAAAGTCTAGACTTACAGCCACCAAACAAATTAGGGAATTGAAATATTAATATCCTTTATTCCTGGCAACTGAGAATCATGGGGTTTGAAAATAAATAATTCAATGAGAAAGGTTAGGATCATGTGCGGTTTCACCCATATTCTCTTGACAATGAAATTTTGATGCTTCTGTCAGAATATGTCAGGCAGTTCATGTCCCCTTAATACTCTTCATTGTCACTTTATAGGCACCATCAAATCTATTATGCAGGGCAATTACCGTGAATTGCCAGTTGAGCCCTTCAGAATGAACGAGATTATTATTGATAAATGCTTTTGGCCTGGTCATAATATAAAATGTTTCTGACCTGCATTTGTGAAGTGAATGCCCAAGGTAAATGTGGATGAATAATACATTCCACATTCTCAGTGTCATGTCTATCATTGATGTTTTAAAAGTGTCAAAGAGAAAATGCATACTTTGAAAGAAATTGTCTTTATTTAATGTTAATCTATTATATTGGGCTTTTTTAGATCTTAAAAATACTAATTTAATTAAAATGGTGAGATCGTGCTTTGTTCAATCAAAAGGATTTAAAATTAGCTACAATTTTGATCCTGACCTCAAGTTATACTTTTTGAGTTTTTGTTCAATTTGAACTTATTTTGAAGAAGATAATGAATAATGTAGCCAAGTGGGATGAGTATTACAAAATATGATGCTATACATAAATTGGTCGTGGTTCCTTTAAGTGATGGTGTTGTGAATGGCATTGCCTCATGTAGTGCGCATGTGCTAGTTTCAGCGAAAAGAGAGCAGTGATTGCATGCAAGAGAGTTGGTCATATACACTTATTTAAGGTTTGGTGAGTTAAATATAATACGTTCTCACAGCCTACCAGTGAACTAAATTTGGAAATGTTATATTTGCGTATTATAAACTGGTTCGTTCCAATCCTTGATTCTGATTGGTCAATAGCTGTGCTTTATTCATGATAAACAGTAGAATAAAATAAATTCAATTTTTCACTTGGCTCCAGGTTAAAGCTGGGCACTAAACTACAAAAGATGGTTATCGCCACCTTGAATAATGAAGCTCCTGGAGTATTGTTGGCTGCTAGAAAGCTTAAAAACGTATAGGAACCCAAAACAAATTGTACCTTCCAACGGAAAAGGCAGGCAGGGCGTGTAAAAATGATGAGTTAGATTAAAAAAGGGTAAAAGGGGTTGAGGAAGGGCAAGACGTGGAGGGAACGCAGCGTAGCAGCGGAAGACAAAGATAGGATCAGAGCGTTCCTTCAGACCATTAGGAAGACCGCGGTGGAGAGGAGGCCTGCTGCAGATCATTTAGCAGAAAACCTTTCTCTCATCTGCTTTTTATCTCTCTTGCCTTCTTTTTCCCATTGTGCGACGGATGCAGCGAGACACCTCATTAATTCTTCGTGAAAGCGCCGTCTTTGAGGAAGTGCAGCATAAATATAGAATGTGGAAATGCAAAGGAGAAGTTTCCCGCACCTCTGTTCACACCTGGCTCCAACTTTTCAAAGCCAGATATAAAGATTAAGAAGTAAATATGAAGTGACTGCGTCATTTCGATATAAAGAATATGGCACAATAGCCAGCGTGTGTTTATTTATGTTTGTGTACACGCATGAAAGCAGGCGTATCGCAGGTGTTTCTGTATACAGTATGAAAAAGCCTATGATTTGACACTTATTCTCAAGGTAAGGGCATACAATACTTGGTTTGATGTCAATTGATTCTCACAGGGTCTAAAATTGCATTTTCTCTCATATTTTGGTTTCCTTTGCATCTGTTGCTGAACAACGGGAACTTTTCATGGTGAATCAGTTGAGGAAAAAGTTGTTATAAGAAACCAGACCGGATCTCTTTGATTAGGTCCAACCAGGCCACCTTGCCTGGGCCTGGGACATGATAAACTTAGATGGACCCCCACGCCCAGATCTCTCCTTTTCCCGTGCTCTTCCTCTCCTCTGCTCTTCTTGTTAAAACACAGACACGCGTCTAGCCTACTACACCCGGTCTCATCCCAAGACGTCATATAACTGACGTTTTGGGACGTCTTTTGACCATACGTCAATATTCGCCTTTTTAGGGCCCCCTTAAACGTCGGTAGATGAGGTTATGGGATCCTAACTCTACCCCAGACCTAAACCTAACCCGTCACCTAACTGACGTTAAAGGTAAAGCGTCAGTTGTATGACGGCCCGGGATCGCCATCTACCGACGTTTAAGGGGGCCCTAAAAAGGCGGATATTGACGTATGGTCAAAATACGTCCCAAAACGTCAGTTATATGACTTTTTGGGATGAGAATGTGTTAACTACACGAAACACGTCTTTTTTCTGTGTTGCGTGCCCAAGCATTGAGAACGGTGCAGAGAAATCCACTCTGAACAAAAATTTGGTGTACAAAAAGTTTTCCCTCGGAAAATGACAAATAATGTAAGCAACAAATTGAATTAAATGTGACTTAAGTGGACCGATTGGAATAGTATTTTCTTGTAAAACAAATAATTTATTTACATCTTCGAAAAAAAACGCAGTGTAATAATCATTATCATTTGAAATCATATTGTTTAAAATATGTTTTGTTTTAGCAAGAATGGTAAAATCAAACTTTTAATAATAGTTTATATTAAATCATATGAGAAAATCAAATAAAACTAACATTAAATCCTATTAAAATATCTAATATTTCCAATATATTTGTCAGTGGATTTCTTTGTTGTATGGCATGGCAACATGCATTATTCCTTCCCACTCTATGGCAGCTTCATAACAGCATGAGAACATGTCAACACATTAACTAGCACACTAAAATAGTTGCGCTTCAGGTGAAACCTTGAGCTGGGATTATCTGCTATACTCAACATCTCATTATTCATGTTTAAATCTGCAAAGGCATGGAGATAAGGTAACTGCCTCTGGTAAAACATGACACTTCTACATTTTTGAGTGTTTTTTTTTTTTTTTAAATACCTTTAAATTATAAATGACAGACCACTAGCACATTCAATTATTCTGTGATTTCATTTATCACATCCAAACAGTTAGCAAACACAACCAGCCTTTTAAAGTCGAGTCAAATCGCAGAAATCATTCTTAATCTATACTCTACAGCCATCAAATCTTAAAGGCTATCTTTTGAAAATCCCTCAAATACTTCTTGAAATGCATCCTCCATTCTGAATGTCTTAGTTAGACAGTTGACGCAAAGGGATGCAATAAGGTTACAGATCTAAACAGCTTGAATCCGCACACACTCCTGTGACCACACCGCCCCTGTACCGCAAGAGCAATTATTTAGAGGGATGACGAGGGCTTCAGAAGCACACTTAATTTTTATGGGGTTTGTTTTTTTTTTCACCAGATCCACTCTAACTTAAAATGATGCCTCCTCCCGAGCAAGGTCACCAGTTCTGATTTTAATAATTCAGGTTTTATTTCCTGAAATTAACTGTAAAATATCCTGAAATTAACTGTGAACTCTATAATATTTGATGGCGTTGTGGCTATAATCTGACATATTTTGTAATTTAACCATGTTTGTCTGTACCATTGATGCAAATTAAAGCCCTTTGAAGCTGCACTGAAACTCTCATTTGGATCTTGAACCGTTTGGCACCCATTGAAGTCCATTATATGGAGAAAAATCCAGGAATGTTTTCATCAAAAACCTTAATTTCTTTTTGACTGAAGAAATAAAGACTTGGACATTTTGCATGACATGGGGGTGAGTAAATTAACAGCAAATGTTGTGTATTTATTTATTTATTTATTATTTTTTTGTGTGAACTACTCTAACTAAAACTATTAAAAATCTTTGTTGGTAATTTAAATAAAAAAACCCATAAATATTAGAATAAAAAAACTTCATTTATAATCTTAATTATATATATAAAATATTATATATATATATATAAATATATAAATAAAAAACTTAGATTAACCCAGTAAGATGAAGCAGTACGTTTCACACTATATATGGCAAATCCAATGGATTCAATTGTGTCAAATAGTAGAAAAGCAAAATTCAATACCCATCGTTCATAAACCCATTGTGCTTCTCTCAACAAATTACCAAGTGTCATCTCTGGCCTGTTTTTCACGCTGTAGCTGACACATTTCGCCAAGAAAAGACAAGTCTGTACAGCCAAAAACCGGCTGAACCCAGTTTCTGCCACCCTCCTCCGTAGTATTCATGATTTATGATTGTCTTGAGGGCAAGGAGACTCGGCAAGGATGTCTATTTCAAAGCTTCTGGACCGGCATGGAACACACACAAAGTATGAAAGTTGGTCTCCCATCACCTTTCGCCCTGAGAAACTTCACAGCGTGTTAAAGTGCTGAGAGAGACGCCTCAGTTCAGTTTAAAGTTTCCAATCTCACCACAATCAAGTCCAAATAACACCCTGCGCTTTTTATCTGATTTCTCCAAAACGCACAGAAACAACAATTTTTGCAAACAGAAATAAAACACCTGATTATACAATGTTGCCAACTTCCAATCAGCCCCTTCACGTCCTTGAGTTTGCAGCTTTGATATGAACACATTACCTTAAATAATAGCTTGCAATTTGCGAAATGAGAAATAGCATTTCCATCTTAGCAATTCTGTGCGTACTCTGGCACTTGACCTTTTCCAAAAGTCATTAATCAGCCCTGAAGGCTTTTGTTGTTGACAAAGTGAATAATCTCATTTTGCTATGAGGAACACGCCGCCGCCACCGTCAACTAACTTTCGACTTTAGATTATTTCTAAGTCTCATTAGCCAACACGTTTGCATCTGCTAAATTCAGGTCTTCCTCTGCCAAATTTCCCGCATCCCCTCACGACATACTCTGCCTGCTCTATTGTTGCCCAATTTTTCAAAAGACCTCTCAATAAGGCCTTCTAATCCATAAATCATGCGGTGAGCGTTTCACTAAGTAAACCCTTTGGGGCAATCACAGCAACTCACGAAAGCCAATATACCTCACGCTTGACTGTAATTCATCTCCTGAGTGCCAACCTCCAATGCACATAATTCAAAAAGCTCAGTCGGGGAGGGAGATTTCACCTGCAGATTCAAGCTAAACATGCCAGCTCTTTAGTCATGGGTAGCATCCCCTGCTCTGACAACTGCTTGGGGAAGGAGAGGCACAGAAACGAGGGAGAACTCAGAGCGTTGCAGACCATGAAGTTTAAGGGTGAGATCACACTTGTAGTTCTGGACCAAAAAAAAAAAAACATTTGGTCCTGCTCCGCCTAGTGTTCACATTGCGATTTTAACACTGAACCTACAGGCATAGGGATATCTTCACAATGGCTTTTATTACGTATATTGTGTGATGGAACTTACTAACCATCCAAAACCAGCCCATTCTCATCCCAAGACGTCATCTAACTGACGCTTTTGACCATACGTCAACATCCGGGTACCCTTGAACGTCAATTAGATGACGCTATCTAACCCTAAACCCTACCCCAGACCTAAACCTACCCGTGTCATCTAACTAACGCGTCAGTTGGAAGACGGCCCAGGATCATCATCATCTAACGGACGTTAAAGGGTACCCTAAAACGTCGGATGTTCGTGTATGGTCAAAAGCGTCAGTTAGATGACGTCTTGGGATGAGAATGTGTTGTCCAAAACAATGCTGTTTTCTGGGCTAAATGCACTCGTTTTATGTGAATGGCTGACATATGATGGTATTTTGATCCGCTGGGAACTCATGAAAAGGTTATAAGATGTGTAAAGGAGTCAAAACAGTGACAGGAAACCCTCCGTCAAACACACAAATGAAGATCTTCTGCGAGGAGATGTGATTCTGATGTACTGCACTGTACCGTGATGGGAAATATCGCGACTATGACGAGAAAAAACGTGTTGTGTTCTTTTTAGGGTCGCATCTTGTGACACCACGTCCCGTTTTTGGTTCGTTTGAATGTCTTTGGTCTGTGTTGCGCTCATATTCCATTTAAACCACACTGGTGTTTGTTTGGAAGCGGACTGAGACCCATCTTTTCAGCAGTCTTGATGGTCCTCGGATGTCAGTGTTCACACTGATTCAAATGACTAGAACTGACAGAGCAATCGCACCAGGGTTCGTTTTAATCAAACCAAACACGCCAAGTGTGAACACCCTAAGATATTGAGTAATTGTCATGCCACATGCCAGATGTCAGATTAACAAAATCAAAGGCTGCTATATTTGATACTATCATCCGTCAGAGAAATATAAAGAACAATTATTTGAAATATTCTTTTGAAACATTATACATCTCTTTACTGCCACTTTTGATCAATGTAATGGCCTGGTTTCACAGGCAGCGCTTAGATTATATTAGTTTAATTAGGGTATTTAAATAGCTTTCATAAACATGCCTTAGGAGGAATACAACCATTACTGGTGTGCATCTTGAGACTGAATAATGGCACTAGTATATTTTTAAATATGTCAGTGCAAGTTGCTTTCAGCTAAAACAACTCAAACATATTAGCCTTGTTTGTGGAACCGGGGACAGAGTCCTTATTATTTTGTTAAAAAATAAAATAAAAAAAATTCTGACATAACCCAAACTTTTAAACAGTAAAAAATAACTTTTAAAGTTTAAAAAAACTTTTAAAAAATAAAAAATAAAAGAACATTATAATTGTATTTAGTCTCACTTTTGATCAATTTAATGTGCCGTTGCTAAATACAAATGTCTTGCTCGTACTCATCCCAAATGATTGAATGATTTGGGCAACAGTCATTCCAATGCTTTAGCAAACACGGATACTACAACATAAACTTATACATAAAATACACAATTTTGTGATGTTCTTTCATCAGGTCAGGAAGTGTGCTCGTTTTCCTCTTCCCCAAGTCAAGCGCTATTGGAGCGGTGATAATTTTCTCTCGTGTTGTCTTGTCAGGGCTAGTGATTTGAAATGTTTTCACTCCACTGACCTGATTGACTTTCTGTGTTCACTCTATAGCCTGACATCATGGCTGGTCTTTGAATGAGGCAACTGTAACTGAATACCCTTTTGCTCTGACCCTGACCGCTTTCAGTGAATGCGTGGTATTTTTGGAAAGCCTCGTTATTATTCGTATTATTGATCAAGTTCCTCTTCAAGTAGACACCCTGGGATTTTAAGAGATAGAGTGTTGGACAAAACAAGGTCCTCTAATTGGTCTTTAAATATTTCTCACATCACAGTTCAATTCACATTTTATGAAAACATAAATATCATATTAAAGGAGAACTCCGGTCAATTTTAACATTGAGCTCATTGTCAGTACAGACAAAAACGTCAAAAAATCGGGGGGGTTTTTTGTGTTTTTTTTTTTTTGTGTTATCGTCTTTTTAAAATTCGCACCCTGTTGACTTCAATGGGGCATGTTCTAAACCAGGTTTTAGTCTCTTAACATCCTTGATTTGTCATTACGAGTGCACAGCCATGTGAGTGGTGTTATTAAGAGTGACTACGGTCAATCTGACTGCAGTAGACGTGAAAGATATGAATAAAAATTATGTTAAATCAGCCAGGTCACATACCTCTACACTCTCAGAAAAAAAAGGTACAAAAGCTGTCACTGGGTCTGTACCTTTTCAAAAGGTAAACTTTTGTCCATTTTAGGTGCTAATATGTACATTTTAGGTGTTAATATGTACATTTTAGGAGCTAATATGTACAGTTTAGGTGTTAATATGTACATTTTAAGTAATATGTAAAATTTAGGTGCTAATATGTACATTTTAGGTGCTAATATGTACATTTTAAGTAATATGTCAAATTTAGGTGCTAATATGTACATTTTAGATGCTAATATGTACATTTTAAGTAATATGTAAAATTTAGGTGCTAATATGTACATTTCATGTGTTAATATGTACATTTTAGGTTCTACTATGTACATTTTAAGTGTTAATATGTACATTTTAGGTGCTAATATCTCCTTTTCATGAGCTAATATGTCCATTTTAGGTGGTAATATGTACATTTTAGGTGGTAATATGTACATTTTAGGTGCTAATATGTACCACTAAGGTAGCAATATGCAGCCTTTGGGTACAAAAGTGTACCTTTTGAAAAGGTACAGCCCCAGTGACAGCTTTTGTACCTTTTTTTTCTGAGAGTGTATTTGCTTCCTGTTATCAGTCGAAGCCCAGAGTAGTCGATTGTCGATTTCACGCACGCGATCATTGGTGAATACCATCTCAAACCTACCACTGTGTGGTGTTATGAGAATATCAGCTCAAATTGATAGTTCATCCAAATCAGATGTTGAACACACAGTACTAAAATGTACTAAATGTACAATGTACTAAAATGTTGAGTTTTTCGCGTACAGACGACAACCCTGTTAAAACGATCCGATTGGGGGAGCCCAAGCCCAAGCCCAAGCCCAAGCCCAAGCCCAGGCCCAGGCCCAGGCCCAGTACATTAATCAAAATGTCTCTATTGGTGTTCCTCCAAAGAAAAGAAAAAAAGGCAAATGATGACCTGACTTTCATTTTTGAGCGAAGTAATCATTTAATACATCACCATATTGTGGAGAAATCTCATAGCTTTGCACATTCCCCTCTGGTGTTTGAGTTACTTTAATGTGGTTTAAATGTGTGCAAGGATTGAAACACAAAGGCTGCGTGTGGAAAATGTTGGTTTCAGTTGCCATAGAAGATGGAGTTAATTAATTCAAAATATTAGGCTCAAGTCAGGCATGGGCTTTATGTGAAGCCTGCATCTCTGCTCAATTTGATCCCCATTATTTTCCCAGTGATGTGCTTGCTAACCCACTGGAGAGTAATTCACTGCTAAACATATGGCAGAATGACTCGCTTCAGAAGGGTTAATGTTTCGATTGCTCATTTTCCGGAAGCGACTTTAATCTCGGCCCATCCCTTGAACTTACGCTTCACTGTTGTTTTCCCAGGTTGCCTATTGGTTCAATTGGAAAACATGCAAATGTCAGTCGATCAGATTACTTCACCTTATTACTTTTCCTCCCAACACAATAGTCTGGGTCTGTTTCATATAGAAATGTATGCCTCAGTGCTTCTGCTTCAGCCCTTGCCTGCTACAGCAATGATTAAACGTGAAGTGTGTACACAAAAAGTGTGTTTATAATACACTGTAAAAAAAAATATTTTCATGATTTGTAATCACAACATTTTTTCTTTTGCCAAATCAACTTAAATAATTTATGTAGTTCAGATAACATAATATTTGGAGTTTGTGATGATTAAATCAATGTCCTTCATTTTATATTTCAATGAACTTAAAATTTTAAGGCAACCAGGTTACTTAATATTTTTAAGTTAAACCAACAATATGTTTTTACAGTGTAAGAATCGTTATTAATACTTGAGCAACAATAATAATTCAGCACCAAATCAACATATTCGAATGACTTCTGAGTAATGATGCTGGAAATTCACTTTTGGATCACAGAAATGTATTACATTTTAAAATATATTCAAATAAAAATTATTAAAAAAAAAACACTCATTTTAAATTGTAGTGATATTTCACATGTTTTATCAAATAAATGCACCCTTGGTGAACATAAGATCAAAAATATAAATTAAATTTAAAAGAATCCTTATCAGACGACCATTTAATTAGAAGAATCAAACAAAATTTGAGTTAGTAAGTTATCAAAGCGAATTGAATGAGCCTTAGGCTTCCTGTAATGAAATGTTTTTATTCTCGGTTCCCTGCCTGACCCAGACCCAGGGTTATCAGCAAGGAGCACTGTTACAATTATCTTTGTTTTAGGGATCATGTAGCCATTGTTCTACCATGTCTGTCTCTCGATTTCCATTATTCATCTGCCCTGCATATTCCGCCTAGTATTGTCTATCTGTTTGTCCCTAGCGACGTCTCTTCTTTGACTTCAAACAAATTCATTTTAGATAATTTGGGCCACTGTGTTAGTCTTTTCCCACTTTAAGGCAAGAATACGTGCCTTGAATATGCAGCGGTTTGCATAATGCTGATCAGCAGAAATACTAAGGTGTTAATTGAAAACGTGCAGTTGTACAAGGTAACTTAATAAAACTGGTGAATTAGAAATTTCACAGATGATTTAGAGGAACAGATCAACTGAAAAATGAAACTTCTTTCATCATTCATTCTTCCCATGCCATTTAAAACCCTTGGGCTTTCTTTCACCCGTGGAATACAGAAGGTGAAATTCAAAATGTTGACGTGGCTCTTTGTCATTGACTAAAAGTGAATGGTGACCAGGGGCTGTCAAACTCCAAAAAAATGAGAATAAAAGAACATAAAATAGTCCTTATGACTCATGCACTACTTTCAAACTGACTGAAGAAAGACATTCTTACAGGTTTAATTCAATGATGGCAGTATTTTATTTTTGGTTCAAATATCCCTGTAATGAATCCTGATGAAATAATTCATTTTTATGCTCTTGCTGCAGTGATGATGATCCTCTGACAAGTAATTATAATAGATATGTGTTTTTGTTGACACTTAATTTAAAATGAAATGCAATATCTACTGGTTTGCTCTTTTCTTGATTAGTATTCTACTATGAAAAAAACACTTTTTAATAGTACAATTGGATTAAATAAGCTCTGTCCATTTATTATTAGTTTCAGGGTTTCCAACTTTCCATGGAAAACTGGTTGAAGTCATGAAAATCAATACAATATGGTAATTTATGCTGCATGTTATATGAACACAGAAGAAATATTACTGGGTTTAGAGTTAGGGTGCCAGAAGGAAAATGAAGGACTCCTTTCATAATTATAATTGTACTTCTCTGTTTAAGTCTCTGATGACCTTATCGTTTGATTTAGTAGCCTTACCTAATTCCTCACTAACGGCCCTTCGGCAGAGAGAGTGTCTCTTTATTAAAAATATCTTCTGTAAGGCTCTTTATTAGTTGCTAATAGTGGATTTATTTCATGAACTCTGGTGTGATGACAATTTCAGGCTTAATTATGAGAAATATGATGGCTATCACCCACCATTCTTATGCAAAGGAGTGTAAGTTCACATAAACTGGATGTCAATAGATCAGTGAACGCCCGCCAACAATGACAGACGACTTTGACGGTGTCAAAGGGGTAAATATTGTCCTTTTAACAGGGATGCCTTGTCAAATTAGCAAGGTTAGTGATTCATTTTTTGACATTATGGAGCCGTGAGTGTCGAAGACTGTTCGCCCAGGCGACTGGGTCAGCCATGAAGAGGGGAAACGCATTATGAACTGAATTATGGGATAGTCCAGCTGCCACTGGGATGTGTTTCGGCACCCAAACACTAATTAACCATTACAGCATTCAGTCAAAGAAAGTTGTTAATTGCAAACACGTTCATCTACAAGCTGATGTTCTCTCAACGGAGACACTCAAGATGGATTATTTGCATATTAAATATCTAACAGTCTGTAGTAAAGCTAAAATGGGCTTGAGAAATGTTAAGTGTAATCTGCAACCCCCATTATAAGCCAAATGAGTATCAAATGTCTTCTGACACCATTGATTTCATGACATGTAGAACCACTAAAATGTACAATGTACAAGCCTATCAGTTTAAAGACACATATAGAGGCAGTAGCGTTTTTAGGAACGGGCAAACAGGGCATTATTGTGTGAAATGGCTAATAAAAATAAGCAATACAAAATGATTTAACACAGTCTCATCCCAAAAAGTCATATAACTGACGTTTTGGGACGTATTTTGACCATACGTCAATATCCGCCTTTTTAGGGCCCCCTTAAACGTCGGTAGATGGCGATCCCGGGCCGTCATACAACTGACGCTTTACCTTTAACGTCAGTTAGGTGACGGGTTAGGTTTAGGGTTAGGTTTAGGTATGGAGTAGAGTTAGGATCCCATAACCTCATCTACCGACATTTAAGGGGGCCCTAAAAAGGCGAATATTGACGTATGGTCAAAAGACGTCCCAAAACGTCAGTTATATGACGTCTTGGGATGAGACCGGGTTGAATGATTATGTGGTCACCTCACCAAGGTGAATCTGTTTAGTCTTGACTTCTGGCCGTGACTTGTGAGTCATGGCGTGAGTGACAGTGTTGGGGGGCGACGGATGGGAAATCAGTTGATTGTCGAGTGCCAAATAAACAGAGATGGACAGGAAAAGGTCAAAGCCATCAGGTGCACAATTTAGACAAAAAAGAAAAAGACAAGAAGAAGAGGAGAAACGAGCAAAAGATAAAGGTGTACAACTATGTTCTCTCCGTGGTATGATTACGGTATCTATGTTGTCATGAATAGAGGGCTAAGTTGATTGTGGGTAACTCTTACATTTTTGCTATGCTGCTTGCTTATACAACATTATAAAACGGTTAGTTCCAATCCTTGATTCTGATTGGTCAATAGCTGTGCTTTATTCATGATAAAGCACGTCTATGACCGCTTCACCCAACGGTTCTATGTATCACTTTTTATCTGAGCTTTCATGCATATTACACACTGGAATGTTGTTGCTGGTCACGATCAGGGACTATTTTTTTTCTAGCGTATGGAAGGATTTTAGTGGTTTTACTTCATGAAAGTTGCACTAATACATTTTTTTTTTTACTTTAATATTTTTTTATTGTGTGGTAACCATTTTATAAAAGCAAAAAAAGTACACGAGGTAAGTGATGTATCGTAAATAAGTAGAGGCTGAAGGTGTTATGCCGCTGCGCGTCGTGAAACTTCAGCCCGTTCCCATCCTTTAGTGTCACATAGAATGATATGACAAAACGGCGCTTTACTACGCACATGGCACCCTTTATCGTTAATATAACACGCGAACCCAAGGCGTCATAAATCCTTTAGCCTAATATGAGACTACCCTACCCAACCCCACACCTAAACCTACCCATCACAGCGCGTGTTATATTAACGATAACGGGTGCCATGTGCGTAGTATAGCGCCGTTTTGTCATACAGCGTTCCATATGACGCTAAAGGATGAGAATGCGTTGGAAACTTCTTTCATCCATTAAAAAAACAATAGTGTTGCTTAATATTTTTGTATAAACTGATGCATTTTTATAGAACATTTATTTAGAAATGTAAATGTTCAATTACTTTTGATCATTTTAATGCATCATTACTGACTAAAAGATGACCACTGTAAAAAAAAATATTTTCAAGATTTTTCAAGAACATATTTTCTTTTGTCAAATCAACTTTATAACAATTTATTTAGTTGAGATAACTTATTATTTTGAGTTTCTGATGATTAAATCATTCTCCTTCATTGTATTAACTCACTTTTTCCAGTTCAATCAACTTAAAATTTTAAGGCAACCCAGGTTACTTACTTTTTTAAGTTAAACCAACAATCTTTTTTTTTACAGTGTAGTAATCACAACATTTTTTCTTTTGTCAAATCAACTTAAATAATTTATTTAGTTCAGATAACATATAATTTTGAGTTTCTGATGATTAAATCATTCTCCTTCGTTGAATTAACTCACTTTTTCCAGTTCACTGAACTTCAAATTTTAAGGCAACCAGATTACTTACTTTTTTAAAAGTTAAACCATCAATTTTTTTTTTACAGTTTATTTTAACCATTGAAATTAAGCTTAAAGTAAAGCTGAACGCCAGTGTGAGGTTTGAATGTCATTTGAATACAGGTATGCTTCAAAAGTGATGTTTGATAGTGTAGGATAAAAGCTTCTAAAGTGACGTTTCCTTTTACAGCAAGCCTGGAATGTCCCGCTAAGATAAATCTGTAGTCTAACAGGTTTTTGCAAAAAGGAATTGTGCTGGAGTGTACTGATCCATATCTCCGTCCTCAAATCACACATTTGGACCTGCATTATCTCCTCTGCACCCCATCTTGGCATCCTCAGGTATGGAGCGTCTTTCCATTTCAAGGGCTTGTGCCGCTGAATGCATGGCTGGCGGACGGTGATATTGCCTTTTGTAGCCAGAGCTCAATCCTGTCCCACTCGTATCAGATTTATGCATATGGATTAGGTGTAGATTGTGTGGCTGCTATCAACATATCCGTTGAATGGCTCTTGAAGTCTCTTCTACACTATATAACTCTTGTGATCATCATATCTGGGGTCCTCTGACATACTGAATTCATCTGTATTCATCCATAGATGATAACCGTAATGCAGTTCTGAGAGCGTGAAAAAAATCTTCATGGTGACCCTAAAAGGCAAAACTGAATATAATCAAAGCTAGATTCTTTGTGATGATGATGGATGATTGCAGACGCACAAGCATTTGGACTGATGACATACGAGTGAGATTTATAGCAACAAAGATGTATATGTAGTGGGTCCAGGTGTGTCTCGATACAGGATCATGAATTATTGAAAATACACTCTTGATAGTTTTGCAGATACCCACCATAACCAGTAGGCGTTGAACTATTATAATGCAGCAAAGCTGATACATTTTGTGCAATAGATCACACTTTACAGATATTCGAGTAAACAATTCTACTGTCGATTTGTGTGTTGAATACAAATGAGACTCTTCAAAGACATTTGTACTTTGAAGTGCAACATGAAAGGGCATTCACGACAATTTTACATGTCTACATTAATCCGGATACGTTTAAAAATGGCGTTTTCTTTTAAAACGCTTTCCGTCCCCTTTTATGTTTTAAGGCGTTCAGACGCAAAATGCTAAGAAGAATGACTCCTATTCCCTCCCACTTCTATGCTGTTTTTTTTTTTTTTTTTTTTTACCAGAATCTGTCAGTTACAGTAAAAAAAAAACTGTAAAACTGGGTGTTTTGGATGACATGCACAGTTTGAAGCACAATCTCTGTCTCGCGTGCACGCTCACTCTAGATTCTGAGAGAATTTAATTCATAAGTAAGAAAGAATAATAATAATAGTACATACATATATCTAGTCTATGATTGGACCATTATTGCAGGGATTATTATGTTTCTAGCATGTTATATGTTTAACTTTAACAATTCTTTTAACTACAATTGATTGAGTGTGTAGTTTTTCATTTCTTAAACAACCATGTTGGAAGATCTTGACCAAAAATGTATGATATATTGATGATAATAATAGGCAATTTGGTTTTTAAATCCAAACAACAACTTTTTTGGGCCAGGAATCGACTCAATTTGATATTGTCCAGAGATGCAAAATTATTTGAGACCCTAAAAAACCAAGTACAATCCAACAGATTGATAGTCTACTATTGTGTCGTAGGGTAATGAAAAGGTCGATTGTGGCAAATGCATTGACCCGAAAAGTGTAGAGAATGTTAATAGGTTTTACTAAACCTGTTGAGAAGTACTAGGCATAATAAATAAGGTAATATTTGGCTTTCGGGGAATTTGGACCAATGCTGACATTTAGTGACATTTACCTTTCCCCAAGAGATTCAGCAGCAAATGGACAATATCAGGCTGACCAGTAGCATAAAATCCACTGGTATTTTTTTAACCCAAGACAGGGCAAAAATATCTTGGATTCAAGCCGAACACAACAGATGCACAGTGACGAGACTGAAAATCGCAGGTTTTTTTGCAGAGGGAAGTCATTTTAGCTGAACGTGCAACAACAACATAAATGTTGGTTGATAATGCAATTCAAGATATATGCAATTATAAAATCAATCTAAAATGTAATTATGAAATCAAAACGTTTATCTTTCTCACTCTCTTTTCCCTTTTTTGATATTATGCCTCCCATGTTTCATACACTTTAGATTAATCAAACTAATTGCCTCAATCATTTCAAATAGGCAGGAGAAGCAACAGTGGCTCATGAAATACTTCATCAAAAATCAGTGCCCCTGATTTCAAAATAAAAAAAAAAATGAAAATAAACTTGTACTTCACGTTGCTACAGGCAATCACTTTTTTTTAAAATAAAGACATTGACTTAAATGAACATACCGAGTGCAGCATACCGAGTGCAATTTTGATTGATCTGTATCTGAAACACAAGCCAAATACTCACTAATTTCACCTGAATGAGATTAATAATGGCAGCTGCATGTGTTTTTTCATGTCTAAATACACCGCTATGGACATCGTCTCATGAGGACTTGCAAAGATGTATGAAAATGCATGAAGAACATGTTGGCTGCCTTCCGTGTGTGTGTGTGTCTACAGATTTAATCACGCCTAAATGCCCATATGAAAGCCTATGAGTCATATTCAAAGTGGTAATAATATTTATACAGTGAGGTGAGACTAGTATCTGAACAACAGGGTCATCAAAGTTCATGTCACGCTGTGCTTTGAGGGTGTGAAAACGGCATCAAGCTCAGCCTTCCGCACGACTCATTTTACTGATATTTGTGCTGCTGGGTATGAAGATGGATGTGTAGCATTGCTTCTTGTGTTTTAACCTCAAATTACCTCCGGTGTTGAAGTTCAGTCAAGAACAACAGTTTTAAACTGCATAAGCAAGCAAACACACTGAGAGAAAGCGTGACCGATAAAAGTTCTCATTCATTTATTTGACACAAGCCTCGATAGAGTATTTGCTAATGTCTGTTGGTTGAGTCTCACAATACCTTCCACAGTGCCAATTTCAAACAATACAATTTACTCCAGTTTCCCCCCTAATGTGAAGACATTAATGATATGTAATTGGCATAGGATGATAATTTATATTGTTGTTGTAAGTGCATTGATTACTTGATTGTATGAAGAAGAAAAAATCCAACTGTCACTGGTTTGAGGTTGAAATACCAATCTGTCTATCTAATGGTTTATCTGTCTTTCCAGACTGATCTCATGAAGTAGCGTGTGTATGACACGGCAATTCGTATTTCCATTTTTGGCGTGCTATCAAGACGCATAATCGCCTTTCAGCGTGTTTATGAACGCCGTTGACTTAACGTTATATAAATATGACTTACCTCAACCCCGTCCCTAAACCTAACCGTCACTGGGGTTAATGGCATTTATGACTGGAGA
Organism: Pimephales promelas; assembly: GCF_988280905.1. Lineage (NCBI taxonomy): Eukaryota > Metazoa > Chordata > Actinopteri > Cypriniformes > Leuciscidae > Pimephales > Pimephales promelas. The sequence continues at coordinate 38,645,877 of NC_142774.1, read as the reverse complement.
TTTGACTGCGTGTACAGACACGCGGAATGATGCGGACGTTAATGGCGTAGACATATACGCATACACGCGGATACACGCGGATAGCTCAAAATGTGTAGAGATGACACGCCACCTGACTCGAAAGTGGCGTATATGTTTACGCAAAAGTCATGATGTCATGTAGGTCTTTCGGTAAAATCTTTAAACAATCACAACCAACTAGCCACCTCCTAGCAACCACGCAACTTGGACACCGCGTCCAAGCCACACTGTCAAAACACATATTGATATGCTATCCTTGGTAGAAAACATTGTTTAAGGTAGAAACCCAAAAATCAAGAAAAATAACACGTCGGAGGTCATTCCCGCACTCAGTCTATTTCTGCTGTGCTGCAGGCGCTGAAGTGAAGTGACAGCGCATGATTGGTGGTCGAACTGAACATGGATTGACATGAAAATATGGTATATAAATACATTTAATTAAATTAACAATAACTAATGCATTATATAATACGTTTTTTGGGTTTAAACTTGAATACATGTGTGAAAGAATGCATAAACATTTTTTTGAAACAACATGGAAATAGCGACAATTGTGCATATATATGATTAAATATGGGCTTAAATTACAACCTGTGAGCAGAACACACTATCTACTTCATAGCAACGCCCTAGAAACTGCATAGCAACACCTTAGCAACCAACCAGAACACAGGTCTGTCTGCATCCATCCATCCATCATCCATCCATCCGTCCGTCCATCCATCCATCCATCCATCCATCCATCCATCCATCCATCCATCCATCCATCCATCCGTCCATCCATCCATCCATCCATCCGTCTTTCCATCCATCCATCTTTCCATCCATCCATCTTTCCATCCATCCGTCCGTCTGTCCATCCATCTTTCCATCCGTCCGTCTGTCCATCCATCCATCCATCTTTCCATCCATCCATCCGTCTTTCTCTCCGTCCGTCCGTCTGTCCATCCATCCATCTTTCCATCCATCCATCCGTCTGTCCATCCATCCATCCATCCATCCATCCATCCATCCATCCGTCTTTCCATCCATCCATCTTTCCATCCATCCGTCCGTCTGTCCATCCATCCATCCATCTGTCTTTCCATCCGTCCATCTGTCCATCCATCCATCCGTCTTTTCAAATGTCCTTTTGTCTTTCCATCCATCTGATAGACTGTATGACCTTCAAAACCTTCATACTTCAAGCTTTAAAACTACTTCAAACTGAAAAGGCTGCTGAAATTTCAAACTTTCTGGTCAGGCTTTCTCAACTCATCTCATTGTGAGCTCAAATATGACATTTATAGGGCCTTATGGGGCTCAAACCATCAACATGTATGATTTCTCCCACCTTCTGCACCATTCCATGCTTCTGTGATTTTTACTCCACATTTTCTGCTGGCTGAAAAAAATAAATAAAACAAGACAATATTAAAGTTTGACATACATCAATGTGCAGAGTTAACATCATCACCTCCGCATCGACACAGAAATGACCTTTTCAATTTGATGATCTCTGTATCTCGGGAACTGACGTCGTGATTGAGTGTTTTGCCATTCTTTCACATCTATTTCATCTTTGATAAAATTTGCAACCTTCATGTTTGCTACTATAATAGACCTCTAAATGCGATTCATTTCAAGATTCGTCAACCTCATGTTCTTTGCCTTGAATGAGACTGCTCTGACATCAGATAACATGGAATGGCAGCACATGTTCTCACTACTTCTGTCTTTGGAGGATTAACTCAGTCTCATCCCAAGAAGTCATATAATTGACGTCTTGGGACGTCTTTTGACCATACGTCAACATCCGCCTTTTTAGGGTACCTTTAAACGTCGGTTACATGACGATCCTCAACTGACGCTTTACCTTTAACGTCGGTCAGGTGACGACGGGGTAGGTTTAGGTCTGGGGTAGGGTTAGGATCCGATATCGTCATCTAACCGACGTTTAAGGGTACCAAAAAAAAAAGGCGGATGTTGACGTATGGTCAAAACACGTCCCAAGACGTCAGTTATATGACGTTTTGGGATCTGACCTTTAAAATCAAGAGACAGTGTGCATGTAAGTGTAGTCTGAAAATCAATGAAGGCCTCAGTAAAATAAATAACTCGGGGAAATATATATCTCTAACATGTGAGAGTTTTAGACATCTCGATTGAACCGTAACACCAATCACACATTAAAATAAATCACATGGGACGAAAGTTAAAAATAAATTAATTACTTTTACAACATGAGGGAAATATCATGGCTTCTTCTTTCTTCATCTTTCTAAACTTTGAACCTTTATTTGCATGTTTGCATATTTGTGTGTTTTTCACTATAGCTATTTTTTAATGTCAGTTTTAGCATCACTTTGCAATCCTAAATTCTCTGTCTAGACATATTGAGCTCACGACTCAGACCATTTCTGTTGTAGTTTAACATAACCACACAGTTTTACTGAAGCCTAATGTTTTTCTTAGACCATGCTTGTGACCGTCAGTTTTGAATAAATCATTTCAAAATACAATTTCCTTTTTGATTTTCGTCTAGCCAGAGTTGTTATGTCATCCGGAAATATTTCCCCTGATGAAACAGAGGTCGATTAGTATTGTCTGTATTCACAGTACTTGCGAGGTGGGAATTGAAGTAAACTGAACACCCTTAAGCGTGGAGGTCTTGATGCCACTGCAATTTGTTCACAACCTTGTGTACCAGCAACACATTTCTTTAAAGATGTGCTTAAGATCTGATTTTGCAGATGAAAGACCCAAACCTTTAAGTTGTTGAAATCCGAACGGTGTGACCTGGATTTTTAAGCAGGGACTTGAAGCATAAAAAATGATAAGGCATACAACCAAGCATAACAAAGCAATTTCCTTTCTAGTGAAATGCATAGAAAATGCCTGTAAATATTTGTGAAATTCACTGGCAGTTTCAGTATGAAAATCCTAGAGTAAATTATTTCCAGTTGTTTTTCCAGTGCTATTGAATGCCAATTTAGGCTACTGATTTCTGTAGGTTACATAGTTACACCAGTAGGTGGCAACATATTAATGTCGTTATGAGTCATATGAATCATTCATTCACTCAACTGGTTCGTTCATTCGGGAAAGAATCAAGAAACCGACTGCATTTGAAATCGCATATAGTTGGTGAAAAACAGTATGTGACAAAAGTAGTGCACTGTAAAATGAATATGTTATATCTACTCAATAAAATTGTAGCAACAGATTACAAGCAATATTATTAATTAAATTTAACAACTTAGAATTGAGAAAAAATAATCAAATTAATTCCTTAAAAAGTTAACCATTTAAAATGAGTAAAATTTACTTTTTTAAACCACAGACAGACGTCAAAGAGGAATTAAGGAGTCTTTATTTTTTTATTGCCAACATTGAAGACACGTGATGTTAACAAGCAGAATCACTTACCAAAAAAAATTATATTAAGTCACCATTATGGTGATCAGTGTTCATTTTAGCTGGCCTCTTAACCCTTAAATCAATCATGATACAATTCAAACAACACAAAAAATATTGGATTTGTCAAAAAACAAACAAAAAACAATCACTTTTAATATAAGAAGAAATGTTACGAAATTGTTAATATGTCCCAATTCACCGTACTCATAAAAGAGTGGGCAAAAAGTACCTGGATTGTAAAAATGAACATGCTTTATCTAATCAATAAAATTGTGGCGACAGATTACAAGCAATATTATTGATTAAATTGAACAAATTAGAATTGAGTAATAGTTAATCAAATTAATATTCTAATTCATTCTAATTTGTACAATTTAATTAATAATATTGCTTGTAATATGTTGCCACAATTTTATCGATTAGATAAAGCATATTATTTTTTTCAGTGTATACGATGGACACTTTATGGGAGAGGATTTGGGAATGTGACACAACTGCCAATGGAAGGTCACATAATAATGACAACATGGCGAAATGTAGTGCGTTCCGTATTACTTTCATACAACACATTATGACCCTAATCATTACCATGTTGTCACTATCATGTGACCTACCAGCTTCAGTTGGGTCTCTTCACTGCCATTCTCCTCTCCCATGGCCTCATGGGGTAAGTCTTCTAAATATGAGGAAGTATGTGATTTCAGACGCAGCCACTGTCTTAACAAGTGAGTCATTGAATCATTCATTCAGCTAATTTGTTTAAAAACGTTAATTCATTCATGAACCAATGACTACTTCGTGTTGCACATTGTTGTTTTGTGGCTTAGTTTGGAACTAGTTTCATTGGTGAAGTCAATTTGTTTGCTTTGGTTTGGTCATGAGTGCATGGATATTTCACTCACAACACTAAGAATAAATGTATGCGCTTTTAAAAGTATTTACAGAAATATACATAGTATGAATGGGTAATGCTTTCTTCGTTGGATACTTTCAAAATCCAGCAGTTTTCTGCTAGTTTGTCAGCCTTGCTTTATTCTGCATGGCCGTTTTCTACATCTCGTAATCCTACAAAATACCTAAACTTAGAATCAACCTTTACTAACTATTAAAGCAATTAGTTAGTAAAGTTTATTGAGACAGAAGTTGTAGTTAATAGTTAGTTAACAGTGTGAATTGGACCCTAAACTAAAGTGTGACCAAAAATGATTGGTAAATGTTGAAATAACATTAACTATTAATAGATGCTGTAGAAGTATTGATTGTTAGTTCATGCTAATTTTGTCAACTAAGAAATGTTAACTAATTAAACTTTATTGTAGTTTTAAATTCATACCTTTAAATGGAAATATGACATTTTTATCAAAACCTGATGTATGCCTCTGCAAAAATAAAAATACATTTCTCAGTAGCTATATCTTTGTTGGTGCACTTGGGTCAGATTTATTCCTGAGGCAGAATATGGTCGCTTGTTCCCGCATGTTGGAGTCAGCATGATTTGTCACTAAGTATTCCCATCTGGCCTCGACATCTACGATGTCCTGATCCAACACTCATTGCGTAATGACTCAAACTGCCCTTGTCCTCCCATTGTGAGGTAAGTGGGATTACTTAAACAGCTAGAAGTTAGGGTTTCAAGACCATCTTGTGTTCGACATCAAAAGCTCAGAAATGAAATGACATAAATATGTCTGAAATCCTTAATGTCGCATTCCACAATTGTGGTTTTTGTCAAAGGCCACAGTTAACTCTCTCCGTGTTTTATGAGATTAAGTCAAGGAATACTTCAACAATATTTCTATAGAATATGTGCTATCCAATGACATTACATTTAATCTATCACAGGGTGACTGAATGATTGACACACAGTAGCAAGTTCAGTTTCCCCCACAGGTCTAAATATGGGTGTCACATGGCACGGGATGCATCATTCTCAAACCCAATGATGATCGAGTTTTATTAATATTTGAATCATCCTTTATTTTTATATTTCCAATGTAGTGTAATTTTTATATGGGTTTAATTTATTTTTATTTCAATTTTACGGGGATATCCCCCGTCATGTACAGTCATGCATAGTAGTATTTAAGCTGTGCGCTCGATTAAAAACAAAAACAAAACAAAGGTCAAATCATCTCTGACTGGGATAAGACATCAAAACCACAGAGTAAAGACAATGCTTGCACCTTGCTTTTGTATGCTGTAATTGTAAAAAAGGCTATATAGTTACTAACCTCTTTCTAAAATCTCTTCCCCTGTATTTTAAGGCACATGCGCACACCCAGTACCTTACCTGAGCCAATCAGCGTCCAGAAACCTTGACCATGTGATCTCCCCCGCCCTCACAGAGACGCCATTGCAATGCAGCGGGACACGGAGAATGACGCTGAAGCCAAAGCAGTATAAACTGTTTATATATCATATTTTGGATGAAGGGTTGAGCGTGAATGCCAAAGTAAGTTTGTAATATTTAATTATACAGTCGATGAGCACTGCATCCGCTCTGAGAAACGAGTTATTATGATGTAACGAGATACCATAGAGACGTTCGTGTATTTCCGATTGTGTATGCTTGTCACACTCTAGATCAAATGTTTGTTTACCTAACTTTATTACTGTCTGCACTTGAGTTACAGTTGCCTTATAATTACATGTTATGTTATTGTTTGAAGCGAAGTTCGCTGTATTTCTTTCTATATTTAATGGGAAAATTGTTGTTTTTTTCGCAACAGTTTGCTATGCGCATGCGCTCTCATAACCCCGAAAGAGCGACGTTATACAGATTTCGCGGGCTTGGGTGTCAGATTACAGCTGTACATAACAACGATTACAGCCTACTTTATATTTGCTTTCAATTTATTCTAGTAATGTTTAATTATTGATGCTATATTATTACTCCTATGTTTAATTGTTGTAATTATTACTATTATGTATATTCATGTTTATGTTACTGTTTATTTTATAGAAAACCACAGCCACGACCAACAAGCCAATCTGTTGAGTGGTGATAATAAATGGGTTATTCCCGGAAAGTAACTGCATCTTCGATTTAGACTAATCGGACAGTCTTTGGTGGGTCAACACCCTGAGCTGGCATTCTATTATAAGTGCTACAACAAAGAAGCATTTTTTCAGTAATTATTTGAAAAACACTCAGGTAAAATTGCATGACAAATCCTGCTTACCAAATTGCTTCATGCAAGGTCAATCCAGTTCACTTTCACCTGAAAGCTTGGTCAGTTTCTGCCTAGATGCTTGTACGTAAGATCTAGCAGTCAGCTTCTGAAACAGTCAGCGTTAATTACTGCAGACATGCCAGACAGATCCTTCCTGTCAAAGTCTCCATGCCTCAGGACATACAACCTACTGTTGTGGAGAAAGGACCCACAACTTAGACGGGGGAAGAGAAAACGAATGGACACAACACACCAACGTTTCTTGGGAGCTATTTTGCTTTATCCTTGCTTGACCTGCACTGGCATTGTGAAGCGAAGGGCTGAATCATGGTGGGAATTTGCATTGGTATTCTTAAAGCATGCAGCAGTTTGAAAGGATGCATATTAGATCAACCAAAAAGAACTTCTATGTTTTGACAGTTTTACTTATGGGTGCATTGCCATCTCCCAAATAGCGACAACTTGAAAAAAAAAGAGTCATCGCACAAGCGCACTGCCTTAACTACCACTTGGGCTCCCGCCGAAATTGCGTTAATTGTAGGCGCAGTGCTTTGTTCAAGGAAACCGCATGTCAATCACGACAAACAAATCAATCACTTCAACAAGGAAATGACTGAGGGTGCGTTTCCATAAATTGATGTAGCCAAATGAATAATGGGTATGGTGGGAAAAAACGGGGGAAATGAAAAGACCCTTGTTGTAAATTGTTTTGCGAATTACATTTCAATCAGAATCATTATTCTTCAAGTTGTTATGAATGAAACATAAAAGGCTGTGCTGCTAAGGAAAGGCAGATAACACATGACAGATTATAGAGAATACAGAATACAGTGTTTATTCTCTTTAAAAATGAGAAATGAAGAGAAACTTTGGACCAAAACTTTAATGCAGAAGTTTTGCAACTACTTGCTAAGTAAATGATGCTTATTTTCAATATCTAATGTTCCTTATCCATCAACAAAGAGGCTATTTTAGAATAGTTCGTGAGGAGAATATGCAATTAGTCTTAAACAGTGGCAGAGAAAAATTGCTTTTAAAGGGAAGATGCTTAAGATAATAGTTCACAGTGTTGTTATTGTTAACTAAAACTATGAAAATGCAGCTTTGTTCATTTATATATAAGCAAATATGTTTGAGCACATATTTATTCTTTGCAGCTTTTATGCCTACAACACTCTGGATCCTTCACTGGAAACTGAAAGTTGCCTAACTCACTTCCATTGAACAATTACTCTGTGAATTCTTCTACCCGGGAACAGTAAAATGTGACACAATTATGGCTAAAAGTTTGTTTAGTAGTAGTATTAATTCCTACTAAATAGTACTTTTACTATTTTTTTAAAATATTTTTTTTATAATGTTTCATAATGTTTTTTATGCATGATTAAAATAAAGTCTGTGGGAAACATAACTTTATGATACTTTGCTGTTTTGTTCTACAGCATAAATGGGGGATGGTGGGACATGTACATCACTGTGCCACACACACACACACACACACACCGGAGTGAGGGAGACAGACTTGAAATTAGCTAGTTATTTTCTTACTCAAACCACTGCCTGCTGCTGCTTCTGATTGCTTTCAGAGGGAAACACTGCCCATAACTGCTGGTCTGTTTCCTTCGTAAAAAAAAAAAAAATAGCATAGCGAAAAATAGTTGGTAAACTATCCAGGCTGTAGTATCTGTGTTTGCACTCTGGGTAATGTCAAATTATTCAGTTTGCAACATGTTATTGCATGTAGCCCAATCACAATTCTAACCCATGCTCAAAACCATTTCTAAGTTAGTTTTATGAACACAGTAGACTAAATAACCATGGAATAATAAATAATAATATAAAATATGAAATACAAAATATTTCAAGTTAGATATGGTTTATTAACAATATAAGGCAATGTAAATAATTGCAGAAACTGTTGCCATCTTTGATCTCTTGATCTGCGCTGCTGCGCAGGTGAGCAGCCAATCGCGTGTAATTAGGGCAAGCAGACTCCGCCCTCTAGAAAAGCTGAGGAGAATAGAAAATTCGAGAAGAGATTGCGTGAGCTAACGTTACAAGTTGAGCAAAATCATAATATAATATTTTATTGAGAGATATATTTGCGAGGAACAAACTCTCGCAAGTTTTGTAGATATTTTGTTTAGAAACAATGTTGAGTAGTTTTCGGAAAGGTCTTTATCATCGTGGAGTTGGCTACGTTAGGCCATCGTTGTTTAATCCGGTGAAACCCAGAAAGGAAATACATATTGTCTAAAATATCCAAGAGGATCGGTGAGTTAAATATATATATATATATATATTTTTGATGTACATTTTAATATGTTGTGATTAAATTGTGTATTGATGTGTTTTGAGGTTGAAAAAATGTTTATAAAATGACTTATAAAATATCTTCAGAACTGTAAAGATGTAAGTTAACGTTATGCAAAATGTATGTAAAGTGTGGATTTATTGTGAATATCTTTTTCTCTGTGTGTGTGTGTGTGTGTGTGAATGCCAGGGTTTGTTATCTCAAAAGTGGACTGCACTTGAACACTTCAAATGAACACCGTCTTCGTGTCTTCGTGGCCTTCTGCATTTCATCGCTCCCAACTGAATATTTCATTTGGTTCTTGAAGGTATTTATTTATTATTATTATTATTATTGAATACTGGATTTTCTCTTTAGGCTATAAGAAACTGAGGAAAGAAAATACTGTCCGTTATTATTCGGACTGACATTATTGAATAGTGCATTATATTTGAACTTTTTATTGCATTCTAGGAGTTTCTGATATGTTGGTTCATTGTTTTATACAATGAACAATGTTAGGTATTTTTTTTTTCTTCAGTGTCATTGATACACTCAATTTAAGTATTCTGTTAAATTAATTCCCAACAAACTATTCTACCTTACATAAATAAGTGCATTTAAATAATCTATGTGTGTGTGCATGTGCGCCCTTGCCTCTTACGAATTCTTGTGTCGTCTATTAATCTGGTCTACAGTGTTCCTACTAATAATATATAATATATATAATATATAATCATCTAAATTTTCACTGATTTAACCCATAAATCGCCTGACGGGGGTTACACAAATTTTGGCGAGCGTAGCAAGGAGGCAAAGGAAACAAACGTATTTACTTTAAGTTCAGCTTAACTGATAATTGCTCAACTTTTTAGTGATTATTAAGGGTACACTCTTTCTAGTTTCGCTGTCTAGGCAATATAAATCTTAATATATTCACAATTTGAATAAAACTTTTGGCATGCTTGACAAGCAGCCACATATGTACACACGTGCACAATACATAGGCTCAGCCGTATATAAATGCGGGATTCACTCTCCAAGTGATAACCAAAGGATGAGACAACTCTAATTTCAGAAGTACCCATGGGATTTTATTCTGGAACTTACTCTTCAGTTAAAATGAAAAGTGGTTTTTAAATGCTTTAATAACAAGCAATTTGTCTTGAGCGTTTATGCTGAGACATGTAGGTTGTTGCTATACATAACTTGTCTTGAAACTATTTCATGGAAATCTATAACATCACTAATATTGTACCTCTTTATTTGACTCTGGCAAGCGTATAAGTAGCAGACTGGTGGGAGTGTCCTTGGACGGCAACATGTCCTGTACATTATAGGTGTTGAAGTTTTTCTACACATTTGGCAAAAGAGACACACACATTTTTTGCTTTCAGCAAAACATTGCAAAATTAGTTGACGCCTTGATTTGTATTTTAGGGTTAATGGGGCAGAGAAGGTTTGTAATTGATCAGATTATGATTTGTTTTGTTTGAGAATCAAAAGACTGGGGGAGGGGGGTTTCATGATTAAATCTCGTTAAGCACTTTACATTTCATGAACGCACCACAATTAAAGCTTGGGATTTTAATTCAAAGTCTTATTTATCTAAATAATGTAGCAGTTAAAAATACTTAATATGTCCACGTTCTCTCTTAATCAGATAATCTATCTGCATGCATTACCAAATTAAAGACTGTTTTCATGGGGTTGGTGGTAAAAAAAAACAGATACAACTATTTTTGAAATCTAATCTGTATTTTTTTTTTAGTTTTATCTGTATTTTAGTTGTTCTAACCACTGGTATTACAAAGTTCCCATAACTCCTCGAACTGTACGACTGCTCTCTCTGTGTAACTAACTTTTGTATGTTAGCAGATAAAATTCTTTAAATAAAAATTTTGCTGTATTAACTTTAACTATAGGTCCTGTATTTTTAATAATTTAGATTTAAGAAAAAGTGTGTCGTGTAGCCCTTTTTTGTAAAATAAATAGTGATTGTATTAAGTTGTTATAGTTATTTCCCCATACTTCAACACGGTAAGTTAAGTACGGTAAGATTAGGGAACAATACAAGATACGTAGTGTATTCTCATCAAGTGCCTGTTTGGCTTTATTATCGCAAGGCTTTTTGAATTTTGGATATTTGAATTAGAATACTTGAATTATATCAGGTGGTCTAAAACATTGCAAACTAGTTGCGCTGACAATATTATATTAAGCTGTACCCAACCATAGTAAATAAGTTGAATCAACCTTAATAAATTAAGTTGACCCAACGCAAGTACATTAAATTGAAATAACAGAATTGCATAATACTGAAATAAAGCAAGTTAATCATGTGGAAACCCCCTTTTTTCCTTATTTTCATTCAAAGTTATTATTATTATTATTTTTTTTGAGTGAATGTTTGGATATTTTACTAAACAAGATACAAATAGGCAACTATCTGGACAATGGCTCTTTTGACCTAAAGTTCTCAAAATCACAGTTAAGATCAATCAACATCAGCTTGCGTTCTTCTCATTTCGCTTTGTTGCGACTCGTTAACAAGCAAAACTAGTTTGCAGACAGTTCTTCTGCATTTCACGGTCAAATCAATTATTTCCATTCTGTGTTTTTCTTCTGTGACAGGAAGAGGAGTTCCTTTGAGGCTGTGTAGATTGTTATATCAAATGATTTGAACTGTTCTGTACCAGAGAAAAGAAGAATGGTGGCATCCAGATTTTCTCCTTGGAAAGCGTATAACCGTATTGCTGATCTAAGATCAGATTAAAGCGGATAAGAGAAAGCCTCTCGTATGAAAGGTTATTTTTTTGATTATCTGTGTGTGTATAAGGTGAAATGCTTGCTAAGTCCTTATGTGTCTGCTATACTGTACATGGGATACATTATCAGAACAAGGGCACCTTGGTGAATCTGGCCTGTAATAAGATACATGAAGATTGTAAACAATACAAATGCACTAGAAATAGCATTATAATTAGGCCTTGGTTTTATTTCACTTTAAAATCTGATGGTAAAAATGTTACATTTAGATAATTATATTAAAGTATAATTGAAAAATCCATATTATCATCTTATTTTTCAAGAATATTAAGTTTATTATCAATCTCATTTCCCTTGTAACAAAATTAATTTTCCTCGCACACTTTTTTTTTGTTAAAATATATTAAAATATTATATTACCATCATACTTTGCGAGAAAATTAAGCCTTTTTTGCATCGTGACATTATTCTCAAACTTATTTCCCCTTTAATAAAATTAATTTTCTTCACCCACATTTTTTGTTAAAATAAATTAAATTAAAATAATTATATTATCATCATATTTTGCAAGAAAATTAAGCTTTGTTGCATTGTGACATTATTTTCAAGCTCATTGCCCCTGTAATGAAATTAAGTTTCTCCGCTTGCATTTTTTTTTTAATGAAATACATTTAATTACAATATAAATACTTGCTTTATACTTTACTGTGCTTTATTTATACTCTGGTCTCATGAACACGACTGAAAAGAAATGAAAAGAAAAAAAAAACCTGAACCTTGGTTTTCAAGCCATCTTGTACATTAAAATTGAATAATTAACATGGAAATTTAAACTCAACAATTTGTTACCACTGGACAATAACACGGTTAAATGCTCATTTTAAATCAATTAGCTCAATTAAAATATAATTTGCAGATACAAATGCGTCGACTAAGAGCAAGTGTCAGTCTTTATTTGCACATACAACAGCAGAAGCTCAGGAAACCTGTTATTGAGAACATGTCATATTTCAACCCATAATCAAAAGAAATACATTGGTAAATATATTTTGCTTTTCAAACATGCAGCCTGTTTTTAGCACCATAACAACATTTGCATGGAAACGTTTATCATTGCCACAATGCAAATAATTCCCTCAACACTGTAATGTGAAAAACCTTGAAGCTTTAATTGATATTATTACAACAAGGATATATTACAATAATGAGAAACACCATTGAGACCGAAGAAGAAAAAATAATCATGGTAATGAGAATTCAGGGGGAAATGTGATTAATTGTCATTAAAATATTGGCAATGTTTTAAGTTTTGTCTATGTTATTGTATTATTATTGTAACAAGACCTGGATATGTTTTCAGGGACAAAAGCACTATTTAAACATAATGATCAAACAGCGGTCACTGTAAAAATAACTCAATAGCAGCCACGTGTATAGTGCACTTGTCTTGTCTTATAAAGTCTTGTAAAAACTGCATCTCAGTTCTGCCAAATGCTTGTATGTGAAACTCCACTGTTCCCCACGAGTTCCCCCGGCTCTTGATAATTGCTCTGTGAAAACGTTTATGAATCTATCACGTTGCAAGGTCGGCCATGTCGCTCTAGATTGACGTGTTGAAATGAGATCCCTCAGAGTTAATTAGCGGCTTGGCAGAAGAAGTAAGCACAAGAGTCCACAAGAGACCATGGAAAAGAAAACATCAAACCAATGGAACAACTTGCCTGAAATCCCAACTCCTCCGCTCTGTTTTAGATTGTCTATAGCCTGAGATCTGACATCCTTAAATTCAACATAAAACGGAAGTTGTTAAACAGAAGTAGTCTTTTCTTCCCTATTGTGACGTAGATCTGAGTGAAACGGCTTCTGGAACAAGGAAAAGTGTTGGATGGGACTTGATTTTTGTCCATGAAGAACTGGTTGAATGGTCGTGGTTTGCTATTGGTCGAGCTCATGAAAGTGCCATGTTGCTGAAGAAAAGGAGGTGTCTAGTAATAAAAGGTTTCTAAAAATAATCTAGTAAATATTGCAATATTCCATTACAGTAAAAAAAAAAATAGATTTCATGGCAGTGATATTTTAGTTTTATTAATGGGCTATTATTCTGTCATTTCATTATTTTTTGTTGTATTAAATTATTGCTTTTTAAGTTTTTTATTTATTTATTTCCATTTAATCATTTTACTGCTTCAACTAATTTCAGCTTATTGCTAAGGCAGCATTTCTAATTAAATTATTTATATATCATTTATTTAATTTTTATTTATTTAATTTTATTATTACTCCTTTTGTTTTGTTTCAGGCTTATTTTAATTAAAATAAATATTTTAGTTTTAGTTATTTTGTTTTTAGTTTAGTTTATTCATAGTTAATTTAGTGCTTCAATTTATTTATTATAAAGTTTATTGCCAAGGCAATGTTTCAAATTTCCATGTAGTGTTTAATTTAAACTATTATTTTTATTTTATTTTCTGTTTTGTTTTGTTTCAGCTTTAATTCAATTAACAGAAAATGTTAGTTTTAATTAGATTGTTTTAGTTTACTTATTTCCAGTTCAGTGCTTTTTCTAGTGCTACAACTTATTTCAGTTTATTGCCAAGGCATCATTTCTAATTGTTTTAAAGTAATATTTTCGTTTCAGCTTTATTTCAATTAACAGAGATATTTTCTATAAAATAAAACTATTATTTTTATCGTCATCTTTTGCAAAAGGTTCCTCTTGTCTCATAAGAAATCGTACCTCTGCCAAAGTGATTGCACTCTCACCTCTGCACTGCTTGTTTTGATTGTAAATTGTAACATCTCTAAAGATATGATTGCACTTGGATTTCGACTGGAGATGTGAAAGCACGCCCTCATGTGCAAACCTATCATGAAGGGCAATTTCCACCAGAAGGGACAGGGATATAACGGAGCAGGGGTCAGGCATATTGCGGCGTGCGGCTCTGCTCAAAGAACACTTGCTTTAAGATACTTTGAGTGGACTTGCTGCGTAGGCCACATAAATCTAGCGCTGACAAGCACAGTGAAAGTCATTACTCAAGCACTGTCACGGCACCAGGCCCGTGCTAGCCTTACATCAGCCGTAGGAACCCTCTTCTGTCGCTCTGTTGTGCTTTATGCTGCAGCGTCGCTCGCTTTAGCTCATTCATCTAATGGAGGCAATGAAAATGGGGGAGGCAAATTGATGTGGTCCATTTAAGGCCTCGATTCAAGCCAGCGCCATTGCTTTTAATAAATAGGGGAGTATTGATATATTTCTATCTCCCCGTGAGAGCAGAGGGCAGAGGATTCCGGTTATTGGTGGAGGATTTTTTTTTTTTTTTTTCAAGAGGCTCTGATGTATGTTAGCTTGGTAGATATTGGATTAGGAATCATGTAAATAATTCAGTTCAAAATCAATTGAAATTATTAATATGTAAAATGTATTTCCAAAAGAGATGGTCGGTGATATGTTAAACACAGAAACTCTACCACCCATAAAATAAAGAACAGTGACCTTTTCAACTGTATTGTTTAATATATGTATATTTTTACAGAGCCTTGAACCACATCAACGAGTTCTGAGATGAATAATAATAATGTGTATTAGATAGTGAGTTTTTTTTTTTTGTGTGTGTGTATACACACCATTGAATTCAACATTCAACATTGAATATACTACTGTACATAAATAGGACAACTGAAAACAAATGCACGTTTCAGAGGTTGGGTATTGACTTTTTGTCCTCTGTAAAAAGAATGAGCGTGATCTTATCCGTACAGTATAACTGAGACAGGATTCACGTCTGGCCATGTTTTATCCACTGAGCGAGCGCATCCATGATTTTTATCCAACTTGACTTCAGGAAGTATATCAGTGATGACACAAAATGAATGCATAAACAAACACAAACAAATCTTGCCTTGAATGAAGAACATGGACAGAGTATCTGTTATGGATATAAGCTTATAAAAATAATAAATAAATAAAAATAAATTAGAATAAAGCCTATTCCTCTGAGGAATCTTTAGCCAAATCGACACTCTTTCTCTAGGAAGCAAGAGAGAGCTGATGCTCACATCAATGATGACAGGCCCTTGATGCATGGGCAGCAAAGCGTGAATGAACAGAAGCTGCAATGTTACTAGAAACAGAAGAAAAAACAGTTACATTCAAAAATAATCCACTGACATTGACAAGATGGAAATCACCACAAATCATTTACAGTGAATCTTCTAAGTCATTTTCACAGCGTTGTTACTGTAATACATTTTCTTATTGTATAAGCTGTTTACAGTATGTTACCATATGTTTTAAATGCATTCTGGGAAAAAAAATAGCCTACTGTAAATCTAAATGCAGTACTACCCAAAAAACAACCACACAGAAGATTCACTGTAAATGTTTTAAGTAATTTTTAAAGCATTTTTACTGTTCCTAACATTTTTTATTCTATATGCTGTTTACAGTATTTTACTGTATATTTTACATGCATTCCGCAAAAATTAGCTTACTGTAAATCTAAATGCAGTACTAACCAAAAAACAACCACACAGAAGATTCACTGTAAATGATTTAAGTAATTTTTACAGCATTTTTACTGTTCCTAACATTTTTTTTATTCTATATGCTGTTTACAGTATTTTACTGTATATTTTAAATGCATTCCGCAAAAATTAGCTTACTGTAAATCTAAATGCAGTACTAACAAAAAACACACACAGAAGATTCATTGTAAATGATTTAAGTAATTTTTAAAGCATTTTTACTGTTCCTAACATTTTTTATTCTATATGCTGTTTACAGTATTTTACTGTATATTTTACATGCATTCCGCAAAAATTAGCTTACTGTAAATCTAAATGCAGTACTAACCAAAAAACAACCACACAGAAGATTCACTGTAAATGATTTAAGTAATTTTTTAAAGCATTTTTACTGTTCCTAACATTTTTTATTCTATATGCTGTTTACAGTATTTTACTGTATATTTTAAATGCATTCCGCAAAAATTAGCTTACTGTAAATCTAAATGCAGTACTAACAAAAAACACACACAGAAGATTCACTGTAAATGATTTAAGTCATTTTTACAGTATTATTTCCGTTCCTAGCATTTTTTATTGTATAAGCTGTTTACAGTATGTTACCGTATGTTTTAAATGCATTCCGCAAAAAATAGCTTACTGTAAATCTAAATGCAGTACTAACCGCAAAAAACACACACAGAAGATTCACTGTAAATGAAATAAGTCATTTTCACAGCATTATTACTGTTCTTAATCAATTAGTAAATTATATCTCCAGTGCTGTGAACATTATACTAACTAAATGAGGCCGTTTGACAACATGCCATGTGCATTTGAGAATGTAGCTCAACATTGGATGTCTGTTTGTTTACTTGGATTGAATACATCTTCATGTAGTGTATATTGTTGGATGAACCCCTTTAGTTGTAGTATATGCTTTATGCGTCACTTTGGATAAACGTGTCTTCTAAATGTATATATTTATCAGACGCTTTGTCTTTACCCATTGTTTTGAAATGTTGCTATAAATTCATCATGTTTTGAGTCATGTTCTCTCTGACTTCATGCTCCACTTGATACGTGAGCCAAACCCAGATGGAATGGGACTTGCATAGCTTTTCTTTTAATTCCTTTTCAGTTAAAATATCCTGAATTGTTGATGAAACTCCTACGGTCATAGTTCATCCACTTGACGAAAAGCACCCTGAACAAAAGTTAAGACTTACTTAAAGAAAAAATATGAAGAGACAAGATATGTTCATCTATTCAATGCAATTTCCCATTCATTCTTCATCCTTGATATTACACAGCAAGTGTGTTTCAGTTCTTTTTTTAATTGAGGGAAATTAATTCCATTAAATTCCATTTTGTGAACCTTAGGTTGTCATAACAACCTGTCTCATTATTTAAGCATGCATGATTATTTCACCAGTGAAGACTTGCGGTTTTTCGAATCTTCTAACTTCTGTTGTTCAAGGATGTCAGTTCACTTATGTTTACAGTCAACATATGTGATACTATACACTATAAAAAGTGAGGAAAACTGTTAGCTTAAAAACAATAGGTTACTGTCGTAACCCCGGTTCTCTTTCATCATCTCTGCACAATTGAAAAAAAAAATATTATGTGGAATTGTCAAGTTCACAACTTATATTTAAGTTTATCTCTTAATAATTTAAGCTAACTTTAACTTTTTTTAAGTTAAGTCAACTGTTCACTTTTTACTGTGTAGAAACAATAGCAAGATTTCAACTGATCCGTTCCTACAGAATATAAATAAAACTTCAAATTGTCCATTTCCCCTGTTACAGAAAGCTTAGCATACATAAAGAATTGTTTTTCATATGCTAAACATGCAGATGTACGGCAATCTGTTCATTCTAAAGCATTCCTTGATTCTGTCTTTGACTTTGTAAACATATGGACAGGGTTGCAATGAAATATATTGCAAGCTACTTTGTACTGTTGTGCAGCAATAAACACTGCAGAATACAAAGTGAATGCTTTTAAACGTGAACGCTTTGGACTTCAACAGTATGGACACCTTTGTACTCTTTCTCAAACCCCCCACCCAAAAAAAAAAAAAAAAAAAATCAAAAAGGTCCAAACAGTCGTCTGGTTCTTTGCTTTCAATCTCAAACTCTTTTCTTCTCTTCCCATCCAGCTTTAGATTTACAATTAGCTTAGAAACCAATGTCTGTCTTTTGATTATATGCATTGCTGATTCTTCTCTATATTTCACACTCTCTATGATGTGGACTGGCTTGTCTTTGAAGATAAGCGAAGGGCTTCACGACGGGAAGTATGAAAGCAGTCTGAGATAACTATGAGCTGGACAGGGAGGCCATGTGAATCTGCTTGAGCATGATGAAAAGGAACGGATGATGGTGGTCTCTGCATGTCTTAAATGAGAGACTGAATCGGGCGCTGTACCGTACAGCACAGTGTTAACCCTTGAATCCTCTGGGTATCAGGTCAGCCTGCTTTCACAGCTTCATTTTCCCTCTGGTTATTTCACACTTTATTTATTCTGCCTGATGGATTTCTTCAACTACGAGCACTTTTGGCCATGTGGATTTTAGAAAACACCCCACTTTATTTAGTTTGTTTTATAGCAAAGTTTAACTGTGCATTTGCTTGCATCAAAGTAGTATTTTTTTTTTTCTAAAAGTCATGAACTTTTTGAACTACAGTGTCGTTCCCTACACGTCTCAAATGATTGGAAAAATCATAAATATATCTATATATCTATATATATATATATATATTATGATTTTAGTTTTAAATAACTATAATGATTCTGATTAGATCATATCTATCAAGTGTTCTTTTGAAATTTCACGACCACAGCTCTCTAGCATCGGACTACTGAGGAAAATATCCATATGGTTTACATAATTATTAGAAGCAGCGGATTGACAACCACCACTTACTGTAGGTGGATTACGTAAAAGCATCAGTTTAAACACCATTTTCAATTTCTGCCTTACTGTTACGTCCATTTCACCCAGCTCCAATTGTTTCCTTTATCAGGCGTTGAATATTGTTTAAACACAAGATATGAAATAAGATGCAGTATGATTAATCCCCATATTAATAAAAGGCTTATTTGCAGCAGTATTCCATATGTGTTGCCGTACATCGCTTATTCTTTACTAGTTACGTTTCTAAGTTGGTGTTTCTCCCTTAGGTATTTCTTTCTCATCCTTAGGCTATGTTCTTCTCCTTGCTGTTTCCAGCAAGCGTGTGTGTGTGCCACAACAGTGCTATTGCTTTTGTTTTTCTGACAACAGGACCACTAGCTCTTTCATCTCACTCTTCCTAAGTGGCATGCAATACAAGAGCCCATTTTGAATAAGAGAGTGGATCATACCTGACACACACCGCCTGCCTTCGGTATTATGCACACTTGAGTTCAACAATGCTTCAGCTGGTCGTCCTGGCATAGTTTACGTCCAGTGGATGCCCTTATAGCAATCTGCTAAAATTCAAATGACAATTTGATTTAAAACTTAAAAGCATCATGAAATAAAAATTTACCATATATATAAATGTACCACTTTCAAGTGAAGTGGCGTATTTTCTATACACATTTTGAGCTATCCGCGCAAGTGTGTATGCGTGTATGTACACGCCGTTAAATGTCCGAGCGAAACGAAGCAAAATGTAGATCTACATCTGGGGAGCGATATTTTTTTCCCTAGGATGGTAGGGGAAAACTCATAAATGGTATTAACCCCAGTGACGGGTAGGTTTAGGGACGGGGTTGGGATAGGTCATATATTTATATATACAGTAATGCAACGTTAAGTCATCGGCGTTCATAAACACACTGAAAAGCGATTATGCATGTTGGTAGCACGCCAAAAATGCAAATACGAATTGCCGTGTCATACATACGCCATTTCATGAGATCAGTCTGCACCAGCAAAGAAAAAAAAGCGCAAAAACATGGTTAAGACGGGATTTAATCTTGTTGGAAACACTAGTCATTGAAGTACATTTATGATCTGCCACGAAACAGAACATCCCAGGAGCCGTTTCCAGCATCGGGAATGCTGCATGGTTTTCACGTTCATATAATCATATGATGCATTGTTGATGCTCTTTGTTCCAAAACACTATTAATTAATTATGAACCCGCGGATCGGAGCATGCAGGAACTTTAGCAGATGTATTGGGTCTTGCGTGGAAAATATCAACCAAGCCTAAATGGACGTCGGTGCTCATGTGAGGATCTGCTAGAAGGAGAAGGAAAATGAAGTTGAGGAAACATGTAAAAAGACAAGCTGCATCAATGGTATTGCATTTTTATCATAGACCACCAGGCACTTAAATGCATGCATAACACATAAGCAATCACACAGACTAGGCAAATTGTATCTTTACAACCACTTAACCAGTTATGGGTATCAAACTGGGAAGCCTTGGGGGGAATATTTTTTTCATAATCTACTTTTTCTTAATGTTGGATAACTCCGAATAAACATTAGTTGCTTGCACGGTTTCCCCCCTCCCCTCTCTATGTTATATGTTATTCAGCAAAACCAGAAATTCATTTTAGACCAAATTAAACCCCACCCCCCCCATGTGCCTCTAAATCTCAAATGATTTATAATCAATGCCATTTATCCAGATAAGATCAGAGATGATGACCCCCTTGTGAAGCTAATTATATTATCTGTAGTGTTACGTTTCACTTTGTTTTACTACATAGCAAATGTTGTGAATGTGAATGCAAAATTACCATTCATTTCATCATTCTTAAGTTCTCAGGTTTACTTTAGGCTTAAACACATCTTGTTTAATCAGTGATTTTGTATGTAAATGTATGGACCAATGTATGTATGGACCAATGAGTAAAATAAATAATTGAAATAAATGTATTTATAATGAAGTGGATGTGCCATATGTACGTTCTAGCTTTAGAAGGATAATGACAAAAGCCTGCTTTAATATTAGTAGGCGGTTTAAAGTAAGAGGTCTTCTCTTTTTGTCTAGCCTTTGGCAGCACAGGGTGAATGAAGTGTAATTGGATTTCTTGAGTGGGCAGCACTATTCAGAAAAATAGAATTTGCTTGTTAAACAGCTTCCTTCCTTCCTTCCTTCCTTCCTTCCTTCCTTCCAAAACTTCCAAACTTCCTTCCTTCCTTCCTTCCTTCCTTCCAAACTTCCTTCCTTCCTTCCTTCCAAACTTCCGTCCTTCCTTCCTTCCAAACTTCCTTCCAAACTTCCTTCCTTCCAAACTTCCAAACTTCCTTCCAAACTTCCTTCCAAACTTCCTTCCTTCCAAACTTCCTTCCAAACTTCCTTCCAAACTTCCTTCTAAACTTCCTTCCAAACTTCCTTCCAAACTTCCAAAGTCTCTAACATGGAGTTTTTGAATGGAGTTCCTTCAACAAGATGGCTGTTGGCGTGCCCCTAAAGGCTGTTGGCGTGCCCTGTGCAAATCGGACATTTGCACAGGGCACGCCAGCGGCCTTTAGGGGAAAAAATAGATCCAAAAAACTGTGTCCATCTTGTTTTGTATTTTCAAGGTATTATGTCATATCAACATTGAAGAAGCTCACACAGGGCAATTTCTGTTCAGTGGGAAAGCACAAGTGCAGCAGCAGCCTGTTCTCACGTAAATGTGTCTACAGCACACATTTTTACATGCATATGATAGCAGTTTTTGCATTCAGTTGATATGCAGTTCATTTGCGTGTAATACACACGCACCCCACACCACTACTAAAACTCCCCTAACATATCCTATACACGTAAAAACTCATTTTTGCGTATAAATTGCTCAATAAACACACTGCGTGCTATAGAGACTTGGCTCAGGTTGGCTGCAGAGAAGGAGTAAGGTGGGCTGGAAGCGAGGGCTAATTTAATGACTAGCCTGCTTAGCAGGAATACGACGCGGGTACTTCATTAGCTGGCTAGAAACTGATTATGCACCCCTCCGACTCATTACATCCCACTCAGATCGCATTGGTCTACACGCAGGGGCACACAAATGAACCATGAGCTAGAAACTTGACACCAAAGGGAGATTCAAGTGGCACAAACGGCTCCTTTGAAAAGTCTTGTGGGAGAAATCATGCCAAGAACAAAGAGAAGGAGGATCCCTTGAGTACAGACAGACAGACAGACAGACAGACAGACAGACAGACAGACAGACAAGACAGACAGACACTGTAGATAGATAGATAGATAGATAGATAGATAGATAGATAGATAGATAGATAGATAGATAGATAGATAGATAGATAGATAGATAGATAGATTGAATGCTTTCTCTCCATTGAACAATGATGAATAACCATATTGATTTTATGATTATAGCACTGGATTTTATTGTCGTCAAAGTGACACTTTGAATCAATGACATATATATATATATATATATATATATATTCACACTCAATATATATATATATATATATATATATATATATATATATATATATATATGAAATCTTCTCTTGGACTTTTTACCAATAGGTTTGAATTTCAGGACATGACCTTTATAAGAAGCAAATATAATGCTTTCACACTCAATAAGTTATTTGATTCAGCGCTAGCGCTGAACTCTCATAAAATTCTGACATCTTGTTTGTTGCACTCTAGCGACTTCATTTCCACAAATTTCAAATGATTGAGGCATGAAATGAAATGAGAACAGTGTGATGACTGCCATACTAATATAAGGATTACTGGAGAAGCACCAACAACTTTGTTCACTACCAAATTGCTCCAATATATCACTTTGGTTTATAACTGATTGTGCAAATCGGTGAATCCTATGGGCCGTAACTATGAAAGCCAAGGCTGTGGACACTGCACTATATCCGAAAAACTGATTTGATATGTGGCTTATTTTTGACATCAAAAGTGCTTCTAACTCCTGCAGTGGAAATTAGCATATTCAGCTGTGTAGAGCTGCTTGAGATTGCAGCGTTTAATAAAAGGAGTACCTAATAAAAAGGACTATGTATATATTCAGCACAATGCAGTATGAATTGATCACTCAACATTAAGAGGTGATGTAGAATCAGCAGGTTTACACTATACCAGAATGCAATGGGGTTAGATCAGAGAAGAACTGGTGTGTTGATATAAATATTAATGATAAACATGCTTTTTTTAATTAAAAGAAAAAAACAACAAAACAAAACTAATTGACTGTTTTTGCAGTCTTGTAATCCATATATCTGAGCAGTGTTGTCTATTAATTAAGGCAATACATTATCGCATGTACATCCTTAGGATATATGAAGATATAAGCTTATGAAGATATACATTTCCAGAGAATTATTAAACATATATTCATATGATACTGTATGTTAAGGCCATACATATTAAATATAAATGAGACATATATTGGTAGCATACAGTGCCCTCCACTAATATTTGCACTTTTGGTAAATATGAGCAAAGGCGGCTATGAAAATAAATCTGCATTGTTTATCCTTTTTGATTATTGAATTCAAAATTCACAAAATTCAAACTTTTCATTAAAGTAAAACTACTGAAAGTGGGGGGAAAGTCTCGTTACACTTCGCATTGGCCTAAGGCTTGTATTGTAATAGGTTTTGTATATGTTTTTAATTTATATTCATGTAATTATATTACATATTTTGATATTTCATACAGTATGTACATATATGAGTAAATCAGTATCTGATTTGATGCCATTATTTGTTTGAATGCAGCCTTCTTTTGCTATTGGAATTGTCATGATTATGATGAAAAATTGTTGTGAATCATAGTTTCCTTGTTAAAATTTTGAAATTAATTAATGCAATTGTTAATGTTCATTGAAAAAGAGAGGATCATATTGTGTCAGATTTATACTTGGAATGACTCTCATAGTGGAACAACACATCAAGAGTTAGGCTGATTATTCTGGAGGCATTGTGATATTGTTTTTTATTGATTTGTTCACTTGCATATAGTTGAACTTCTCTATCACCAATGTTCTCTGTGACTAGTAATGCTGGAAATGTCCAATTCTTGTTAAGAAAGGATGAAATTGTGTCACTTTGTCCCTGCAACAGAGCTAAAGTAAAGTGGATATACACAGATTTGGATGTATATTGCTAAATGCAATTTTAAATCTTTGAAATTCTGAATGTGTTTGATTAGTTTGAAGCCCTGATATCATTGTGATATCACAGTAATCAAAACACTCCTGGTGGAACTTGATTACAGCACTTGAAAACCAACAATTGACTTGATGCGACACAGGACGTCTGTTCTTACAAAGAAATAATCATTATAATTTAAAAGCCCTTTCTTCAATGACCGATATTTTACAGTGTGGTTTCTGTTGGGTAATTGATAAACATCATGACACTTTACGTTCTTTCTA
Source organism: Pimephales promelas (assembly GCF_988280905.1). Taxonomy (NCBI): domain Eukaryota; kingdom Metazoa; phylum Chordata; class Actinopteri; order Cypriniformes; family Leuciscidae; genus Pimephales; species Pimephales promelas. The sequence continues at coordinate 38,621,351 of NC_142774.1, read as the reverse complement.
ATCAAGATGTACAAGATTATATATATATATATATATATATATATATATATATATATATATATATATATATATATATATAATTTTATTACAGCTTGCAAATGTATAAATGATAGTGTATTTAGTCATCCTCTATTCCAAACCTTTACTTTTGCCCCCACAAAAAAATTTAGGTTTAGAACATGAGGGTGAGTAAATAATTATCATTATTTGTATTATACTGTATATTATTATACATATTCCATGTGTAAAGTAGTTCACTTTAAAAAAAAAAAGAAGAAAAAAAAAAAACTTGTGCTGATAATTTACTCATCCCCATGTCATCCAAGATGCCTTATATGTCTTTTCTTTCTTCAGTCGAAAAGAAATTAAGGTTTTTGATGAAAACATTCCAGCATTTTTCTGGTTTAATAATTAAACCAGAACTAAAAATAGTTTTAGTTTAAGTATATGCCACACTAGAGGATTGCTTGTAATGTCATGTCAACTACACACTTGTTTAAAATGGGGACTAAGGCACTGGATCACATAGTCACAGGTCCAAGTCTTGATGACATTTAAGGCTAAATTTGTAGATAGCAGTAGCAACAGTGTTGTGTTTTAAATTCCTGTACCATCACAGGTGAAAGAAGCAGCCAACCTAGAAGAGGATGCACTGTAGTATATAGTTTTGAAATCTGAACTGTCTGCTAACCTTCTGAAGAATTGGAACTTAAAAAGAAAGCACACACCAATTATCATTTAGATTCATGTTAAGTTTCATGGCTAGGAGATTCTTCCCTTAAGTTTTTGACTGTTTGACTAATTAACATCAGTTAAATGAGCACCCCCATATTTTTTGATGGGTAATTATGACATTTTATGAACCGATGCCCATATGTCAGTATAAATTAGACCATGTCTCCCTAATTGTGCCTAGGAACAATGGGTAAAGCGTGTCGGAGTTTAAAGGAATAATTGGCTGGAAACTCCCTCTGATGTTTTGTTGGAACTTTGAAAATGAGTTGATGAAATACTTTTTTAATGAAGAACAGAAATTGGCTGTGGATTTGGGAAATGATGCAAACTAGACTCAGAACCAAGGATCAATGTGTTTGAGCATGTGCTCTAACAACCTTATAAAGTTATTAATGATTTCAGTTTAATGTGCAATCAGATAGCATACCCAATGAAAATCAAATATTCTATTGTAAAAGCATTTCAGATGCTAATACCTCTGCAATAGCTTGAAAAATTGGTATAATGGAAATTATAGATATATATGCAAATATATTTACGTGTTGGGATATCTTTGCAAAATTTGATATGCATTACAATATGTATGGTACATGATGCATGTTTTTACATATTTCTGATGAAGGAACATTTCTAAAGACATTTTGCATGTTGCACTTTCTCTTAAGTTAAATTATTTTTTTCTGTCTTTCATGAAGGCAGGCTTTATCATTTCAATGTTTTTACCTTTTGAGAGGCAACTGTTATTGTATTGCGTTTTGACAAGGACACTGTATTTAATTTGGCATTGTATCTTACAATGCATAACTTCTACCAATGTTCTGACACTTTTAGGAGAGTTTATACACAAACAATTGATACACTTGTTCAAATGACATCGTGTACAGAGAAATCCATTCATTTTCCACAGATTAATTCAATTCAATTAAAATTTATTTGTATAGCGCTTTTCACAATACATATTGTTTCAAAGCAGCTTTACAGAAAGTGCATTTCAGAAATGTACATGGAAAAAAATACATTTAGTTAATCATGTATTAATTTAGGGCATACCATTTCGACGGACGCCATTTTCCTTGGGACTAGCGTCCCGAGATAACAGCAGACGGGGAAATGGGAAATAATTAGCATAGCTGCTGTTCATAATATTAATGCATTCAAACTGATTCAACTGAGAAATAAAAGGTAAGCATTATGTGAATGCGTGGATAAAGAGATGCATCTTTAATTTAGTTTTAAACTGGGACAGCGAGTCTGAGCCTCGAACAATATCAGGAAGGCTAGTCCAGAGTTTAGGAGCTAAATACGAGAACGCCCTCCCTCCTTTAGTGGACTTAGATATCCTAGGAATGACCAGATGCCTCGAATTGAGTGATCTTAAAGAATGCGATGGATTGTAAAGCGATAGAAGGTCCATTAAAAACACAGGAGCTAAACCATTTAGGGCTTTATAGATCAGTAGTGGTACTTTGTAATTGATATGGAACTGAAAACCAGTGTAGAGATAATAAAATTGGTGTTATATGATCATGTTTTCTTGACCTAGCAGCTAGTAGCTGCATTTTGCACTAACTGTAGCTTGTTTATTGAGGACAACCAGCGAATAAAGCATTACAGTAATCTAGTCTCGAGGTCATGAATGCATGAACTAACTTTTCTGCATCAGAAACAGATACGTTACGTAGCTTAGCGATGTTTCTATGGTGGAAAGGCTGTTCTTATAACATGAAATATGATGTTCGAAAGACAAGTTGCGGTCTAGTATAACACCCAGGTCTTTGACTGTGGTGGATAAAGTTACTGGACATCCTTCTAAATTAGTTGTATTGTAAGAGGTTTTGTAGGTAGTTTTTTGGACCAATACGTTTACAATGTTTTTGTTTGGATGGCAATTGAGATTTGAACCAACTGTTATGAAAAACTGTGATATCTAGGCTGGTGATTTGAGAGCAGTGTGAAACTACGCAACACACCTGCTTGCATTTGAGTGTTACACACATGCTGCTAAATAATTTTGCGGAAACCCTGCTATGTTTTGTTCTGGAGTCTTTGTTGAAATGAAAGTGTATACCAAAACATTGTAAACAGTGGGAAATTAATTGATTTCACTCTATGATGTCATTTGAACAAGTTTATCAATTATCACCCAGCTAGTAAGTTGTTGATGCACGTTTCCTGCTTCACATTGATTCTGTAGGCTTCATATAGTGTTTGTAGTTGGCAGATGTGAGATATTCCACCTTTCTTTGGTTGAAAATAGACCAATTCTTGCTCATTTATGTCAACGGTGGGGAAGACAAAGCTAACAATTCCAGATGTCTCTGACAAAAGTGTCATTTTGCAGAAGCTCAAAGGCTGTTGAGCCATGATTGCTGTTGTAAAAGGAAGCTCCTTGTTTCTTCACGAGTTCCATCACACGCTTTATCACATCTCTTTCACTCGCACATTTCTCCCACACGTGCTTTCCAGCAACCGTGAGCTGATATAGTTGAAGGCTGACATTCTTTTCAAGGCCTCGTTGTTGGGTTCATGTCTTTATCCGTCGAGTAGTATTGTATTTTAAAAACATCAGAAGGGTAGAGAGGAAGAGGATGTTTTACCTGGGTGATATCTCTATAAACATCCCTGCAAAGGGTTTTTACTCGTATAATTATTACATATAACGTGTTACATACTTTTTTTCTTCTGTAAAAAATGTACTTCTGCATCACAATTTTTTTCATGAAGAACATATACTGGCGTACTGGATTCAGACAAGCTGCCTCTGAAAGTAGTATTTTTTTAGGACACCACCATGTTAAAGACCCGAGCCTCGTCCTTACTTCTGTGGAGAGAGCGGAAATTTGGCTCTACTTTAGCCGGTTGATGTAACCTAATGATTTATTTAATTAGTCATTGTGTATGTTGATTGATTTTCCCGCATCTACAGTAAGTAGCTGAGGCTTGGATTTCCCATTTACATCTTGAGGCCATTTTACTAGTTATCTGGCCTTGGAATATGAAATACTCCGAGCTCCGTTTCAGTGTGCATATAAGAAATAATTTATATATATTTCTGAATCTGTCACTTGATATTTCCCTCTCCTGATGGCTGCTGACTATGAAACTGCCATTATTTCACTCACTGGCTTTCTGACTTTATGTGAATTAGAGATTGCATAGCATGCCTTCATTTATACTAAAATTGCAGATTGGTTTATTGAAATGAGATATTCTTTGTCTGTAAATGGTATTATGGCGCAATACTGAAAGGTATTCTCTTCTCTCAATAATGAAATGACCTCAATACATGCTATATGTCAAATGAAAGTGTTAGTTCAACCAAAAATTTACATTTTTGAAGGAAATTTCTCCCAAGAAAAGTTAGTCAAGACAACGTTGACTACAGTGGCTCAATCTTAAGTTTTTCAAGCGACGAGAATAAGTGCTGCTGCAATCAAAGTTTCTTTTGTAAAAGAGTCGTTTTAAATCTCAAAAGAACTTTGCTGGTTAGTTTAAGGTTAGATTTTAAAACAGAATCCATTCAGAATAGGCAGATGACAAAATAATTACACTTTCTACTTCGACCAGTTAAATAATTTCTTCTTTTTTTTTCAACAATGTTCCACTTCAAAAAGCCTGATGGTTCAGTGGTTGAAAAACGCCGCTTCTATTAAACATGATTCTTAGGAAGATAATCATTTATTGGCTTGAATAAAATGAAACAGTGAAGTATAGCCGTGGAAATGATTCACAGTACAGAATAGATGAGCAATCCCGCACCGTCCTTTCGTGTCGATCTGCTGTATTTTTGTATTGGTTGATACAGAAGCTCAGGGAAAACACGACTATCGGTTTCTCTGACCTGTGTGCTTCATGGCCTGGAGGAGATGTGTGCAGACCTGACATGAGGAAGGGTTACCGCTGTTATCTTAAGGTGCACCTTGGACTCAACCCATATTAAGATGACAGCTGGTTCTTCAGTGCCGTAGTCAATGTTAAAGGGCTCATATCATGAAGAATCAAATTCTCCTTGATCTTTCCAGATAAAAGATATACTTGATGTAGCTTGAAAACATACTTTAGCTTTCAGAGCTCAAATCTTTCCTCCTAAGCTGCAAAAACGACTTGTTTGGCACAAAAACGTTATAAGTGGACATTGGGGGGAATTTGAAGTAATTAAAACATTTATGATATGACCCCTTTAAAGTATATTCTCTCTGATGTGTAAGTTTCCTGCCGATCAAATTCGAGATAAAAGATTCAAACTTTCTTTCATGCGTTTAACTGTTTTAAAATTGTATTTATTTCCCATGATCCGCTCACAGGACATGATTCAATCATTGCTTCCCTGAAAGAGGATCTCTGAGTGTTTATCTTTCGTCTCACTTAACGTCGTTCTTATTGATGTAGGTGAAATAGTTTTATAGCAAATTTGAATAAATGAACATCCTTTTTGGCTAGTAGCACAAGGGAATCTTCCTCTTGTTTTCTAACGGCAATCATTTTCCCTTTATGGTGACAGGGCAAGAAAAAAATATCCATAAATGCCGCTGGTTTGTACTTCACATGCTCCTTTGGAGGCTACAGGAGTATAACTCAACTAAAGGAGGAGAAATGGCCTCGGCATCTCTCGGAGGCAATGTTTTTATACAGAAGATTTAAGAGCACAGTTTCAGTTCTGTCTTGTAACTGCTGGCGTCAAAACTGGAGTGCTGAAATCAAATAAATTAATGCTAACACCCAATTTCTTAATTGGCCATTAGATATGGGTGTGATTTTTAGACCACTTTTACACCTTGTATTGATCTGTTTTGGTTGACCGCACCAAATATCAGGTGTAAAAGTGATCATGTTGCGATCATGTTTGTGGATTAATATTCAAATGTATCTGGGATGGCAGTTTATTTATTTTGTGAATTTTTTTTTTTTTTTTCCCATTCAACATGCAGTCATATACTGATGCTAGTGTTCACAGGAGACACAGATGCATGTTGGCAATGGTAACCTGAGATTTAAATATCTGATATAATGTGATATGAAATGGATAGAAGTAAATGGAAGAATCTTATGAAACAATTTAATAGATGCTACAATGTTAGATTTCAGGTGTCTTCAAAATGAAGGCTTTTTATTGAATTATCAATATTATTTGCTTATCTAAATTTTAATGTGAAAAAAGTAGGGCTGTCAAATGATTAATCGCGATTAATCGCATCCAAAATAAAAGTTTGTGTGTACATGATATATGTGGGTGCACTGTGTATAATTATTATATACACACACGTATGCATGTATATTTATATATATATATATATATATATATATATATATATATATATATATAATGTAAATTATTTAGAAATCTATATATAGTATATACATAAAAATATGTATTAAATATATACAGGCATGTGTGTATGTATATATATGTGTGTGTGTGTATATATATATATATATATATATATATACACACACACACACACACAGTCCACCCACATATATTATGTAAACACAAATTTTTATTTTGGATGTGATTAATCATTTGACAGCCCTAGAAAAGCAATAATATATATATATATATATATATATATATATATATATATATATATATTATACAAATAACTATACTATATAAATAATGTACTTTCTATAATTTGTTTATTCATGAATTTATAGAGAAATGTAAATATGTGTGTTCTTGTGGTCATTAATCAGTGTTACTATATTGCAATTTTACAATTGTTTTTTTGTTTTTCTTTGTTTTTTTTTACATCTTTTTATTAAATAATTGGCTAACATTTCTCATTCCTTTAAAGTCACAGCATTAATTTAAGTATGTTTTAATCAAGGTTGTTTTTTTTTTTTTTTTGTAGTGATTTCCATTAAAACCTGATGAGACCGAGTCTATGCTAAGCTGACAGACATGTGGCCGCACCGGGGTTATCTGGCTTGAGACGGGGTCTCATCATTACTGTAGCTTAAGGGACTTAGTTCTGTTTGCCTGTCCATGATAAATTACCACAGTGAGATTTACAGACCAACATGTGGATTAGAAGGTGAAAAAGGTTAATGCATTTCTTGTTGAAAGTGCTCTCTTGATGGGGCGTCAAGTTCAAATGATCAGTTATGAGTTTTTTTTTTGTTTTTTTTTGTTTTTTTTTTTTGGGGGGGGGGGTGTTTTTGGGCTATATTGCTTAAAAGACTGCTACATATTGATTAACATAATGACTATCAGAGAACTTGCCACCGTGACCTAAGAGCAGCTCATTTGAATGAACAAATGCAGGTTGTGTGATAAATATAGCTTCATTACAACAGCTAATGACGGAGAACCCTAGGTACATTTCGACCTCATCTTAATTGGTGATGCATGGTTAAACATGTGGCCCGTGGCTTGAGTTACTCACCTTTTTCCACATGAATGAATATTTCCGCCATTTCTGCTTGAGTTGAACAAAAGAATAACACTGTGATCTGCTATATCTCTTTGTCCATGTTTTGTTTGTTTTTGGGAAATGCATTACCACTTAGTCCTATCACCTAATGTATACAGTTAGGAAAAAATTTAATTAATTATATTTTTTGTAAAATATTACTTGTATTTTGAGTTTGTCCATATTTTACCCAAAATTGGGTTAAAACAATTCAGCATCTTTTTAGATATAGCCTATACAATTTAAATTTTATAAAATAAATAAATTGATTAATTAATTACTGCAGTATAATACATAGCACTTACTAATTCTCTCCTGTATCTTAGACTTCCCTGGTTGAAGCGCTGCCTATTTATTCAAGAAATCTCTCTAGCTGTTTTCCACACATTAGTCTGACTCTAGCATACACATGTACACTCCTAATTATTTGTCATCCTTTCTTATCGTGCCAATGTGCCGTTGCACAATCTCCCTCTTCTTTGTCTCAACACAAATTGTTGCACCTGCTGCGGTACGTCATCAAAACCTTTTATGTGCTTCGCTTTACGGGCATCAAATCAAAGCACTCATGCTAGGAGGAAATAAAACTGCGCTGAATCAGTCCCCGGTGGCGTCAATCAAACAATAAAAGCAAAGGTAAAGGGTATCCGCATGTGACCTCCAGGCCTCTTGTCATTTCAGGGGTGGAGGCAAAGAAATAACATAACATAGCAAAAAAAAGAGCTAACCTCCTGGCCTTCCACATCTCGATTAGGCCCTTTAGAATATGTTTGAGATCGTGTGTCAAGGGACCTGATGTCTTCCTCGTGAACACACTTGCCTTGTGATGGATAAAAGTGACCTTTAAAAGAGCTTTTTACCTCAGCGATCTTTGTGTTTACCTGGAACGGAACGTTCCTCTTGCAATGAATTGAGAGCTGTGCAGAAATGCTAACACCCTTGGGCTAAAAACATCGCTACATTATCTGAGCCAGAGGATAGAAATGTGCTTATAAAATGAGGAGGAATACGTTTGAAAGGTCTCTTTCAAAAAAACCTTTCAAGAGATGTGACAAGTTAAGGGAGAAAATGTTCTCGTCGTTTACTTACCTCCATGCTGTTCTGCTCTAGTTTTATTTTCTGTCTTCTGTGAAGCACAAAAGGAGATCTGAGGCAGAGTGTCCTAGCTTCTCCATACACACAAATTGGAAGATGATTTCTAATGACAAAGCCCAAAAAAGACTAAACTTTATCATAAAAGTAGTCATTGTGCCTGGTGAAAAATATTCTGAGTCTTTTGAAGTCATATGATGGCTCTAAACCATTAACAGACCCAAACTGAAGCCATTATTGACTGATAATCAACATTTAAACAAAGTTATTGATTAAGAATACACACATTATTTTTCATGGACCCGATTTATGATACTATAATGTTTTTTTGTTGTTTTTTTTTGTAATTTTGGAACTTGATTACACCAATAATCTTTCATTTTTATTAAACAAAAATAGACAAGATTGCAAGATTAATTTATTTTTTTGTTTATATTTAATTAGGGTTGAAGAAAGAAAGACGAGGGTGAGTGTGTTGTTATCGTAATATTTACAAATAAAATAAAATGACAAAAGCATTATGTAATAAAATTTAAATATAGAATATTGAAAATATAGTAAATACAAGGTAATTGAAAATATTAGTAAATACTATAGTGTATAAAAATTAGGGCTGTCAAACGATTAATCGCGATTAATCGCATCCAAAAAAAGTTTGGTTTTACATAATATATGTGGGTGCACTGTGTATAATTATATATATATATATATATATATATATATATATATATATATATATATATATATATAAATACACACACATGCTTGTATATATTTGAGAAATATTCTAATGTATATAGTGTATATATTTTGGACGCGATTAATCGCGATTAATCGTTTGACAGCCCTAATAAAAATACTAAAATAACCCTGAAAAATGAGTCACATAAAACGTGTTTATGTAAATGTCAAGATTGCTGATTGTCATGGGGAAAACATTAAGTCTCGCATTCATTTTAGTCTTTGAAATTATACTGTATATATTTTTCAAATGGCTTTCTGGTGATTAGTTAGTGATTAGCGTGTCCATCCAGAAGCAGACAGATTGAAGGGTCAGTACTCTTAGACGACATTAATTCAAGCACTTTCTCCATTTGCGTGGTTTATTAAAATCGTTTGCGCCTTTTTAGACAGTGCAAATTGACAGGCAATTTCTTGGGTTTGTGAATTGCTGGTAAAATGAATGAAAGGGTGCTTGCTTGTTGTCGTCTTAGGGGTCAATACAGTCTATTTTCTGATGAAAGCCAAAATGACAAGCAGTACCGACATATTGAAGGTTGTTTAGACATTCACAGCTCCATTGTGACTATTCAAGATTCGTTTACAAAGCCTATAAAAGAGTATTTATCCATGACTGGAGCCGTATATAGATGAAGTTGAACCCTATCCTAACTTTTTTCCAAATAGTACCCGATTCCCTGTGCTCCTTTTGTCCTCTTATCTTTAGCTCTTGGTACTGTAGGTTTGCGCCATCAAGATGATACTAGTGCCAGCTGTTTACCAGGGTAACTAAGTAACAGCCAGCTTCAATGTTTAATTCATGCTTTTGTCTCTTTTGATTTGCCAGCAAAACTTATCATGCTTTAGTGTGCTCCCCGAAGGGAAATTAATTCTGAGGTGAGCAGCTATGAGAAATGCATTACACTAAGTGTGACCACGAGCATGCAAACATGCAAATTATACATCATTAATAGCAGTTCAACAGCTGTATAATTTAAAGGTTTAAATTTTAAAAATGTAATTCATACCTGTGATGCAAAGCTGCATTTTCAGCTGCAGTTCACTCAACGGCCACCAGTAGCAAAGCTTTCAGAATTCTACATATAGCCCCTTTAATATTTTTTGTGAAACCCATTCTACTTTTGTTACTGGATTCTTTGATGAATTGAAATTTCTAAATAACATTTCAAACATTTGAACATTTATGGGTGCAAAAAAAAAAAAAAAAAAAAAATGTTTGTATAGTGTTTTTCACAATCCAAGTAGTCCAAAACAAATGTGTGTGAAATTTTAATATTTCTTCTGTTTAAGAGCCTGGGGTCAAATTGACCCCAAGGAACACCGATGCTACAAAATGTGTACAGGACTTTTTAAAATTTTATGTTTACAGAGTTGTCCCCATTAAATTAGGAAAAGTAATTAAATCTGAAGCAAAATAAATAAAATAAAATTATGTTTTTACAGACGTTAAACATTGAATTGCTCATTATCCTATAACATTATTTTAGCCACACACTTCTTTAAAACACGATTAATATGCTCTTGTTTGTAAGATGGTTTTGTTAGAAAGTAGTAATTATGTTTGGCTATTTCAGTCGAATTTGTATTTAAAAGCTTTTAGACATAACAAGATTTTTTTTTTTTAAATTATAACTTACAACATGCAATTAAATGTTGCTCAATAGTTTTATTTAAAAATTAGAGAACAGTTAATTTGGAAACCGATTGGGTGTTTGTCACTAATTTAAGAAAATATGCCATTTATACACATTCAAATTGTTTAATGTCATTAACACGAACATTGATTTAGTGACAATTTGATGATTTGCATATTTAAATGAACAACATGCTCGGTTGGGTTAGCAAATTGCTTAACAAATGCACACCTCTTGCACTAACGTTGGAAAAGTATAACCTCTAAACCTACTATTATGTAACTACTTAGAGGAAAATTGATTTATCTCCATGATAGCAAATGGGAGTTAACGTGTAATTAAAAGGTTTAAGTTTTATAAATAACAGCCGTGAGGAAGCCGTGAAGCGGGGCGGGAGAGATGCAGACAGGGAAACGGAGGAAGATAGACGGAGAGAGACGGACAATTAGGGGGTTGAAGTATTCACCGCTGTGTTAATGAGAACTGTCAGAGAGAGCTTGTGTAGCAAACTAATTTAAGCTGTGCCCCTTTAAGAACATTTTGGATGTGAAACTGGTTTAACAACCCTTGTGTGCGATCAGTGATAATTGCAGAGTTATGAAAATATCTGTTGCTGCAGATGTTCATGGATAATGATTCCAGATATATTAAGACAGAAAGACTAACTGTTGTCTTTATCTTCAAAAATGCTAAATGATCACCATATACAGTATATGTATATGTGTGTGTGTGCGCGTGTGCGTGTATATATACATATATAGACATTCAATTCTTCAAAGAAAAATTCATCATGGTTTTAACAGAAATATTAAGCAGCTCAACTGTTTTCAACTTTTATAATAATAATAACAAATGTTTATTGAGCATATCAGCATATTAGAATGATTTCTGAAGGATCATGTGACACTGGAGAAGACTGGAGTAAAGATGCTGAAAATTCAGCTTTGATCACAGGAATAAATTACATTTTAAAATCTATTCAAATAGAAAAGTTATTTCAAATTGTAATGATAGATTTATTTATTTTTTTAATAGCTACTGATTTAACTGTAATTTGTATCAAATAAGTGCAGCCTGGGTGAGCAAAAAATCCTAATCTCAAATGCATCTCTAGAGTTTCATGAACTGAGATCAGATTTATTTGACTCAAACATTTCTCAACAAATTCATCCAAGATCAAATAATCTGAGCTCTATTCACAATTTTTTTTTTTTTTTTTTTACTGTACATCAATCTTCCTTACTTCTTTTATTAATATTATTTATTACTGAGGAATTTTAGGGGCAACATCTGGGACGAAGTTGATCCCAGCTGACACAAATATGTTCTTACTTTGCTAATATTTAGTTATGAAAACATTATTCCTGAATGTTGTCAGAATGTTCAAAATGCCAATTTTATGTATTTATTTTTCAAATATTCCTTTCTTGTTTATGCAAAAGTAAAAAAAATTATTAATTAATCAGGGAATGGTACATTTTATCATTTTACAAATACTATGAGAATGTTACTCTTGAAATTTTTAACAATTTGAAATAAGTATTAAGCAGTAACTTAAAAAAAACCATTTCATGATAAGGTTTTGAGAAAATTAATACAAACAAAATTACTTTGGATGGTCATTATACTAATGTTAACAGAAGAACGTTTGTTCATAAATTTGAGATAAACTTGCAAAAATTTTAAAAACCTGAACAAAATAACAACTGACTGAATAACTGAGAAATGTCTGAAATTATGAATAATGTGCTTCTGTGATGGTAGCATCTGTATAATGTGTATTTGTAAATTGGGGCAGAATTGAAATATATGTTTTCCTATGGGTCACATGTCTGATCAATGTCTTTGGTCTCTCTGGCTGAGGAGACCAATAATATAAGATCTGTCAAATTATGTGTAGGATAAAAAGAGATTTTCCTGCTTGCAAACATTATGTGAACGTTACTTTTAAGTGTTTTCTAAATATTCTGAAACTAGTAGCATTTTAAAAAAAATGTTAGATGAACATCACACTAAAACATTTGAGGAAAAGCGTTCCATGAACAATGTTGTGACTGGATGGTTGTTAGTCAAAGTTCTGAGTGTGTTCCCTGTTTCTTGGGTTCTCCTTCTTTTGCCATCAGAATCAAAATTGGCATCGTATCTGCTTATCCCACGTTCGCTGTGAACATGTGAGGGGTTAAAAGAACAGTTTGTGCCTTCATATATTAGTGGAGCGATCAGTCTGTCAGACCATCTGTAGGAACATTTCCGTCTGGTTATGTAGAGCAGTTTCTGTATCTTTGACAGGTCTTGGTGTAGTAAAAAAAGTAAAACTGTACAGTACTGGGAATATATTCCTAACTTTGTGAAAAGACTCTTCCTCAGTGTGCTGACCTCTCTCGTCCTTCGCTGTAAATCTTTGTATCCGCTTATGTGTTAAAGAAAGTGTTCTCCAATTCTGTTGTCCGCAGGTCAATCTGGAAACAATGTCTGAGGTCAAAGATTAACTCACACTCAAGACAATGTGTTTTCTGGATATCTACTCCCGAATTGGGTTTATTTCACCCATAAGACCTCAAATTTCTGTAGAGGTGCTTTATAGTGCTGTGGTTTAAATGACATCTTTAGGTGTCAGTCATTGCCATTGTAAAAGAGGTGGCTTTTATTGTGCATAGGGGTTCATAACTCAGTGGACTTTTCAGTTATGATTCATTAAAGTATCAACTTTGTCTCAGATGTATTTGCTTTGGAGAAATTAAAAGGTAGACTCAAATGAGAACATACACAAGTTAGTGGAGATTGGCTGAGCTGCTGTTTATGTTCGCTGATCAATGTGTATATGTGAATAAAAGCTTAAAATAAATCCGTTCATCATATAAAGCGATCATGTTTCTTAAACCACCTGATTCATATGGATTAGTTTTCTGATCTCTTTAGCGTTAAAATTGTCTAGCTGTCTATGGAGGGGAAGACATATCTGAGATTTAACTGAAAATATATGTATATCTTAATATATTTATCCTATTTGTGTTCCAAAGATGACAGAAAGTCTCACAGGTTTGGAATGACATTAAGTTTTATAAAACCTGCGGATGCTCAATTCCACGGGAACACCACAGGTTTGGGAACCCCGACGTGAGGGAAAAAAAAAAATAATAATAATTATATAGAAATGTACAAAAAAATATGTTCTTAAAGGTAAGCTATCTCTGCTGAAAAGCACCGCCACAAATGCAAATGTCAGTAATATTGTGCACACAACAGTTTCCCCAGAGATTTCTGTAGTTCTTTTGACAGATGTCACACCAGTTCTCCTTGGATTAAACCATCAAAAGTAGCTGGTATCTAATTCTTCATGCCACTATATTTAAAAATGCATGTTCACGTGTCAAAGACATCATCATACATCATGTTAGCTGTTCTGAAAAAGACCTAATAGTGCATTCATGTGACACCTCTGCTGACAAAACAGCCTGTGGTTTTTCAAAGCGTTTGCACATTCACCTCAGCAGTTTTTGCTGAGTGTTCCCGTAGCGTTATCCCCCGGGGTGACTGATGAAAACGCCAGCTCTCTGCAAATTTCCCAAACGTGGGCACACCTTGTGACAAATCCAATTCTTCATGTAATGCATCAGCGATACAAAGGCAAACATATCAACTTTTAATCTTTACCTGCATGCGTTTTGTTTCTGCCAAATTTAGGAGGGGCTCTTGATGTATTACGCATGCCATTGTAAGCGTTACGTGACGAGAGAAACGGAGAGCGAGGAATAATAGACTGGAGTTCATTTTCAGATGGAACTTTTCATTAGACAAATTCCTGTTCATGGCAGTTGCTTCAATGCATTTAGGGGTGTGGTCCTGGTCAAGACAATCTCCTGAACTCCAAACTGAATGTCAGAAAGGGAAAGAAAGGTGATTTAAGCAATTTTGAGTGTCTGAGTATTTCACAATCTGCTCAGTTACTGGGATTTTCACGCACAACCATTAGGGGGGTTTACAGAGAATGGTGTGAAAAGGGAAAAACATCCAGTATGCGGCAGTCCTGTGGGCGAAAATGCCTTGTTGATGCTAGAGGTCAGAGGAGAATAGGCCGACTGATTCAAGCTAATATATGAGCAACTTTGACTGAAATAACCACTCGTTACAACCGAGGTATGCAGCAAAGCATTTGTGAAGCCACAACACGCACAACCTTGAGGCGGATAGGCTACAACAGCAGAAGCTCTCTTTCTCCTCTACAAATAGGAAAGAGAGGCTACAATTTGCAAGACCTCACCAAAATTGGACAGTTGAAGACTGGAAAAATATTGCCTGGTCTGATGAGTCTCGATTTCTGTTGAGACGTTCAGATGGTAGAGTCAGAATTTGGCGTAAACAGAATGAGAACATGGATCCATCATGCCTTGTTACCACTGTGCAGGCTGGTGGTGGTGGTGTAATGGTGTGGGGGATGTTTTCTTGGCACACTTTAGGCCCCTTAGTGCCAATTGGGCATCGTTTAAAAGTCCAAATATGCATGAATGTCATTTCACGTAGAAGTTTACAAAGTTTAAGATTATATAAAAAAGAGACATTTGGATGCAATGCAGTGGAATCCAGACATTTTTAAGAGTTCAAATATGTCTGGGAACCACTTTAAATGATGGATAACTTCCTAGAATGAAACTCTGCACTAAAAATAACATTTGATCTGGCATATGATCTGATAGTTAGATTGTTCTGCAAAGCCAAATCTAAGCAGAATGTCACAGGCTCATAGCGCTGTGAGGGGTCTCCTACACCGCAGGGGCACCGGGGCTGTCCTGAAATCATAGCATGGAAGATAATAATGAATGTGTCTAAAAATACAAATGAGTTCAATTTTTATGCTGCTGCATGAGATACAGTTTGTCTCATTTTCAGAAGTAAAGCAGATTTTTATGGCAAAGTTTGGGCATTTTTGTTATAAAACTGAGGTTTGTAATATCCAAAAGAATGAGGTTTCCCAAACTTTCCTCTGTCTGTCATTGGTTAGCCTAACAGATAACTCACTCCATTGACTGAGCCATTGTGAGGTTGTATATGTGAGGCTGTATATGCCAGAATGATCAAGACATCATGTAATAATGATTTACAATACACTCCTTACAGTTGAAGTGTTTATTCATGCATTGTGGGAATCCAAAAAGACTCCTTTCATGGAAGTCGTAACCCAAGATGTCTTGTCTAGTTATTATAGATATTATATTCTTATCGAACTTGTACAGTACATTTTCGCCATGGGTGTGTGTATGTTGTTGAACAAAGCGTCAAAGAATAGTCACGTTTTGTTTACCACATGTTTTATTTTACGCATAAATCAAAAACCGCAATTCTAAAACCCGCTCGCGATATTCGCCAATGTTTAACGCCTCGTGACAAAACAAAGGGCGCCAATGAGAGTGTGTACACCGACACGAAAAACTTCATGCGTAAAAGCGTATTATTTTTTATTATTTTTTAAAAAGCCTGGGGTTAGTTTTTTTGGTTTGACACACTACGTCAAAAACTATCCGACCAATGAGATTGGCGCCTTTGCTCATGTGTCTGAAATTTATGAAGGTACAGTAAAACACAACTTGGGGGCGCTCAAACACAAAACGGTCTTGCCGAGCACACGAGGAAGATGCAAGGCAAGATGAATGTCGGAACATAGAGAACTATTTGACAAACCCGACTATAAAATAGGACTATTTCTGTTTAACAGACTATTAAGCGCCATCTAATGTCAGGGTATGAATTTTCATGTTCGCTCGGCTCATCGTCAGTGAAAATCGCTTGAGTGTGAACAAAAAAAATGCATTGGAAAAACACTAGCAAATAACGCACGCCAATATTCGTCCCAGTGTACAGTCCTTTAGTCTTCCGGGTTCTGACGTCAAACCTGCACCAATGATACACATTCGTTTTCTTTCTCAAATTTTAACGCTCATGTGAACCATAAGCGACTGTTTACGAGGATACTCGCCGAGACAGGGATTTTGATATCATTTTGCGTGCATGTGTCTGTTTTGTCAAATGGTTGTCAAATGCAAATCATACGTTTTTATGTTTTCATATGTTTTTCTCTATAATGGTTCAACTTGGCAATTAATCCCGGAATCACGTGCGTTTCGAATCATGGTGCCTGCGGATAAACTATGATCCCTATTCTTCCGATTTGACAATTGTGGATGCACGCATTGCAATATTGATGCTAAAACGATGTCATGCAGTCCTAGAAAAATAAGACAATAAGAGTGTTCTGCTATCGGGTCCATGTCCATGCCATGTCCCCATTTAATTTGCACAACGCCAACTGTGTCCCCACATTTTGATATTCCCTTTTGCCAAACAAACACATGCTTTAAATAGCATCATTGCTTCAGGCAGGTTACATCTGCAGCAATTTTGTCAAACCTCACAACCATGAATCTAAATGAATTGCTTCAGTGGTATTTTTAATATGAGTTTTGACACACACACACAACTATCTTTTGCAGCTTTACGAGTCAAAATATAATAATTTTGTATGACCTTACAGCTGTTGTGAAAGCCTCAACGTTGACCGCTATTAAATGAATTGCGGGGTAAATAAAAATAACTTTCAGTGGATGAAGCAAAACCCTCAATCAAAATAAATGATTTTGAAATATTTTTCATGTAACTTTAAGTAAGATTTTTTTTTAGTGTGTGTGCCCATGTATTTTATTTCACAACTCTCAAGTCATATTTTTTCACATATTTGATTTTTCATGTTCATTGGCCGACCGCCACGTTTCATCAGAACTGCAAAGCGTAAATGCATTTCCACACAGCTCACAGTCTTCCGAGAGAAAAAGCACTGTGCCATATATGTTCCAAATGCAATCCATTCAGAATATGTCGGATGCTTTGAATTCTAAGCCGTGTAAAATGCTATTCCATTTTTTTATGTTTGTTTGTCCGTTCTGTTGGCTGCTAACAGTGCATCCTACATAGTGTGCTTAAGCCCACTCATTATTACATGCTTTTTTTGTTCACCCTACATTGCTTCCTGATAAAACAGTGACACTAACATTTATTTGTCCTACAAATCCTACCAGTGTTTTAAAGTTTTAGGCAAAATTAATTTCTAAATACAAGTGAAAGATGATTGCTGTGAAGATATGAAAAAACTGCAGCCCCAACCTCTGACAACTTGGAACTCCACATCTTAGTGCACCAGCAAAAAAACAAAACAAAAAAAAAACTGGAAAACAATTGCAATTGCATATTTATGAGAGGAGAACATACCAATGCAAGTAAAGGTTACTTAGTAATTAGTCTCATGTGAATTGGACAATATGTAACATTTAGCCAAATAAATACAGAAAACCTTCACCTTGGCAGAACTTACTAACTTTCACTGATATTAGGATGCTGACTCTGATAATAACAGACTCCGCTAAAGCACTATTGTTTTAATGAGCTTTGTGTTATTCTACCTAAAAAGCATTTCCATTAGAGTGAGGTTAGTAGAAATGACTAAATACTCTCCAACGTACATAGAAAGTAATGTTTACAGAACAGAATTGTTCTGTTTAGAGGTCAAATGTGCACAGCAAATGTTTACTAAAATGATTTTATTGGTCGAACTGGACAGATACTGAAACAAATGATTATTTTTTTATTTCATTGGCAGATTGAGATATATTATTTATGTGTGTCAAAAGTCTTAATTTATCAAGAAACAACAACAAAAATTCCAACAGACCACAGTTTTTAATCGGTAGTGTATATGATTTGAGATTTTTAAAAATGTATGTGTAGTAATTGGATAAATAAAGTCTGTAAAATTGTTGTTCGTTGTTGGTTCACAATAGCAAATCCATTGGTAATTAATACATTAGTTAACTACATTAGTTAACATGAACTATAATGAACAGCACGTACGGTATACAGCATTTATTGATCTTTGTTAATGTTAATTTCAACATTTACTAATACTTTATCGAAATCTTGTTAACATTAGTTAATGCACTGTGAACTAAGGCCTTGTTTACACGAGAACGCTCGCGAGTGAATACGTAACAATATTTTATCGGATGTGCCTTTCGTTTACACGCGATGGAAAAACGCAAAAAAGTAAAACCAGCCTCCAGAGTGGAAATCTTAAAAACGCTCCACCGCCGCGTTCCCGTGTAAAGGGTAAAAATGCTAAAGTCTGCTTGACAGTGAAGGTTGTACGCAGGCGCGCGGACTTGGTGTTGTTGTGTGGCAGTGCTCCACATTGCCACCTAGCCACCTGGAGTGCATACTACATTGCATTTCACACACTTTTGCGTCACCATATGCACACAGATTTCCCACGCAAAACGCTCGTCTAAACGCAGAATAAGTGATAACGCAACGCCACTTTTGCGTTTTCTCTTCAGAATCATTTCCGTGTAAACATAGCCTTACATGAACAAACAATGAACAGCTGGATTTGTATTAACTAACGTTAACATAAATGTACAAAAACAGTAACAAATGTATTGCTCATGGTTAGTTCATGTTAGTTAATACATTAATGTTTAATAAATGAACCTTATTGTAAAGTGTTACCTAAACAGCTGTATTTATATTAACGGTAACACTTTACAATAAGGTTCATTAGTTAACTACATTAGTTAACATTAACAAAGAATGAACAATACTTCTTCAGCATTTATTAATCTTTGTTAATGTTAATTTCAACATTTGTTAATACTTTTTAAAAATCTTGTTAACATTAGTTAATACACTGTGAAATAACATGAACAACAATGAACAGCTAGATTTGTATTAACTAACGTTAACAAAGAATAACAAATACAACAAATGGTTAGTTCATGTTAGTTAATACATTAACTAATGTTTAATAAATGAACCTTATTGTAAAGTGCATTCTAACTAACATTAACAATGATTAACAAATGGATAGCTCATGATTAGTTCGTTAATGAACCTTATTTTAAAGTGTTACCAATGCATTGATGCTTATTGTACGGTGTTTCCTGTTTTTGTCAAATATTTTTGGCTAAGCTCTATCTTAACAAGAGTGCTTTACATTTCGAGTTATTCTGTTCTCAATGTTAAACTTCCGACTAACACATTGACACAGGAATTGACCTCATCTTAACCAACCTAAGTCTGCCATTTAAAGTCTAGCATTTTAAAGAGTAAGTTTTCAGTGCAGCCTTATCATTAAACAAACCAGGCCTTTGATCGCTGCTCTGAGATCAGGGAGTTAAGAATCAAAGAAATCCTGCAGAAACGCTCCTTCATGTGTTCTAGACTCGATGTGGAGAGATGACAGACCCGGATTCATCCCCAGGCCTTCGGCCACACTGATCTTCAGCACATCACAGAAAGCGCCTCGCCGTCTGCACTAATGCAGACGCTTGTTAGGTTCGAGTCTGTGACACCATGACCCTTCTGGCCTTCTCTGCTGTCCTCACACAGACCTGCAGCATGAGGCCATTCTGTCAGTCTGTGTCAGCAGCGCTAAATAAGGCCCCCGGGAGCCTGGATCAGGCGGAGACTCGATATTTGCGTGTGTGGAGAGGCTAAGACATGAGAAACCGTTGAACACGAGGCTTGAAGATCCAGGGAGGCTGGGGAAAGGCTGTATTTCAATAATGATTTAATTAATTGACCGTTACCTTTTTTTTTTTTTTTTTTTTTGCGGTCTCTTGTAAGTATAACCCCAATAAAGATAGCAAATAAAATTTGATTGGTAAAATAAAGCCAAAAATAGAAAAAACAAAGCAATTAATTTATTCATGCCGCAATGCACTCTGGGAGTACACCTCCTCAGATCACAGACAGAATTAAGTTGACGAAACTTAATGGATTAAGTAACTTAATGCAATTAAGTTATGCTTACTTAATGAAATGAAGGCATCGAGTTTGCATAATAAAATGAATTTTTATTTTACGCATTGCGAACACATTGGCGTATGATCATTGCGAAACTTAGCATGCTTCTTCAGTACCATGCCCTGAAGGCACTCAAAATGTTTTACGCTGAAAAAAAAAAAAAATTATTATTATTACATTACATACCTTGGCTCACTATAGCGATCCTATACACTTTTTACAATAAATTGGAATATATGCATTTTTATATGTTTTTCACGGCTGTGAGGTAAAAAAAAGATGATAAAGACTAGGAGGCTTGCGTTAAAGTGTTAATGTTTCACGGCTGTGACGTTAGATTTCCGTAATTATTATTTTATTTTTGTTAGCTTGGTTTCAATGGACTGGAGAGGAAGTCTTGCCTTCTGAAACGTACAGTATGTGTTGATAGTAGACAATGAATGATCTTTAATTCAAGAGTGTCCTTTCTATTTGTGTTACTCTCACGCCGAGAGATAACACATTACACCCAATCACTTGTGCGAGTGAGATCTGATGAATATTGTACCAGCTCGTTTGATGAAGTATGATCTCTTCCAATATCTGGTCATTATTGTGCTATGAGCCAATCATATTGTTGATCCTTTTTTAAACTATTCAGATATGCTCAATTATGATCTCACTAATGTGATGCGACGTGTGAATGTGTCCGGAGTCTAACGCGCCGAATAGTAGCAGGAAACAGAGTCAAGTTTTTAAAGGGAGATAAATGGATGTTGTTATGTCTGACAATCAAGCCCGTGGTCCCCCTGGTGCTGTGTCAACATTGATTTAATGCAATGCGAAATGTCCTGATTATGTAAAACCAATGTGAAAAGCTGGTGCTATTTATAAACACAGTGCACATCATCACACATCATCGCAGAGACCAGGCAAGGAAGGAGGTTGCGTCAAATGAGCCTGTGGGAGGAGGGATTGGTCAGGCCTGAATCCCTGTATCCATCGCCATGGTGATAAACATCGCATTCCAGACAACCAGCTGCATATTTACATAATCAAATGATAGCCTGATGAGGGGAAATTGCAAGACAAACAATAATGCAATCGAGGACGGCAAAGTAATCACCAGGTGGATGGGCTTGACCTTTGGCGTTTTGTTTTATAACATGTTCATCTTGCATGAAATGAATGCAATGAGTTTAAAATGCATTAAAGTTTGCATTTCTAGGTGTTGTTGATGAATGACTCCTTAAGGACGGAGGAAATGATATGCATTTATAATGCATGAGAATATAATGAAACGAACTGGGTGAATCTCATGCAATTGTGTCCTGGTCACATTTCACTACGTCTATATTTTGCATCTACATGGATTATATGTGTACAGTTTATATGTATATAATCCAACTTTTTGCATGTATCTTCTCTTTATGTTAGATTTTAAACAAGTAGCTATTTGATTATCAGAAATTAAAATAATAATCCCTTTCGTACATCACCCATGTACTTTCGGTTACTGGCCCTGACACCAGAGTCCTTTGTAACTAGACGCAGGTTAAGTTCACGCAGACTGACTGATTTAACCCAGTAGGAACATCTGGTTCACGGTTAACCAGCTCTGCTCCTTCATAACCTCCAATTACAAAACCTTTCGTTAGGTTAATGGACAAAACCTCCATCGAACAAGATAATTACATTACTGCATGGTTATTAAAAGATAATCACACATATTACACTAATTACCATTAAAGTCACTCAAGAGAATGGATCATTTTAGAGTTTTAAGTGTGCAAAATTGGACATGCATGTTATCTGTTTTGTACATTAAAAATGTTATGATGTTTTAGTCGGATTTACATTTAATTGTATATAGATTGGATTATTTTATGGATACCTTGACGTATTGAATTAACTAAATGGCCTGCGGAATTATATTGTGTATTGAAATGCCTCTATTATATGGAGATAGCCCAGTGTTCCATTTTCCCATCCATTTTTTCGATTTTATGAGGTCACAGGCAAGTATCATTGAAGATTAAGGAAAAGACGGAGCACTAAATTTTCTTTTCCTATTTTATCTGATGGTTATAACTGTGTACATTGCAGATGACTTGGCTGCAATGCCTACTAAGAGGTTTTGAAGGTCAGCAGTGTTCTCAGATGTAGATCATGCACTCATCATTTTTATTGACCGATTCAAAATGACTTCGTTTTTTTGTATTCAGGCTATTGCCTTTCAAAATACGTCCTGCCGATTTTTCATCAACAAGTCTGGAAAGTTAAACCACTGGAGGCTACACACAAGTTGCCATTTCACTTAACTTAATGGAGCTTTTAAAATCATACTGGTGGTTATGATCTAATAAACAACTTTAAAACCTTGATTAAATTTCCTCTACATCCCATTTACATTTCATTACAAAATCAGCCAGTGATTTAGGACTGCAATTTTGAGGTAATATACAGGGGAAAATTATATTCACATGGGGGCAAAAAAGCTGAGCCTTAGAAATTGCAGTCTAGAGTGTTTGGGTTGTCCACAGTGCTTGGGGAAATTGCATTTAAAAAGATGCTGTGCAGCTGCACTGAGTAAGGCTGTGCATTTGCTAAACTCAAATTATTCAAGTTAATAGAACACTTGAACTAGGGGTGTCACGATTCACCAAATCCTCGATTCGATTAAGTTTTCGATTCTAAGGTCACGATTCGATTCGATTCTCGATAAAAAAAAAATTAAAGCGCAGATTGCTATGCAATTTTTAGACTACACGTTTATGCATTATGCAATATAAATCTGTTCACAATGTACACTACACCAATGCCAAATTTAAAATATAACAAAAACAAGTAACATCATAAATGCAACAATAACTTTATGCGTTCGACTTGGGATTTCGTAGCGCGGTTCTAACACGCTAATTAAATGCCTAAATCCGGAGTTTTCCACCACCGAATAAGGTCGCATATCTGCAGCGATGAATACTCCTAAGGCGCTTGTAATTGCATTTGCACGAGTTGAGTTACTTGGAAGTTTAATTCCAAATGAAGACGGGAGAGTAGTTTGTACAGTTGTTGGTTTGACCGACAAATCTATATTTTTGTGCTGTCTGCGGAGATGCGCAGCCATGTTAGTCGTGTTGCCAGAGGACGAATATGGTACACGCACATAGCAGAGCTTGCAAACTGTGGCTGTTTTGTCGACAACGCGAACGTTGTCAACATACGTGCAAATCCAAAATACCTCCACACCGGCGACTTCAGAGAAGCAGGAGGGTGTTCAAGTTCCGTTGATGAGTCTTCGATGTCTGCAGTTGCCATGATGTGTCAGTTAGAGGACTCGCAGCCTTTCAACAGGTGTTTTGTTTTCCGCACTGTGATGAGTCGTTCATCATGAATGAGTCATTAATCATAAACGATCTGTTCATTGCCTCTGTCACGCGACAAATGAACAAAAGACTCGGAAGGTAAAGTAATTATTTGTTCTCTGTAAATTATTTTTCACTGCATTCATTATGTACATCTTCTTACTGTTCGGGGAATTTGCATGTTAATAGTATGACATTTAAAGCCCCTGAAATGACTAGAAAAAAAGTTCAGTTAATTTTGATGAACGAGATTGAACAATTGAGTCAGTAAAACGGTCCGAACTTTCCATCACGGACGTGAAATGGGGCGTGGCAGTATCGACGATACCATTTTTTTATTTCGATTTCGATACCACTGAATTAATTTCGATCAATTTCGATTTAATATCGAAATCGTGACACCCTAAACTTGAACTGAGTTTACCAAACTATTTTTTCATTGCATCAGATCAAGCCTAACAAAAAATCTCATCTGAGAAACAATTAGCTTTTATCGAATTAAAATTTTTCCACCCTTTAAAAAAAAGTAAAAACTGTTTTTTTTCTTTGCATGATTGTGTTTATGGGGTGCTATATACCATGTGTTCTAGTTGGGGGCCTTAAGCACATAAATAGGTAATTTCGCGCAAATTCATCTAAAAGCGCCAAATTTGGCACAGATGTAGCTCAGGTCATACTGAAATGATTTAGCTAGGGCGCCGGAGCCAGCGACCCTCGGGGCCAAGATGGCGGTCAAATCCAATATGGCCGCTGCCCGAAAAGGGATCCGGCTATAACTTTTGAACCACATGAGTTACAAATACAAACTTGAAATGTTTTTCAGCTTAATTGATCATGGGAAACACATAGAAATGTTTATATTTATGACCCAGTATATCTGGACCCCTTGATCCTCCAATTCCAATATGGCCGCTGTCCAAAAAAGCAGTTTGGGCTGTAGAATGGGGCCTTACATCCCATTGTTCGCGTAAATTCATATACAAGCACCAAATTTGGCACAGATGTAGCTGAGGGCATACTGAAATGATTTAGCCAGGGCGCCCAAGCCAATGGTCCCTGAGACCAAGATGGCGGCCAAATCCAATATGGCCGCCGTCTGAAAAGGATTCGACTATAGCTTTTGAGCCAGATGAGATATAAATACAAACTTGATGTCTATTTTACCTGTTCTGGCTATGGGAAACCCATATGAATACTTACATTTATGATTGGGTATATCAGGACCCCCCAAATTTCCTAAATACAATATGGCCGCTGTCCGAAAAAGGGTTTTGGCTACAAATTTTGAACCAAATGCGCTACAAATGAGAATGTGGTGTCTATTTTATGTTTATTGATCACAGGAAGTCCACTGGCATATTTATATTTATGCTTGTGTAAGTCTGGAACCTGTATTCTTTTCAAGACTGTGGTTGAAAATCCTTTTTTTATCACAACTTTAAAGGTTATTCTCAATGTTGATTAATTTCCTTATAAAAGCGAAATGCTTTTCAGTGTACCACAGGTGAATACATTTCAAAGTGTAATCATATAAGAAAGAATAATACACATTATTATTGCAAGGAAAAAATTATATTGTCAGATTGTTAAAAGAATAATATAATCAATTTGTCCAAAACTCTTAAAGGTTTACTTAGCATAACAAAAAAACAGCAATAACAAGAAAAAACAACAGTGAATTCTCATGGTCTCTCACATGAATTATCATTATAATTACCGGATCTCTCATCGTCTCCACCATCATTGTTTGTACAACACCCTCACATGCACATATAGAAGTGCAACAAACTCCGGCTTTACAGCACTTGCAGTGCCCTCTACATGCTGTCTTGAGGTTACAGTGGAGGAGATATGGTGCAGGCTTTGACTCCAAGATTAGTCCAGTAAGGTTCCCAAGTCTTGCTTGTAGAGTCCAGATACCATCCCCATGCATTGAAATCTGGGATATCATGCTGGACAGCAGTTGCCTGATTCCTGTAGAAGCTGGCCTGCAGCAGTGCTCTTTTGATGTGCTGAATAAGTGCAGCTTGGGTGGGAGGCAGGTTCTCGTACCAGGTACGAGAGAAAATGGCAGGTACCATTCGAGAAAAAGTGATGTCTAGCTTCATCTACACGGCTGGAACCACAGCTCTTGCTGTACATTATGATGACCATACGCTCCAGTCTTTGGACATCATTGTTGATCTCTTCAGGCTCTAAGGTAAGGGTAACCAGGGATTCTGTGAGATCTGGTGTTGCCTCCCAAGCTGCCCATGCACTCTTTTTCCCATGGCCCAGGCTGAGGTTGTGTCACAGCCTTTTGAAGCGTGGAAGAGTGGTTAGGCCAGTAACTTCTGGGGACCAAGATCCTTGCTGATTTCATGAGCAGGAATGTCCCTATAGTTTTTGATCCAGAGCTCTGTGATGCCGAGTGTGTGGAAGAAGCGGATGGGAAGGATGACAACATCGCTGTCGACAGTCCGGACAAATGCCTTTTTATGGCCATTGGGCATGGGCAGCTTGGGAGGAAACACCAGATCTCACAGAATCCCTGATTACCCTTACCTTAGAGCCTGAAGAGATCAACAATGACATCCATGTCCAAAGACTGGAGAGTATGGTCATCATCATGTACAGCAAGAGCTGTGGTTCCAGCCGTGTAGATGAAGCTAGACATCACCTTTTCTCGAATGGTACCAAGTCTCTCGAGAACCTGCCTCCCACCCAAGCTGCACTGATTCAGCACATCAAAAGAGCACTGCTACAAGCAAGCTTCCAGCCCATTCTCATTTTGACCATGCTTCAATATCTGACGCTTTAGGCACCCTTTAGCGTCAGTTAGATGACGCCCTAGGATCTCGTCTAACCCTTACCCTACCCCAGACCTAAACCTAACCGCGTCATTTACCTCACGCTTTACCTTTAGCATCAGTTACATGACGCCCTAGGATCGCGTCATGTAACTGACGCTAAAGGGTGCCTAAAGCGTCAGATATTGAAGCATGGTCAAAATTGTCAGTTAGATGATGCCTTGGGATGAGAATTGGCTAGAAGCTGGCTTGCAGCAGTGCCGCTGTCCAGCAAGATATCCAAGATTTCAATGCGGTATCTGGACTCTACAAGCAAGACTTGGGAACCTTACTGGACTAATCTTGGAGTCAAAGCCTGCACCATATCTCCTCCACTGTGACTGCAAGACAGCATGTAGAGGGCACTGCAAGTGCTGTAAAGCCGGAGTTCGTTGCACTTCTATATGTGCATGTGAGGGTGTTGTGCAAACAATGATGGTGGAGACGATGAGAGAGCCGGTGATTATAATGATAATTATAATGATAATAAATGATAATAATTGAACATGTGTGAGACCATGAGAATTCACTGTTGTTTTTTCATGTTATTGCTATTTTTTTGTTACGCTAAGCAAACCATTAAGAGTTTAGGAGAAATTTACTATATTATTCTTTTAACAATTTGACAATATAAATATTTACTTGCAATAATAATGTGTATTATTCTTTCTTATATGATTACACTTTGAAATGTATTCACCTGTAGTACACTGAAAAGCATTTAGCTTTTATAAGGAAATTAATCAACATTGAGAATAACCTTTAAAGTTGTGATAAAAAAAGGATTTTCAACCACAGTCTTGAAAAGAATACAGGTTCCAGACTTACACAAGCATAAATATAAATATGCCAGTGGACTTCCTGTGATCAATAAACATAAAATAGACACCACATCCTCATTTGTAGCGCATTTGGTTCAAAATTTGTTGCCAAAACCCTTTTTCGGACAGCAGCCATATTGGGGAGTCCTGATATACCCAATCATATATGTAAGTATTCCTATGGGTTCCCCATAGCCAGAAAAGGTAAAATAGACATCAAGTTTGTATTTAGATCTCATCTGGCTCAAAAGCTATAGTTGAATCCATTTTAGGTGGTGGCCATATTGGATTTAGGGAATTTGGGGGGTCCTGATAGCGATATTTTTTTTTGAAAAAAAAAATTGTGTCCTGATATACCCAATCATAAATGTAAGTATTCATATGGGTTTCCCATAACCAGAAAAGGTAAAATAGACATCAAGTTTGTATTTATATCTCATCTGGCTCAAAAGCTATAGTCGAATCCCTTTCAGACGGTGGCCATATTGGATTTGGCCGCCATCTTGGCCCCGAGGGTCGCTGGCTCCGGCGCCCTAGCTAAATCATTTCAGTATGACCTGAGCTACATCTGTGCCAAATTTGGCGCTTGTATATGAATTTGCGCGAACAATGGGATGTAAGGCCCCATTCTACAGCCCAAACTGCTTTTTTGGACAGCGGCCATATTGGAATTGGAGAATCAAGGGGTCCAGATATACTGGGTCATAAATATAAACATTTCTATGTGTTTCCCATGATCAATTAAGCTGAAAAACATTTCAAGTTTGTATTTGTAACTCATGTGGTTCAAAAGTTATAGCCGGAACCCTTTTCGGGCAGCGGCCATATTGGATTTGGCCGCCATCTTGGCCCCGAGGGTCACTGGCTCCGGCGCCCTAGCTAAATCATTTCAGTATGACCTGAGCTACATCTGTGCCAAATGTGGCACTTTTAGATGAATTTGCGCGAAAATGTGCTTAAGGCCCCCAACTATTCGTGTTTTTTTGTTTTTAAAGTCTTATTTTTCATAAATTTCACCTTTATTGTCAGCCGCGTTCTCCTCTGTCCTTTGAACGACCGGTTGACTTCCTGATTCTATGAAACCACTCCCTCAGAAACAGGCAGTGGGCTCTGATTGGTTAGTTTGGGCTGGTGTGTTGTGATTGGCTAAACTGTAGCTCACATTGTCCGGATGGGCGAAACGTGCATGTGCTCTGGTCCAATGTAAATAATGGTATCGATACTGCAGTATCAGTATGAGCCAGAATCAGACATAGCTGTAGTCCCAATCGAGTCGTTTTTGTAGGCATTAAACTTCCTGATATTTAAAAGACGATATCTCTGCTTACACTGAACTTTCAGCGTTGCAACTTTGCAGATACTGTTTATGCACCAACAGCAACATTACACACTATTTAAAATGAAAAAAGTGAAATCGCAATCAACCCCCCTTTTTAAAAGTGAACTACTCCTTTAACTCAATATGCTTTGATTCTAGTAACTGCATGTAATGCATGTATTCAGCCAGTAGGATTTCCTGCCAAAATTCAACAGTCTGTTTAACGGCACATGTAAAGTGATTTCACTTGCGGTCACGCAATCACTCAATGCCGTGACAGCTGTTCTCTGCTTTTTTAATGGCATCTGCTTTCTCAGCCAAATGCATCAGACGAACTGGGCTTGTGAATATCTCCAGTCTCTGTGGATTGCTACTTGACATCTTGTGCTCTTTGGCTCAGAGGGGCATAGATTAAGGAGGTCACTATTGATCGACTAATGACAGGGTCGCGTTTGATTTGCCTTACATGCCCGCGCTCCAGAGATGGTGTGTGTGGTATTGTTCTGAGGGCTTATGGAGAAATGCAGTATGGTATTGTTCATTCCTCCTCTGATTGGCAAGCTCTGAAGAGGGTGGAATTTGAATTAGAGGACTTCTACAATCAGTGAAGGGGAAAAAAATGGATTAGCAGGTCTAATGTTTACTTTAAAGCTGAATTATTTTTTTGGTGCCATTAAACATACACTGCTTTTCAAAGCTTGGTGCCAGAAAGATATTGCAATGGTATAAAAAGTCGCTTATACTCACTGAATTGATTTGATCAAAATACAGTAAAAACAGCAATATTGTGCAATGTTATTACAATATAAAATAACTGTATCGGAAATGCCGCTGATACCGATGCCAGAATTTTGAATTCTTCTTCCTGAGTACCATGAGTACTTCCATGAGTACTTTTACCCATGTACCGATTCAATACCATTTTCTTTAACAATATCTAGTTATGCACGCTAGCTCTGCAAATCGGAGATCAATTCTTCTTCGCTGCTCTAAACAGTGGTTGCTTGGCAACACAGGAAATCGTGCTGTTGCCACAAGCAACCACTGTTTAGAGCAGCGAAGAAGAAAATGTATGTGCGCTAGCAGTATGACCGCAGTTTGGCAGTATTTCAGACTGGACCAACCAGCCAGTAAAACATGTCTCATATGTCTCATATATATATATATATATATATATATATATATATAGCAACTTCAACAGGAGTAGCTTAAGCATTTAAAGACGCGTGACCCCGCAGAACACGATTACACAAAGGAAAGGACAGAGAAGGATGAGCCGCGCCAGAATCAATAATCTCTTAAAGCTTCATTCAAACAAAGAGACATGTTTTCAAAAGACAGACAACAAGCCATAAATATAACCGACTACATATATCGAGTTTATTGTTCTGGATGACCAGCTGCTGTCGAACTCAACTTTTTTATACAGTTATCCACAAGTTTCCGAGGGGCGCTCCTGTAAAAAATAAAGTGGGTGAAACTTCCGGCGAGGCGGCGGAAGTAGCATTCCAATGGTATTTTGTGTGTTAGTTAGCGAAGAGGCTAGCTGTTTTTCGGATAATTATTTTACTATTTAAAGACGCAAATCTTTATGAGAGATGTCGTTACGGAGCTCAGGGACATCATGTGCTGTTTGCCTGTTGTATGTATAACCGGGCTAAACTAATTCAGTGGCTTAAACGTGATTGTTTTGAACATAAGCTGAAAACAAAATCAGAGTGATCCTACCAGAGCCCGTCTCTGATCCTGCCAACGACTGTAGTTTCCATCACCTCCCAAAAGACGACGAATCTTCCTTGTACATTTGTTTAAATTCTTAATATTCTATAAACTATCAGCATGTGATTGGCTGTTCGCTACACCTAAACTCAGGATCAAAGCCTGTGTTGACAGAGAATACCAAATATGCCAGTTAATCTATTCTAGTAGCACATTCATTTATAATTTTGAATAAACTCCAAAGCACAATGACTAAGTGTGTATTTTTTATTTTAATTGTTTGTCAGCTCGCACAACTGTCTGTCACCATGCCTTGATGAGTATTGATTATTAATAATGTTATTATAATACTCCCAATCAACTACTGCGGAGGGTAAAGGTACTGTTATTTCACCCTTTTGAATTTCGTTGAGGTTGTGTTCCCACATCGTTAGCTAGTTTGGATCGCTATAACTTGAATGACTGTCAACTGTTGAATGAACGAGTGTCAAACATGTCAAATCGCGCTTTGTTTACTTCCAACCGGAAGTCGCGCCCACTTTTGACGCAAGGCATCATGGGGCGTAGGAAACGTGTGGATATTGTAAATGTAAAATACCGTTTTCAGAATACAGTATTAGATTTGCATTTTAAGTTCTTAAGAATGATATATAATAGATTCCTGTGAAATGTCAGATAATAAAAATACCCTAATTCACTGTACCGATATGTATTTGTTAATGTTTAATTAAGGGATCAGTCTGAAGCACACCATATTTTTTTTTCTATCAATTCATACAGTGCTAGTATGAATTGCAGCTGTATAGGTAGCAAAATCTCCTGTGATAAATTAACACAGAGAAGTGAGAATTATATAAACTTTGAGCAGAGTGTTAAATGAACACCGAAGCAGTGCTAAAGTTAATGAGATAATTAAGTTAATATATTGAGTGACGATTGAGCATTATTGAAGACACCTGATGTTAACAAGCAGAATTTCTGAAGGAGAAAACAGGAAATTTTAAGTCACCGTTATGGTGATCAGTGTGTGATTTAGCTAGGCTCTTGACCCTTAACTCATTAACTTTAGATTTTGTTTGGCTGCTGTATGTGACTTATAACAGCCAGATGAACAAATAGAAAAGGTGATCTGATGGTGTTGCGGAATTGCAAGAAACATTTATTGTTGTTGTCAATGTAGAAAACAGTTGTAATTGTTTAAAACTACTGTATTTTCTCAAACACCCAGTCTTCCATTGGTCATCCAAACCGATATTCTTGCCCCAAACGTTGAGTCAGTGTTGCTGAATCGGGCCGGTCAGACAAACCAATAGAAATCTCTTTACCAATGCCTTGCTTGTCTCTGCATTTCAATCTGGGACAAAATATATTCCATTTATCCTTCAAATAATGACACACTTCATATTAAATGCAATGGTCGGGATTTGAAATGATTGAGACATTGATTATCAAAGAAAGGCGACGCATTTCAAAAAGCATCATCAAAATTACAAAATCGTTACGGTGTTGGTGAAGTGGGAAATTGCTTATTATCTTTCATAATTTGCCACCTTCTGCATGGCATAACCTCTGTTTTGGAAATAAAAAAATATTGTCTGTAATAAACCAATTTCACAAAGATTGCTCTCTATAGACAGATTTTTCCTCAGTGCACCAATTAAGCGGTAATGACGCATTACATTTTGATTAAAAAAATTACATTTTATAAAAAAAACAAAAAAAAAAAAACATTACAAAGCCATATACAGAGAGATGAATGGTTTTCTAAATATTTCGTTGTGTTTAAAGCCGTTCTGTGTTCCACATAAACATTCATGGATCTCAAATGGGACTTTGTTCAGGCCTGCAGAACAAATCAATAGTGTTGTTGCAGCACAGGTCGTTCCCCAGAGTTGTCTTTACCAGTTAAATAAGTAAAAATAACCACCTCGCCCCCATCCAGGTAGGGAGCTGCTTAATCACATCTTTCTCAGGTAATCATTGATTGCTCTTATCTTAAAGGGAAAATTCCCATCCTCCTTTTGAGTCCTTAATGAACACTGGTAGAGATATTAAATGAGCTCGAGCACTAAGCTCAGAGGCACTGGCTTAATCTCGGAGCTGTGGGCTATCAGCTGCCAGCCACTTTAGCCCGTACAAGTCAATTTAGTATGCTAGCACCATGGGAGGCGAATCAATACTAATATGGCTGCATCTAGAATTATGATTCTAGGTGCATTAGGTAAGTTCTTCTGGCTTTGCTTTCATGTGAAACTCCTATATATTTTACATTGAGTGCTCTATGTTGTCATTGTTTTTAATGGGGATCACAATTTCATGCATGTTTTTGCATCTCATTGATAGATGTACAGCTTGTTTTTACAGATTGTTGTTAAGAACTGTGCATTGGAAAAAAAAAACACTGTTCCATCATTAATGAATGACTTTTGTTTTTTTTCGTCAAGCTACTACAGGTTTATAATTAATGACAATTAAATTAGTAATTTTAAAAGGGCATATTTAATTCTAAAGTAAAGATCATGGTAACCTACTATGAAGCAAGTATTTCCAAATCCTTCTGCTAATTATTTCATACCTGTCAACACCAATTTGGATGGCCTAAACTCCTTTATGAATAACCGGACCAATATGTTTGTCTAATGTTGACCAGTTGCCAGATCTTGTATTAAATGCATTATATTCGCACACCATATACAATTTCATTAGCGTTGGGATCTACTAATAATTAGTAGCACTGTTCAATTGAACTTTTAGCACATTTGAAAATGAAATTTCTTCTTTTTTTCATGGATTGAAAGTGCTAATATGGGGTCATGACCTCAAGGTTGAGAACTTGTATCTAAAGTGTAATTATGCAAAGCCATATTACACTCATATTTCTTATATTTCATGACTAATACACAAGGTAATTGGCAGCTCACTAGCTGCATGGTGAGGTGTTGCACCAGATTACTTTCAGATTTACTTTCCCAGGCGGTGTGTGTTAATTAGCATTGACTAAAGAATAAGAGAACTTCAGTGAAGTATAGAGATTAGTCGAACGGGAGATTGCTTACCTTGCAAGCAAGCAGCCAATGTATAATGCAGTTCAGCTACATTGAAAACAGTTTTGCATGCATACATAATGCATATGGGGTCAACTGGAAATGTAAATTTCTGTCAATGTGTGGAATATATTGTTTCTGGAAAGGTAGCAAGCACACCCTCTTTTGGTAAATAATCAAACGAATTTTATCAATAAATCTTCACATCTTCTCATATTTTTACATTTAGATTACCGTTGGGATCTACTAATTTAGTAGCACTGTTCAATTGAACTTTTAGCACATTTCAAAATGAAATTTCTTCTTTTTTTATGGATTGACAGTACTAATAGGGGGTCATGACCTCAAGGTTGAGAACTTGGATCTTTAGTGTCATTATGCAAAGCCATATTACACTCATATTTCTTATATTCCATGACTAATAGGGAATATTCAAAAAGAGCATGGGATTTCTCCTTTTCTAACACCCCACTTTTTATGCTCCATATAAGGTGATACAGCAATATCCCCAAGTTACCTGAAATTACAGCGGTAGGCGTATAGAATTGATGCGCTCTGATTGTAAACTGCCCACATGTAGGTCCCAGCGCATCTGCCTCCAGCTTCTAGTCATCTACAGTTTTACAAACACTTAAAACTTGCAAACACAAACAACACCCAACTTTATATACAATGGCTTTCCCTATAGTACATGTACTAGAATTTTCTTTGTATCAGCATTAACTCATTCAGGATTTAAATATCATTATCAGTATTCAGCACATTTTTCTATTGCATTTCCATTCATTTCTTTCTCCTTCCAAGAATCTGGATGAGATTTCCCTTACAAAAAATAAGTATTACATCAAGTTCATAGGGCTGGGTTAAGGATGGGGTTAGAGATCAGGGGGTGGAGATGGGTAGGATTAGGGGTGGGGTTAGGGATCAGGGGCGTATATTGATAGGGTTAGGGGTGGGGTTAGGGATCAGGGGCGTATATTGATAGGGTTAGGGGTGGGGTTAGGGATCAGGGGGAGGAGATTGTTAGGGTTAGGAGTGGGGTTAGGGATCAGGGGTGGAGATGGGTAGGATTAGGAGTGGGGTTAGGGATCAGGGGGCACATATGGGTAGGGTTAGGAGTGGGGTTAGGGATCAGGGTAGGGTTAGGGATCAGGGGGTGGATATGGCTAGGGTTAGGGGTGGGGCTAGGGATCAGGGGCGGAGATGGTTCGGGTTAGGGATCAGGGGGCGGAGATGGGTAGGATTAGGAGTGGTGTTAGGGATCAGCGGTGGAGATGGTTAGGCTTGGGGATCAGGGGGCGGACAGGGGTAGGGTTAGGGATTGGGGGCGGTGATGGGTAGGATTACGGGTGGGGTTAGGGATCAGGGGGAGGAGTTGGGTAGGATTAGGTATATGTAAGGAAGGAGGAGTTGGAGCTGGATCAAACTCCTCCCCTGGATTTTGTGTTCTGCAGTGAGGACCATCTCCTAAATTGGCCCATTGTTTTAGTGTATAAAAATATGCTTGTATACTTTGTGTAACAGTAGTAAACTTCTGAGTGCACAACTACTTTACAACTATGTTGTTCATTTGTTCTGTAATTTACTAGTTAAATACTTGTGGCACATTGAAAGAACACTCTATCTGTAGTTTTACACCGCAAGTATTTTTTTTTAAATTGAATTTAACATCATATTTATAGTTTTCTTTATAAATCAATATTTTCAAACAATGTAAATTTATAAAACACAATGTACAATTTTGTGAAAAAGTATTTAATAGGCTAATAAATCAAAAGAATAAACACAACAACAAGCCACATATACTTTATAAGTACAAGTATAGGCCAAAAAGTCCTTAGACTTTTCTGTTAGCATAAGTCGAGTATACTTAAGTGTAATTTTAAGTATATTTCGGACAAAAGTGGACTTAAAATATACGTATTTTTAGTTTAAAAGAAGTAAACTGAGAGCACACTTGAGCAAGAACACGCTTTTGGAAAATAGCATGCTTTTTTTCTACAGAGAAGAGGATAATAAAGTTATAATGCCAGTTGAGTACTATTAGCCTGTCGACAACCCTGACACTGCCCAATTGAGTTCTTGGCGTTTATCTTGTGTCCCTTTTGTCAATCCCAGAGACGAAAGTGTAGGAGAAACTCTGGAAATGGAAGCAGGGCTGTGTGTAATTAACTACAGAATTCAGTCATGCCAAGCACGAAGGCAGCAGACACCTTGAGATGTAAGGATGATTCAGACATTCAGCAGAACTATGGATTTAAGTATTATGAGCAGCATTAAAGGGCTATCTCAACTAAAAATGAACATTGTCATCATTTACTCATCCTCACAACGTTGCAAAAGAATATGATGTTCTTTCTTCTCTGTAGCACAAAAGATGATATTTGGTACTTGAATAACTAAATATGCTGTGTCAAAATCGCACAGTTCATCTTTTCACATGCCTTCGAAAAAGCCTAGGAACAGGGTACAATTACAGAGGAGATCTGACACACAGGGATCTTGCTGACTGTCCTCAAAGATGTTTTTTTTTTTTGTGTCTAGATCTATTTGTGAAGAAAAGATTCACTGGAGTGTTGAATTCTGGTCATCCGAGGATTCATCACATTTCTGGAAGGTCTTGCATGAATTTAATTTGCAGCTAGAAGTCCTGAATAATTGCGAGTGCATGAAAAGAAATCCAGACGAATGAATTAATTTAATAGGATTCTTACAACAAAAAGTGCAAATTGATTTTGAAACCGTGTGGATCCCCTTTTGAGCTTATTAGAGATTCAATTAATTATAGGCCACAAATCTATAGTGGAAGGAATTGTTTTCTGGTAATTATAATTATTTTCCCATTACAAATGAATGTCTTTATTCTAATTACAGATACCGAGAATGACCTTCCTGTAATTCTTTTTCTTTCTTTCTTTCTTTCTTTCTTTCTTTCTTTCTTTCTTTCTTTCTTTCTTTCTTTCTTTCTTTCTTTCTTTCTTTCTTTCTTTCTTTCTTTCTTTCTTTCTTTCTTTCTTTCTTTCTTTCTTTCTTTTCTTGAGAAACGTGTCAGGTTTATGTAGCTAATGTGAGAAGCAACACTTTAATCAAGCATGCGATGCATTCTGGTTTACTTTGAAAGAAACACTGAGGCTGAACGATGAACCTAGTCTTAACATCTTTCATTATCATCTGTCAGCAGAATGAGAAATACTTTCTCTTCAATGTTCTTTAGCAACATGGTTATTAATGTGTGCTGACTTTGCAGGACCAGATGAAATGACTTTCCTAATTGAACACAGCCTGTTCTACAGACTCTGCAGAGCTGCACACAAACTGATAGTGTGTAAGATTTTAGGGATTTGGCATCTCAAGTCTCTTGAGATCATGAGTTTACAGTATAAGGCAAGATTTCACAGCTCTGGACTGGAGGTTATGGAGTGAACTGCAGTGGTAAAAATTGCTCAATAAACATAGATACAAATAACTGATTCTTGCTGGGAGAAAAAAAAATACTGAAATAATTAATCAAACAATAATGTACATACCAATAATTTTATGTATAGGCTATATATATATATATATATATATATATATATATATATATATATATATATATATACTGTATATATATATATATATATATATATATATATATATATATATACTGTATATATATATATATATATATATATATATATATATATATATTCATATTTTTTTCAGAGGTATTTTGTTTGATGCAACCATTTGTTTCTTCCCTTTTATTCCATAAAATGTCTTTTGTTAGATACTAACTTCTTAAAATAAGGGTAATTATGTGCAAATTCCAGCTTTATGCTGTTTTTTTTTATTAAAAAATATGTTATGCTCACCAAGTCTGCATTTATTTGCTAAAAATACAACAAAAATTGTAATATTGTGAAATATTATTTTGTGAAATAGATAGTGGAATTGCATTGTAATTTGAAAATGTATGTTTGTTAAAGTTCAATATTTTAATAGATTTAAAATTGTGTTTATTTTTTGTGATGCAAAGCTAAATTTTCATCATCAATACTAGATTATTATCAAAGTTAAAAGCATACTATTATGGAAACTGTGATGTGTTTCTACACTGAAAAAAAAATATGCTTATCTAATCAATAAAATTGTGGCAATATTATTAATTAAATTGTACAAATTAGAATTAATTAGAATGTTAATTTGATTAACTATTACTCAATTCTAATTTGTTCAATTTAATAAATAATATTGCTTGTAATCTGTTGCCACAATTTTATTGATTAGATAAAGCATATTCATTTTTACAGTGTATTTCAGGATTGTTTTTTTTTTTTTTTTTTTTTTTTTTTTTTGATGAAAAGAAAGTTCAATATAGCACCATAGATTATAAATGGCATGTCACTTTTTTCAGCTTAATGGGTCTTTGCTATAAATAAGTATTATTTTCTTTCTGGGAGACAAAAAAAAATCTTTCTGACCCCAAGCATTTGAGCGCTACCCAAAACATAACCACAATTAGGCCTAATTTTTTTAAGCCTATGAGAACTCAACAATCTTGGAGGATTAAAATGTGCTATTTAAAGTTTTCATAAAAATCGTAGTGTTGACAGTAATAAGGAACACACTGTGAAACCTAGTCAAGTTGATTAGTGTAATGCTTTTCATTATACAGACTGTTTGAAAGCAGCTCATGGGGACACATATAAATCCTGATCCCATCCACTTTTCTCCCCGGCCTGTTAATCTCTTTTTACTTCTCTGTAAAATTAAAAGCAAAAAAACCTTTAAAAAATCATGAAAGGAGGGAAATGTACAAAGTTCATTCACTTAAGAGCTCTCTACACCTTTGTGATAATAAAGCCAATCAATCGCTTAGCAACTGCAGAAACTCAGTTGGAGCTGTGTGTGCTCATGCTGTCATGTGATTGTGGGGAATTTTCCGAAGCATATAGGAAAGTGCTAGTTTCAACTCTTCAGACGATGTTTTGCTGTGGCAATATGTAGGAGACTTGAGGTATAGCCCTACTTACCCCACATCTTTTCAAGGTTGTTTTGGTTATTTCAATACCACTTTCTTTACTTTTGAAATGTCCTTTGACATAATAGTCCAGCCATGCTGATCGATATCAGTATTTTGAGTGCAATGATAACAGCCTTTATTCTTTAGAATTGAAGGGTTTTGAATGGCAAAACATAGATAACACATCTATATCTATCAATCTATCTGTCCATCCTTCTGTCTGTTCTTTTAAAGGGATAGTTCAGAGATAATTTTTGGTTTGTTTTACCTGACCTCAAGGGCATCCAAGATGTAGGTGTCTTTGTTTCCACAGAATTTTGATATTTTTAGGTCAAACCGTTCTTGTCTGTCAGTCATATAATGCAGGTCTATTGCAACCACCTCAAAGAGCATGATAAACTAGCGGTTTGTGTGAGAAAACAAACAGTATTTATATCGTTTTAACCTCTTGTAACTACAGCCACCTCCAAGTGATCTGAGAGCGTGGGTGCTTTGTGGCTGTGGTTACAAGAGGTAAAAACGATATAAATACTGTTCGTTTTCTCACACTCGTTTCGTGTCTTAGGCCATCAATGTGTACTTACATTTACAAGTCATTAAATCATGTTTAATTTGGACTTCTTTGTGCATGCTCTTTGAGGTGGTGACCATAGACCTCCATTATGTGACTGATAGACAACAACAGTTTGACCTAAAAATATCAAAATCGAAACTACTGCGGAAACAAAGACACCTACATCTTGGATGCCCTTGAGGTAAGCTAAAACATACCAACAATTTATTTCAAAGTGAACTATCCCTTTAAGTTTCTTATTATACTTTAACTAAAAATATGTGCCTTTATTCAGCAGCAAAAATCTAAAGTGACAGTACAGACATGACATTTATAATGCCACCAAAGACTTCAAAATGAATTGTTCTGAAAAATCCTGAAAAAAATATATCATAGTTTTCACCCAAAACAAATAAATTCAGCTTTTCTTCAAGGGAATAAATTGCATTTTTTAAAATATTTTCAAATTGAAAACACTTATTTTAATATGAAATAATATATTCCTGTTTTTACTGTATTTTTGATCAAATACATGCATTCTTGGTGACCCAAAAGATACCACTTTATAGATAATACTTTATAAAAAAAAAAATAAATGAATAAAAACAATTGTTTTAATGTACATAGAAGCTGCACAGTTCCTTCACACAAACATTAAACACCATCATGGTAACATGTTGAAATTTAAAAATGCAATAAGCATTAATTTAACAACATTAAATATAACATAAACTGATTAGAAAAAAGAAAAAAAACTTTAAATGTGAAGTGTCACACAGGGAATTGTGGGAATGTCAATTTACATTGTTTCACTGTAAATTATACAATGCCAAAAAAACTGTAAATTTAACAGTATTTTACAGTAAAATTATGTTAAAAGTACCATTATATCACAGTTATTTACCGTATATTGTAAGGAAACTTTCTGTTAACCAAATAACAGTTTTTCACTGTAGCATTTTTACAGTATTTTACTGTTAAAAATCACAACATTTTTTACAGTCTATAAATAAAGAAAAAAATCAATCTGATAGCACTGCCGAAACAAGTTGGGTAGAGCATGCCCTCTCACTTCGGCTGCTATATCTGCTCCTTCAAGTGAAGTAGTCCTGAGAGAAAGCAAGCAAGCAAGCGAAGGGAAAATAATGAATGGCAGAGCAATCTCCACTGTGCAACGTCCCAGGAATAGCAGCACGACCAGTTATCCATACAAATTAAAAGGAGCTCACTTATTCATTCCTTTATGTTTAATCTGCTTACTTAAAACAAACATGCTCGTCAGCAGAATGAAAGATTAGTCAGTGCCAGGCCATTATCCCCAGAGCCGCGCTTGCATTAGGTGAACCACGGGCTCTAGTATATCCAGAGCCTCTGTTGTTTGACAGAACATGACTCAAGGGCTCGACCTCCAATCTAATACTAACAAAATCATTTTAGATAAAATATATAGACGTTCTGTCTGAAAAGGACGGGAAGGCTTAACAGGGGACATAATGGCGTGAATAAGTGTGAAAGTAAATATAAAGCTGGACATAAAAGATTAAAGTTACACGAGCCTGAAGGGTCTGGTCTTCTTGGTTGTCTCAGTCTTTGAATGAATCTTTTTTTTTATTTAGTAGTGCTTACCGGGGAGAGCATCACTTTTATTATTGCTCAAGCTTTGGCTGTAATTTACTGCTCCGTTTGTGGTATGAAGATGAATTTTCCTCGAGCAGTTGTCGAGGAGAGATGTGTTATTACTCGAAGCAATTTTGCCTGCTGGGTGAAAATCATGGATTACAGGAAGGACTCAAGACTCACTCAGACAATTGAGGTGCAAACATATTTTCTTTGTAAAAGTGTTGTTGTTGTTGTTGTTGTTGTTGTTGTTTTACCTTAAGAGTATAATTCATGATAAAATGAATATTAAATGGATGTGTATGTGTAACTTGCATGATTTATTGGTCACACTTTAGTTTATGGTCCATTTCTCACTATCTAACTATTACTTTTGCCTAAAACTCGTAGATACTGGGTTTAAGAGATGTAGAATATGATCATGCAGAACAAGGCATTTGTATATCCAAGTACAGCTAATATTTTGGTAATATGCATGCTAATATGCAACTATTAGTGAGAATTGGAGGTAACACTTTATTTTACAGTGTCCTTATGTTACATGTTACATGTACTTGCCGTAGTAATATTAGTAAATTAAGCATAATTACATGCAACTAACCCTCAACCAAATCCTAATCCTAAAAAATATTAGCAACATTTTAAACACTATTAAAGGAGTAGTTCACTTAAAAAAAATAATAAAATAAAAAAAAATAATAAAAAAAAACTTTTGCTGATAATTTACTCACCCCCATGTCATCCAAGATGTCAATGTCTTTCTTTCTTCAGTCGAAAAGAAATTAAGTTTTTTTAAAGAAAACATTCCAGGATTTTTTTCTATATAATGGACTTCATTGGGAACCAAACGGTTCAAGGTTTTAAAAACAGTTTCAGTTCAAACTGCAAACTGTTCAAAGGGCTTTAAACGATTCCAGATGATGAATAAGGGTCTTATCAAGCGAAACGATCACTCATTTAAAAAAAAAAAAACCAAAAAACAAAGTTTTAGTTTTATAAGCTCAAATGTTCGTCTTGCTCTGTTCTGTGATGCACTTTTGTGACTCTCCAGTTTGAACTCGTTTTTATCAAAATGAACAAATCTTTTTTTCGAGTCATTTGGTTTATTCAATGAACAAAATGAACGAGTTGACTCGGGAAAAGATTTGTTCATTTCATAATTTAAAGCCCTTTGAACAGTTTACAGTTTGCACTGAAACTGCCTTTTTTTCAAAATGAAATATCTG
Source organism: Pimephales promelas (assembly GCF_988280905.1). Lineage (NCBI taxonomy): Eukaryota > Metazoa > Chordata > Actinopteri > Cypriniformes > Leuciscidae > Pimephales > Pimephales promelas. The sequence continues at coordinate 38,579,415 of NC_142774.1, read as the reverse complement.
AGAAGAAAGAAACTTCCGCAAAAGTCTCCACATGTTCTCCATTTAATCGAAAAAAACGAAAAAAAAAAACAGGATATTTTTTTCCTGTCCTACCAGTTTTGAGTAGGCTAGCTCATTTCTCAGACTTGACATCTTGCATTGGCATAAATAAATAAAAATTGGCCTGTGTTTTAGCAAAAGCAAGATTGTGGAATGGAATCATATGTCTGAAGAGAAAAATAAGAAAAAGCTCCAACTGACCTTTTAAATAATCTCTCGTATAAAACCCCAAATATCACCAGAGACTCATTTCAATCCCATTGTGGACTAAAATACCACTCCAAAACTCAAACAATTACAGCATTTCATCCTTAAGATGTATTTGCTGTTTAATCCCCGGCGTCTTGAACCTTATGAGTCTCAGGAAACATTAAACAATCACTAAACTTTGAAAGAAAGAGTTCTTTCTTTCTTTCTTTCTTCTTCATTTCTCCAACATTTGGTCAGTACAGTGTTTTGAAGCTTCCTTTCATTATGAAGTGCTTCACATCCATAGAGATTAATACAGATGACATCTGAGTGTGTGCATTTGCATATACTATACAGTGTATGTGTCTATCTATATGGACATAGTTTTAAACCATCGGTGTAAGGACATTTTGGTCGGTCCTCACTTTCTGAGACCCCTTTCAAGGCCTGTTTGAGGATCAATATTTGTTTTTAAGGGTAAGGTTATGGTTAAGGTGGGTTTAGGGTAAGGGTTTGGGTTAGGCACTTATTTGAGATGGGTAGAGCTAGGGTAAGGGGTTAGAGATTGTATTGTGTCAATGAACTTCCTCGCTAAGATAGATGTACATGAATGTGTGTGTGCAGTCCCTTCTGAAAATACTGATATTGATATGTAATGTCAGTATAAGCAATTCTAAATAATGCGTTAATACTCTCCTTTGTGATAATCAGCACGCCTGTATGCAGTTACAACTTGACAGAGTCGCTTACCATTGCATGTCATAGTGCATGAAATATTCAGGAGTCTTACTTGAACTAAATGAACCATTCTGCAACTAAAACAGTCTCAAGGTTGTCTGACATATCTCTTTCTGAATTATGTAGTCCACTCATGCACAGTCAAGGCCACAGAGTTCACAATAGTGCCTGGAGTTTCTCCAGAATGATGGTTTTCAACTGGCTCCGCTTCAGGACTCCGATTTTACTTTGGACATGAAGTGGTGACCCAATATAATTTCAAAAATTCTTCATTGTGCAAAATGTCTTCAGCCAGCGTGGCAATTGGATGAACCCCTGAATGTTACACTGTAAAAGAAAAAAAAAATGGCAAGAAAATGGAATGACATTTTATCTAGCATTCAGGGTTTTCACAGATACTAGAAAATGTGAATAACTTTAAATCTACACTACCGTTGGGTTGGAAGGATTGTTATTTACTTATTTTTATTTTTATTTTTTTATTTAATCACAAATACAGTAAATATAATAATATTGTAAAAATAGTATTACAATTTAAAATAACATAACTTGAATATATTTTAAAATATGATTTATCAATGTGACGGAAAGCAGACACTTTTATCCAAAGCAACTTACAAATGAGGAGTACAGCAAGTGAATACAGCAAGAGGCAGACGAACACAAGAAGTGCTCAAAATACAAAGTTTCAGACATTTGACTTATGTTCAGCAACCTTTTTGTTTTGGGTGTGTTATTTATGCCCAATTTGCCAAAAGAGGTGTGGTGGCGGCCATCTTGAGAGGAGGCTCTGAAAAGGCGGCGGCCATTTTGAGAGGCTCTGGAAGCATGGTCTCAGCGGGAAGCAGTTAAGGCTATCCACAAAACCGTAGAACATCTTCCATACACCTACTTGTTGCAGCTGCAGGAATTTGATGATACAGGTGCCCGTCCAACCCACACAGTCCTCGATCGGCCGACCATCTTGAGAAGAAAGTTAACTGGGTTCACCGAGGTGAGGAGGAGGATGCCCATCCTGAGTTTCTATGGGGTCTGGTCTTCTGGCACACTCACAGAAGTGAACAGACGGATGGTAAGGTAAGGTTTATTTAAGTATAAAGCAGATTGATTGGACAACAGTGGGAACCTGATGCGGGTAAAAGGATGGTTGTAGAGGCCAAAGTACAGTTCATAGTAATGTGAATAAGTAGGGCTGGCTCTAGTCCTTTGGTTGCCCTATAGGCGAGATTGATTTTTGCACTGAATGCACTGAAAAATGAAGGAAACTTTCATAATTTCACATTTAGTTTTGTACAGTTTGTAGTAAGCTAAATACTTGGAAGCAACTCAGGGCCGCCAATTAAGCCAAACAAAACAAAACGAATGGGCTGCCGATGTATGAGTTTTATGGTAGGCTATGAGATGGATCGGCCCAAAAAGCACGTCGGTCACCGGGAATCTCCCGGTAGTCCCGAAGGCCAGTAGGCTTAAATGCCTGTGCACACTACTAAGTATATTTATTTCGTTTGACACCTTAATGGCCGAGATGAGAAGACTTAACTTTATACTGGGCTTTCTTTTTATTTTGTTGCTTTCTCTGTTTTCGTTCCTGTGCACCAGAGGGTTTATACCGCTTCATTTTCGTTCAACGCGCCAGTAGCTGAGCACTTGCCTAACATAACGAAACGCAGCCCCTAATATGATTTATTTAGGTTCATTCAGTGGTGTTTAATTATATTTTTGACTTGAATAAAACCATTTAATTTAGATCTTTTTTTCAGTGTTGTCTGGAACTTCAGGTTTTCATGACTTTAAAATTCATAGAGCATTCACATATGGTAATATTTTGTGAACCCAACCCACATTCAGCTAGTTTTTCTGATGTCAGTGTATCACAGCAGTTGCAATGACCTTGTTTTGTACTAGCTCAAATACATGTTTTCATGGTTTACTTTTGCTATACAGTAGCAGCAGATCTTTTCATGTGGTGACATGGCGCTTGCTGTGCTTTGAATTGCTTTACATTGTGTAGTAGCAAATTAATATTACACAATACTTTTTTGAGTGAGAACAATGTAGCTACATCATCTTAAATGTTGAAATAAAGTGTTAAGGACAAGCATAGAGTCATGAAAGTGTTCTCTCTTTCCCGCCAGTGATTAAAAAAAGTTGTAAGTCACCACCATCATTTTCACCTAATTTTCATAGTCCCCAGAATACTTATGATATGTTTTTTTTATTACTATAATACTTGACTATTAGATTTATTTATTTATTCAAAAGATATAGTTACTGAGATACAACCCTTGTAACAACTAGCCCCATGTCTCCCCTAATTGAATACAGATGGCCCTACATGTTGATGCAGTGTTTTTCTATCATGGGGAGCAAAAGTGCTTCTAACATTTGCTTTGGTGAAAAACTTTGAAACAATTTCGAACTGAACTAAAACCATGTATCGGTTGGTAAGGAAACTCATCTGGGAAATAATTCGAATTTTTAACTTTACATAGTGCTGGACACTGCAGTTCTCATTTGAATTTGGAAGCCACATATCACACCACTTTAGAAACTCTGAATTTAATGTCTAGCATTAGTTGACGGATGGACGTTTTAATGGTAGCAGCGGCTTCTCCATTTGGTGGATCTCTATTCTTTCTCTTTTTTTCCATCTAGACTTTTACAGCTGTGCATTTTTAGATGCCTCTGCAATTTCACGTTGAGGCACATATTAGTCATTTCTCTTGACTCGAGATGAACAGTTCACACAAAATACATCTTTCATTTCAGCAAAAGAGTCTCTTATCTTTTACTTCATGCTTGTCTTCTGTGGCTGCTTGTTCTGGCCCAGCTGTCCCTTGATGTATTACACCAAAGACTACCTGTGACACATTCACATCTCTGTGACTTTAAAGTCAAGTTGGAACCAGAACTTCTGAACTTTTCTTTTTATTTTGAGAATGATCAACCAATACAGTCTCTTATCAACAGCTCTGTGCTTCCCCTAGCTGTCAAGAACTGATGAAATTAAACAATGATTCTCAAGTTTTGTGGGAGAATATCAGTGCTCTCTAGGAAACACAAGGAAATGTTGAATCAGACGGTGTTATTGACATCTTTTGTGTTTTCATAAAACTTCAAAATAAAAATGCAAATAAATCAGTTATAAAGAAACATAAATATGACAGTGATGAATAATTAAATTATTATTAAATACAAAAATGATTTTATCCATTTGCCAATCAAGTTAAAAATGTATTTTTTTTAAATAAATTAAATAAAAACATCTGTATGTTTATTTATTTGGCAGTTTAAAAATCGCTATATATAACATATTATTAATTATTTTAGGAACATATTAATAATTGATTTTTTTTTTAAGTGGCACTGTCTTTCATACAGATCAGTGTACAGTCAAAGTCTTCTCAACCTGAGATGATGAATACAGTAATGTTGTCTCCATTCATGTTTTTGTCACAGTGTCTGGTTTATGTTCCCTGGTGTCCACTAGAGGACCTCATCATTGGAACTTACCTTTGTGTGTGTGTGTGTGTGTGTGTGTATCGTGACAGTTATACAGTAACAAGTATGGCGGTACGATTCTGACCTTGGGTGCAAGAGCTCCTACGTTCAATTCCCGGACGAGCCCCCAATTTAGGTTATGATCCCCAGTCTAGGATGCTGGGAAAATAACATAAAAGAAAGCACTTTTGCAATTTGCTTTGGATGAAAGCATCAGCTAATTGGCAAACCAATGTACTTGAATCAACCAATTAAAAATGACTTTTATCTATGTCGCCACTGATTAAAGCAGATATCTGGTTTTGTGGATATGGCATGTAGATCACATGCTTACAATCATTAGCCATTGTCATTACTTAAAGTTACACTCAGCATGAGAAAATATGAAGCGTCAAGGCCTGATTTCCTTACAGACGACAGAAGTTCATAAAGCAAAGTTCGTAATTCTCAACCTTGAGCCCAAACGCAATTATGTGCTTTGCCATAAAACCATAATCTAAACTCATTTCTCACAATAATCCTCTTTTATTTTCCCCTTAATAGCTTTTCTTTATTACTTTAGCAGGAAAAAATAGCGTATCAGCCTAAAAAGAGGTCTGGCACATTAATGGGGAATGGAGCAATAAATATTGAATATCCCACATAGGAAAAGAGGATCAAAAAGACTATCTGATTTTGAACAGCCACATTGGCCGTATGAATAAATGATGTGAAACCACTGGTTTCCAGATACCCAGCCCAGATCTAAAGGAAAGAAAATTAACTAATACTGAACACTGATCTCTTAGCGATTCTCTTCAAACCTTAACTCACAAATCTGAAACATGTTTTGTCATAGACATTACGTCTGAATATACAGTAGAACGTATAGGGTTATACAAAGTTTATTTGTTGGGGCATTTTATTTCCTTACTGATCATTAAGTCTTTTAAAGTGTTTTTGTTTTGTTTTGTTTTTTTATTTTATTATTATTATCATTTAGCATCCAGAAAGGTATTAATATTTAAAAAGAAGAGCAATGCAAACCATTGTATAGCAGAAAGTAAACAAATGATTTTGTCTAAATCATTTGACCTGCATTATATGACTGACGGGCAAGAACGGTTTGGCTTAAAAAAATATCCAAATTGAAACTACTGCGGAAACAAAGACACCTAAGTCTTGGATGCCCTTGAGGTAAGCTAAAACATTTTTGAAATCAATAGTACATCCATTATCACTTTGTATGACAAGAAGACATGAACTCGTATGTAATTAGACATTTTTTCTTGATTACTTTTACATTTCTTTTACATGCCATGCCACTTTTACAATTCTGCAGGAGCATTAAACCTAAAATACAACACTGATATACCATAATATGACCATAAAATGTTAACTACAGTTGTTGGCCCTTCCAGCCCACTTAGGTGTCATTCTAGGAAAGAGATTTACCTGCTGGTGGACCAAAATATTTCTTTTGTAATTTGTGACAGGTTTAGAATGTAAAAAATGTCAGCTGTAACCTTTGAAGAAATACCCTTTCCCAAAAGCTTTTTAGGGTCCTGTCAGAGTATCCGACAAAAGCTGTCAAGAGCATTGTTTAATGTGCCTCAGTCAAAATGTCTGTAATTTGTAGAAAATGTCATGTCAGCATCGCTGGTGTGTGTGTTATTATTCACTCTTTACAGGTGCGCACAGTATATTTCAAAAGAGGTGGGAAATCTTGAAGAGCATCTCGACGTATAACACATCTGTCACGTTATCAACACGGGCAGCTTTTTATCCCTATGTTCCGCTTTCCTCAGATATCGATCACATTACGGAATTAAAATGGCTGCAATTTCATGTTGACTTTAAACTTGTGCGCTACAATAATTCAAATTTCAAAGATTTCACCAATGCAAGAAGATAAGAACAAAATACACAGAATGCACTTGAGTAATTTTCCATAAACCAGATATTCAGGTAGGGTTTCAAAAAACAATAGAATAGTTGAATGTGATTTAGACATTGTCCTCTGATGCATTTTCATTTATTTCGCTGTGCAGTGGAAGCAGTTGACTTTTCAGGAAGCCATCACAAGATATGACTGAACCATCAGTCTTTCCGCTCTGGGAGCCTTCAGGTCTGATAATCACTTTCAAACATTGTTTTCTGACAGTCAGTAACACAGCATATATGAATGATAGCCGTGTTATCATCGCCTGCTGAGCCTGCATGAATTACAAAGTCAGTTTGCTGTCATAACGCCTGTATTTTATGGTTTTATGGTGGAGATGTTTTTAATAGGGTGGCTGCCGTTGGTGACTAAATGACAAAAGATGGATTTAAAATGTTGAATCGGGTATTGTTTAAGTTCTTAAAGACGTGCTTTATTTAAAGCTTGGCATAATAACGTCGATTATAATTTAGATGATATTGGTAATGTAACTGCTGACAGTGATGGTGCAGAAATCCTAAATGTCAAGCTGTGCGACAGCAAATGCCATGTATTGAGAATTATTACTGGATCATGAGAGTGTGTCAGTGTAGGTCATTTTTCTCTCACCTTTCTTCTTCACAGCCCGCTGTTTCTCAGACCAAACTAATATATGTTAATGCATTGCATTTCTCTGTGTGATTAATTGTAGTAAATTAGCACTTTAAATTGACTGCAGTGGTTAAAAGTTATGGGAAACTCCTATAATGCAATTTCTATAATAAATGTATTTTGTAGATCATCTCTGCTCTAAAATATTTTTAGTCTGTGAGTTTAATTGAGTGTGTGACTCATTGGGCGGCAAATGTTACTAGCTAATAACCATTTTCAATGGGCCACAAAATGGGCTTCCTCAAGGGGGCACAATCAAATCTCAGGATACGTTTATGTTTTAGCTGTAGAATTATTAAATATATTCATTCAGGAGTGGTTTATGACAAACACAGGGGAAACCCACCCCAGCAACAATCTATATAAAATAATAATTATAATATTAAAAACGATAATACATAAAAGTAATCTTGGATACCTTTCATGGAAAGAAGATTGTGCAGGACAGGTGCAGATTTCAGTCATCACCCACACATTGTGATTTATTATTAAGTTTTCAGGAATTTTTGATTTTTTTTTTTTCTTTTTAAGAGAGAGCGGTCCTTTAATCCTAAAGTGAAGAGCACTTGTGGGCCCACGTCATGTCTGGTACTGGCCTCTCACTGATGAGGGCCACTAGAAACAGCATTGTCATTCTAAGAAATTTTATGGCTGTACTTAAAAAAAAAAAAAACAAAAAAAAAAACAAGTATATATTGAACGTGTGTGTGTGTATAGGCTATGTATAAATTTGGGCTATCAAAATGAATTTTGCGATTTCCCCCAGAGTTTAACTGTTTTTAATAAAGTCAATGTATCTTGATTTAATATATATATATATATATATATATATATATATATATATATATGAAGAGTTCAGATGCAAAAGCCTCTAAGTGACATTTGAAATTTTGTTCTAGAATGACCATTTTTATCAAGCTTGTGTATTTAAGTTCAGTAATTTCACTTAAATGACAATTAATAGGTAATCGTCATTGCCATTTAAGCGAAATTACTGAACTTAAATATACAAGCTTGATAAAAATGATCATTTTAGAAGAAAATTTCAAATGGCACTTAGTGGCTTTTGCATCAGAACTCTTCATATATATATCTTCATATATACATCAGATTGAGTATCAGAACAATACTGTGTTTACGATTATTTTTGTTAATTATTGTTATTTGTTTCTGCCTTAGACAAAGCATCACAAATTCAAATCTAAATCACAGCTGGGGCTTCTAAGTATTCCCTTCCCGTAAAAAAACAAACAAAAAATGATATTTCTCCCACGTTCATTCTGCCAGAACTGTTTAGTTTTCCTTTTAAACGATAATGCAATAGTCTTCCTTTCTTTCTTATATAAGCAATAATAGCCTACTACTAATAACAACAATATATCATGCATTTGACCATGCAAGAGTTTAAAGCAGAAGTCGATATTTAATCTGAGATGTTTTCCTCTCATTTGTCTTCATGTGAATGATAAATACAAACTGGGATTCGATCCAAATGCAGGAGCATATGTTTGGGGTGCTCAGCTGAACATGCACTTCCTCTGCACCTGGCATACCCATGCACAAATAAACTGACTATAAAAGCATGCACTGTAAAAAAAAAAAAAAAAAAAAAAAACACGTAAAAACAACGGCAGCAAAGTTTTCAGACGGTTTCTGTTAAATTACAGCTAATCACCATTTCTCTTTACATGCAAAAATCGTAAAAATACAGAATTTACTTTGCAATCAAAATTGATTCAAAATTGATATTACTGTTGATAATGGCTTATTAAACCGTGGAAAAAAATAAATTATGTAAAATTACATTAAAAAGACATTTAACTTTCAGGTTAAACTGTAAATTTAGGGTTGTATAAAGTTATTTTATTATAATCCTGTCTATCTACTGCAATTTCCCTTTAATATATAGTTTTTTTGTGTAAAACAACAATGAAATAAATACATTGATTCATATTTGTATATTTACAGATCCAATTTCAGAATTTTGACCAACGTCTTATTAAGTAGCCTACGTAATAATAGCAAGTTACTGTCAGTTTCTGTTAAGTTAACTAAATATATAAGTAGGCTACAGAAAACCTTCACATTTACAGCTATTAGTAATTGAACATAAACAGTGAACGACAAGATAAGTGATAGATGGGAAATACAAGCTCAGTATGTAAATGTAGAACATGTAAAAATATCCACATTAAACGGCAATTGTTGCATACCTGTATACTCTAATATATGACTTTAACATAGTTTTCTAAAGAACATCTTCAAGTTGAATTAGGAAACTTGCTAAAATGACATATCATTGATAATCAAAAGCAATGTGCAACTACATCAGAACACATCACACTTGATTTTAAGCTAGAAATATATATATTATGTAACATTTTCTCATAATATACATTATACATCCCTGCATTTCTCAAAGATCTAGTATCTCTAAACCCATTCTTTATACAATAACATATACATATACCAAATATTGGCAGAATGTGTTGCAATATGTTAGTTTCGCCTCTCCGTCAACATTAAAAGCATTGCATTGAGTCCACTTCTTAATGTAGTCGTCCAGCACTACATTAGAGACTTTAGTTCTGTCAATAGTCATATTCATTGCTGTTTGTCCATTTTCTAAAAGGTTTCTCAGTCAAAGAAATTGAATGCCAAAGGACATAGTTCTGCAACACTACTACAACACAAAGCTTGAACTATTTATGTGTCTCTCACAGCAAAAGTTCTCGGGAGCCGAGAATCGGTCACCTCCGTGGGCCGTGTTTATGAGGATGAATTTCTCATGGATGGTTTTGCATCAGGGGATCTCTCAGTAGCTGTGGGCTTAGTAGATGGTGGGTTATGGTTCAACAAGATGCAAAAGGCCTCCTAAGAAAATGCTTTGCTTTGGCAAACATTTCATGAATGTTGAAGGAGAACTCCGGCTCAAAATGAACCTTTTGATCTAATAAAACATCAGTACCTAGTCGACCGTTCTCTGAGATTTGTTTTCATGATAATCGAATGTAAAGAGTTTTATCTCTAAAAACTGTTTAGCGTATCACGCTAGTATATAGCGCATAGAGTAATACCACTAACAAGACTCAAAATAGCCCCACACTAATACAGTAACATAATGAAGGTCCCTACAGCAACTCTTTAAATTCTATTTTCTAAATTAAATTTTAAATTTAAAACTCTTTACATTCGATTATTATGAAAACAAATCTCAGAGAACGGTCGACTAGGTACCAATGTGTTATAGACCAAGGTTAATTTTGCGCCGGAGTTCTCCTTTAAATCATTTTTGATAAAAAGCATCTGGCGAATGACTCCACTAGATGCTGAGCAAGTTATTCACTGATTCTCACACATACTCTTGTTTGACTCCTCTTCCGAGTTTGTCTCGTTTCTTGAATGTACGACATCTTAAATAGCAATAACTTAACTGCACTCTTATTTGATACAAAACTAAAGTGTCTTAGCATGTGCTTCACTCTTTTAGATGTCACAGAAGTTCCCCTGGGTGTCCTTTGTGTTGAGTGTGTATGAAGCCTTTATGGTTTGATGAGCCCATGTACGTTTGTAAAAGCTTTTGAATATTGTGCATCGAGTAAACACATGTGAAAAGGCAGCGACACAGTTAGTCCTTGAGAAGAGACACAGTAGAGGCCTTTTCAAAGGACAGTTGTGTTTTCTGTATCTATTAAAGAGATTACAAAAAGGAAGGGAATACGGTAGTCTTGTAAAACCCACAAATCAATTTTGAGGGAAAAAAAAATACAATGTTCTTTACTTTTTTTTTTTTTTAGATGTTATACTATTATGTAATGTAAAATTTGCACGTTTTTGCTGCATAACATTTTTTTAGGAGCAATTATATCATTCAGATATTTGGGGTAAAATTAAAAAAGAATACTTAAGAAGTTTTTTGAGAATTAATGCATTTAATTGACCAGTGACAGTGATTTTATATTTATAATGTTACAAAGGATTTCTATTCAATGAATGCAAATATATGCTGTTCATTGACCTTTCTATTAATCAAAAAATCCTGAAAAAAATAATAACAGTGTCCACAGAAATATTAAGCAGCACGAATGTTTTTAACATTGATATATAAATGTTTAAATGTCATCAAATGTCAAACAATCATAAAGGTTTCAGCATATTAAAATAATTCTGGGGGATCATGTGACACTGAAGACTGATTCTGAAAATTCAGCTTTTCATCACATGAATAAATTATATTTTAAAAATATATATATAAAAAAAACAGTTCTTTTAATTTGTAATAATATTTTGCAATATTTGATTAAATTAAAGCAGCCTTGGTGAGCATAAGAGACTTAAAACTTTTGACAGGTTTTATTGTGCTAACCCATAAAATAACCCATAAGATGAATATAGACAATTAAACAGCTATATATATATATATATATATATATATATATATATGTTTATGCCACTAAATGTGCAACTGCTGCCTAACCAACTAAAAAAAAAACCTTTCATTTTCTCTTGAAATACGTGCCATGTTTCAAATAAATCTTTTCACACATTTTGCAACTAATGAGACCACACTTGAACCAAAACCTGGACATGTTTTGAACGCTTTTTCTGGGTTTATTGATCCATGATGGCCTTTCAAAAATGCCTGCCTGATAAAGTAAGAAAGTATTCCAATGGGGCAGTACCAAAGGGATTTCTCTTTGACAGCCCCCCTCTCAGCACATTTAATGCAATGCACAAGGTCATGTAGATGTTTGCATAATGGACCTCACGTTGCCAGCGGCTCATTAGCATTCTATGAGATGCAGACCCCAAGAATCCCTCACAAAAACCTCAATTAAAGCTGTTAGGTTCCCGATGTCTCAGGGAAAATAAAACTGGCGGAGTCATTTGTTAATGTCTGAGCCTGTTTATCACAATGAAATTAATAAGTCAATGTTGTTCCTATAGTGCAGCAGAACTCCCATAAAAACTGATTAGCATTTAATGCTACAGATATACTGCATGATGAATGATTCAGTCATGGAATGCAAAGTGTTAAGATGTGATGCGTTTCTGGGAGGGACGTCTAGTAAAACTCGCATTTATTTGATGACAAATATAGTAATAACAGTAATAGTGTGAAATTTTAGCTCACACACATTTACGAGGTGGGTCATGCGTTTATAATGAGATTGGTGTTGCATTGGATGGATTATGGAGAGGCCGAGTGATGTTTGTGGCCCTGGGATGTTTTTTTATTTTATTTTATTTTTTTTGGGATCCAGCTGTAGTTTAATGAAGTAGATCATGGCACCAGAGTGTATTTTGAGGAGCAAGCATAAGAATCAGTCTCCTTATGAGGGTGTGTTGCATACAGTAGTTGTCCGTTGCTCCTGCCAAAATGCTCTTAAGTCCCCTGAACAAATCTACTGATATTTCTCATAAAGACAAAATCAGTTTTCCTCTCTGTTCGCCTAATAGCCCTTCACTTTTATTATAATTGAGCTCTTCCATTTCTAGAATGCACTTTCATTTTGCTTTCATACATTATCTACTAAAGTACACTACAGATGAAGGCCACACTGTTTTGGGAGCACAGCACAGATATTGTTGTAGGTGGCAGGTAGAGTTTCTGTCGTGCTGTGATCTGAATACTGATCTTGAATGAAGACAAAAGGGGAGGTGTCGAGGGAGTCATTAGGGCAACTCTTCTTGCTTTTAAAGTAGAATTGTTTGACCTTAATTACTGACATGAGCCTTTGTGAAGAGAATTAGAGGATGTGTCAAGTGTGAAATTACGTCGGTGTATGTAATACCACACTTGTAGCCTTCAGGGAAAGGTGACAATCTGTAGGGGTTTGGTAATAGAGATAAAAAAGAGAGCTTTTTTTTTCAAGCTTTAGTTTGTGTTTGTTTTAATGCTTGGAGTAGGAGTCTAGGTGACCGATTTACAAAGGCATTCTGTTTTTAAGGTCACAAAAACAAGTCAAGCCATATGTCACCACAAAATAAATTAAATGCATAAAGGAATTGAAGCTTTTTTGGGACTTCTGTGCATTTATTCTGATTCTTATTACTGTAATGTGTCCATCAAAAATTCCTTCCTTAATTCCAACCTTCCTTAACTTCTTTCCTCCAATTCGAACTACTGTAATGTATCTATTTAAATGCCTTCCTTCCTTCCTTCCTTCCAAACCTCCTTCCTAACTTCCTTCCAAACTTCATTACTACCAAACATCCTTCCTTCCTTACAAACTTCCTTCCTTCCTTACATACGCAATTACTTCCTCCCTTACAAACTTCCATACTTATTTCCTCCCTTACAAACTTCCTTCCTTACAAACTTCCTTGCACCCTTACTTCCTTCCAAACGTCATTACTGCCAAATCTCCGTACTTCTTTCCCAACTTCATTACTACCAAACATCCTTACTTCCTCACAAACTTCCTTCCTTACTTCCTCACAAACGTAATTCCTTCCTCCCTTACAAACTTCCAAACTTATTTCCTCCCTTACAAACTTCCTTCCTTACAAACTTCCTTGCACCCTTACTTCCTCCCAAACTTCATTACTACCAAATATCCTTACTTCCTTCCAAACTTCATTACTACCAAACATCCTTACTTCCTTCCTCCCTTACAAACTTCCAAACTTACTTCCTCCCTTCCAAACTTCCTTCCAAACTTCCTTATATCCTTACTACCTTCCAAACTTCATTCCTTCCTTCCAAACTTACTTCCTCCTTTACAAACTTACTTCCTTCCAAACTTCCTGCCTTCCAAACTTCCTTCCTTATAAACTTACTTCATTCATTCCTTCCTTCCAAACTTCCTTCCAAACTTCTTTCCTTCCAAACTTTCAAAAACCTACTCAATTTTCTGATACTGGTGTTCACATCATGCACTGGGGCATTCAAATTTTTGTTTTGTTGGGTTTTGTAACTTTCTGTTTTGTGACATCTAGACTTAATTTTCTACGCAAAATGATACATTCATACTCATGTTATATAAAGATGTTAGATGTTCTAAGCAAACACTTTAAAAGCTTTACTTAATTCAGTGTTATATTGTTTGAAAATAAAATGTACTTCAAACATAGTGTTATAAAGTTAACTTCAACTAAGTAGAAATTCCTGAACAAACTTTAACCTGAATTCCATATGTGCAAAAATCTGCAAAAGAAAAATGTAGTAAATTTCACTGGACTATATATATATATATATATATATATATATATATATTATAGAAATTCTATCACATGACCTATTAACAGGGACAATGCAATTCAGCTTCATAGCAACTTTTAAATAAATAGATGTATATTGCACCCACAGAGTGTCAAGCAACGTTGAAGCACTCTTCAGGTTCAGTATGTCTTCAGGTTCAACAATTTGGACTGCAATATCACATCCTCCACAAAAGCTAATTTGAATGTATGAGATTTCACAGGAGAAACCAATCCTGATTTTATTTCCTGCTCTAAAATTAGCTAATCTCAAACCCGGGTGATAATTACTTCACCTCGAAGGCACCTGAAGGTAAGATTACTGGATATGTGGACCATGGACTCAATCAGGAGATGCTTTTATGATGGAAAATATGACAGACATCCAACAGATTTATATATATTTAATGGATGTACAATAGAAACAGGGATGTCGAGCGTGCTTTTTGAGAGAAGCACATATTTCCACTAATTACGAAAAAAAGTCCCTAGTGATGAAAGAGCCTATTTCAGATTTTCAGTCTCTCATTACAGAGTTATTGGACAACAAATCAATGTTTACCAAGACTTATGCATCATATTTTTGCAACATGTTTATTCGGACACACATTACCTAAAATAAAACCATTCAGAGAGCAACAGAATCACATAGTGGATGTTCGCAATTACTGGATAAAGTGTTTTTACTTCATGAAGCATTAAGTTCAAGTGTAATGATTTTTTTTTTTTTTTTTTTCAGTATTTTTACATAACTGTTACATCTATCTGCATCATGTAATATTAGGTTTTCACAATCCTCATATGAAGTGTGTTCTTAAATTTGGAAGTATAATGTATGTTGTGAAATATTTCAGAAAATATTCACAGTATTAATAAGAATGTCTCTACGGCAACCACCTGCTTCCCCAAAGTGTGAGATTTGATTTGTCAGTATATTGGTCTCCTTATATTTGAGCGTTTTTGACATTTATCTGTCCATCATGATCTGAAAAATACAGTTTAGTGTCTAATAACGCCTACTGACATTTCCCAAATCTAAATTGATATTTACTGTGATGTTTGATAAGTGCTTTCCAATGTGATCTGTTGAAAGGGTATATATATATATATATATATATATATATATATATAAATACAGTATATTGTTATATTTTAATATTTATTATTTTTTATTTTATGTTTTATTTATACAATGTTTTTTTCAACATCCCTAAAACTGAAATTTCCTGTTATTTCATTCATTCATTCATTCATTCATTCATTCAGTTATTCATTCATTCTATATTTTAAAGTAGGCCTAAATTACTGTAAATTATACATAGGCTACACTTTAATTGTCTTTTTCAAAATCCCTAAAACTGAGCTTTCATCTACTGTTTTAATTAAAAAAAAAATTCATATTTAATTGTATTTATTTTCACCCACACTCCATTTTTACACCGTCGACACAAACATAGCCTACATCAATATCCATCACAACTCAAAATCTGCAAGTGACACAAGCAGGTCAAACCCAATTATTCTCTTCACATTTGACCTATAGATTTTCATACTTTCGTCAAGCTCTTTTTTTCCTCAAGAGGCATGGCAGTTCATAGATCGCATTATTAGATTGAGTGTGCCACCTGCCCTCGAGTCTCTGTGCATTTATCAATAACTTTGTGGTGGTGTTTTTTTTTTCAATCTGACAAACATGTCGATAAAGCTTTCATGGCCAAAATGGTCTCTTGTGGAGAACTGAGACATAAAGCATAGAAATAATTATATATATATATATATATATATATATATATATATATATATATATATATTGTTATATATTGATATATTGATTTTTTAAGCACTTATACATAATATATTAATGAAATAAAAGGCCAAGTAAATGTACTTAAAAAAAAGAGTCAATTTCCACGACTGTTTCTTAACACTTAAGCATTAAGCATATGTTTCACTTAAGCATATGTTTCATGTTAAAAATACCCATTTTTCTAACCCATATATGCTTAAACAATTGCGTGATGGGCTGAATGAGCCCCAAGATCACTGCGATTTCCTCTATAATTCTGTACAGGAAAATAAATAAGAGGGATTCGGGACGGAGTTTGAGACTGGTAATGACGTCATGCGCGTTTTCGCTCAGCTGGCTAAGTCTGGCGGGTTTGTGTATTCACCGCCATTCTCCGTATCAGCGAAGACAACTCGAGCGACAAAACTTTAGTCAACTTTCGACAAAAAGAGAAGATGTATTCAAAGAGACCGGCTTGTAGTTTATTCCTAACGCAAACTCCACGTAAGACAAGTTTTTTTATTCATGAATGTGTTTCCATAATAATACATTAATAAGTGAATACAGTAAACGCATAACATATAATTAAAATACTGACCTTGTCCTGCTAACACTTTATTTTGATTCTCTCCAACAGACATTCTACAGACTATAAGTAACTTTGCAAGTATATGTTAATGCATTCTATTAATCTGAACCCTAACAGTTTACTAATACTATAATGAGAGTTAGTTGACATGTATATAGTTGCAAAGTGGACTGATGAAATGAAGTTTAACCATATAATGTAGCACACAAGTCTTGTGTATTATTTTCATTAAACTTCTGTCATGCTTTGTCACAAGAAAACGAGACAAGTGTGCATAATCAATGACATCATTTTTCGTTTGTAAGGGGAACTGTTCCTTTAACCGAAAGCTTTTATTTCCATTTGTGTTATGCTTGGTCAGGAGGCAAAGCAAATGTAATAAAGTGTGAGCAGCATCTCTAAAAATCTGTGAAAACAAATGCACACTCGCTATATTAATCATATCGATGCTTTACCATTCTGAAGGTCTTAAGAACAATTCCGATGAAATTGTAATGGCATATCAGCCTTTGTTTAATGTGATAAAACCATTATGCAAGCACAAAGCCACAACAACATTAATAATGAATTTGCATTAAATATTTAAAGGTGTTTTATTGCATTTCAGGCACTCGTGAAGTGTAAGTGCTGTATGTGTGTGTTTGCGCAACCTCATTGCCAAGCTACACTCATAAGGCAATATTTATTATAACAAGGCCAAGGCCTGCTCCTGAGCGCTGCCTTTGAGACACATGCAAGGATGGGTAATTAACACAGCCAATTATGAGGGAATAATCCCGCACGGGTCTTAAAGAAGCTCACATCTGGAGTCAGATCAAACACGTGGAGCCGTGGGACAAGAGTGGCAAGATCTCGGTCTAATGTAGGCTGCTGTTCGCTAGTTTGATCACGAGTTTTGGAAGTACAAATTCTTGTATACTTTATAAATAATCCAAATGGCTACTGACATGTTTCATTTTAGTTCTAATTGGTGCCATGATGCATTAAGGGGATTTGCTGCGTGCAGTTCAGTGTGAGGAAAAAATGCAATCGACACATCACAACTGACTCAATTAAGTACAACTTATCAAAAACAGCATTCCGATTTAGCTGGGAACACAAATTGTTTGCTGGAGGCATATCCATTGGAATGCATTGGAATGCTCTCCCTGTCCATCTAAAGGACTGTGGACTCTTTTAAAAAAGGCCTTAAAAACCATCTTTTTAGAAAAGCCTTCTATGGCTAACAGTGTTTTTGTCTCATTTATTTTATTTATTTTTTTAATGTTTCTGTTTTTATGTTGTAGCACTTTGAGGTCATTAAATTGATGTAAAGTGCGTTACAAATAAAATATATTATTACTATTATCATCTAGTGAAGGCAAAGAGGTTAAATACCGGATGAATTGTTTGATTCTATCAGGTTTATACATCTGTCAGGGGCCAATCCACTGCGCTACTTTTCCATTGTTTTTCAATGTATAGCGCTAGATGGACATCTTATTGGGCATTTTAGGACACCATTGGGTCATCTGATGGAGGTTTAGGACACCATCGGGTCACCTGATGGACGTTTAGGACACCATTGGGTCATCTGATGGAGTTTTAGGACACCATTGGGTCACCTGATGGAGTTTTAGGACACCATTTAGTAACCTGATGAAGTTTTAGGACACCATTTGGTCACCCGGTTGACTTTTAAGACACCATTGGATCGCCTGATGGAGTTTTAGGGAACCATTGGGCCACGTGATGGAGTTTTAGGATACCATTGGGTCACCTGATGGAGTTTTAGGACACCATTCGGTCACTCGATTGATTTTTAAGACGCCATTGGATCGCCTGATGGAGTTTTAGGACACCATTGGGCCACTTGATGGAGTTTTAGGACACCATTGGGTCACCTGATGGAGCTTTAGGACACCATTGGGTCACCTGATGGAGCTTTAGGACACCATTGGGTCACCTGATGGAGTTTTAGGACACCATTGGGTCACCTGATGGAGTTTTAGGACACTATTGGGTCACCTGATGGAGCTTTAGGACACCATTGGGTCACCTGATGGAGTTTTAGGACACCATTGGGTCACCTGATTGAGTTTTAGGACACCATTTGGTCACCTGATGGAGTTTTAGGACACCATTGGGTCACCTGATGGAGCTTTAGGACACTATTGGGTCACCTGATGGAGCTTTAGGACACCATTCGGTCACCTGATGGACTTTTAATACACCATTGGATTGCCTGATGGAGTTTTAGGACACCATTGGGTCACTTGATGGAGTTTTTCGGATCCTTGCCACTGTTGCCTTTGGCTTGATCAGTTGGGGATATTCAAATGAATTAACCAATCAGTAATACCCTTTATCAGCTCTATCAAACGTGGCTGTTTTTTTTCCTCTAAGAAATGAACCTTGTTATTATGTTTTAATTGATCCTGTGAAGCTGCTTTGATGCCAACTATATTGTGAAAAGTGCTGAATAAATATACTTGACTTTCAGTTCCCTTTGGTCATATCAGCAGAGCTCAACCCACTAAGATTAATCTGGTCCTCTAACATAATGGCCATGGGGCTCATGTTCACGGTCTGTCTGCTTTAAGACCAATTACGTTGCTCCATGGTTGCACAGTGGTACCAACTTTTGGACAAAGAGTTAGTGAGCAGAAAGCACTGTCATTAAAGCATAATGAAATGTGTGATTCAAAATGAGTGCATAATCACAAATTATGTTTTTTCAGGGGTCTGTCGTATGCTTATCTTAATTTTAAAAAGCACAGTACTTGTCATTAAAGTCCCAGAGGCAACGCATATGTCCTTAAAGGTTGACCTTTAATTATTTGTTGCATTTGTGCATTTTGAGAAGTGTACGATATCCATCAGGTCATTAAAGTGGACTATATTTTTAACTGCTTTTCCGTGTCTGTACTTGACCACTTGACCTCCAATTAGTGCCTCATTTGGCGTTGTTCCACGCTGCTGTGATTGACACTCTCACTAAAAACACTGAAAAGCTCATTTGAGCAGAAACTGTAACTCAAGCAATATTCGCTTTTCACCCACAACCACCATAATCCCACAAAGTCCCATTTTAGGAACTCTTCTTTATTTCCCGCTGCATGTGATCCCCTACCAAGAAGCAAATACTCTTAAAGGTCTATTGAGAAAACATGGCTCAAGTCGTGTTATTTCTTCTTCTCCCCCTCTGCTATAAATTCGAGCCTCGCTCTGTAATAGAATGGCTTTAATCCAAAACGTGTTTGGTAAACCAGTATGGAAAATCTTGTTCAGAAGATTAGCGAAGCAGCATCCGAGGAAGCCTCATTGCAGCTTATGACTGGTGGGAGCTTTGCTGTGTGTGTGTAGTGCAATACTTCACATTTCTTCATCGCTCTGAATGTGCTCAAACCTTTTGTGTTGTGGATTTAGGGCCCCTGTATTGTATTTTTAATAATTGTTTCATGTATATTCCATCTTGCCTACCAGCGGTTCTCGGTTGATATTGCTTCATCAAATAGCGACCCAATGCACTTTTGTTACCTGTTTATAAAATGTCTGGAAGCCACATATAAGAGTAAACTAAGATGTAATTGTGATAAAGGTGTGATAAATATATAAAAATGTGAACATGTTTTTAAATTATGAAAACATTGACTTTATGAAAATTACCACGTCATTGGATTTGTTTGGTAACATTTTACAATAAGATAATATTAGTTAACACTATATTTATTATACTACTTTGTTGATGCAAGTGTTTATTGTTCATGTTAGCTCAGGTCCATTAAATAATAAGGTGCATTTATTAAATTAAATTTGATAATGTATTGGTGAATGTTGAAATTAATATCAGCTGTGAGAAAATAAATGCTTTAGAGCTAATACAGTTAACTAATGTTAACAAATGGAACTTTATTTTGAAGCGTTACCGATTTTATTATTATTACTAAATTTTAATTATTTGAAATGTATTTTATTAGGGCCAGAGCACCGATGGTGGGAGGACCCTATTGTTTTTTGCTGTTTATTCTTATTCTTCTTCTTCTCTTAAAAGAATCGCTTCTTAGAGGGCCTAAACATGCTCGAAAACTCATGAAACTTTGCACACGCTTTAGAAGTGGTGAAAATTTACATGTGATATGGTTTTCAAAATTGGGTTTTGCCCCGGATCTACGTTTCACGTACAGGTATGAAATTTAGTACATACATGTAATGACCCAATACCTACAAAAAAGTCTCTTGGAGCATAGCCCTAAACACAACAGGAAGTCAGCTATTTTGAACTTCCTCCTAGATTTTGTGAATTGTTCGTAATTTCCTGATGTTGTACTTTTACAAACTCCTCCTACAGTTTTGATCTGATCATCTTCAAATTTGGTGAGTGTAATCTTAAGGCCTTTGCAACGTTAAATTGCGAAGATCTTGAGTTTTCGTCAAAGGGCGTGCCCTTGGCGGCCTGACAAATGTACACCCAATTTCAGCTTTTTGGTGATTTGTGCATGAATATGTCATATAGTTCAATATTCTAACTGTAAATCACGGTTCCGCAGGGCTTATTGCATGAGTTGCACCTGGTTTAGGCTATATTCTCCCTTGACAATGGGAATTGTTATCTGAGGGATTATTTAGCCACTCATTTAGCCCAGGCTGAGATGTCACTGACACTGAACATGTGTTTGACTGGACATCAGCATGTGCTCCTATGCTGCTATTCCTGGGAATGTATTTTTGCAGTTCACTGGACTGGATATCTATTATTGTTGCTTTTATATTGTTGCTTTTATAAAGCAAGGCAACCTTGAGAGTGGTAAGCAAGTGCATTACTCGGTCTTCTTGACAACCTACAACCAAACAGTGTTCGTTTTAGTTTGAGTTTTGTCTTCATTAGCTATCAATCAATGTAGCTGTCTTCATACATGTATAAAAGAGCTGTTTGTTTCTCTGTCAGATTTAAAGGAGCTCATTGTTAGCATTGTTTCCATGTACAGCTGCAGAAAGTGACGTTTCGGACTTGATGTGATAACATGAGACAATTGAATTTGTATATTTGTGATTACAGTTCTTAATCAGTCATTATGTATTTTTCATTTGATTTATAATTTATTAGTATTTATGTAATTGTATGTTTTTATATTTTATATTCATTTTGATTGTTGTTTAATCTTATGATTGTGTGGTTTCAAGGGTTGTTAGTCTTCATGAGTTTGAGATAATAAGGTATGTGGACGTCACAAGACGATGTTGTGGAGCAATCCCATTGCTTTTGTAACACTTTGCATGAGGAAGTCTGAAACATGCAACAACGATAATTCAATAAACTCTGCTCTTTTTTATTATGTTCACTTTGTCACCTGCATCTGCTCTTCACTGGCTTTCTCAGTCAAACTCTCAGACTGATAAAAGACTGTTAATAGAGTTGTGGGTACCAGGCAAGACTTTCTGTTGACAGGTTTGACTGGTTTTAGACACCAGACAAATGGATATCGTTTGACAGGATCCGGAGTCTGGGGTCAGATCTGATATGTCTGACGTGGAGATCCATCCGATCCTAGCCGGGTTAAAACCAGACCATTCTCAGTTGTTACTGAGTTAAGCGTCATAGACAAATCATTTCCAGAGGAGCGTCACCAACGGACGTCGCGGATAGACCTAAAACCAATCAGAGCGATGAAGGAGATGACGTAGCAGAGCGGCGGCCAGCGGATAAACATTTCCGAGTGTTCTTTGTTCGGTTTTTAACAAAAAAGGAAACGTACAGATCGCTTGAAACAGACGTGATAGCTGATTTGAACGAGTGATGTTCGACGGCGGCACCCATCTTTGTAATGTAGGCTACAAAATCTGCTTCAAAATCCCAGCGCTGTCGTCATCGTGTAAAGCCCGCCCCAACGTTTCTGATTGGTGCCTCGATTTCGACGGATTGGAAATGGGCTTGAATGAGCTGAATGAGATTTATTATGATAAATCTAAATTTGCCGGAAGTTGTCTGGGTTTTCCCCATTCGAACAGTGCCGGATTATCCATGCTTTTCACCAGGAATATGCACCTTTTTATCTTTCAAGTTAAGTCGGTTGACCAACTTTAGTAAGCTATTTAAATGGGCTACATTCTTTTTCAATCGCTTTTTTACCCTCTCACTTCTGCAGGTCTTTTTCCCCCACTTGTATTATTTGGATCCAAACCATGGTACACATACCTCATCAATGTAATTACCACCCTGAATGCTAGCGGCAACCTTTTACTTTGGTAGCTAGGTAACAACTTAGAGAAAGCAGGGGAAAGAAAATTAGGCTATATTTATATATCAACAATGGTTCAACTGCACCTGTGGAGAAGTTTACCACATAAACACACCCCAGGGGCCAAATTACCTTACTCACTGCGCCTAATTGTGTCTTACTACTTTTATTGTGCCTTTTTTTACCTCAGATTTTGGATGATTATTAGAATGTTATTTTCATTATTTGCAGCAAAGCTGATTATGATTGCAGCATGACCTAGTTTCTATCTCTTTAAGACATCCTTATTTTTGTTCTCAGTATTTCAACCAGAAAGACTAAATATTGTAACAATAAATACATTTATTAATAGCCCAGCAAGCAAGTAAGTTCTTTGGCGTAGTTCCACGTCCATAGCTCACAATCCAAAGGTCCGGACTCTGTATTTCCTTTCTGAAGACGAAGGCAACAAATGCTGTCTATGGTAGTCTTTGATTTGTGTACATAGAACATCACTATTAAGACAATATTCAGGAAATATTTGAAATAATGTATTTGTAGCATAATGCTGATTACCACAAAAACAAATATTTCAACTTGTTTCTTCTCTCGTGATTATGATAAGGCACTTACAATGGAACTGGGTGGCTTTAGTTTATAAAAGGATTTAATAACAGATATGTTAAGCTTATAATTTCACAAAAGCACTTAAAGGGGCGATATGTAGAATTCAGAAACCCTTGTTATTGGCGACACCAGTGGCCGTTAAGTGAACTGCAGCCAGCAATGTCTCGTGCTTTCACTCATGCACATAACTTACGAGAGACTTGACGTGATAACTCACGGCAAAGGAATTTTTAATTCTGTGCTTAGAGGTCCTTTTGCTATTTACGATATACTGCCATATCATGTGTGCACGTACTGTGTGTATACCGATATACTGAATGTAGCACCTCAGACGGTATGTTTTTTCGGATGCACCGTATCTCTCATTTTAATCTGTGTTTAATTCAAAATGGTATTTAACAAAAGTCTATGAAAGATTAATATTACTTGAACTCAATTTAAGTTGCGGTTCTTATGCGTTCAAGCTCCCACGAGGCCAATTCCTAAAAAAAAAAAGAAAAAAAAGCATTGTCTAAATGAACTGGGGGGTGTTGATGGCGCAGTGGATAAGACACATGACTTTGGTCTGATATTCCCTGGTTCGAATCCACTGCAAGACACCTAACCCCTAGTTGCTCCAGAGGCGTGCGACCTCTGACATATATAGCAATACTAAGTCGCTTTGGATAAAAGCGTCAGCTTAATGAATAAATGTAAATGTAATGAACTGAAGTGGTGCAGAGGTGATATAAGGAAAGGTGGTACTATCATCAGGGGTTATACGTGCTTGCCATCATGCACATCAGGCAGTAATTCTCTCTAAGATGGTGCCTTTCTGAAAAGCATTTCATTTTCTAACCCATATGTTGACTGCAGAGCGTAACTGTCTAGAGCAGAATTTATTTTAATGGAAAGCATCAGCTGTCCGCATGGCTGAGAAACCCCTATTAGTAGCAAGAGTCCAGCACGCTTCTTTAGTCGCTTTTAAGTTGCGGGTAACAAGCGGAGGAAGGAGAGCTTTGGATCAAGTTTCCAGCAACTTTTAATTTGACTAACCAAACTCACAGATGCTCCTTCCAAAGATTTCTCACCCCACTGCAAAGACAAAGCTCCTGAGCGGACCCAAATCCCTACCGAGCGAGACGAAGAGCGTGTGAAGAGTGTGTGATTGGGCAAGAGAAAAAGACGGAGATCATAACATCTAACCACGTCCAACAGAATCCAATCATTTTGAGCAGATTTGTGTCTGTGGGCTCAGGGTTATGAGCGCTCCTATTGCTCTGTTCAGGTTTATTAGAGGAGGGTTGTCTGTACGCCCTCTAGAATCCCTATGAATCCTGATAAGCACAATACTGCATTTGATTTACTTCCTCATAACAGTTTCTATAGCAACCAATAAATGCCTCCACACTAGGGGATATTTAATATTACTTCATTGCTTTAGAATCGTTCCCTTATCAGGAGCATTGATGGTGCAAATTTCCTTTAATGGCACTTTGTTTGCAACGTTCATTACTGGAGTCTGTCGTTACGGTTTTTCTCATAGTGATACTGATGCTCTTTTGTGGTGATATATCAGAAAGGTCACGGGTCTGCTTTCTAGTCTTGTTTCTGGCCAACAAGGCTTTGGTTCCTTGATCTTTATTGATAAGGTAATTACTGCTCCAAAGATTAACAAATCTGCAGCACGCGATAAGGTTCTGGATCTAATGACACTCGGCAGATTTGTTAAGCTAATTAACTTACTTCAGAAAAGTACTGTGGTACAGGGATGGGATGCAGACTGTATTTCAGAGTCCAAATGTCAGAGACCAAGCTGAAATTCTGTTTATATATATATATATATATATATATATATATATATATATATATATATATATATATATATGAAGAGTTCAGATGCAAAAGCCTCTAAATGTCATTTGAAATTTTCTTCTAAAATGATCATTTTTATCAAGCTTGTATATTTAAGTTCAGTGATTTCACTTAAATGGCAATGATAATTACCTATTAAGTGTTATTTAAGTGAAATTACTGAACTTAAATATACAAGCTTGATAAAAATCATCATTAAAGAAGAACATTTCAAATGGCATTTAGAGGCTTTTGCATCTGAACTCTTCATATATATATATATATATATATCTTATGGTGAAAAATTGTTCAGTATAATGGTATTTTGGTATATTTCTTTCAGGTTTTCAAGGATAGTTTCATACGTTGTATTTTTTTTACATTCACTCTAAAAAAAATGCTGGGTTGTTTCAACTCAAATTTGGGTCAAATATGGACAAACCCAAATGTTGGGTTAAAAATTCAATTAAAAATGTAGGCTACAGTTGAAAATAAAAGTTGCAGTTGGGTTAAAATTTGAAATTACATTTTTAACCCAACATTTGGGTTTGTCCATATTTTACCCAAATGTGGGTTAAAACAACCCAGCATTGTTGAGATATATCTTTTATATGATTAACCATTTATGTTTTTGAATTGAGTCTCTTATGCTCATCAAGGCTACATTTATTTGATCAAAAATACAGTAAAACGGTAATATTGTAAAATATTACTACAAATTAATTTGAATATATTTTAAAATGTAATTTATTCCTGTGATCAAAGCTGAATTTTCAGCATCATTACGCCAGTCTTCAGTGTCACATGATCCACCAGAAATCATTCTAATACACTGATTTGCTGCTTAGGAAACACTTCTTATTATTACCAATGTTGAAAACAATTGTGCTGCTTACTATGTTTGTGAAAAAACAGCATTTATTAATGTATTTGGGGTAAACAATCCTTACTGAGACCTTGCTTATACATTGCTGAAAATATCTGAAAATTATATTAGTGTTGTAGTCAAACTAAAATGGATATCACATGAGGAAGACATTTTTGTTCAAAGACATTATGAACACTTTTGTTAATTATGTAATGAAAAGCTTGTATTAAATTAGAAAAATTGCATTTTACACTTGTGATCTCAGATTTTACACTGTAAAAAAATATTGTTGGTTAAACTTAAAAAATAAAGTAACCTGCACTCTAAAAAATGCTGGGCTGTTTTAACCCAATTTTGGGTCAAATATGGACAAACCCAGCCATTTGGGTTCCATTTTTTTTACCCAATGTTTGAGTTTGTCCATATTTGACCCAAAAATGGGTTAAACCAATCCAGCATTTTTTAGAGTGTGGTTGCCTTAAAATGTTAAGTTCGTTGAAATGGAAAAATTGAGTAAATACAATGAAGGAGATTGATTTAATCATCAGAAACTCAAAATATTATGTTATCTAAACCACATAAATTAAGTTGATTTGACAAAAGAAAAAAAATGTTGTGTTTACAAATCATGAACATGTTTTTTTTTTTACAGTGTAGAAACCCTGTAATTATCATTTCCCATTCATTTTGTAAAGAGCTAAACTTACTAGTCAGATTACTTTGACTCCCGCATGCATGTTTTTAAACGCTTTACATACTCGATGGAGTCCTGACACATCCTCCCCTGGCTGTTTTACATTTTATTTGGGTATTAAGGTAGATGAAATATGCTAACTGGACTAAGACTCCCTCCCTGTTGGGATGCGTCTCCACCCACTAGTGTGTTTAATGGGCTAGCTCTCTGACACACTGTTAACCGGCCTGCATAATGTCACACCTGCGGGCATAACAGAAGTTCAGACTTACTCCATTATTGCTGGCAGGTGGAAGACCAAATCTGCAGGAATTTGTTCGAGCTGTGAGTTAACGCTTGACTTCACGGGCTGATGTGAACGGGATTGAAACACGTTTCAAGGTTAGCTTTAAAGAATAATGATGAGTCAAGTTTAGTCTGAAAATTTAGAGATAGGGAGTGTGAGGAGATATTAAACGGCATATTGTGCACTTTTGTTCTATATTACTTTCGAGACTAATATGCATCAGAGCGGGTTGTATCTAATAAAGTTGATATCGGTGTCAGAAGCAGTGAAATATTAAGGAAATGTTGCTGGAACATCAGTGAATTGAAATGTAGCATGCATGTAACTGACTTGTATGCACTCAGGTTGATGAGTGTTTTACATTTATTCAATGAGTCACTTTATAGACTACATCACAACAGATCGTAATCCATGTGATGCCATTTAATCTTCAGTTGCATTTAGCATTACAGAGTTTGTGTCTAAGTTAGTTTTAAATCATAATGTTGTGACCCCTGATTTCTTGCACAGTAGTAGCCATATAGTTAAACTATAATAATTATATTTATATTTTGGAAAATTAAAAAGAAAATGAACAGGTTATTTTAACTTTAACATTATTTCGTAATGCAACACCACATAATAAAACATAAAAACCCACTATCGTAAAACCAGGAGAACATTTTTGAAGCAAATCCAACCTTTTATTAGAAAAGGCAACGTCTGGTCTTTGTGTGGGTTTAGGTTAGCTGAGCTAGATGAGCTAAATGAGTAATGTTCATCATATTTATTTTTTCTTGTCTCCACTCTTTCTTCATGTAGAATCGCGTCGCCCGGGGATTTACAGAAATGGCTGCCAAATGAACTGACTTGCTTTAAAAAAGGACTTTACCCATAAGGCACTGCTCTCACTAACTAGCTCTCAAGCTGAGCTACAAGAGAACATTAGGCTAATTTATGAAAATGGTTGTCTTGCTTTCCTTTCCTCTCTTAAATTCATCCATTTCAGTTACGGTTAAAAATCCTATTCTCACTTGATTTATGTCGTTATGTATTTACATTTTAATGAATTACTTCAAGCACCTCCATTATTTTCCTCATAATGTTCCAAAATGCTACACTTTTCACCTTGACCTCAATTTTAATAAGTTGATCTATTAACACCTTTACCGCATTGATAGTTTCACCTGTGCTCATATTCCACAAGCCGTTGTGCGTAGATCAATCACAATCCCCCTGTGGCTTATAATAATTATTTTCGGGTTGAATGGTGTCGATCATGGGACTCATGCCATGAGCAATGATATGCAGGGATGTTGAAGCTGTGCTAGCAGTGATGAATAACTCCAATCTATGAAACTCATGAAATATTTAGTAGAATGACACACACTGACCCCCGCTGGTCGAGTTAATTCCAGATGTAAAGTGGCCGCAGAAGCGTAATGGATGTGTGTCTCACTGCAAGATCTCTGGTATCCTGCCAACAGATAAAACACACCTAAATGGAAGGAATAGCCAACCATTTGTGCCCACAACATTTGATTAAGTGCACTAAGCACACACATCTGCCATTAGGTGTTGTGCCTTCTTAAATATATCAGTCCAAAATCAACTATTCTATTAAAATGTTATGTAGACTGATTATGATGTAATTTAAAGGAGTAGTTCACTTAAAAAAAAAAAAAAAAACTTTGCTGATAATTTACTCACCCCATGTCATCCAAGATGTCCATGTCTTTCTTTCTTCAGTCGAAAAGAAATTAAGGTTTTTGATGAAAACATTCCAGGATTTTTCTCCTGGAATAAGGTCAAAAAGACAGTTTCAGTGCAAACTGTTCAAAAGGCTTTAAACGCTTCCAGACGATGACTAAGGGTCTTATCAAGCGAAACTATCGCTCATTTAATAAATAAATAACAACTTTAAGTTTTATAAGCACAAATGCTCGCCTTTTCTGTTTTGTGATGCGCGTTCGTGACTCTCCTGTTCAAACTCGTTCATCAAAATGAACAAATCTTTTTTCGAGTCAATTCGTTCATTTCGTTCGTTGAATGAACCAAATGACTCGAAAAAAGATTGACATGTGAAACCTGACATGGATATCTTGGATGACATGGGAGTGAGTAAATTATAAGCAAAAGTGTTTTTTTAAATGTGAACTACTCCTTTAAAATATTTAAAAAATAGCAAATAACCACCCCCGAAAAAAAAAAAAAAAAAAAAATATATATATATATATATATATATAGACCCATCTGAGTATGTAACAATGTCTGCTTTCATCCTTTTGTGTTGAAGTTCAGGCTGCTGAATCTTCATATTTCCACAACATTCAACTCTCACCTCTTCCCCCTTCCGCCACCACCCACCACCTTTTTAACTGCTGATGATTTTGCTTATTTCTTCACTGACAAAACAACAACCATCAGCAGTCAGTTCACAGCTTCACACTCACATGAACTCCAGAAGACCAACCACATCCACAGCCAGGAATCTTCTCTCCACCTGAGGTATCTAAACTTCTCTCCAGTCATCCTTCCAACTAGATCCCCTCACACCTTCAACAAGACATCTCTCCAACACTTTTACCAGCACTCAAACACATCAACACATCTCTCCAAACTGTAAAAGAATCTTACTGACCTCAAACATTTGAACGTGTGTGTGCGTGTGCGTGTTCGGTTAGGGATCGTTTCTCACATAAAGCTGTTACATGGCTTTGTTTTTAGAGCTTAAGACATTGTGAGAAATTTCATTTTGCAGAATGGTATGGTATTTTCAATTTTTTATTCACTGCCTCGCTGGCTTTATGTTTTCTTTTCTCTCCCTCTCTCTCTCTCTCTTTTCCTAGTGATGTGATAGCCTACAAACCCGCTGATCACTTCCCCAATCCAATGAAGACAGGAGAAATAAGAAAGAACACTAACAAAAAGAGGCATTGTTTCTGAGATTCCCCACTGGCTTTGAACATCAGGCTTTATTCCATTAGAGTAAATCTTTTACTGTACCTTTAGAAACCCTGTTGCAGACATATTAAACTGTCAGCCAATATCAAGAATAGATTTCTTGCTAAGATGGAGCCGATAATCAATTCTCATCTGGGATGCTGAATCACTCAGCGGGACTGGGCCGTTTCAGCATTGGATAAAAGCTCTCCTCTTTGCCACGGGTGAAGACCTCCTCAGTTTTAGATCATACCAATCTAAATGAGCGTCATAACTCAAATGGAAGGGAATGCATTTGTACTGGGAACAAGCTTTGTACAGTAGGAAGCAATATGGCTATTTTTAGTGTAGCCGTTTTCCATGCACATAAAACGCTCTCGAAAGGGCTAGACAATTAATTAGCATCCAGGCTGTGCGACCTCTCTGAGTTGATTCTTTCCTATTACAGCTGTAATTGTATTGGATAGATAACTGCTGATATAACCTAATAGCCTTTAGCAATTGCGAGGAATAACAACTGGTAATGCAGTGAGGTAATCGACAAAGCTTTATGGATAAGCCAGGGGTCATGTGTTAATCCTAATTGCAAGATTCTGCCTCTTGGAGAAATGTGCATGCGATCAAATAATCATCGCAGTAAATTTATGCATAAGCATGCTAACAATTAGATTGCTATGTGAGAGATGCTAGATTTGAGAAACCACACAGAATGGGATCATGTGGTTCACCTAAAGCTTGATTAAAAAATTCACCAAACTGGGGCCAGAAGTATTTTAATTAGAATAGAATAGAATGTGCAAACACTGAGATTCCTTCCACACTGTGAGGATGCAGAAAAGAGAGATTGAGGTCAGCTCGCTTTGTCATTATGATAGTACTTTGAATTTATTGCCACCAAATGCTCTATAATAACTTTCTAACTTTCTTTCTAACCCTTACGAGACTTTATGTAGTTTGGTTTGCTTGGTTCATTTGGTCGGGATCAAAAAAAAAAAAAACAACATTTAGGCCTGGTCCGCTCAGCATTCACATTGGCATTTTAACACTGAGTCTAAAGATACCAGACCTAAAGGATATGGATATGTTCTCAACCTGATTGGTCGACTTTTTATAATATATTGAATAAAATATTATAATATATTGGTTGTATATTTCGTGACAGAACTTACCAAACATCCAAAACAATGCAGTGTTCTGGACTAAATGGACTCGTTGTGTTAGCGTAGCTACATATGATGATATTTTGACCAGCTGGGGACTTGTGAAGAGCTTATAAAATGTGTAAATGAGTCAAAACAGTGGCAAGAATCCCTCGTCACTCGTCGTCTGCTACGAGAAGACGCGTTCTGATGCCTGTACTGAACTTTAATGAGCAACATCACGACTATGATGAGAAAAAAAAAAAACTTTTCAGGGTCACACCTTCCCGTCTTTAGTCCATGTTGCATTCATATTTCATTCGAACCTCAGCTGAGTTCGTTTGGAAGCGAATAGAGACCCATCTTTTTTGTAGTCTTGCTTGTTTGGTGCGCACCAGGGTTCAGATGTCAGTGTTCACACGTATTCAAATGAACAGAACTTACAGAGCAATCGCACCAGGGTTCGTTTTAATGTAACCAAACATGCCAAGGTGTATTTGGGGTCCTTTAGATGTTCTGACATGCTTTGACATCTTTTTTTTTTCAGTTGTTTATAAACATATTAATGGCACAGGTGAAATTACACTCTATTTAGCACAAACAGGGCTACCATAATATGTGAGCAACATGTATGTACATGTTTGTATTTTTGAGAGAATATTGTTTATGCGTGGTTATTGAAAAAAAAAAAGAAAGTTTCTCAAATAAGGCCACAAAACACACGAAATATGCATCCACAAGACTTTTGGCTAATGGATGTTGTGGCCTAGAGTTTTTTTCTTCACAATGATCTGAAAATCATCCTCCTAACCTTTCACATAAAACTGTGAATTGGGTTATATTGTGAAAAAACATTTTTTGTTTGCCAAGGCAATATGCGAATGGGCTTGAACAGGCCCGCCCTCATCATGTATAATTAGGTGATATATATATATATATATATATATATATATATATATATATCAACAGAAACAGTGGTGCTCCACATATCTCAGATCCTGGAATCATTGTCAAGAAAAAAAACATTATAATTGCTTGACTATGTAAGTACCAGAATTGATAATCCATTAGAGAGAGGATTCTGTTATGAAAGGAAGTTGAAATGCAAAATCTGTCTTCTGCAATGTACAGTCAATACACTCTAACAGTGTGAAGAGGCTTAGGGTTTCTTCCACTTTAGGCATAAACACCCTGATTTCCATGAGTCTTGTGAGGTGCTCTGACACTCCAACAGCTGCATTCCCTGCGGTCCAAATGAGAGGATTACCTCACGATCGCAATAATCCCCCCCGCTACAATGGCACACCTGCCCGGCGTTACTAAAACACACCCTGACAGATACGCCAGACACGCAACCCTGAACAATCACTCTTTTGGAGTGCTGTCATTATCTTTTCCAAGTTAGCCAGCAAGAGAGAACTTGTTCATTTGAGCGTCAACTTGTGCAGTGACCGATTGCCTATAAATAATATGACTGTGTTGGCAAGTTAAAGGCTGCATCTTTTCCACGGAGTGCTGTGGTGTTGTTGTTAGCATTGTCAGCGTGCTCAGTCACATGGTGAAAGGATCAGCTTTATCTCGAAACATTTGTTCGAATGTCTTTGCCAGGCAAATTTGTGGTTGCCAGAGCTTGACAGACTACTGGCCGAAAACCGGGAATTAGAGAGCAAGTCTGATAGCTTTGGTCCAGCGGGTGCAAGGCTGTGCAGAGACTGCCAGAAAAGAGCAGTCACGCAGACTTATTGTCATAGCAGAAGTAGTAGTCTTGTTTGCACGTTGTTGTTTGTGCATTTGGGTTTTCGTTTTAAGAAGATTAAGAAAAGAAAATGATATCCTCTGGGAGACGAAATTCTCCTGTTGCCTTATTAGTTTGAACCCTGCAAAGTACGAAAGTGTGAGGCCAATGTCACAGTCACAGCATGCAACGTTCGGCATGCAGTTTTCTCTTTAATGCACAAAAAGGCCCCCAAAAGAAATATATAACCGGTGTTAATCATATTAGCTGGGTGTTTCTAAAAGATCTCAAAGCTGGGTGTTCCTCAGTCTCAAATCTGTCCCGAATCCCTCTTATTTATTTTACTGTACAGGATTATAGAGGCAATCGCAGTGATCAGAGAAGGGCTCATTCAGCCCATCCGGCTATTGTTTAAGCATGTATTGGTTAACATGAAATGTTGTGCAATGCACCTTTAAGAACTTTTTTTTTTCATTCTGTCAGTGCAACACTTGCCCCGACTGATAGTGTTTTGACTTTCATAATGTTAAAAAATAATTCTATTTCAAATTAATGCTGTTCTGTTTTTCATTCATGAAAGTGTTTAAATAATCATCATATTAGAGTGTTTTCTGAAGGATCATGTGACACTGAAGACTGGAGTAATGATGCTGAAATTCAGCTTTCAATCACAAGAATAAATTACGTTTTAAAAATATATATAAAATATAAGTCATTTTATTATTTAGTAATATGACTGTTTTTATTGTTGATCAGATACTAAATGCAGCCTTGGTGAACATTAGAGACTTCTTTAAAAACATTTAAAAAAAAATTATAATCAGCCCCAAGCTTTTGTACTCTTTGAAATATATTTTCATTTCTTTTTCACTTGTTTTATGCACAACATATATTTATTTATTTATTTTGTGTTATTATTATTCTGAGAACATTTTGTTTTCTGCAGTGCAGCTGGAACACTTAAATGCATTTTCCAAGGTTAACTTTAATCATTTTATTCATGATGTTTAGTTCCAACAGATTTGGAGATTGCTCCAGAAATCCATAAACCAAACGCTCCAGCTGAATACATTGATCAGCCTTCCGTAGCTTGACCTTTAGCATGTGGTCACAAGAAGTTCCTCCACCACTAGATACATCCATGATCCATCCTCTAAATTCACTGAGCTGGATCAGAGAGCTGATCATCTGCCAGATGGGCTAATGGAAGCCATGGATGTGATCAGTAATGCTGGTAAATGACAGCTCCTCTGGGCCTAGACGCCTAATGCCTTGGCTTCTCTGCACTATATCCACTCCAGCACTGTGGACGGCTTTCTGATGCTGCTATATCTGTGGGAGAAGACCTATATGTGTCACAGAATCTCCCGTTTGTGGTAAATGTCAAGAATGAATAGCGGATCTCTCACTAGAAACTCCCTTGTAATGATGCAGCGGTAATCTCGTGACTGCAGGGCTTGAATGCTTGGTCAAACACAAACTATAGAGGCAGTTGGGCAGAGCGTTGGTGTCTTATATTTGTAAGAACCAATTCAAGCCTGGTTATTATATTGACAGCAATAGATTAGATAAGATACATGATGGGAAATGGCTTTAGAGTCAGATGGTAAGAGCACAGAAGTTTTTCAAGTAAACAGTGGAACGCGGTTACAGTCATGAAAAAAAGAGCGAGAGAAAAATAAAACATAGAAAATCTTTTTGAATGTTTAAAAGTATTTAAGTATTAATCTAAGTTGTTTTTCCTCTTATTTTTGTACCATGCAGATGCTACTATAGTTTTTATTACTATTTTTAATTATATTTTATGTTTGTTTTACATTTTCATTTAAGTTGAAGTTTTTGTAATTTTATCGCAGGGTTTTATTTTCATATATATATATATATATATATATATATATATATATATATATACAAAAACTTCAACTTAAATGAAAATGTAAAACAAACATAAAATATAATTAAAAATAGTAATAAAAACTATAGTAGCATCTGCATGGTACAAAAATAAGAGGAAAAACAACTTAGATTAATACTTAAATACTTTTAAACATTCAAAAAGATTTTCTATGTTTTATTTTAATGACAGCTCCTCTGGGCCTGGACGCCTAATGCCTTGGCTTTTCTAATGCCTTGGCTTTTTTAATGCCTATATATAGGCATTAAAAACTAATGCCTATATATATATTAGTTTTTAAGTATTTTGAATTTCAGTTATAGTTTTAGGTGTTTTTAGTACATCAAGTTAAATTAAATTATTATATGCATGAAAAAATAAATAAATAAATTATATATATATATATATATATATATATACTGTATATTATTTATTTACTTATTTATTTAATTGTTTATTTATTTATTTTATTATTTTTTTTTTTCATGCAATTTTTTTTTTATGGTATAAGTTTTAGTTTCAGTTAAAAAAATAATGCTGGCTGGTATTTTCTAATTAATCTAAAAATAATCTAATTTTTGCTTTGACCTGAGAGCAAGTAAATAATGTTCAAATGTTCTTTTTTGGTGAACTGTTCCTTTAACACTCAATGTCATATACATTGCATTTTCATTTTATTATAATATGTTATTATTTTAATACTATATTATATTATATTACAATTAATATTTACAATATTCAAATTTCCATTACATTTGTCCCTGTCAAATTGTGTACAGCATGTCTATCTAAGGTCTTTTTAACATTTAAAATAACAATTTCCCCCCTATTGTTTAATGCAGATTCAAGCAGGGGTCAAAACTCTTGTCAAATTAAACATGACTCATTGTTTTTGCTGTATGTTAATAGTGAATGATACTTGAAGGCAGACAGAATTACAAGTGGGCCGGGTAATTACCTTGTTAAGCTGTGTTTGAATCCTGTGAGAAAAGGCTGTTTTTATGTTTGCCAAATGAGCAAACCCAATGTGGGCCGAGGCGCATATTTTTTCTCTTTAATTGTAATTCCAACCTAATAGCAATTAAGGTCTTTATAAGCAGCTTTTCAGGAACGAATTGTGATCGTAAATTGTGGGACACCTATGGTTAATTTGCATTAATTTTATTGGGTCAGTGTTATATAATATTAAATGATATAATCATTAATAATTGTTTTAAATGCCACACGCTTTTAATTAATATATACACAACCATTCCAAACATTTAGGTTCAGTGAGATTTTGAAAGAAATTAATACTTTTTCAACATACTTTTTTTTTGTTAGTGTTAATCAGTTGATGCCTATGTTGCTGTAATTATTTAAGCATTTATTATTGGAAATTTTTTTTGGGGGGGGGACTTTGGGTCAAAATCTGCAAAAAATGCATGAAATTGATTTAAAGTAGTTGTTCACTTAAAAAAAAAAAAAAAACTTTTGCTGATAATTTACTCTCCTCCATGTCATCCAAGATGTTCATGTCTTTCTTTCTTCAGTCGAAAAGAAATTAAATTTTTTAATGAAAACATTCCAGGATTTTTCTCCATATAATGGACTTCAGTGGGAACCAAACGGTTCAAGGTCCAAAAGACAGTTTCAGTCGCGTTCGTGACTCTCCTGTTAGAACTCGTTTATCAAAATGAACAAATTTTTTTTCATGTCATTTGGACATGTCATCATCGAACAAAATGAACGAGCTGACTCTGGAAAAGATTCATTTTAATGATCAAGTTCGAATTGGAGAGTCACGAACGTGCATAACAGAACAGAGCAAGGCGACCATTTGAGCTTATAAAACTTAAATTTTGTTATATATATATATATATATATATATATATATATATATATATATATATATATATATATTGATAAGACCCTTATTCATCGTCTGGAATCATTTAAAGCCCTTTGAACAGTTTGCACTGACACTGTCTTTTGGTCCTTGAACCGTTTGGTTCCCATTGAAGTCCATCATATAGAGAAAAATCCTGGAATATTTTCATCAAAAACCTTAATTTCGTTTCGACTGAAGAAAGAATGACATCTTGGATGACATGGGGGCGAGTAAATTATCAGCAAAAGTTTATTTTTTTATTTATTTATTTTTTTAAGTGAACTTCTCCTTTAAATATAAAAACAGAAGAACTGAGACAAACTGTTTAATAAACAAACATATAATAAGATGGGATTGTATAGTACTTTGTGATTTGACAGATTCAGGATTAAAGGCAAAATTAGTATTTTTTGTCACTAGAGGTCACTTATACAGAAAAAAAAACACGTGATGAGGGCGTGAATAAGCGTGGATTGATCAGAGTTATCTTCTTCACCTCCACAGCCAATTGAAAGGAATCCAACAGGCAGAAATCATGTGCATAGATGAGATAATGTATGAAAGCTTTAATAACTTTTTAATACTGTGGTATGAAGCAGGGCGGGTGTACAGCTGTGGGAGTTGAACGATGCCGCTTGAGTGAATGCTAATGAGAGAGACCTGTGCCACACACCGGTCTCCAGTCCAGAGGAGATTTGATCATTCTTCTGCTGCAACCGTTTTCATATGTGGGGTAACGTAGCGCTTTTGTTTTTGATAGCCCAGAGAAAAAGAAAAGCCACAAGATCATTCCACACCTCAGGAACCACTATACCCACTGCAAACAACACAAGACCACATCCAACCATTAATCACTAGACAGCACTCCTTCTCTGAAGAGCAATAGAATTGCATCCCACTCGGCTCAGCTTTATTACGGACTCGAAACTCATCTTCAGGTAATTTCATGAAAGAGTAAGAGTTGCAGAACTTTTACAGCTTTTATGTGTTTAAGTTTTTAGCCAAGGACACACCATCTAATTAAAGTAATGGCCTTCCTCACGATCAATGAGCCAAGAGTTGTAGTTGCAGCGTTTCTCGTGACAGCCAGCGAAACCACAGCACTGTGTCTTTGTCTTTCATTCCATGCCAGATGTACCTTGGCAAGAGGAGGAGAACATTAATTACCTTGTAAATATTAGTTGAGAGCACATTCACTCTCTCCAGCTTTTCTCGAGTTTTGTATCAAATCTCTTTCTTGTTTAGTTTTAAAGGTTGTATCAGTGATTTCAGGCCCAAACAAAAACTATCACATTCATCTAATCGTTCCTAACGATCTGCCAGCTGCCCGCCCCATACGCAGGCTGTCAAAAAAACGCGTTTCTGTAGGCAGCCTAGGCTCTGAGATCTGCACACAAAAACAAATGGGAACAACCACCACTCAAAATCAAAATAAACAGTGTTTTAACCAATCACCGACAGGGGCAGGTGTTGTCTGTTTTTGCGCTCATACATAGCGCCTGCACACGAAGTCGGAGCTGAAGAATAAGCCGGCGTCTATAAACGGACCTGGGCTGAGTTTCCCGAAACCTTCTTAACGCTACGTCGTTCTTAAGTTACACCTTAAAGTCGGCGTGAAACGGAAGTTGAGATTGTCATTTTTTTCCTTGTCGTGACGTATATCCAAGTCAAACGGCTTCTGAAATTAGAAAAAAAAATGTAGGGCAGGGCTTTGGGAATTGATTGGATTGTTGGAGGTTGAGTGTTGCGAACAATTTGAATGCGATCCTCTGAGAGGTTGTGCACCGATAGCCGCACCCTCATCGGATCTGGACGCAACCATTCGCCATTCCACGTGACCAAAAGAGAGAGAGAGGTCGTTTTGATGGGGGAGGGAAGGGTAATGTATTTGATTAAAGATTTCAAGGGTACATGAATTTTAAAATAATAATGAAGTGCACCAATAAATCATTTATAATAAACACTACAATATTACATATAAAAAGAAGATTTGTCAAATTTGATTTCATGCCGACTTTAAGCTGCACCTTATCGTTAATATGCGTTTCCCGAAACGTTCTTAGTTAAGTATACCTTCTGTAAGTCATACGTTCAGAAGGTTGGTCTGGAGCACTAGCTATACCTTATCACTGTTGGAAGTTCACAAAAAGCTTTTTTACATCTTAGGCCGTGTGTCCACCAAAGCGTTTTTCCACTGGTGTAGGTTTTCAATCGTTTTCAATGGGAGCGCTGCATTTTTTTAAACGCCATGAGCGTACCGAGGCGCTGAGCGTTTATTTTTCATACTGAAGCGCCTCGCGTTTTTACTGGTCGCTGGGAGTTGAAAAATGTCCAACTTTGGATAAAACGCAGCGCTCATCACTCTGACTTTTTACCCAGCCGTCCAATCACAGTGGAGGAGGGGCGGGACTAATACCACACCGACCAACTGTCAACATTCAAACTGCTGCGGATATTCTGTATCATATCAACGAAACAAACGTCTGCGCTGCCAAAACGCTCTCAAGCGCCCGCGTCTTCAGCAGAGCGTCTAGCGTTTACAGTTTGCTAAAAACGCTTTGGTGGACACACGGCCTTAGTCTATAAATTTAATTCACCCAGTGTTAAATTAGGCTAATTCAAGTGTTTTCATGCAAATAATAAAATTGTCATCACACTGATTGTTGTTAGCTTTTTAATTATATTATCCAAAGGTATATCAGCTGGCAAACCATTCGAAAGGCTTATTCGACTGTGGTGGGGAATTTGGTTAAACTATGGCAGCGATACAGCGAATAGTTGTCTCGTCTAAAAGGATGTCCATCTCAGTTGGATTAAAGCTGGGGGCTCTCCTCTTTCTTTCTTTTTTCTCCGCCATAGCTATTGATTAAATGTTTCACGTGTTGCGCTTTTATTGAGTGGGTCATCCTAACACAGTCTCATCCCAGGACGTCATACAACTGACGCTTTTGACCATACGTCAACATCCGCCGTTTTAGGGTACCCTTAAACGTCGGTTAGATGACGATCCTGGGACATCATCCAACTGACATCCGCTTTACCTTTAACGTCAGTTAGGTGACGGGGTAGGTCTAGGTCTGGGGTATGGTTCGGATTAGATAACGCCATCTAACCGACGTTTAAGGGTACCCTAAAACGGCGGATGTTGACGTATGGTCGGCGTCAGTTGTATGACGTCTATGCTGATTGTTTACAAATCAACATGACACCCTACATCAACAGATCGTACCAAAACCAGGCTGATATTGTTCAGTCTAAACCCTGCATCAGCGACTCCTTTAAAAAACTTTTTTAAAAATCAAATTGATCCCAAACTTTTGACGGTTGTGCGTATTATGTAATTTTTTTTTTTCTAAACATACTTTTATCATGCTTTTGTATAGCTTAACCTCTCAATGCAAATGATATTCATGATGTGTGCTGATTCACATCATAGTGAATTATCGAGAAGAATAAGACCCGTCGCCTCATTTAGTCCTGAGTGCTGTTAGACCATCGGAGGATTACAGATGGATTATTGAGGGAATTAATTTCGCACCTGGGTGATCTGAAACAGGTGTTTGGACAGTTTTCCAGGAGATGCATGCACAACATTTAGCCATTAGCTTTTGAAGCCTGGTCTCATGGGGAGAATGTGACTTAAAATTATGCTGAATGTTGCCAGAGTTCTCAACCGTTGCAGTTTCCAGGTGAAATGTTCATCGGTGGCTAGATTTGCAAATAAGTCATTCTCTGATGGATCTTTTTTTAATGCATTGGTTGAACAAAAAAAAAAAATCATTCACAAATCAATTTATGATTCTCAAATCAATGACTCATTGACTGCTTCCGGACTCTCTTTCAGACACGTACAGTATTGTTTAATGTAAATGCAGATTATGTTAGGTTTCTAAATTTCTTAAATATTTATCTGTTTTTCAACCATGATTCATAAAACAAAAAGTTAAGTCATTAAATAAATACAGATTAAACTGATTATTAATCTCTGATATTTCTGAATACTTCACATTGAGCGTAACATGTTTTAAGGTTATTAACCTTGAAATATATATATATATATATATATATATATATATATATATATATATATATATATATATATATATATATATATATATATATGTATATGTGTGTGTGTATGTATATATATGTATGTGGTGTGTAAATGTATATATGTGGAATCTTTTTGGTTCATTCATTATCATTTGTTTTGTCCTTTCCAGATTAAATATTTCATATTATTGACAAACATCAAGACCCTAAAATGTATTTATGAATGCATGTGAATGATCACAAAATTCAAGATATGGGGGTTATAAAATGTATATATAATTTTAATATGTAGTTAAATATATGTAATATGTAATATAATATGTAATATCACACGAAGAGTGCCATTTCAGTTTTTCTGAAAAATCAACATGATTAAAATGAGATATTAAGTTACTGCAACAGTTTAATAAACAATAATTTAATTACAAATACAAAATGTTGCAGAATAATGTAATATATATGAATGAATAATAGCCTATAAAGAACCTTTGTGCCAAAAGGCTTCTTTCTTGTCATTATTAAACCTTTTGTAGCATA
Organism: Pimephales promelas; assembly: GCF_988280905.1. NCBI lineage: Eukaryota > Metazoa > Chordata > Actinopteri > Cypriniformes > Leuciscidae > Pimephales > Pimephales promelas. The sequence goes on along the minus strand of NC_142774.1, from coordinate 38,538,143 downwards.
AAAGATTCACTGGAGTTGAGTAAATATAGAACCCCAATGAATCTTTTTTTCTATGAGTGTAAGGTAATTAAAACACAATCAACAAATCAATGTGATTGTCTTCAAAATCCATAATATGCACTCAGTTTTATCTGCACATTTTGCTAAAACAAGGTCCACAGGGATTGTTTGTCAAAGATAGCGTGGGAGACCTTGAGTTTTGACCTCTGCCCCACTCAACACCCTCCAGTGAACCGGACCATCAAATATAATCCCACCGTTTTGCCCCACATCAGTAACTAAAGCTCTTCTGGCTGAACAAAAGCAAATCCCAGCGGAAATGGTGTAACATCTATTGGAAAGCCATCCATGAGGATGCTTTTGTACAAGCAGATGGGAACCCAGTATTTATGACAATTATTTTGGAATAAAATATTCAACAAGCAGGTGCCCACATTAATTTGGTAGTACAGTAAATGTTTTGCCAAAGTACTGGATCACATTTATGATTTATTATCTACATTTTCTGGATACTTCAGGGAGAATCAGTGATAATTCATGAGAACATATTGGTTGTTTTGCACATATAAACCTACCAACGTCCAGTGGCGGTTCTACTTTCAATTACACCCAGGGCGCGACCCCCTTTGGGCGCCCCCCCAAAACCAACCAACCAAAAAAAAAAAAAAAAAAACACCCCAAAAATAAAATCTCATTCCGTTCATTTGAAAAACACAGTTAATAGAATCCAGTTATTTTGCTAGATTAATCTAACTTTAAAGGGAGGAAGTAACCATTAGCGCATTGGTTATTGCCTTGAATTATGTGCATGGCACACTTTTAGTTATGGCTTGTTAAAGTATACTTTGTCACTAAATGGAGTTTTTAAAAGTAAAATCGTCAGAGAGACACTTAGGCCTATTTAGTAACACAATACTTATCTCTTAAATAATTTTGAACAGCTATCATATTAACAACTATCCAAACTGTTATAGACCTATAGCTTTTGTAGCCCTATCACTCTTAAAATGTCAGAGAAAAGGACAGAATCAGAGATTATTTAGAAAATAGAAAATTGTACTTTGCATATTATAGGCTACTATAAAGTTGATCATTATGTAAATTATTTTCATTTCATGAATATAGTGACCAACATGATCACATACACAGAATCTTGTTCAAAAAGCCTAATACACAATGAAATCAATTCAACAAGTTAATAACATTAAAGATTTGTTTTTAAGGAGTGTCTTATCTTACCTACTAAACTTAAAAAAAGGTTAACACAAAAGATTTTAAAAAAAATATAAACCTCATATTTCAGCATTCAATCATCTCTATAAAAAGAATGAGTCAATAAAGATACATTCCTGACATTTATAATGCACAGTAGTTGATCTTTTATTATTAATAGTAAAATTCGGTCCGATTTTCCCATGGCTGTCGTTGCTATACAACCATGCACTGCGCTCTCCACAATGGCAAAGAAGATGGCTATAATGTATTTCCACCACAGAAAAACGCTTGCTGAAGCTCTGCTAAAAGAGTTATTTACGGAGAAGAGAAAAAAACCCAAGTGTTTGGGTGCACGTGCACTCCCATACTGAAAAGATTATGAGCGCGCCTCCCGTGAGCGCGTAATGAGCGCGCTTCCCGTGCGCCTAATCACCTATTTGAAATAACGACCTCGAGCGCGGAAAAGACGCGATACGTGAACTAATCAAGAGACCCCCTTGATATCGCTTCTGTGCACGGCACCTTCTCCGCAAGCAGGGGCGCCATTGCCAATAATTGAATTGAAATGATAAAAAATAGAAAACCTTGGCGGGACAGAGGATTTGTTTTAACTGCTCGTGCCGCCCCCCATGTGACATGAAGAGATGCCGCCCCGGGCGACTGCCCGGTTCGCCCGTGCCTAGAACCGCTACTGCCAACGTCTGTTGCCATGATTTTTGGAATGACTTATCGCGAGATGTTTTAGTCTTATAACATCGGTTAATGGAAACGCCGTCATTTCGCAATAGTTTTTTATCGACATTTAGAAAGTATCACAAAAGTTTTGTGCAAATCTGCAATGGAAATGCGCCTACTGATTTAGACAGATTTGTGATCAATACTTGAGAGAAATAGGCGTTTTGTGTTTCATGAGTTCAGCTCATGAACAACGGGGGCAAAAATAAAAGTCTTGCATTTAGAATTTTGTTCAGAGTAATTAATTCGTAAAAACATTAATAATGATGATGTAACTGTTCATGTATTGGTGAAAAACTTGTGTTGGAGTAATGAAATCCCTCTGTTGTGTGACTGTCTCTAAGCCTTTGCAGTCCTTGGAGTCCACATTTCTAGAGACATAATGTTGCGTAACGTGGAGCCTACGCCGGTGCAGGATCAACAAAAGTGCTGAGAGGGTCACTTGAGCCTCCTTCTGAAATATAAAATGACAAATAGGACATCCTAGAGCCTCATGGAGTTCATGGGCAAGCAAAAATACCACAAGTGCGCAATTAGGGCAGGGGCAACTCAGTTAATTCCTTCTCTTGTCATTCTAGGTCAACATCCTGTTAGGAATTTAAAGTGAGGCCATTATTTAATTCTGACCTTGTGTAATCTTATAACAACCGTTTTCCAAAAGTTTTACCAAGATTTCACAGGCTTTTAAAAGTTTCTAACCAGTAAACACTCTGAACAAACTTTGTCCCCACCTCCTCTGCAATATATTTCCTACATTTTTGATCACTTTCAGTTCTCTGTCCTGTCACTTTTCCTCAGCCTCAACAATGTATTTGCACCAAAAAAAAATCAAGACCACGGCATCTCACCTTTGATAAGGACATTGATGTTAGTCATTACAAAAATATGACTCTGCCCTAGAAGTTTGTCCTCCCTAGAGGGTATCCTACATCAAATCTGAACTCGTCTTGACTTTCTATTTTCCCTTTGAGGAAGCCGAAGTTCACTCAGCAGGCGCTAATGTCTTCAGATGTCTCTCACCCCCTCGGGCCACCAGACTCTGCCTGGACCACCCAATCCTCAGAGGAGCCCAGCGTATCTCCAAGTTCTTCACTTTTCACCAAACCTGCAAAGTACCTGAGAGGAAATTTGTTTTGGATGAGGAAGCAAGGGATTGAGAGCCAGGATTTATCTTGGCTTGTCACACTCTAAAATGTTGTAGATCTGGAATTGGTGATAAAAACGGAGCTGGCCGTTGGGATTGGGATGGATTTATGTCATATTGCAGTCTAATTCTGATGCTAATGATTGCATTTGAAAATCATTTCACGCTGGTCCCTGAAGTTTATGATCCCATTAGATTTGTACGTCTTGTTTAAGTAAAGCCTAATGTATCATATTTGCTTTAGGAAAATCGAACCAAACTAGCTTCAAATCTGAACACACCCTTGTAATCACAATTGAATACAAAGAGTTAATAAGAAGGACAATTTAGCAGGTTTTGAAACAATCTGCACAGCCAACAATATGTTAGAGAGGTAATGTAGGGTCACTGTATGAATATGAATTAGTGATTATGAGAATAGAACTTCAGTCAAAGTCATGAGAGTTATGAGATAAAGCATATTACTGTTAATGAGGAACAGATTATTTACTCAGTCAGTAGCTATCACAGAGAAATTCAACAGAAAAAAAAAAATATACAAGAAATACGAGCCCGTTCTCATCCCAAGGCGTCATATACTGCCGCTTTTGACATTTCGTCTACATCCAACGCACATGGCACCCTTTAGCGTCAATATGAGACGCAGATATATATGTGGCAGAAGGCGCCTCCTAGTGGTCTAACACTAACCCTACCCCATAATTAAACCTACCATAACCAATGGTGCCATGTGCGTTGGATGTCTACGCTTTGGCAAAAGAGTCATATGTGACGCCTTGGAATGAGAATGCATTGGAAATACACACATACAGACAAAAAGAGGGAAGGAGAGAGATGTAATCATTCGGGGAGCAATTCATGGAGAGGCAAATTGAGATTAAATTGGAGTGGTTTAGTTAAAATAGTCACAAATAAGTGAGACGGAAAATAAGCGTTAGATTTGCCACTATTAAAGGGACTTTTATTATGTGCTTTATACAGCAATTTGATTCAACAAGTGGTTGAGAGTCCTGATATGTGCCTAGTTTAAAACAGCACACTACCTTTAGGCTTATATTTCAGAAATACAACAATACTATTCCAAACAAAGCAACAGAATCCAATGATGAATAAAAAATAATGATTCCTTCTGTAACAAAACAAACAAGCAACTTATTGAGTGCTTCATTTACTCGACCGATTCATTCAAAACACTAAATCATTCGCAAGTGACTCTCTTTATAAGTTCATTATTGATCTGTTCACTCAACAACAATTATTCATTAAGGAACTCAACAATTGACTGTCTTTAATTCGTTGAATCATTCACTTGGAGAAGAACAACAGTGTGCTTTGGATTCTTTTGGAACTATTTTTGCTGGACAAAGACAAAGTAACTTGACCCACTGCATTATAAAGCTACATTTAGTTATTAGTACGGATCTGTTGTTTATAAAAGCAATGTCACACTTGAAATCGGTCCCCAGAACAACAGCCTTCTGTGCTTGTGGTATTGTTTGATTGTCACTTTGCCACATGTGGAACTAGATCGTTTAATTGCATCCTTCTCAATGGGGAATAAAAGCAGTTTTGGCTGCATTGCTTTTAGATTACCTGCCTATAATAATCAGCATCAATTGCTGAAATTGTATCTCTTTATCAGCTTTTATTGATTCAGTTAGGCTACAAGTGCTTTTACTAACAATTACTAAATGAGTTGTGTTTTGGTGGCATTTTTGTTGCTGTATAGAATTATAATCTATCTATGGAGACTGCTAAGTGATAGTGAATATGAAAATGTATGTGCTTTGCTAACAGATCCATACAAGGATTATACTCAGACGGGTAACCTAGACTAATCTGTCTGATGTTTGTGTTTGTAGACTTAGACCAAGATTATCTTTCTCATTCTTGCTATATCTGACTGTCCATCCGTAAACACCTCCATAAAAATCTCACCATCCATGTTTTCCAATGATGCATCATCTTGGATGGATTATTCTGTCCTTGATCAAACTATTTGTGTGTTCAGGAATCTGAAAGTCAGACATGGCTTAACTAACCAAGCCGAAGCTCATGATGGCAGCATCACGTATTTCCTGCAAAAATGGATTCTGTTTGCTGTTAGGGGAAAATATGACACATTTTGGTGAATAAAATCCAGGTTTTTGCACAAAGGAGGTGCAACTATTTAATGCATTTTCTCTCATATCGTTATGAATCCCAATAACATCCATTATCATAAGTGGAGTTTGGAAGGAAGCCCCTGGCTTGCCCCCATATATTGTACCCTGGCAGTGGGGCATGTCTGATTACACAATATTTCCAGTGTGGCGATTGCCACTGTCCTTCAAGCTTGAGTCAATGTGATAATGGCCAGAGGAAGATGGAGTTTATAATGAACTGTTGACAGCCGTAATGGCACTGGTTCATCCTGTTGATTATCTGTTAATGCAGGATGGTCGGCAGAATGTCACTGTTTGAGATATTTTCAAAGAGCGTGTTGGTGTGTGTGGGTTGGGGGGAGACTGTAGGTTTGGAAATGAATTCCTGAAAGTAATAAAGTATACACTCTGCACTGAAAGAAATGTGTCAGCTAGTAGGAGATTGTGCTGTACTAGTACATTTGTACATATGAGTGGGGAAGATTGCTCATTGATGAAGTATGTACAGTGGTGGAATGTAACGAAGTACAAATACTTCGTTACTTTACTTAAGTACATTTTTCACGTATCTTTACTTTACTTAAGTACAATAAATAGTGCCTACTTTTTACTTTTACTTCGTTACATTTTGCAGCAATTATTATACTTTCTACTCCACTACATTTCTACAACTTCTGTTACATTTTCGTTACATTTTCTGATCAGTTTTTCTCCTGCCAAAACGTAATCTGACCGTCCGTTCGTTGCACGTTTGTCTCACCAGTGACGTTTGGTTGCCATAGATACATCAACCCAGTCACACTAAATGCGTCTCACACGCAGTGTGTTTATCGTGCAACTCATACACGAAAATTTGTTTTTACGTGCATAGGAAACACACCGTGTGTAATATATGTTTGGTTTGGTTAGGATTATGGCAAGCCAAGAGGTTCAGAATTACACCATAAATGAATCGCGTTTACTGCCAATAGTTATTAACATATAGTAAAGATAAGCATGATATTGCCTAATTGCAAGCTTGTTTCAGAAATGGTGACATTTTTTTCCATCATTATTGAACATCATTATAGGAGTAGGCTATTAGGTTGAATGAGTTAGAATTAAATGTTTTATTAATCATTAGAAAATAGACATTAAGATAATAAATTGTTATGCAAGTACTTTTACTTTTAATACTTAAAGTACATTTAAAATAAAGTACTTTTTACTTTTTACTTAAGTATGGTTGTCATTGTGTTACTTCTACTTTTACTAAAGTAAATATTTATCTGGGTATTTGTACTTTTACTTAAGTACTGAGATTCAGTACTTCCTCCACCACTGAGTATGTAGTTCCAGCAACACTAGTGGCGCCCTGCGGAATTACAAAAACAAGCAATGCTTTCAAATGACCTTGCAAACACCAAGTTACATAGTACATCACTACTCCCAGTGTTGTGCCTGAACGCGTTCATATTTTGGGCGAACGTGAACTGAACGTACTGTATTACTGCTTGATGAACGTTACTGTGAACGCGTTCATTCTGGTGTCTGTGAACGCACGCTCTCTCAGTTTGACTTCATACAAATGGGTGCCAGATTTCTATTGAGCCTGCCAGGGGAAAACCCGGCTAAAACACACGAAAACAAACAGGCCTTAATCTGAACACACCCTTGTTGGCACAGTTGAATATAAAGAGTTAACAGTTCCATCTAGTGTACTTTCAATAAGAAGGACAATTTAGCAGGTTTGAAACAATCTGCATAGCCAACAATATGCTTTAGAGGTAATAGGGTCACTGTATGAATATGAATTAGTGATTATGAGAATAGAACTTCAGTCAAAGTCATGAGAGTTATGGGATATAGCATATTACTGTTAATGAGGAACAGATTATTTACTGTAATCACTCAGTGGCTATCGCAGAGAAATTCAACAGAAATATGCAAGAAATACACACATACAGACAAAAAGAGGGAAGGAGAGAGATGTAATCATTCAGGGAGGAATTCATGGAGAGGCAAATTGAGATTAAATTGGAGTGGTTTAGTTAAAATATTCACAAATAAGTGAGACGGAAAATAAGCGTTAGATTTGTCACTATTAAAGGGACTTTTATTATGTGCTTTATACTGCAATTTGATTCAACGAGTGGTTGAGAGTCCTGATATATGCTTAGTTTATATACTGTATTTCAGAAATATATTACAAACAAAGCCACAGAAGCTAATGATGAATAAAAAATAATGATTCCTTCTGTAACAAAACAAACAAGCCACTTATTGAGTGCTTCATTTACTCGACCGATTCATTCAAAACACTAAATCATTCGCAAGTGACTCTCTTTATAAGTTCATTATTGATCTGTTCACTCAACAACAATTATTCATTAAGAAACTCAACAATTGACTCAACGATAGTTCATGAACGCGTTCATATTTTGGGCGAACGTGAACTGAACGTACTGTTTTACTGAATGGGTGAATGTGAGGCAAACGTAAAGCGCTTTGGTGGCCATTGGGTCTGTGAAAGCGCTATATAAATGCAGTCCATTTACCATGTATCATCAGTCATGCACTGTAAAAAAAAATATTGATGGTTTAACTTAAAAAAGTAAGTAACCTGGTTGCCTTAAAATTTTAAATTCATTGAACTGGAAAAAGTGAGTTAATACAATGAAGGAGATTAATTTAACCATCAGAAACTCACAATTATATGTTATCTGAACTAAATAAATTGTTTAAGTTGATTTGACAAAATAAAAAATGTTGTGATTACTACACTGTAAAAAAAAAAATTGTTGGTTTAACTTAAAAAAGTAAGTAACCTGGGTTGCCTTAAAATTTTAAGTTGATTAAACTGGAAAAAGTGAGTTAATACAATGAAGTACATTAATTTAACCATCAGAAACTCAAAATAATAAGTTATCTCAACTAAATGAATTATTATAAAGTTCTTTTGACAAAAGAAAATATGTTGTGATAACAAACCTTGAAAATATTTTTTACAGTGTGGTCCCATTCTGGCTAAACAACCTCTGGTTCCGCTTGCTACAGTAGCCACGCCCCAAACTCTCGCTATTGGTTGAGCAGTAAAGAGATTGACGGATCTGTGCAGAGCACTCTCATTATTTTGTTTTGCTTGGGTGGCTCAATGTTTATCATTTTGGCAAGATAAACCCATGAACGGCATGATCAGTGAACAATAAAGTGGGTTAAGAGAATGTATAGTATGCTAACATAAAAATGTAGTAGTCTGTAATTAATAAACTGGATTAAAATAATCTATTTTAATATACAAATTCAGAAATCAAGCTTCTAATCCATGACGTCATTATACGGTTTTCTTTCATTGATTCTATTTGTGCTGCATTATGACAAATGCAATTGAAGACGGTTCCTGATCTCAAATACTTTCTAGCGTGATGTTAAATGTCCCGGCATGTGGTTCCCAGAGAAAAACGAAAATTCGAAATCGGGTCATATTTCAATTATGACATTAATTTCCTCTCTCGAGGAACTTGAATCCATAAGATGAATATTTAATAAATAACCTACTTTTGAGATAGCTCCTACTTCCATTGTGTGAGAAGAAATAAAACTTTTCTGAAACACATCAAGTGTTTTAGTCATCAAGTGTTAGTCATTTTTCTATTATATTGTGAATAGTCACAACAATAATCTTAAACATTAGCATTTTGATTGGTTTTTAATTGCATTGTTTTTCATTTGCATTACAAATTCAAGCGCCAGATTGTTTAATAATAATTGTTCCATTTTACTTTTTAAGTCACAAATCTGTCAAATGACTTCTGAAGACAGGTGTGCAGTGCCTGAGTCGTTTTCACTATAAATTTAAATGGAAATGCATATGATAAAGTTGAATGTTTTTTGTCCATTATGGCAGACGTATATCATTGAGATAGCAGAGAGAGAACAGGAATTGAAGGGAAATTACACTGATTTGAAGTCCCATCACTCACCTGAATGCTATGTAACAACAGGTCATGGCCACGGCATAATGATTTGGCCTTGTGTGCTAGTTTCAATTCCTACAGTAAATCAATAAAGTACCTCAACAAAAAGTTCTTCGCCCACATCAATGCAGGATCAAATTGCATGATCAGTGAAGCATGACAGTAATTCCCATATTCCCAAACTAATCCTCCAGTCACGTGGGCTAGTTTTTATTTTCCTAAAATGTATCACAAAATGCCTTGGTAGCACAATTGCCTTAGCATAATTAAGCATGAAATAAATGATTATGTAAACAAATAAATGCAGAAAAAAAATGAAATGTTTAAAATACACAAATCCATTAAGAAAGTACAACTTAATTTCATGTTGACTTTAACATCCAGTCTAGTTTCTTTTATTCTTCTAGCCATAATGGGATCCTGCAAGTGTTGTATCAACTTAGCCCTTCGGACCTCGCTGACATCCGAGGGCATGAGAAGTCGTCCTCTAATTGGGTGTCGAGGGATTTCTGGTATTGTTACAGCAGCAGTAAACCCATCTTCTTAATTGGTGTGTTTTGAGTGTTCACCGAACAATGTAGAATCTTCTGTAATCACAATCTAAAACATCAACAGTCTGGAAATCGTTGTTTAAAAAAAACTCTATTCCATGCATGCCATGTCCTATCGCCAACATTTTGTTTTAACTTTTTATTTTAATAACTTTATTCTCTGACTGGAACTGAGAGGAGAGAGAGTGAGTTTAAAGGGATAGTTCACGTATATAGATATTGTAGGTGTCTTTGTTTCAATTTTGATATTTTTAGGTCAAACCGTTCATGTCTATCAGTCATATAATGGAGGTCTATGGTCACCACCTCAAAGAGCATGCACAGAGAAGTCCAAATTAAACATGATTTAATGACTCGTAAATGTAAATACACATCGATGGCCTAAGTCACAAAACGAGTGGTTTGTGTGAGAAAACGAACAGTATTTATATCATTTTTACCTCGTGGCTGTGATTGCAAGAGGCAAAAACGATATAAATACTGTTCATTTTCTTACACAAACCGCTCGTTTTGTGTCTTAGGCCATTAATGTGTACTTACATTTACGAGTCATTAAATCATGTTTAATTTGGACTTCTCTGTGCATGCTCTTTGAGGTGGTGACCATAGACCTGCATTATATGACTGACGGTTTGACCTAAAAATATCAAAATTAAAACTACTGCGGAAACAAAGAGACCAACATCTTGGTTGCCCTTGAGGCAAGCTAAAACATACCAAAACATTAATTTCAAAGTCAACTATCCCTTTAAGTACATTTGGGTTTTTCTTCTAAAGATCATTTCTCCAACTCAGTTCCTATTGGCCAACAGAGAATACTATATATTTAAAACAAATAACTAGTAAGTTATCTTGACAGGTGTCCGTTGCCTAGGTCTACAGCTGTTTATGCTAATGCTACTTTGCATTTTTGAATGCCACCACGTTTACTGTTAAAATTTAGTATTGTCCCGAACTCCCCGGTTCCCTCAACTTCTCTCCGTTCACAATCTCCGGACTTCGAATCACGCTCACCTGTCACGTTTACCCCATCAAGAACTATACTTAATCACCACTTCCCCCCACTCGGTTGTCTGGTCTCATCTGTCACTAGCGAGTAAAGGACTTACCCGTATGTCATGTTGCCGATTCTCCTCGATCCTGTTTGTCTGCCCTGTCTGTCATCCTCCTTTTCAGCTCTAATCTGGAAAAAAACAAAGTCTTATCTGCTAAGTTCAATAACTCTCTCAATGTTGCTTTACATTCCTGTTTGCTTTCTCTTTCCTGTGGCAAAGCTCTGTGTTGAACTCTTCCTCTGTGTCTGTGCTTCTCATCTGGCACATAGACATTAATAGTTAATATGTAGGAAATCTTTGATCCAGGTTGTTTTTCGATCTAGTCAATATTCAAACGTAAATATAAAACATCTTAATAACGACTCCACTGGCTTTGTATAGTAGTCTTAACCTGCAATTTCGAAGTACTTTTGAGCTCTACCTAATTAGTTTGGTTTAGAAAGTCTTACATTTTTAATAGGAATTCAAAGCTCCGCAGCGAATTACTTGATTCCCCAAATCTTGCCGTTTTCTTCCTCCGTTGAATACTCTCAGAGTGCAAATACTCTGCATTATGAATATGTTTTCAGATTTTACTAGTCAATCAGCTTACTTTTTTTAAACAAGACGTGTTCATTTTAGGGACATTAAACATCATCAGCCTAGTCTTTCATATCTAAACTTTTGACTAGTACCATAGAGTCTAAAATGTAAGCTTATTTTAACCAAGGATTGTTTATGTTTGGGGTTATCTGACTGCCAGGTAAACCAACCAATCATAAAAGCTTGCCATTTTGAACTAGCTTTTGCCATTTGAGAGAAGCTGATTTGGTCACATTTTATTTTAGGTGTCTTTACTGTACTCACATAAAACAAAAAGTACAATCTATGTATTGTGTTGTTTTGCGAAACACTTGTTCTGCTATTGAGGTGAGATATGGGAATGGTTAGAGACAGGTTTGGTGGTATGGGTTGGTGTAAGGTTGGGTTAGTAAAGAATCAACAGTTTAACTAATTTCCGCGTATAAATTGCACAACAATGCACAATGCGTGCTATAGAGTCTCATTTACGTGAGAACAGACTGATAATACTGTAAAAAAAACGGTAAACTACTGGCAGCTGTAGTTGGCAGCACCGTACCGTAAAAATACGGTGAGTTACTGTTTTTGAAATTAACAGCTAAATACCGTATTGTCAGCTGGAGTATAACATTTTAATTTAACAGCTATATGCTCCAACACAAAAACAGTAAAACACCGTATTTTAACGGTATGATGCTCGCAACCACATTTTTACAGGATTATTTTTTACAGTGACCGTGGTGAAAAAAAAAGATATTTTGATGTATGGAAGAGAACAAAGTACAGAGAACAAAACTATAACAAAGCAGCATGTGAGCAGACCTGTGAGCAGTGTTATGGCGACTTTGACAACCTGCCATTTCAATAATAGCTGTGGAAAAACACCAGAGCATACAGTAGGTTCATGTTGTCAGTCACTCTGTCTGCAAGTGCAATTTGTAATTCAAGATGCTGTTTTTAATAGCAATGTTAATTAGTTTATTGTTTGTCATTTTTCATCAGTGACCTCTTTCATCTCGCAGTGATTGAATTTTTTACATTTTGCACGGCAGATATTGCCTGTGGGTGATTGCTTCTGAAATTAATTGAAAAATAACCCTGGCATCTGAAAAAGAGCTGTGTAGCACATAAGGCAACACGCATGTTCTCGTTTAAGTTGTTGCTTGTGATGTTTTTGTGTTAGATTTGACATCTGAGTGGTAAACAAGCTATTGTTATTTTCAATAATAACTATCGACTGGATGCACATTTGTAACCTGCAGTGGGAGTTCCCCATAAAGAAACACTGCAGTGTTCTTTCGGCCTGTTTTTCCCTTAAATATGGGCCGTTTAGGGTAGATTCGTGTGGTACTATTTATAGCCCTCCAAATGTTACTTTCTAGCCTTTTTGCTATTTTGAATATTTCATAAGCAGCCAGTATGTCGTGATAATAGCCCTGTCAAACTTCGGCAAGACAGTAAGCTGGCATGCAAATCTCTGGGATGTAAACCAAGGAGACAGATTTGATGAAACCCACAATAGCATGCAAATACAACACCAGAACAACAGCACCCTCGAGAGACCCTGCCTCTGACTCATGCCTGATTTGATTCGATTAGATACGCACACGATAAGAGACCTGAACTCTGTATTCCCAACGTGAGATCGTCCAACCGTTTCCGCCATTGAGGTTTGTGTCATTCAGACGCCCATTTCGTCAATGACAGCGAGTGCTGCGTTTGTTGAGCCATAAAAAGACCATCGGCAGAATTAGTCCATGCCCTTATGGATTCGCCTCCCTGCTAAGTCGGCTTAACAAAACACATTTAAAAATCCAATCTACAGCTTCCAGAACCACATTCTTCGATCCAAAAGCATTGATGTTTTAATTCAATCACATTTGCCTTTTGAACACACTCTGGGAGATTAATGTACATGTCATAATGAAACAGAGCAGATTGTAGGCAATGTTCTTTTTTACATAAAGATTTAGAAAGACTTTTAAAGATCAAACTTCATTCCACAACTTACTATAACTGATATTTATATATATATATATTTATATAGCGCTTTTCACAATGTAGATTGCATCAGCAGCTTAACAGTATCAGTCAAAACATAATTTCAATGTTCGTTTCTTAGTGGAAAAACATCCACGTTTGGTAGAGCTGATCAAGGGTATTACTGATTGGTTAATTCATTTGAATATCCCCAACTGAGCAAACCAAAGGGAACAGTGGCAAGGATCTGAAAAACTCCATCAAGTGACACAATGGTGTCCTAAAACTCCATCAGGTGACCCAACGGTGTCCTAAAACTGACCCATTGGTGTCCTAAAACTCCATCAGGTGACCCAATGGTTTCCTAAAACTCCATCAAGTGACTCAATGGTGTCCTAAAACTGACCCAATGGTGCCCTAAAACTCCATCAATTGACCCTATGGTGTCCTAAAACTGACCCAATGGCATCCTAAAACTTCAACTCCATCAAGTGACCTAATGGTGTCCTAAAACTCCATCAGGTGACCCAATGGTGTCCTAAAACTCCATCAGGTGATCCAATGGTGTCCTAAAACTCCATCAGGTGACCCAATGGTTTCCTAAAACTCCATCAAGTGACTCAATAGTGTCCTAAAACTGACCCAATGGTGCCCTAAAACTCCATCAAGTGACCCAATGGTGTCCTAAAACTGACCCAATGGTGTCCTAAAACTCCATCAGGTGACCCAATGGTGTCCTAAAACTCCATCAAGTGACTCAATGGTGTCCTAAAACTGACCCAATGGTGCCCTAAAACTCCATCAAGTGACCCAATGGTGTCCTTAAACTGACCCAATGGCATCCTAAAACTTCAACTCCATCAAGTGACCTAATGGTGTCCTAAAACTCCATCAGGTGACCCAATGGAGAAAGAAGAAAAAAAAAAACTTGGCAGAACCCAGGCTCAGCGGGGACCAGTTCTCTTCTGGCGTTTATGAACTAGACACCGGATTTACAGTAGTTGTAAGGTAAAAATGTATATGGAAGTCTCTAAACAGACTTTAAATGCGAACCTGTGATAAACGCTGATGGCGTTCACATGAGCATTAAGAATTGATTCTATAGTTATGTGCGTTTGAATGTATGTGCGCAGGTTTGTAATTCCCTACAAAACCATGCCTGAACAAACTACTTGTCTTGTCTATAAATTTGATACAGAATTGTGTTTTATCACTTCGGGGTAGGGATGCGAAACGAAATTCACAACGCTTTATCTGTTGAGTGGGAAAGGGATCCTCCACAGGGAGAGGCTAGTTGGCACTTCAGCACTGCATTGTCATCGTCATTGGGTCCAGGCTAAGCTCCTAATCAGATCTGGGTACGGCAGGTTGCAAAACCTCGAAAAACCTTGGGGGAAACTTAAATTAGCATAGATGCCATTCTTCTTATGATGTAACCAGTACATCGGGTTTTAAGGGAAGAGTTCCCAGTTCCGGCTGACCTAATCTATGCAGCCTAACATTGAATTATAGAAGTCTAGAATGTATTATCTGGACGTATGCATGATAAGGACAATATTGCATGGCTTTTCTTATTCATTTTTCTTATTTTGTTTCTGATTATAGTCTATACAAAACGGTTATCTAAGTTCATAATTAGAGTCTTTTAGGGGTTCCCATCAATGGATCATTTTATGGATATAATTTAAATTAATTAATTTTTGTTTTCATTTTTAGTTTTGTATTACCTTTTATGAATTAAACGGCTCGTACACACACTTTATCACTAGAAAAAATATAACTGTTAAACATGTATTATCATTTAGGACATTTGTCTTAAATAGAAACTTTTTGGGCACAAAACGCTCTTTATAACTCAATTGAAACTTTTTTTTGTAAAGTATGACTTCAAATAATATTCCTCTGTAGACACTAGGTGTCAATAAACGTCAATACATTTCTTCTTTTCCTCAGGCGGAGTTGATAATATGAAGTGGAGTGATGTTGCATCATTCTGCTCACTTAACGCTCAACATGCATGATTTCATTGTAAGTAAAAGGGAGCGATGTTCAGCTCATTTGCTTATTTGAAAATAGTAACTTGGGAGTCATGATGAAAATGAAAAAAAGAAAAAAAAAACATTATTCATTATAAATGGTAATCTTGTTTCATAACACATATTACTTGGAGCGGATTTAACCTCAACACAAAAATGAGCATGAAATGAGACTATAGCAAACACTTATCTTTTCCACACATCAGAGTGAAATATAAAGCAAGCCATGAGCAATATCTCCCTGCTGCGTTTAGAAAAGCTGACCCAGAAAACTCAACCTGAACTGGAGACATCATTGCTGCAATTAATCAGATAAAGTTGGTGGGAAAAACAGCCGTCACAAAAATACCCGGGGACACATGATAGTATTTATACAGTAATATATTATAATAATTGTTTTTTTTTTATTTATATATTTTGATTTTAAGTTGTATGTGCTTTTTTGTAAATATTATAAATATTTCTAGTTTGATTTAAGACTGAGACTTAATCAAATATTTCTATTTGCTATTATTATTTATTATATATTCTATTTTATTAGTATTTATACAATTGTAGTGTTTATTAGTATTTTGAATTAGCTTTTATTTTCAGTTTAGCTGTTTTGTATTTTTTTATTAATTCTGTATAGATTTAATTTTATTTCAGGAGTACTTCAATTTGAACTGAATTATTTTAATTAGTTGGCATGGCAACTTTTATCTAATTTATATTTCACTTTATTTCAGTTTTAATAACAATAACAAGGCACAAGACAACATTACAAAAATAAAACCCACTATAATACTATAATAATAATAAAAATCCACAACGACAGCAAAAATAACATGAGGGGGAGTTAATAAATACAGAATTGTATACCTTTAATATCTAGGTTGTTTATGTATATGAAAAAGGCACAATCTAATTCACTTCTTTTGTTGTATCAAAAAGATCATGATGTTCCCTTTCCCACTTCTTTGATTCTTCGATTCAATTTCCAGCAAATCTATGCAAGTTTCTCCATCTATTTATAATATCAGCCGATTCTTTCATCTCTCGCCCACTTCATTTGCCACGGAATGCTTTCATATCCTTAAATCCAAAGCAACATTTCACTTGAGAAACAAAAGGGGGAACGGTTTCAGGATCATTTGTGGTTTTCACCTGCAGGAATGGGGCGTCAGGGTGGCGTTCTCACTTTCTTTACCATAGTCTCTCAAGGTTAACTCCTGTTATTCGTCTATGCCTCCCTGATTGAAGATGTGATGCAGTCAGGGAAACCAGCTTGGTGTTGCCTAGCAACTGCACCAAAAGCTGCCCCCCTCCTTAACTACTGGCTCCAAGGTATGAGGACTGCAATGAAAGGGACTTGAGAGGAGAGAATCTGAATATTTCAAAGTCCACGATCCAATTAGGGATGACTGTGCTGTGTATATAATTAATGTGAAAGTAGCAAAGCAACAGAGAGTGAAATATGACGGCTTAGATTGGTTCTCTCAGGTATAGTGCATCATGCTTTAGGACTCGTAATCCCAGCGAGAGCGACGAAGAAACAGTAGCTTTTGCAAAAATAGATGATAAAACATCTAGGTCAGAACACAAACTTCTGCATTGATATGAAAGCGTCGTGGGAGCGTTTCACTCAGGCCGTCTTTTCAAGGTTACCTGGCTCTATCACTTTTACAGTATGTGGCTTGTATAAATTATAGACCTGGTGCAAAAAAAAAAAAAAAAAAAACATGTTCAAAGTTGTTTTAGAGGGATAAAAAGAAAGTGTTATTTGTGGAAGCTTGTTTTCCCCATGGAATAAAACAATTTAAAAGATAATTGCGACATTTTTTTTTTCTCAAAAGTGCGAGAAATATAAAGTTAGAATCGCAAGATATAAAATCGCAATCTGAGAAAAAGTGTTGGTTCATTTCCCCTGTTCAGTCGGTCGAGGTCAGATGTCTGTTAGTAGTTGTGCTTCTGATGAAAGGAGACATTGACACAGTTTTTTTTATGTTTAAAGGGACACTCCACCCATTTGCATTAAGATTTCCATTGTTAGAAATCCAGTCATACTATTAAATTGTCGTGATACACTCTCTCATTTTCCCCTGAGACATATGAAATCCGCTATTTACCTTTTCACTTCCTCCTACGATGAGGCAAAAATCATAATTTTACGTCAATGTTGGAGGAAGTGTACCTATGCGTTCACACCGGACGCGAATAGCGTGTGAAATTCACGTCTACCGCATATGTGCATATTGACGCTTGACCACTTTGTATTAATTCGCACGTCAAGAGTGAAACTGACGCGCCTAAAACAAAAGTTTGAAGCGATCAATTCGCTCGAACGTGACGCGCGAATGAGGCATATTCGCGTCTACTGCGCCATTCTCTACGCCTCATTCGCGCCGCATGAATTTTTTACACGTGTAACGCATCTTTGCATAGACTAAACATTGAAATCATTCGCGCCTGATGCGCTATTCGCATCCAATGTGAACGCATCATAAGAGGGGGGATTTCTGTAAAGACTACAAGCACTAGTTCCCTCCCTTTCAAACCCGCCCATAGGGGGTTGGACCGAATACGCTAACAGACCTATCACAGATCAGAGCCAGTGCGTTTGATTTCACCGGCAGAAATATATGATATGGACGAAGGTATTGAATACCAGACGGATGCATTATGGATAGGGTTGGGTACCGAAACGCGGCGCCAGTAGGGAACCGGTTCAGACGTAAACGGTAATAACCAGACCGAATAAGAACGAAAATTTTGGTGTCTGAGTCTCTGTGTCACGAGGCACACACACGCAAAGTCTCTCCCTCGTGCGCGCACTATACGGGTTGGAGCACAGTCTGATCTGTCTTGCATGCGCGCTCTCTCCAGGAGAGCATCGGGCCATTATTAATATGCGGGAGAGTCGCGGAACGTCTGATAGCGAGGGGATTATTGAAGATGCCGAAGACAAAACGCTCCACGATTTGGCTGCATTTCACGTGTAAAATTACGCGTCAGAGTAAATGTGGCGATTGTCTGAAGCCCATATACTGTAGAATCACACCAATCCATTGGCTGATGGCGCGGGCGCCGCGTTGACACTCTTACGTCGTCATATTATATTAGCGTGCGTTGTCTGATTTCATTGTGCGAAATGATTTCCAGGCGGTAGCGTAGAGTGGAGCTCAACTCTAGTCTACATTGATGGGTGGAGTAGTGGGAGTGGCCTGCGGAGCTGAGCATTGCAATGCACTAAAAAATCATTTTCTGCCTTTTACCGGCCAAGAAGGGACATTTGTGATACTATTCTACTACATATATGACCCACTTTCAATACATATTCATGTCTCCATTGGTGGAATTACCCGTTAACACGGTAAAGCTGCTTGATTTTAAGCAATCTATTGTATACAGTGCTATACATACAGTATATGTGACGTGATTGCCGAATTACAGAGCTTGTGCAAACATATCGTTGCTATGATCAGATGCTTTTCTTGTACTTTCTTTAAAAAAATGCTTGCTGTTTTTTTTTTTTTTGTTTTTTCAATTTTGTTCAGTTTATTTTGTTATTGAGAGGAAAGTGTTCAGCACATATTTGCATATGCATCTAACAGTTTCAGACGCCCGCTAATTGTACGGTATATCGCTGTTCATGTATTTTGAACTTTGTTTTAGCCCTCTGCGAAGAATGATATTTGCCGTGAGTGTATCAGGCCTTTGATCTCTGAATTCGGGTCCCTTTCTTTCCTGACTGGCATTACGCCGGCCGGCCTTGAAGGCTCCAGGCAACAACATAAGTACTTTTTTTCCAGCTGAAGTAGCTTTTAGCACTGCTGTCAACAGTTGTTGAACTGTTCTCACAACTGAGCACAAACAAGGTTGACAAATGACATCCTAATTGGCCAATATATGCTGTTACAAAACACCATTTTCATAGTACATTTCAGAGAAAATTACCTATAATTTACTTATGAAAATGTACCATAGTATAATAGTTGTGTTTTTTTTTTATGTTGTTCCTTATTTAAAAGATATAAGATACTGTACTAATTAAGAGATACAATTAAAATTTGCATTGTGCATTTTTACCTATTTTCTATTCTAATCCATTTTAAAAAGTAATTTATTCCTGTAATCAAAGCTGAATAGTCAGCATCATTACTCCAGTCTTCAGTGACACGTGATCCTTCAGAAATCACTCTAATATGATGATTTGATGCTTTTTCACCGCAAGAATCGTCGGCTTTTCGTAAAAATTAATAAAAAGTTCAAAAACAGACTATGAAACCGCAATCTTATGTTACTGTATATACTGTATCTTTGATCGATGATCATCTTTCGGGCGTCATCTTTGGTCAGACACAGGAATTTGTTCGTTGTGCAACTCTCACAGTGCATTATGGGTATTTTCTAGCCGTTGAACATACATCAGTTGTGCGCTCATTATTGCTGTGCATTTTGGGATTTAATGAGTGCCCTCAGTAACGTCCACTATGGTTTCCAGCACCACTACACATGGCTGTCCCTTCAAATCTTGCCCCATTTAAGTATATAGGGGGCGATTTCAGATATAGCCGTTGTCTTCTTTGAATCAGAATAATCCATCTTGTCATAGCGTTCATAATCAGTACATCTGTATCAGTGTCCTTATGTGCACTCGTTTCATTTAAAGATGCGCATACAAGATACTGGTTTATGTTTAGAGCACTAGTGTACAAGACATGTCCTTGAAATCCTTTGCTTTTGATACCGAAAGACATGAAATTCCCCTAAAAAATTCCACTTATGAATAAACTTAATGAGTACCTTTAGTGTTTTCAACGATGTGCAGTCTGTACGTATATGTTCACTTCTCAAAAAGTGTGTTTTGGGGTTTCATGGCCATTTCAGGAAGAGTAAATAAGCTCCTCTCTAGTGTTTTCTGTTTTTAGGAACTTTCCTGAGGTAAATGCAACATTATGTGACATATTGTTGTCAAGCTGTTTTATTGAAAGCTTACACACTTTTATTCTTCACACACAGAATACGATGCAGTCTAACACGTTTCCCCCTACTTTTGATAGATATATTCGGCCCTGATTTTCGAATAATCAGCATCGGTGCATCTCTAATATGCTTATATGTGGTGAGATTTCCACTTTTATCAGGGACTTTTGCTACTGTGTGTGTAATATAGAGCAGAGAAAGAGTAATTGTAGCTCAGGTTGAAATATGAATCTGCAAGCCATCTGTCTGGTCAGGTCTTTCCGTTCACTGCATAAAGTTACTCTTAGGGCTTTTCTCCAAAGCTGTCTAAAGCCTTGCTAACTTCTCCTCCAATGCATGCTGAGACCCTTATGGGGATCTGTGTTATAGACAGGTGTGAAACCTCTGCTGACTGGAGAGGCGCTTCGCAGAGCCAAGTCTGAATGTTCTTATTAACTTGCTCAGTCATTCGTAACCTCCTCACACAAAGGAGACTGCTGTCGGGAGGTGGAGGGACGGGAAACAACTAATGATACACAGAGCAAAGAGACTCTACTGTGATAGATGCAATTGTGCATGCGGTAAACTATTGTGCGTAGAGAACATCAAACTCTAACCTTAGTGCAGATGAGGGGACGGAAACTAGTGGCTTGTGAAAAATGGCTTTTATAACCTTGGTGTGGTGCACTTTGGTTTTGTCAATCATATAAAGGTCCATCTATACTGATATCAGGGTTGGATAGGTGTTTTTAGCATTTCTAATTCAAACGATTGTATCTCGAAACTCATGGAAGTGAACAACTCTGATGTTGCTGAGATGCTGAGAATCATTTATTTGACCAAAAATATAGTAAAATTGATTTTTTTAAAATATTTAAAACAGCTGTTTTATTTATGTATTTATTTTATTTGTTCTTGTGATCAAAGCTGTATTTACAGCATCATACTGTAATGATGATTTGATGCTCAAGAAACAGTTCTTACTATTAATATGCTGCTTCATATTTTGTCAGCCTTTTTTATGAATATGAAGTTCAAAAGAACTACATTTGTTATGTTGTAACATTGGAAATCTCTTTAATGTCACTTTTGATCAATTAAATGTGTCCTTGTTGACTATTATTTTTATTTCTTTCACACAAAAAAAACGTACTGACCCCAAATATTTTTGTGTATGCAGTATCTATTCAATCATATAATATCATTTTCATAATCTTAATTCTAATCCAACTCATCAATTCTAATAAAAATGATATAACTTTGTATTGATGTGAATATCTTCATTTTCTTGAATAATTTCTCCAAAGATGCACCATAGAGTTAATCATAAACACTTTGTTTTCTATTTTAGCTTTTGAAAATGCGTGTGAAATAAAAAGTATTTTGAATTATAAAATAAAGTTGTTTATGTTGTCAGCTTTAAGCTTTTTTTTTCTTCTATGGTGTGCCAGGAATTTGCAGATTTGTGTGTGTGTGTGCGTGTCTTAATTCAACAAATACACTTTTAATTCAACAATCATTTGTAATTCAGCAACAGCGAGTCAAATTCTCTCAGCTCAGTCAGTGTCGCTGTGAGTTTCACACTTCAGTGGCGACCTCCTATGTGCTTTGCAAACATAATTCCTCAAAATGAGACCAAATTATTTAAATTCGGTAACAAGGAACCAAAGTATATTAACATTATGCGTTCATCATCATGGAACATTTGTGACAAGTCGAATATTGTTAAACATTTCTCTCTAAAGCACTGACAGAAATATTTGTCTAGATTTGTGTCATCTGTGTAAACTACTAGAATGGCTCATTGATCAAGTTTGCAAATATCTACAGTCTGCTTTAAATGTTGGAAAGAGCTGTAAAGAATAAAAGATAAAAACAATGGGATTCTTTTGCTAATTAAATAGGCCGTCGTCTTATGTTGCCTCTTTTGACTGTTGCACTTTATAATACACTGTATTGGAGTAGGTCGTTTTTGACCAGATAAAGGTCCAGATATTTTGCAGTATTGTCATAAGTTTGACCATGTTATAGAACTCATGAATAGATGTTAGCATTAATGCGAACAGAGATGGATTAAAAGTCCGCAATTGATACGTCATTTAAGTTAAATATGGTTTATTTAGATTTTTTGTTTACTTCAAATAGCGGAAAACCATGTTCATGTTCACGTAGCATAATTTAAGTAGCTACACATATAACTTAGCCTCAAAGCAAACACACATGCACTATGCGCCGCAACACACCAACTTTACTTGCGTTTCCAAGTCTTCAGTGCGAGATGCCCACAAAAACCAAGCGTTTTTCAGCTAGGCTCAAAACTACACTCTTAGAAGAAATGGTTCTATTTAGAACCAGAAATGGTTCCATCCCCCACTTCATATATGGAACTCCAAAATGGTTCTATATAGAACCATTTTCTTTTTTTGGTACAACGTTCTATTGACCAAGTATGGAACCCCAGGGTTCTATATAGAACCCAGAGGAACCCTTTTTTTAATAGTGTATAGAACATTTTAGGGGTTCCAAATACATAGCGCTGATTAAGGTTCTATATTCGTAGAACCTGTTCTTCTAAGAGTGTAGGGTAGAAAATAGCCTATTACTTATTCATTTGGATGTTTTTGAATGTAAAAACCAAGTGAACGTCATAAGTTGACCTCAGACAACAATATATATTTTTTTTAAAAAGCCAGTTCATGACCCCTTTAATAAAAAAAAAAAAATGAATGCATGACATCAGAATAAAATGCTATATAAAATATAAAAATATATAAAGCAGAGGCTCTGTGTTTTCTTTTGATATATTTGTAATATTTGTGAAAATGATCAAAAATTGCTGACACTGGCAGACAACTTTAAAAAACAAAAAACATTGGCAGGGAAAGAGTTAATAACTGAGCATCAATAATAATTGATTATGTCTGAGCAGAGAACCAAATCAGCATCATGATTTTTGACATATCATGTGAATATAGATGAAAAACAGACTTATTTGCAATTCGTATATTATTTTACGGTATCACTGAACAAACAGATGAGCAGAAATATTGTAACTATTCCTAACATTTGACCAGTATTGTAGTTCATTTAGAGAACTCTTGCTCAACACGATTCTCTCAGTCCTTTCACACACGAGTAGCATACAAACACCTCTGTCTCTGCCAGACTCGCTCATGCAATTAAGATCTTGCGAGTGCTCTGCTGTCTTCCTCAACTCTCGCTCCTACATGATAGCACGCTTTGGCATTCAGTGGAGCTTCCCTGCGATACGGGGGCCGCGTCTTTCAAAGCGACACTGGTTACAATGACGGCCACAGTGAAGCCCTTAAAACCTGCGCTCTGTGTGTTTCCTGTTGAACTGCGTGGGAGACCGCGTTCATAAAGGACATGGGATTCTGATGAAACGTGATTTGTTAGCTGGGATGTCGCCACCCCTAGAGAGGCTTCTTGTTGCCACAGGCTAGGAAACAGCACCCTCACTGCTTTCTGTTTATATACGACCAGAGGGTCTACAGTCATCTATACATGTAGCTTTGCATCTGTTACGCGCCACCCACAGAGAGACAGATGGGTTATTTTTTCACTTTCATTCCAGCGCAATCCCTCACACTGTCTCTGTCTTTCATTCTCACTCTTTCAAGCCCTTCCATGTCTGTGCGTTCCTCTTGTTTGAGTCTGCCTGTCTTGCGCTGTGTTGTTCTCCTGTCATTTAAGATGGATATCTTCATTGCGTATCTTTCAGTTGCACTGCTCTTTCAGCTTGAATATTGATGTTCGTCTCAGGTAGGCTTTTGACGAACTCCAAATTCTGTGCATTGTGCAGCTTATATTCTGGCCCAGAGCCACCCTGTTTAGACCCTTTTACAGTAGAAGTTGCAGTAGTTAAAGGGGTGGCAGTGGTTGTCTACAAACCAGAAGGTTGGTGGTTCAATCCCCGGTTGAGGTGTTGAGGTGTCCATGAGCAAGACACCCAACCCCAGCTGCTCCCGACGAGCTGGATGTTGCCTTGCATGGCTGACATCGCCGTCGGTCTATGAATGAGTAAGTGAATGGGTGAATGTGAGGCAAATAAAGGGTAAATGGCGCTTTGGTGGCCATTGGGTCTGTGAAGGCATTATATGAATGTAGTCACTTGGACTAGTTTAACAATGTCTTTGATAACTTTTCTGGGCTGAAAATGGGAAAATTTGACTTATTTTGAAGAAAACAGTCTAAGGTGAAAGTCAAAGTCTCAGACATGCTGTAATCGGAGATGAAATGCAACGTTTTTCCTAGTTTGTTTACAAATATCAAAGATGTACTTCATGATTAATTCTGAAATCATTAGCTCTGTTGTATTATGTCAACTAAATAAACCATATAGCAAAAATCCTGACAATGAAAGGTTTTGTTTGATATATGACTTGCCTTTGTTCATCAAATTTGACCAAAACATTCAAATTCATAATCACACTTACTTTTGATCGGCATTTCGGTTGCGGGTGGAGGAATTTAAACAATTAAATTATGCAATATGTAAAATGAATTTAAAAAATGATGGTTTTGTGTGAAAAATGAACAGTCTAAGCTTTGTAATGATATCACATATGACTGTTAATGTTTCATCAGGACCTTTAAATATTAAAGGGCGATCATAATAACAATCTTAATAACGCAATTTACACCCGGTACCGGGTTACGACCATAACAGGTTAATGTTGATTGTGTTATTTTACATATGCATCTGCTTACATATAAAATCGCTTATTTTGGCTTCTTCTTCACATGTCTTTTGATCAGGATATTCAGTACTCTATCAGAAGATGTCATAGCGCCCCCTACCATATAACAGTGAAACCACTGAAATTTCCGTCAATGGCAGGGAAGTGTTGACTGCATCCAAAATCACATATTTCCCAAATATATAGTAGGAGAAAAACAGTATGGGACAAAATGAGTGTCTAAATTCACAGTACTCATAAAAGAGTAGGTAAAAAGTCTTTGGATAACCTACCTCAGGTGAGATTATGAGGTGTTCACACGATGGACACTTTATTATCCCATGAGGCCACGAGAGAGGATTTGTGAATGGCAGTGATGTGATGCAACTGAGGGGGGTGGGTCATGTGATAAGGGGGGCATGGTGAATACATACATACTTTTTTAGCAGTCTTGAAGTAATTACTTATTCAATAAAGTACTTACTCAAGAGAGTATTTGATTTCGAACACAGCTGCAATCTCATACCTTTCTGTTAATGGTAGGGACAGAGTTTATATTTTATTTAATGATACAATCATGTTAAGGTAAATCTAGCGCCCCCTTGAGTACAGAGATTTGTTATGCAAGTGAGGCAGAAAGGTTGCATAAAGGCTCTGTCAAAAACATCTTGAAAGGTCACTCTTGCATACTGCACAACAGAGGGGGATCTAAGGATTTCAAGGGATGAATTTAAAAGCTTCAGATGTCAGAGCGAAAAATACCCAAGGCTACATGCAACAAAAGAGCCATTCCTGCTAGTGTGCATTAGAAGAAAGTTGTACACCTTTAAAAAAAAAACGTTTCTGACAACATGAAGAAAAATGTCAAAGATTAGCAAGTAAAATGCTGACTGCGTGTGAGATTCTGTTATGTTATAGAATATTGATACTAGAATGTTACATTGTGAAAGTCATCAGTATCTTCAATGATGCAGGCCGAATGTGCTTCGTTCATGCTTTTTAAGGGACTTTTTTTAAAACCTAAAACCACTGCAATAGGATTACAAGGAAATAATGGAATAAACTGGGATTAAACAGCTCAGTGATCACAGGCGAGTATTAGCAGATATCTGATATCAAACAACTACGTTTCTTTTAAGCATCAACTCTGATGTTTCTCCTTAAAGACACACTGGGCAAGAATTGTACCTTAATATAACACCAAGTCATTTAGGTGGTAAACAAACTCATAGTATCATCCTATGAATTTACCGAACCTTTGTCACGCCGCTGTGACGCCTTTACAATGCAGCCTCTGAATTGGGACGCAGCAACTGAACATGTAATATGCATGCACATGCAACGCGTTCTCATCCCAAAGCGCCATATGCAACGCTTTTGCAAAAGCGTAAATATCCAACGCACATGGCACCCTTTAACGTCTAATGAGACGCTTCGGTTATGGTTAAGTTAAGGTATGGTGTAGGGAAAGGGTTAGACCACTAGGGGGCGCCTTCTGCCCAAATATATCTGCGTCTCATTTCACGTTAAAGGGTGCCATGTGCGTTGGATATTTACGCTTTTGCAAAAGCGTCCTATATGGCGCTTTGGGATGAGAACGGGCTCGCACATGACGTCACAGTTTTCACAAATTAGCATTTTTGTTGTTTATGTTTTCAAATGTTTGCGAATTCTGGCCCCCAAAATGCCATTGACATTTTAAATATACGGGCAAAATACGTTTTCTGATTTTAGTTGACAACAGTCTTGTGTAAACACAGCCTTAGTGTTTAAAGAAAACTTAGATCCTGCTTTTTTCATCCCTGCTGCAACCTCAGCACGACAATATTTTGATGGTAATGCTTTGTATAGCTCTGTACCTTCTCACTATTTTAAACCCAGCCTGTGTGCTGGCTAATGCTAAAAATAGATATTTCAAAATCGCTCTGGTTAAGGCCATGGGCGATTACTAAAAATTATTTTCAATTGCTGTGTGTTCTCCAGTAATATGATTTGGTCCCCTGTCCATCCTCAATAAATCCAATCTATGGCAGTTTTTAAGATCTATAGCTCGATCAGTGTCTCTCTGAGTGGTGCCCTATAATAACATAGGCTATTCAGACAACTGGCAAACAATCAGTGAGTCTTGTTGAGATAGCCCTCATGGAATCGCTCCAACAGTTTTTGACATCCAAAACTTCATCCCAAAACCAACATTTGGAGCACTGATTACTTGAATTTTATTTTTTATATATTTCCAATCACTATTGCATAATATGTCTCTTAATATAATTTAAGATGATGAGAAGAATGAAAAGACTTGAGTTGTGTCATCAAATGAAGGCTGGTTTTGAGCTAAGCCCCGCCGTCCCTAGTTACTGTTGCTACGCCTGTCAAGCATTCGCGGCTGGTACATATGCACCGGTGTCAGACATTCCCAATCAGATAATTAGTCATTTTTGCCAAACTTGTGAAATATCTGAGAGAGCAAGACAAGGGACCGCAGTATTCCATTCGAGGGATATATTCACGACATAATATGCAACCGAAGTTGAAGCTAAAGCCTCTAGTCCCAGCACAAGTAGCAACGCCTCATATGCTGACCATTCAAATGGGAAACACACAAATTCGGATTGGGTTAAAGTTACTTGAGGTAGTAGGCCGTCGATTAACAAAATGCTGAAATATGTTTTAAAGTATGTCAGTGAGCCCCCGTCTTGTCTTAAATCATTTTATTTTACGTTCAAATATATGCACTATGAACAAAGAACCGTCAATATTTCCAAGCAATAGGTGTTTTTGTTAATCCTGTCGACGTTTAGTTGTGAATGGGTCTCCCACACTGCTTGATCACGCCCATCATTTCTCCCCTCAGCTTTTCGATTTTCCATCCAAACTTTTATGATACCTAGTATCAGATTACACACAATGTTTTGGCATTTTTCCCTCGCTCGAAAGCTTGCCAGACCTCCCGCGCCTAGTTACGGTTGCTAAGACACGATTGGACAGTTGCGATTTTCGGGCGTGCCTTAGAGAAGTGTCAATTGAATTCAATTAAACATGGATTGAATGATATCATTAATCATAGACCCCTAAAACGAATCCACCTTCCTGACTGATGTCAATAGTAAAGTAGCTCACCTCCCAGCAGTTATTTATGACCCTACACTGTGTCCCACCTTGAGTAATGGCTATGAATGTTAATTCATTTGAAGTGATCACTCTCATACAGCTCAACAATCTGTCCTCCCTTTTATGCTTATACCATTCCACTTTCTCTGGTACATTAAAGAACCAACTATGTTCTAGTCAACATTGATCATGTGGCTGGCACCATTGCTGCAGGTTTGCAGTGAACTAGATGCTGATGTACCTCGAATTTTATTTCTTTCAGATGTTTTTTACTGTTTATTCTCTCTCTTAAGCTGCCCACCGTCAAATAAGCATTGCCAGCGCCAATTCTGGACTATTGATGCTCCTGGACCACCATCATTTACACATGAATTGTTTATCTACCCTATATGTCTAAGTCTATACAAATTTGCTATAGAATATTTATATTCCTCCTTGGTTACAGAGGCTTTTCTGCTCGAATTGTGTGCCTTTTGCTAAGTAATATTTCATGCAAAACAAAAGGTAATAGGATTATGCTAATTTATCTGAATAAAGTTCTTGTTACCAACTGAGAAATCTGGATTGTGCAGCAAGACAAAACACAAAGAAATGACGCATTAAAGGGTAACTAAACCCCCGGTCAGAGCCTGACTCCACCCACTGGCAATATTTAAAAAAAAAAAATGCTGAAAAAGTGGGCAGACACCAGCGGAGATAGAGGGGACGAAATAGATGCTAAAACACTCTATCCTGATCGTTTTCAATACTCTCAATTCCAACTGCTGACACCCTACAGTGGTTTTGACAAAACAAGATGGTTTTTATGCTGCCAAGGGCGTAGCTCGGGTGGTGAGCTGAAACCTACATACGTCACGAAGTGCGGAACATCCAATAGGAAAATTAAACTGCAGTAGCCACCGTTCAACCTGAAGAGGGCAGCACTAAGACTTTTTTACATCATACATTGTAGAAATAAAACACTTTATACACAAATGTCAAAAAAGTTACTCGAATCAATGACTGGTCTTAATAAAGATCCATTATTGCAGATCATTGACTAAAAAAAGTTGGTTTAGTGTTTAGTTACTCTTTAACCCCTTATTTACACTGCACGCATCTGCGGCTGCGACACGGCTACCGGAGTTGATCGCGGCCACTCTAGTCAATGCTTGTGTTTACACCAGCCGCGACGCGGCACGTTTCAGAAGCGTCCCAGATGTGGCTCTCCGCGTCGCTTCGCTAAAGATAGGCGCCTAGTCTATTTTTGATGGATGCCGCGCCCAAGCCGTACCGTAAATACAAAATAAAAGTAAAAAAAACACTGTCAATTTCAAAATTAAAAAACCTGTACAATTGTATTGCACACCAAAATGGACGACGAGAGGTTCATCTTGGTAGTTGAAAAACACACAATGTTATATGACACCACAAATCCTTTTTACAAGGACAGTTCCAAAAAGGTGGTCTCGCGCATCCAGCCGCTTTGCTTCTGAAACGCTTCTGGTGTGAGTTGATACCGCGTGGAGGACGGAATAAAACCTTGTCGGAGCCGTAATGCACCGCAGACGCGTGTGTAAACAAGGGGTCAGGAGTCCAATGAAGTTCAGGTGTTGACACATGAATCCATGACCCATAATGCACTATTGCAGTCATTTTAAAATATCAAATGCTCTATTATGCATCATTAGTGAGAAGGTTTATACCAGAAAAGTGGCTCCAAAAAGTGTTTAGACACTTCACAGACGTAAAATGTCTGAAT
Source organism: Pimephales promelas (assembly GCF_988280905.1). Lineage (NCBI taxonomy): Eukaryota > Metazoa > Chordata > Actinopteri > Cypriniformes > Leuciscidae > Pimephales > Pimephales promelas. The sequence goes on along the minus strand of NC_142774.1, from coordinate 38,508,270 downwards.
GTCATTGCATCTGGTAAAATCTAAAAGCAAGTGGCATTTAATTAGAAATTACAAGCACACTTTTAAAGCAAAACATTTCACAAAAGTAGCTTTCTTGAGAATTACTGTAGTTGTCATTTTTTTATGAATGGAAATGGTTTATTTTTCCACTGGCTGACAACGGAGCGCTTTGGCAAATAATGCAAATGCATCAGTCATTGCCTTGGTAATGAAAAAGTATTTATTTATTTTTTTTCATAAAAGATCAAAAGGCTTAAAACATGCAGATTTATTTTTCACAGGCTTCTTTGTTCATATGTACCAAGGGTGCCAATAATGTTGACCATTGGCATTGACCATGACTATGGCTATAGTTTTACATACATTCTAAAAAATGCTGGGTTGTTTTAACCCAATTTTGGGTAAAATATGGCTAACCCAATGGCTGGGTTTGTCCATATTTTACCCAAAATTGGGTTAAAACAACCCAGCATTTTTTAGAGTGTATAAAGTTGTAATACTGTATATGAATATATAATTGTATTATATTTTTTTAATTCTGGACTGTGCGTCACTTACACATGATCACGACAGCATGTCACATATCTCTGACCTCAGTAACTTTTAATCCTCATTCGCACTAGTTTTATGACAGGAGTCACCAAGGGCATATGCATTGCTTGTTAAAAATAAGATGTCCTTCCATTTTGACAAGGAATTAGTTTTCCTGCTGCTAAAAGTGAACATTCTGGAGGAGAAAAGTGTTTGTATATAAAAATGCAGCAGTGCATAATACATCATCTTATGACCAAGATGAATGATATTTACAATTTTCCATGTATCACTTTTTTTATCATATCCCTGTATGTGAGTAGAGACAAATCATAGCGAACAGGAAAATTGCTCATAGTCTTGCTCCTGCACTCTGTTTATTAGGGGACGAGTGCCGATTTTCCCTCAATCCCATTGGTAGTTGCCGCATTGCTGCTCATTTGCATAAAGCAAAACTTTTCTTAACTTTGCCGCATCTCTCGAACCCTCAAACTGCGTTCTCTTATTTAAAATCAATGCCATTTCTACTTTCTGTTCAGGTACTTACCCAAATACTTCCATTATTTGTCCTATATATCCTCCCATTTCTCTTGTTCTCTGTATATTTCTCCCACTCTCTTTCCTTCTATCTAGGGATGTAGGATTGCTGCGTGAAGCTCCCAGGTGTATGGCAGCAGAGGGAAGTCGGTGCAAAGAACAGGTTTTAGATTAGCAGTTGTTGTGGCTTCACCGCTGGTGATTAATGATCTGAGATGTGCTTTGTTCTGAGATTTTTTTTTATTAGGGTGTGCTAGGGTGGAGGTGGAGATTTGGGAGCAATATTAAGAGAGAATTAATGAACATCCGTGTGCGCAGACACTCTCCCGACGATACTGAGGCCGAAAGACACTTGATGTCATTATATTCACGCTTGACTTCTCAACTGTGTAAGTGCATTGTGAGGTAGAGCATATTGTAGAAAAGGCCAAATGGCAGACTGATACTGCTCTTAAAATGATTAATGCTACGACCAGCCATTATATAAGAACTGTGTACACGGCATTAATGAGCTTTACGGGAGGACTTTAATTAAGATCGTAAGTCTTGGTTAAGCACTCTTGGTTCGTTCACCTCAAATGAAACTGAACTGGAAGTGGCTGTTTACGTGTGCGTGTTTGTGAGTCGGTGTGGACATGCATGTCTACATATATTGACTCACTTAAAACACATTCTGTATTCATGAGATTAAAATTAAAGTAGTTTCCTATGTATATATTTGACAGTGGGTTACTGTAATACATACATGTTTACATTTAGTAAAACAAGTAAATCATACACTCTAAAAATGCTGGGTTATTTCAACCCAAATTTGGATCAAATATTGACAAACCTAGTAACATTTTAAATGACATTTTTAACACAAAGTTTGGGTTTGTCCATATTTTACCCAAAATTGGGTTAAAACAACCCAGCATTTTTTAGAGTGTGTGTAGTACATAAGTCAGCCCATAAAAATAAAAGGTTTGAGGTTTTTTCTTTTTTTTATGAGATAGATAGATAGATAGATAGATATTTATAATTTATAAAGACATAATTTCACCCAAACAGCCATTGAGAGTGTTTACATGCTCAATCATACACAGATTATGCTTAATAACCCAGCAATGTATATGGACAATTAAGTGGCTTAATGCTGCCATTTTATCATGTAAAGGTCAAATACTCTAAAAATCATGAGGCAAAATCCAATCAGAACGTCTAGTTTGTTGCTCATTACTCGGATTCCCAATGCATGCATATTTAATAGCATTCTGTTGGCTTATTAAATGTGTGCACATGTTGTGTGCATGTCTGTTTACATTTGTACATCAAAACCAACGTTCTAGTATTGTATAGGTTGTTAAAATGATTATATTTTTGCCAGATTTTCTTTTGTGCAAAAGAAAAAACACTCATTTTTTGCCGGTAGATTTAAAATGTTTAAAGCGATGCATTTTACAAAAAAAACAAATATATGAAGAGTTCAGATGCAAAAGCCTCTAAATGCCAATTGAAATTTTCTTCTAAAATTACCATTTTTATCAAGCTTGCATATTTAAGTTCAGTAATTTCACTTAAATAACAATTAATAGGTAATTATCATTGCAATTAAAGTGAAATTACTGAACTTAAATATACAAGCTTGATAAAAATGATCATTTTAGAAGAAAATTTCAAATGGCACTTAGAGGCTTTTGCATCTGAACTCTTCATATATTTTATATATACAATTCCCTCCGAAAGCCTGCATCCATGCTTCCATGCATCCATCCATCCATCCAACCATCCATCCATTCATCCATCAGAAGTCACCCTGCGGAGAAAGCTAATTTCGGACGATTGTATCCGGGATCTTGTTCTTTCGGTCATGACCCAAAGCTCATAACCATAGGTGAGAGTAGGAACGTAGATGGACTGGTAAATCGAGAGCTTCGCCTCAAAGCTCAGCTCCTTCTTCACCACAACAGACTGTTACATCGACCGCATTACTGCAGAAGCTGCACCGATCCGTCTGTCAATCTCCCGTTCCATCCTTCCCTCACTTGTGAACAAGACCCCAAGATACTTGAACTGCTCCACTTGAGACAGGATCTCTCCACCAACCTGAAGCGGGCAAGCCACTCTTTTCCGACTGAGAACCATATGGCCTCGGACTTGGAGGTGCTGATTCAAGAGCTGAACGTGGTATTTCCAGTATTTCTCCCCCATTTTCTCTGGACATGAATTGCTTTCTCAGAATCTGAACCGCCCAAAGCATATGCAAAAAACAAAACAAAAAAAACAAGAGCAGATAAGGACCGATTGAGTTTAGTAGTGTGCATTTTTAAAACAGGATCAAAGCTGTTGTCCAATCACAACAAACTGATCCGTCCAATCAGAGCACATTGCATTTTCGGAAGGAGGGGCTTCAGAGACACGAACCGGACAGAGCATTACTGTCGGACTAGGAAGAGAGGTGCTGAAACTGTGAAATATGTGAAAAATCAGACTGATCTCATGAAATGGAATATGTATGACACGCCAATTCGTATTTACATTTTTAGCGTGCTATCAACACGCATAATCGCTTTTCAGCATGGTTAAAACACTGAACGTTAACGTTGACTTAATGTTACATTACTGTATATATAATCTACCCCAACACTGTCACTGGGGTTAAAAACATTTATGAGTCTTCCCCTACCATCCTAGGAAAAAAATATCGCTCCCCTGATGTAGATCTACATTTTGCTTTGTTTCGTTTGGACATTTAATTGCGTGTACATACACGCACACACGCACGCGGATAGCTCAAAATGCGTATAGATAACACACCACTTGACTTGAAAGTGGCGTGTATGTTTACGCAAAAGTCATAATGTCATGTTGGAAAAATAATGTTTTTGAACATTCAAGCATGAAAACCTATTCTAGTATAGCCTAAAACAAAATCAAGACTGAAAAGGGGCATAATAGGTCACCTTTAAGATGACAGATGCTGTCAAGCGAAATGAGGATTCTAATATTAATTTATTCAGAACTGTTTTAAATATTTGAGCTTGAGTTATTAGTTTAGAAAGATGCTAAAAGTGAGTGTCAGGAGCACTATTTGTGGCCTGTATGAGTGACAGTAAACAGATTTGCAGCCCATGAATCAGTCAGGTCACTGCCTTAAGCGTCGTTCACACTGACAGCGGTTTGCAGTAGGAGTTGTTGATTTGAATCCATATGAGAGACAGAGACTGTCGTCGATGTGACAGAGTTGAGCTGAGTTCAACTTTATGCAAATACACAGAGATGTGGAGCTAACCGATGAGAGCGCAGACAGAGAATCTCGCTTGATCCTTCCCCTGATAGGGCACCACCAGGCTTAAAGGCAGGTAAAAGGCACTTTTACTTTTTTAGGCTCACTATTGGCCGACGCTGGTCATGTGTGTGAAGCGTGTGACGTACAACAACAGATCATACACTGTTAAACTAGTAACCTGACTCGAGGCAGAGAGAGAAGTAAATGAATAGTTGAAATAAAGTCGTTATTTTTGCGCACAAAACGTGTTCTCGACGTTTGATAAAGTTAAGATTGAGCCACTGTAGTCACTTGGACTATTTTAACGATGTCTTTAATAACTTTTCGAGGCTGGCAAGTTTCAATCCCTCAAGAAGCCTATGGACTAGTATGCAGGAGTGCTCTCAGATTTCATCCAAAATATCTTAATTTATGTTCCTAAGATAAACGAAGGTCTTATGGGGTTGGAACAACATGAGGGTGAGTAAATACTGACAGAATTTTCATTTTTAGGTGAACTGGACTATAAGGCCACTGGACTAATGACCAGTGATGTTGACTGAAGAGAGAAATGGACATATATCAACATCCTATCAATCAATTTCATCATGTAAAGCATCTGAATGAGCTGTAATGACTCTCAGTGTTATATCTGAGTCATCCAGATTCAGTTCAGGTCTTAAAAGCTCCCCTCTGCAGGACTCTAATTGCAACACAGAGGTAATGACAAAATTGCTTTAATGAGCGTCTGATTATCTTTCAATTTAAGACATTCATTTGAATAATTGAGGTACAAACTTCATTGGTCGAGTCTCATGCAGGGAATTCCTTTGTTATTAAAAATACCTTGGGTAATTTGCTCAAGGTGGGACTGTGGTGAAGAAGAAGAAAAGAAATCACATTAGTAATTAGTATATCTTGTTATGGAATTAGAATATCTGAGCAACCTCAAAATATAAAATAGGTTTGATATTATATTTAATATTGAATCTTAATAGTACAAAATATATCAGGGCGTGTATTTTGTGTTGCTTGTTTGTAAATTGTAATGTAATGTGTAATTTCGATTACTCGTCACATATGCATTGGATATACTTATTCAAAAATGTGGTAAAGTCAACACTATCTCACGACCAATTCGTACGAATTCGACGCATGATTAAAAAGTGGCTAATTCGTACGACCTCACTCGTACTAATTCGTACGATTTGTCTAAACCCACGTGATGGTTAGGTTTAGGGGCGGGGTAAGGGGTAGGTCATTCGTACGAATTCGTACGAAAATATGTACGATTTAGCAAAATCGTATTAATTCGTACGAGTGAGGTCGTATGAATTGTTACGAATTAGCCACTTTTTAATCATTCGTCGAATTCGTACGACTTGGTCGTGAGATCGGGTTGGGTAAAGTAGAGAGTAAAAGTTGCTAATATTTATAAAACTCGGTAAAACTACAAAGTACTCAAAAAGATACTTGAGCACAGTAGCTAATACTGTACATTACACCACTGAATGGTGCAAGAAATAGGCTTCATGTTTTTTATTATTATGGAGTGAAATGTGACCTGGGTTTGTTTTCCCTAAGAATATGGTTGTTTGCGGTCGCAGTGTGCAATGGTTTTATGTTTTCACCACACTAACCAATCTCCAGGAGTAATAGCAAGATCATAGCATCATTATAATCCTTCTCATCAAGATCAGCCCCCCACTGCCCAAAAAACATAAAACAAAAATCCTATACCTTTATAAAATATGACTCACTAAATTATTTAGTGAGAGAGTTTGCTCACATGAAAGAATATTGCCTTCAGAATAGGGTCTACCCGTGGGGCCAACTAGCAGGCAGGGAACAGTGTGTGTAGTGGACCAAAACAACTAAATGGCTTGTTGTTCTGCCAGTGCACATCAAAAAGTGTGTGCATTAACTCCAAATTGGACAGTTCAGACAGGTTATACACTTCTATTTCTCCTTTGTCTCTATTCGATTTTTCCAGTGGCAAAAGTAATGCGCTTCGACGGAAGCGCAGAAACAGCTGTTCCATCAAAGATATGGATGGCCAAAGCGAGGTCCCATAATGGTGATGTACTTTACGGCCACAATGAGAGAGAAGAGTGCAAAACAAATGTGGACAGAGAGATCACAGTGTTGTCTAAATTGGCTCGGTGGGCACGGCTTATATGAAACTTCCAGTCAGCGCTAAAGACGGCAGCGCTGAGACATTTATAACCCGCTCTTAACAAGGACTGCTGGCACATAATGGATCACAGATAACGTAAAAATGCTAATGAACCAATTAGGCTGCATATTTCTCTGGTAATTATGCACTCTGCAGATGAGATCCACTCTTATTAATGCATTAAGCACCCTTCGTTCAAGAATGAATCGATATTTTTGGTCATTTGCAACCGTTCACAGAGTGTGAGAAAGACGTTTATATTTATCATAGACTAACGTTTGTAAGATGGTCCATTAAAGTATGTACAATATTGGGTGCATGGCACAACAAATCCATGATGCTATACTCAGAAATACAAAATCAATTTGCATGCATTGACAGACCGCCTGGTGTTGTCTTTACTCGTGAATCGTGGGAATGTTGCGTTAATGGTCACAGCGTAAACCAAGTAAAAGTAGACACAACTGAAAGATAAATGCAATTAGAAAACCCGATAAAGATGCGAGTTTGTCGAGCACATATCATTGGATTGTTCTAAAGATTAAAGTGTGTTGTGGTGGAGTGGAACTATGGGTAGGTGCATGTGGGTCAGTCTGGTTTATTGGTTCGCCATGATTTATTCTTTGGGTAGCAGCTGTTGTTGATGATACTGCCATGTCGTGGGGAAAGAACAATTTGTGTCCCGGGTACAGAAAGGACACCGGTCGTCTGATCAATGGATGATTGGCCAGACTCTTCAATTCTCATAGCAGATGTCAAATTGTTGCTGCGCTTTTGGTCTGGTCTGTGTGATATCTCAAAGAGCCGAATTGTGAGATTCACCACTTTTTGTATGGCTTTATTACTCTTTTTGATTAGTATAATGGTTTTGTAAATAAAAGCTACATATACAGTAGTGGAAAATCAACTTTAAGAAGCTGTGGAGTTAAAGATAGCTGTCTGTCTATCTACATCTATATCTGTCTGTTGTTCGTTCTCTCTGATGTTCTGTCTGTCTTTTTGTCTGTCTGTTCTTTATCTGTCTCTTTACAGTATACTTACAAAAGTACATTTTGTTTTAGATAAGTTAAAGCTGCAGTCCACAACTTTTCCTCTTTGTCGCCATCTTTGTTCGAAATATGCAATTGCAGTTATTCGCGGAATTATCATCTTTAGGTGGGTTGTAAATCGACATGAAACAGCCGACGCATTCTCATTCTTTAACGTCATATAGAACGCTATATGCAAAAACGGCGCTATACTACGCACATGGCACCCGTTATCGTTAATATAACGCGTTGTGAGGGCTAAGTTTAGGTGTGGGGTACGGTCTGCGTGTCATATTCACGCTAAAGGATTTATAACGTCTTGGGTTCGCGTGTTGTGTTATATTAACGATAAAGGGTCGCATATAGCGTTCTATATAACGTTAAAGGATGAGAACGGGCTGAAACAGCACAGATGAACGAAGCGGCAACATTCTAATCTGAAAAATGAAGCCAACCCGGAAGTGCGAAAAACTGCAGTACATCTAAAATCCACTAGGGGCCGGTCCCAAAAGGGTGCAAATATCCATAGACCCCATGTTAAAATGTCCGTTTGATTTATAACATATTTTCTAGTTGTTTGTCATTACTAGATATGGATTTCACTTGCAGATAACAATTGGTAACTGACTAAATATTCTACTATTAGTAAAAATATATATATATATATATATATTATTTCTCACTTCACAATCGTTTTAATGACTTTGCCGAGAAATCATTATTTTACATTTCCCTAATATGTTCAGGTTTTTTATTGCCATGGGAACCTCATACTGGTCCAAAAATCCTGAAATTTGCAGTTTATCCTTCTAGTGTTTGAAAAAGTCATGGCTTTTGGTGAAATTAGTGGTTTTGTCACATTGTAAGTGCGGTAAGATCACTGCATGGTTTTGATACGTTTAATTCTGTGACTACATGGCCCCCTAGTATAATTTTCTTGTTCAAAAATATTTTTTCTCTTAAATTAATGTTACTGGTCAGCTTTGCCTAAGCATAACACTAACTCTGGGCCTTTTCAGATAATTAAGTGGAGAAAATGTATGCTGTTATATTAAAACCTAATGTAATTTGCATTCTTTGTTAAACTAAAACTTGTAAGTATTTTTTTTAATGATCTACTCCCGCTGTAGTTGTATTTACAGGCTATTAAAATATTTGTAGGCTTTTAAAAACTAACTGAAGCTCTTGTATTGAAGTAAACTTTTCAGTACTGTGACATCATAAAAATAAAAATCTTGAACTGTTGATTTGTTTGACGTTGCCCAGTCTGAACAGGGGTGTGTTTCCCGTACAACGACGTAGTTCACTGCTTCACTACCATAGTACGATGCATCATTGGAGCGACTGTTTCCCGAAACCCATTGTCGCAAAGTATTATTCAACCACGTTGGTTTCGCTCGTGGTGGAGTAATAACTACTTTTAATGAAACTGTTTCAGATCCAATTAACGTTAGATTGTGCTTTTCGGTGTCTGAGAGATGGCTCTTGAACGCCAAACAAGCGTCCATCCAAGAACAACTGATCTTCGCAAAAAATAAAGAAACTGATTACAAGAGTAAGCAAGTCTTGTGCAAGTTTCTTCTCGTCTTGATTTCCCTGTCTGTACTAGCTGGAGATTTATCTTGTGAGCTCTGTGATACCCAGAATAGTCCCACTTTCCTTTTCTTTGTAGTACAAAGGGCGGTAAAATCACCGACGTGTGTGAAAGAGAAAGAAGGCGCATAAAGAGCGAACAAACCCTTTATCTAGGTGTATGATGTTTCCTTCTCTTTGGTCAGCATGTTCTCACTCTAAACGTGTCAGGAACTGAAGTACGAGACGAGTACAAGCACTTTTATCATAAGAACCTCTTTCCATTATTGTCTGTAAAAGAACATGGGACACCCATGGGTGCATCTGCACGGAGATTCATTTGCGGGGATGAGCGTGTTCTGATGTGATTGTATGCATGTATAGGCAAAGCCCTGTGATTTTGCCAACAACTCTACACAATGCTGGGTTGTTTTAACCCAACTTTGGGTCAAATATGGGCAAACCCAAATGTTGCATTTTTAAACCTAACCTCAAATTGCATTTTTAACCTAACCTTTGGGTTTGTCCATATTTGGCCCCAATTTGGGTTGAAACAACCCAGCATTTTTTAGAGTGTAATCCTAACCCCTAAACCTAAACCTCAGAGGTAAATGATAGCCAAATAACATTGATGTAGAAGCACCTGGTTGTAAGCCTAAACTTGACAGAAACTGTAAACTTGTCCCTCAAATCTGATTGGTTGATTGGAATTTTGTTCCAGGATCAACAAAGATGTTGTACCTCGTGATCATGTTCACTATACCTTTAGCTGTTTGACAACCATGTACTCTTGCATCTTGCAGTTGTCAGAGCAGAAATGAAAGCTGCTGCTCTGTGTGCGTTTCCATAATCTCATTTCAAGCTTATTTTGTCTATTAGATCGAAAGACCTGAAAAAAACATCCATTTACCCGTCCATAGACCCTCCCTTCGAAGAAATCAGGATAGAAGTGGTTGAAAGTGGACAAAAGAGACAGATTAAACACCAGTTGTAAACGGGAATATGTCTGTCTCGTCTACTTGTGATCCAATTGACCAAAACACACCTTAATACGAGGGATAAACACAAGGAAGAATCAATACATGAGACGCATCAAAGATTTCCCAAGAAAAGAAGTTGAAATCTGTTTGTTGTAATAAAAAAATCTCCTCCTTCTTCGTCACTGGATTGACTCCAAAGGTTTCTCATTGACAGCAGTGAGGTTATTGGCTGCTTCAACATGGAAACGCCAAGGGGTTCCTTTGGCTTCTGCAGTGAGATGCTTCAGTATACGATGCCTTGGGAGTGAAAACACTGATCTCATCTCGTCCATGTGGTCTGCTCACTTAGCGCTTCCCTTCGTGTCGTTTCCAGCATCCTCTTGCCCGCACCGCATGACTCAATCAACCAATCATTTTTAGTGATCTGACTCGGACACCTCCAGGCCACCTCGTTCGCATGCCTACAAGCGTCACACAGGCCTCCCTTTTAGTCTCCGTGCAGAATCAATTGTTCTCGATTAGCGTACGCTGGAGTGGATAATGAATTAAATCAAATTGGATTCGGCATATCTTGTTGATTCTAGAGGAGCATTCGATCTCAGCGTGAGGCGATTAAGAATGCCACTTAGCAACAAAAGAAACTATCTCTTTGTCCAAATCCAGGGCAAAGTTGTCACAGAAAAAGCTTCCTTGGAAGTTATTCGGCAAAGACAAATATCGTCTTGAAGATTGTGGTGAATTAAAAGAGCTGACGGCTTGCACACTGTTGTGCCATATGGCAAAGCGTCGCTTGAGTGAACTCACCCCGTCTAGTCTCGAGAGAACAGTCGAGTGCAGTCTGTCTAGCCGTGGGCCTCCGGAATATGAGAGAGAGAATAAGTGGGTGATCCAGCGAATTGATTCATTAGCAAAGAAAATCAACCCATAAAACAAACAGTACATATGTGTACATATCCTGACCCAGTTCAGATTGTTTTCCTTCTATGTGGCACAGATCGGTTATGACCCATGAACGTGTAAGGAGGAAAAAAAGGCAGATGGATTCCGACATTCTCAGATCGGTTCGGCCTCATTCATAAGTGCAAATGAATCTGATATTAATCAAATACGTGCATTTGCGTCTTCAGTCTTATCCTAAGACGTCATATATCTGACGTCGTGGGATGTGTTTTGACCATACGTCAACATCCGCCTTTTTAGGGTACCCTTAAACGTCGGTTAGATGACGTTATCGGATCCTAACCCTACCCCAGACCTAAACCTACCCCATCACCTAACCGACGTTAAAGGTAAAGCGTCAGTTGTATGACGACGTTTAAGGGTACCCTAAAAAGGCGGATGTTGACGTATGGTCAAAAGATGTCCCAAGGCATCAGTTATATGACTTCTTGGGATGAGACTGTGTTAAAGTGGACAGATCGGATGTATATGTCTTTGTTATGACATAAACCATAACATCATAACCTGTCAGTGTCTTTGCCATGACAACTTGACATAAAATTATGTTAAACTGTCATGTGGTTGGCTTTGACATTGGCTGTCATGAGGCCATTATAACTGTGTCATGAATACAGCCAATGTCAAAACCAACCACCTAAAGGTTTAATGTAATGTTAACCGATAAAGCTAGGTGGTTTCTTGATTTTTAATCTGCTGTGTCATGTTTATGACAGGTTGTGTTGTCTTAGTTATGTCAAGTTGTCATGACAAAAATGTACCCTGACTACATTGGTTCCAAGTGCAAAACGTAGAGGGGTTACAATAATGGCCCTTGAATTGTAGGACTGTTATTTTATTTATTTATTTATTGGCCTATTCTTTTGCGTCCAACTCATGTGACTTTCATGATTCCGGCCGTGAGACCAAAAAACGTGGCGGACATTTCTCTCATTTTTTGCGAAATAATCTATATTTTGAGTTAGTTTCGGCATAAACACAAGTTTTGATTACAGTTCTAGCGAGAAATATATATTTTGTTTTCATAATATTCACTCGCTTGCTCGTTGTAGCGAAGATTTTTTCAGATCTCGCCAGAATTATGTGAAACTGATACGTGTTGGTTGCTATGGACTAGGGCAGCAACAACAAATCAATACAATTCGATTATTAAAAGAGTTGGCAACGAATTTCATTATCAGTTTGTTGTGTCGCGCAATTATTAGGCTATGCCAGCAAATAATTCGCAGAGATATTTGAGAATAAATAGTTAAATAATTAAAATAAGTTGAGTTGAGTGGGGAGCGGACCAGATCTATGATGTGAAGGACTAGACAAAAGCGGAGCGAACTACAGATAGAGACCAAGTTTGTCCAAGATCGTGCGAAAGAGACCGAGTGTGTCTGTGGTAAATTACTACTTAGCTTAGCTACTATGTAGGCTATTTATTGATAAATACCTTGCACACCATTGGAGGTGGTCAATCCAATTTGTTTACTTTTTTTATATTATTTTATTTTATATTTTATGTATATTTTACATACATTGTATTTATAATTAATATTAGGATAGACTAGACATAATTTCTTCTAATTCTAATTATTATTACATCATGCGCAAGACTTATCATTTTTGCGCATTTGCTTGTCAAATAATGTCAAACATTTTGTTAAAGATTATAACATCTTTGACAAACAAAACACAAGTTTGTGAGTGTAGTGTGGAGAATCCTGTTAAGTTTTCTGATTAGCATTTTTCTTTATTTTTTTATAAATTATTTTAACATGTCTGGCCTAATACATAGGCCTTATGGGAAGAACGCTAGTCGGATGGGATTTAAACTTTGTTGGCTGGAGACCCAAGTTTAGTTTGAAGGCGAAAAACGTACCAAGCACAATGTCATCTCACCATTCCTGATTTGTCACACCACATCTGGTACATGTGGATTTAACACTTACCTTACTTGTCTACTTGTGATGCCAGGTGTAAACCGGGCCTATGTAGGAACTAGCTAGATTCATGTGGCATATGTTTTTATTTTATTAAATGCTTTACAGATGAAAGGCTTCAGTATTCACTTCATTCATTCACTCATTTTTTCCCCATATTGCTTCGAGGATTAAAAAAAAACATGTTTATCTCTCAATGAATACATTCTAGCCATAAATACTTTATAAAAATGTTTTCTTTTTCACTCTAGCACTCTTTGTAATCATGTGTAAGCAAGTGTGTAGGCCGACGGACCAAATCGGCAAGAATGTGACTGAGAAGGATTTGTGATGCCTTTTTGGCTCTGAAAACCCAGGCTTAGGAAGGATTTTCAAGGTCTTCATGGACAAGTAACAAAGCGGAAGGTCCACCCAGTCTTAAACATGTTTAACAGAATGAACAGCATATGGCACATCAGCTGTTCTGAATTTATAGTATTGCAATGTCAATATTCATTCCTGCACATTACTCATAATAATAATAATAATGATAATTATACACAAACATTTGGGGTTGTTAAGATTTTTAAACATTGTTCAAGTCTGCTCCTAAAGGCTGTATTTATTTGTTTAAAGATAAAGTGACTACAGTAACATTGTGAAATATTATTACAATTTAAAAAAAAAATGTTTATTTTTTAGTATACTTTAAAATCTAATTTATTCCTGTGATCAAAGCTGAATTTTCAGCAAGTCTTCAGTGTCACATGATCCTTCCGAAATCATAATAATATGCTGATTTGATGCTCAAGAAACATTTCTTATTATAATCCATCAATGTTGAAAAAAGTGCTGCTTAATATTTTTGTAACATTGATACAAGAGATCTGAATTAATTTATGCATATATTTCAAAATAACAGCATTCATGTGAAATAGAAATCTTTTGTAATTTCTATTATTGTAAAGTATTCATTTCTTCATGTTCTTCATTTTTATGGACAGCTAAGAATTCAGGTGATTTTTTTTTTCATATACCAGCATGATTTTCCTCTTCCGATAATTTCTTCCCAATCATTCCCTAATTATATAAACACATTTAGAAAAACATTCCACCTCAACAATTGCCTATTATTAGCATTCATCCCCCTTAAAAGAGGCCAGACTTATACATAATTGTGATGTAAATGGCAGAATGCCATGCTAATCTTGTCCTGCGGTGAGTCTATTGTAGCATCTGTCCTCCTGACTCCTGAGTATGATGATGCATGACATGGACAACCACATGTTGCTATAGCATAGGCCAGTGCTTATAATCAAGACTGATTCTCTCATATCTGTATGGAGAGAAAATTGCTGGAGAACTGAAGGTAGACTTTGTTGACAAATGAAGAAAAATGACACCCTGAGCAACATCAAGATAAGTGTTTTGTTCTTTGTAATCCTCGTCTGGACCAGCACCGGTCTTTTCATTGATTGTCGTCAGCGTTGAGGGGGATTTTTGAGGGAGGCTATCATTTTTGTTATTGTTAATTATTAGTTTTTCACAGTTCCTATGTTGTTAAAAGAAAGTTGTCTGCATCGCATCACTCAATTTAATCAACTGCACAAAGTTTAGTCCCTAGGCACCAGAGAAAAGTTTTTCAGTTGTTAAGAAAAACAAAAACGTAATGTAAAGAAAATTTCCACCATTACAAAAATCGGACTTTAACATTGTGATATGATTTGAATGGTTTCAAATCATGGAAAGGAGATGAGCAAACAACTCAAATGTAAGTACACATCGATGGCCTAAGACACTAAACAAACGGTTTGTGCAAGAAAACGAACATTATTTATATCGGTTTTACCTCTTGTAATTCTAAGTACTCGTGCCTTCAGATCACTTAGACGTGGCTGTGGTTACAAGAGGTAAAAACGATATAAATACTGTTCGTTTACTCACACAAACCACTTGTTTCGTGTCTTAGGCCATCAATGTGTAAATTATGTTTAATTTGGTCTTCTCAGTGCATGCTCTTTGAGGTGGTGACCATAGACCTCCATTATGTGACTGACAGACAAGAACGGTTTGACCTAAAAATATCAAAATTGAAAATACTGCGGAATCAAAGACACCCACATCTTGGATGCCCTTGAGGTAAGCTAAAACATACCAAAAAGTAATTTCAAAGTGAACTATCCCTTTAAGCACTTCCTGTCACTGAAGGTATATTTACCCAACAGCAATGTACTAAAACTGGAAAACATTTTGCTTTGCATTTTTGAAAGGTTTTGTGTACAGCTGACAGCGTTGTCAACGACTAAAATGATGTATTTTGCTGCCAGGCCAGTAGTTGGCGATGTCACGTAAAGAAACACTACGCGCCTGCAGACTGAACATATAATGGGCTCTATGCACGGCGGTATTTCCGGTGAAGGATTAAGGATGCTCGATAACTTCCGCCGATCTTAGAGTCCAATGCAATACCGAGAATTTATATTGAATTTTATACTCCATGGTTATAATAAAGAAACGTTAGTCACAAAAACCAACCCGATCTCACGTCCAAGTCGTACGAATTCGACGAATGATTAAAAAGTGGCTAATTCGTAACAATTCATACGACCTCACTCGTACGAATTAATACGATTTTGCTAAATCGTACATATTTTACGAATTGGCAAATTCGTATGAATTCGTACGAATGACCTACCCCTGACCCCGCCCCTAAACATAACCATCACGTGGGTTTAGACAAATCGTACGAATTAGTACGAGTGAGGTCGTATGAATTGTTACGAATTAGCCACTTTTTAATCATGCGTCGAATTCGTACGAATTGGTCGTGAGATAGTGTTGCAAAAACAGATAAAACAGACACCCCTCGTTGTGTTTATGCTTCTTTTTAAAATTATATTACATAAACATAACTATATATAAAATTACATCTAAACGTATGTACGTTTCGTTTCAAAGACGGGAGGACAGTACATTTTGAAGACTCTGCCATAATCCCGTTTTCCTCTGTTCTCCTCCGCTTAAATCTCCACAACCGGAAAAGGACGAGCATCCTTGCGTCAAATGCGGAACTTATGCGTGCATATAGCCCATACGCATGTGCATGGCATCATCATTTTCACAAATTGACGTTTTTATAGTTTACACATGCAGAGACGATAATCGTTTCTAAAAACTATACCTGTTTTCAAAAGGTTGTGCTTTAGGCTTCCAAAACATTGCCAGAACGCATAAAAAGTGTTCCCGTTTTAGTTGAAAATGCTGTGTAAACGCCCACAAAAGAGTGTCATTCGGTTGCACCGCATCAAGAATCACTTTTATCACGGCATGAGAATCTTTCCCCGCAATAAATCTTAACTTTGCATCTGTGTTTATGTTGGATGGGTGAAAGAAGGCATAGACGGGCTGGAGGCGACAACAAAGAAAGACTTCCCGTCTGATTCAAAATGGAAGATGGGCTGGCTAAGTAGAGAACGGGGATTGGAAATGTAATGGTGTGTCGTTTGACTTTGCCCCCAGGCCAATAGAGATCCATCTATCCATTTCTCTTCAGAGAACGAATGATCTACGGGTGAAGGCAGCCGCTGCGGTTTCATCAGTGTGACACAATCAACAGTATTGTAGCGGTGCTAGATCAAGTGAACACAGCAGTTCAGCAAGACTTATGAGTGTTGGGTCATTTAGAATCAATGGAAGAAACTGTTGTGCGAGTCACTTAAGCATCATCTCGACCGGTGCCCTCACAGCGGTGCTCTTCGTTGAGACTGATTCCTCCGTGAAGGATTCAAATGTTTCAGCTTTAGATTTATCTGGTGCTGCCATTCTGGCCATGCCACTTTGTCTGGTCAGAGCAAGGACATAAAAAAAAAAGTTTTGGGGTTAAAAAGAGTTTGTTTTTTTTTTTTAATTGTTTTTTAAAGAATGTTCACAACCATTTGAGTTAACCACATCTGTCAAGTTTAAAAGTATAGTCTAAATATAACAATTATTTTGAGTCTTCTTAAGCTTTATTGGATTTGTTTTATGTATACCAAAATGCCGCACTGTAAAAAAAATAACATTTTTTCTTTTGTCAAATCAACTTAAATAATTTATTTGGTTCAGATAACATAATATTTTGACTTTCTGATGATTAAATCAATCTCCTTCATTGTATTAACAATTTTTTTTCCATTTCAATTAATTTTAAGGCAACAAGGTTACTTATTTTTTTTTAGTTAAACCAACATTTTTTTTACAGTGTTAATAATTATTTTGAATGAGCATTCATCAATTTTAGTTTAAGTTTTACTAATTTTGTCTTTTTTTAATGTTTCTATTTAGCTGTAACTTTTTTATTTCTTTTAGTTTTAGCAGTTTTAGTCATTTAGTACTTCAACTTATTTTATTTTATTTTTTTCATTGACACATTGCATTTTATTTCACATTTTTTTCAATTGAAGAAATCTATTTGAATAGTTTTTGTTTTTGTAAACATGATTGCACATATTTAAACTTAGCGGCCTATATTTTGTCTTAGAGGGAAAATTTAAATAATACACTTTTTTTATTCGTTTATTTTAATTCGTAGACCTCTCCACAGTCGGAAGATTGGCATTTAGATGAACTATTCCTTTGGCAAAGCAATCCACAAAGTTCAAGTCAATTCCTTTTAGTATGGTTTCCACTTTGTATGCGGAATAAGAGTATCATTGACAGTTCAAATGAATAATTCATCCTTTATTTGCCGCCGCAGCAATATCTTAAATGCTTGCAGTTTTTTTCATAATCTTTTGCTACTTTTTTGTCAACTCACACACAACTCAGCCATCATTCAGAAACAGGAAATAAAAAGGAAAGCGACGTGCCAGATACTCGCCAATGGAACATCTGGGTGTCTGTGAATGCCGTTATATGCTTTCCCTTGTCCCTCGAGCCGGAAAATGAAAGACGACATGCGGAGGGGTTGACAGGTAAAGTGATTGCCCCCTGTTGAGAGGTTGGCAGAATCACTCTCTGCGGTTCCCCTCGTTCTCGTTCTTTTCCTTGAGCCTCACTCTTCTCCAGAGTGGCCCCTCGCAGGGCCCTAAAACATGCAGAATGAGATATACAAACAAACACAAAGAATAACCAGCAGGAGGGGCTTATTTCTATCGGCAGAATGGCTCTGTGAGTGCTTTAGATGACCGTTCAACAGGTCATTACTGTGAAGAAAACGATCTTGGACATCACAGATGATGTTGTTTATGATGTGCTTGGCAGATGCAGCAATGGCATTTAATATTTTCTCACTCTGTTTTTCTTCTTCTTCATTTGGCGGGCAGAGAAAGGAAAAGCACTTAAATGTTGGATTCAACCCAGGATTTTTGACACCTTTTATAAATGCTCTGACACAGTCAGACCTCTCTTTATTTGACACCTCTATCATTTTGTATGGGAAATCTAAATATGAAGGGTTGCTGTATTCAATGGCTGACAGAGAACATTCTCTTTGGCTTGCACAAAGCTGTCCCAATGCATCTGACAGCAGGAGAGGAAAGAGAAAAAAACATCACTGGTACTTCAAACATGGGTATACATGACAAATGGAAAATAATGGCCTCCAAAATATTTCAGATTATCCACTCAGTCCAAATCCAAAATAGGGCCTGAAACTGCTCTGGCTTTAAAGGTGAAAGTAAGAGCTATACTTAAAAATATATGAACCACGTTATATGGAATTGTATTTTCAAAGGCCAATCTTATTTCAGTTTCATGAAAGGGAGGGACATGTCCTGCGAATGAATGTGATTTTAACCGAGGGCTGCTACTCCACCGATAATCACATTTAACAATTTTTTGTATAGCAGGTCAAAGAAAAAAAATCACCCGATGGCTTAAAGGGATTGTGCACCCAAAAATGAAAATTAAGCAAGTAGGCCTGAGACGAGAGTTCAAAAGATTTCCACGACACATGCGCAAGAACTGCGTACTTCTTCTACTTGTTCAGTTCTCGCGCATGCGTCATGGAAATCTCTTGAACTCTTGTCTCCTACAAGGAAGAAAACGAATAGTCGAATAAAGTCGTTATTTTTGTTTTGTTTTGTTTTGTTTTTTCGCACAAAAAGTATTCTCGTCGCTCGATAAACTCACTGTAAAAATGAATGTGCTTTATCTAATCAAAAAATTATGGCAACAGATTACAAGCAATATTATTAATTGAATTTAACAATAGAATTGAGAAATAATTAATCAAATTAATTCCTTAAAAACCATTTAAAATGAGTAAAACGTACAACCCAAAAAAAAAAAAAACTAACAAACGTACATTTAAGTCACCATTATGGTGATCAGTGTTGGCAATTTAAAATAAAGAGTTATTAATTAATTTTTGACGTCTGTCTGTTATGCTGATATTTTTGGTAAATTTTTTGATGTAAACTTTACTCATATTGAATGGTTAACTTTTAAAGAATAATTTGCTTGTATTCATTTGCTTGAATAATATTGCTTGTATCTTTTTTCCACAATTTTATTGATTAGATAAAGCATATTCATTTGTACAGTGCTTATAGTTGAGCCACTGTAGTCGCATGGAATATTTAAACAATTTCTTCAATGACTTTCTGGGCCGTCAAGTTTCAATCCCTTAGGGAGCCTATGGAGTAGTGATCCAGTTCTCAAATTTAATCAAAAATATGAAGATGAAGATGAATGAAGGTCTTACAGGATTTGGTACAGCATGGGGGTGAGTATTTAATTACTTAATTTTCATTTTTGAGTGAACTAACCCTTTAATGGCCCTCGAAATATGACATCATGGTAGGCTAGATGTTCTTTTAAAAATTTTCAGCACGATTATTCTATGAAATTCATTAAAACAAGTGTGGAGAAGGCTTTGGGGGATTTATACCTACAGACGATGATTCAAACGGGTGCAATATGAATCACCGCTAATGTGTAATAAAGTAACAGCCAAAAAAATAAATGCAGGTTACTCTTTAAACAACAAATTTAAGGGACTGCAGATGAGAATTAGCTTTTAGCTAAATCTGGTACAGTACATATGTTGTACATTGTCCCTGTTAAGTAAATAAATAAATAAATAAACCAATATCAACTCTTTAAGATGGGCAAAGAGATCTCCCACCACAAATGTGGCCACATTGCTGCAATTACGACAGCTTATGAACCCTAGGTAATGACTCAGGCACTTATCTGCTGTCTCCTAGTCTCTAATACATTGTTTATTGGCATACCACAAAACCCTAATTAAACACAAGAGCTCCTCTGGTGAGTTGAGGGAGAAAAAAAGTGAGAGAAGCATCAGAGCTTCGAACGGCAATTAACTTAAAAACAGAGGCTTTATAAGAGACTGGTTTAATGAAGTGTCGTTCCTTTAAAGAAAAAAACTGTTTGCTAACATTCAGGGTTCACGTTACGCTATGGCACTTTTAATTGGGGCTCTACTGACGAGTGATAGGGAAACAAAGGTTGTAAGAAAAGGAACTGACCCAAGAGTGACATAAAAGCAGAGAGAGTATAAGAGCAATTATTTGATTCATGTTTCTTTTTGTTTCTTTGAGGTGAAAGCAAGCCAAACTGAGCTGTCAAATGGATGAAAATTGTTGGTAATAATATTGGCGAAATAACAAGGCTTGACACAAACAGAACACTTTGCTTTTGCGAAAAGTCAGAATCAGTCATGAATGTGTAGGGTATCATTGATGAAAATAAAAGAAAATAAATGTTTTTTGAGCAGCAAGTCAGCAAATTAAAATGGATCATGTGACTGAACACTGGAGCCTTGGTATTTCATTTCTACTTTAAATTGCAATAAGATTTCACAATATTGAAGTTTCGATTGTTTTTTGAACAAATAAATGTAGTCTTAGTGAGCATTAGCGATTCCTTTCAAATATAGATTTCAAAAAAGTAGCGTCTGGACCAATCAGAGACACGCTAAGAGAACCATTTTAACGATCGCGAAGTGTCAATTGCGAAGTGCAAGTAGATTTGCGCTCGACGCAAATCTAAAAGGGGTTGGTCTGAAAAAGCTTCAGTTGTGGTTTCTGAGTAACGGAAACAAAAATACAATTTACTGAGATCAATGTTCTCGTCAGGGCCGAAAAAGAAAGAGAAGTGACATTGGGGATGGGACAAACCCAACCAAATTAGCCTCGGTTAAACATGGATATAATAATTTGGGTAAATCTGTAAGCTTTACGCCTATGTTTCCCATCGTCATCAACACAACAATGATTTCCCTCATGTTTTAATAGTTTTCCTTATAATAATGTATCATTTGCTAAAATGTTAAAGGGATACTCCACTTTTTTTGGAAATAGGCTCATTTTACCACTCCCCCAGAGTTAAACAGTTGGGTTTTACCGTTTTCGAATGTATTCAGCCGATTTTTTGATATTTAGAAGAATATCAGTAAAAACAGACAGTTTCTGGTCTCATTGACTTCCATAGTATTTTTTTTTTCTACTATGGAAGTCAATGAGACCAGAATCTGTCTGGTTACTGATATTCTCCTAAATATCAGAAAATCGAATGGGTTTGAAAACGGTAAAACTCAACTGTTGAACACTGGGGGAGTGGTAAAATGAGCCCACTTCCAAAAAAAAAAGTGGAGTATCCCTTTAAATGCATCTGTGTAGATGAGACTCTGTATTATGGCCAAGCACGCTTTAAATAGCATTTGAATGTACGCGCAACGCGCCTCTGACTTTAGACTAAGTTTTCTTTTTTTCTGGTCAGAAGTGCGAGCCCGTTCTCATCCCAAAGCGCCATATAAGACGCTTTTGCAAAAGCGTAAATATCCAACGGACATGGCACCCTTTAACGTGAAATGAGACGCAGATATATTTGGGCAGAAGGCGCCCCCTAGTGGTCTAACCCTTACCCTACACCATACCTAAACTTAACCATAACCGAAGCGTCTCATTAGACGTTAAAGGGTGCCATGTGCGTTGGATATTTACGCTTTTGCAGAAGCATTGTATATGGCGCTTTGTTGATGAGAATGCGTTGGAAGTGCAATTGTTTTCTGGAACTGCAAAATAGCACCAGGGAATGTCTGTGCCGAAACACGGCTCTTTTTTTAATTAAATCAAAGAGTCCGTTGGACTAACTGATAAACCCATAAGAACCCTACGATGCTTTAGAATGCTTTTCAGAAAGGCAGCTTGATAGGTTTCTGAACAGAGCCATCGTGCAGAAGTCACTGTCTGTGAGAAATTGATGACGAACAATTTGTTGCACATAGAAATCCCCCCTGAGCGGCAGGACAATATGAGACGCATGTTAACACGGTCCTCTCATTAGAAGGATTCTCAAACACGCTGGACATCCATCATACAGAAGAGCAGGAAGGACAGACAATTCACTCTCTTCCAGAACAGAAGCTTGGTAAATAATGTGCAAGACTTGGCCATTGATTCCTATGTCTTTCTTTTTTCATACAGCAGTGTTGGTCCCCTGGGTGCCGGAAGTTTGATGGTTTTTGTAAAGCCATAATTGGTCAGTATGTGGCATGTGTCCTATTATTCTTTCAGCATGGATTCAATAATTTTTAAACACGCTGTCGTGGCACAAATGTGTATCATTCCAGTCAAGTGTTGATCGATAAGTCAGTGTTGTCTAAGAAAGCACCATTACTGTGTGTATGTATGCCTCTGGGGTGTTTGTAACAATGATTGGAAATCCTGGATGGATGGTGGTCATCTCAGAGTGTCTATATGAGAGTCGCACTGTTTGGGGAAGTAAAATTTACAAAGAACATCTGTAATATGTTATGTCACCAAGACAGACAAATGTAATGAAAGGGAGAATTTTATTTATTTATTTTTCCTAGGAAATGGCCAACCTCTTTGGAGAAAACATGCCTTCACATAATGTTCTATATAGAACCTAAAAAGAATTGTCAGGTGCTTCACATATAGTACCGTTTAGTGGTTCCTATCATGGGATCATTTTATGCATGGATAAACAGCTTGTATACTCTGTATTACTATGGAATTAACCCATTAAACATGAACGTATTATGCAATCATTTAACATTTCTCCTTATATAGAACTTTTTTTGCCATAAAGAGTTCTTTAAAGATGAGTCAAGAACACTAGGGTTCTACGTAGAACCCCATTGATCCATTTCTTTTTTCCAGATCCATTTGCGTCTCAGACGCAAATCAGGTTGTGATATTTGTCTCCGTCTCCTTCCCACAGACATTTACGCGCGCTATTATTGTCACGGATTCATTGACGCGCCCCTTCCATGCTTACATTCGTTTAACGTGTGGCAAATTTACTGGTCGCGCATGTGCGACTGGATATAAAATTCAGTCGCACACTCAAATTTTGGTTGCAAAATGCAACCATTTGGTCGGGGTCTGGAGCCCTGTTTTTGAAACTTTTTTAAAACATGCAAGAAGCAATGTAATATCATTTAGCAGATACGTCTCAGGCTCGTTTTTTTACAATGAGCTTGGTGGACATAGCCTGAAGAGTTTGAGAAGTGACAATTCGATTTCAATTTGAACTCAGACATTCTCGCTGAATTCTTTCTAGCCTAAATAATCTGAGCTGCTATTCACATTCATTTCAAATGTGTGTATTTTTTACTGTACATCAGTAATTTTGTAATTTGGAATTAGAAGAAACACCTTAAGAGAAGGTTTTTAAACAAGGCCTTGATTCTCCTGAGCTATGGCAAGGCCGTTAAACATAAACGAAGCTGTGTGACAAAAAAAGACAATGGCATTGACGCTTCAACATCTCCAGGCTGACATCCACTTCATCATCAGGTCACAAATGAACAGTTCACTTCTTACTAATCATTATGCAAAGTGAGAACCCTTAAAGGTCTATTGGGCCAGTGTGAGCCCCATTGGGCAGCATTTCGATTGAACACTCTTTAAGGTCGAGCTCTACTCTCGAGAGTGAAGTAATGCACACAAACAAGGAGAGGAAAGGTTGGTTCATTTGTTTAATAGATGTTAGTTCTTTACTGAAGCACAAGCAAGAATAATTTAGAGATTTGTTGAGACTCTTTTGAGCTTGTGAGCCATTTCTTTCTCTGCTAACGAAGTGAGATCATTTCGAAAATAAAAATGAAAAGCATCTGTTTGATGAGTGCTTACTTACTAGAGGACATCTGGCATATGTTTTGGGGGAACCGGTCTCGTGGGAGAAATGCTGAAGAGCTCAACAGTAGGGTTCCCAAAGTAGAAATCTCTTCTGAAATTGATTCTGTGCTAAACCACAACAAGTGATACTAGTACTATATGAAGTATTAAACACAATCCCATAATATGATACACCAATCCGCACAGCCGGTGTTACCAGGGAGGAGATGGGTACTGCAGGGAGCAAGTCTGGTATAAGGTCGACATTCATCACACCCTTGAATTTTGTTGAAATTTTCTTGTTGTTTCCAGAATCCCTGTTGGCTTTTTTAAAGGTTCTACATGAACTGTCTCATAAAGTAATTACTTGTCTGTTGAAATGTACACTACAGTTACACATTCAGTTCTGCTCGAGACAAGATTGGTTGTCTAACTATGTTCTTTGGTTAGTATATATGTCTTACATTGAGAATCGTTTATTGTTGAGAATGCTTATTCTCTCTAGTTCGTTTTAGAAGTCAAACACAGCTATATATAGCCTATCGAATGTGAAAGGAAAGTTGTTCTGAGACACACAACCTTCAATTCTGAGCATTGCTTTACAATTCAAATGTGCTGTTTTCTTTGGCTGTTTCATGCTGTGGTGAATTTTGATCTTGTGGGTGTCTTTCTATGTGTTTGACCTTTCTTTTGCTTGGACCCTTCATGAAATCACATACATTTTGCTGTATGAAAGCAGCAGAGGTTCAAAAGTATTTTGAGAGGCTCCAAAGTAACAGGATTTAATCAGATATAATGGATCATTTCCAATATGACATTTCTCTCAATCTAGTGTCTGTTGTTTAATCTTGTCATTTTGCGAAATTATCTTTGATTAAAGGTACGGTAGGCCATTTTCTGAACGGCTACCAATAACCTTGCTAACTATCTTTGAAAGCATGAGATCCCACCCTCCCTTCAGAGCGTCCTCAAAGCCACGCCTCCTTCAAAACACATGAATGCGAACAGTAGAGTTTGCAAAGCGTCTCAAAGCACGTAACACAGCCTGTTCTCACGTAAATGCGTCTCTATAACACGCATTGTGTATTGTTGTGTAATTTATACGCAAAAATGAGTTTTGACATGCATATGAGACGTATTCTTTCACGTGCATTTGATACGCAGTTCATTTGCGTGTAATACACATGCACCCCACCCCTAAACCTACCCTAACCAACCAATGCGTATCATATGCACGTAAAAACTCACTTTAGCGTATAAATTACACGACAATACACATGCGTGCTATAAACACACATTTAATGTGATCGGGTTACATTACAATAATAATGAACATAAACAATTTAAAGTGCACTGACCTGTACCACCTGACTGCTGCAGTCTAATTTCAGCATTGATCGTGTTGCCATTGAAACGCATAAATTCGAATCTCTTCCGAATGACTCAAGTGTTACTACATGATCTAGTCATGATTTGTGCAAACATTTGAGATTTTTGGTGAACTTTAGTATACTTTTAGAAAATGTCTTTAGTAACACTTGAGTCATTACTAGTTAGTTCCAATGATCTTCACTTTATAATACGAATCCAAATAATTAGTAATTCCCACAGAAGTATCTAGTAACACTTTCATCTGTGAGCTATTCGTTAATAAGAGTTTCTTTTAGTTAATAATAGTTACTAGATTGTTAATAAACTTTTTCAGTAGTTCTCTGGGAAGTATTAAAAAAATAGTAGTTATTGATTACTTAATAGTGAACTACCACTTTTCGTCTGTGCGCTATTACTTACTAGTTCGTTAATCAGAGTTTCTTGTTAGTTAATAATAGTTACTAGATTGTTAATATTGTGTTACTCATTAGTTCTTGTGTAGTTATTCATTAACGAAGGAACCGTATTCTAAAGTGTTACCAGAAAGACATATGTTGATAGCTTTACTTTGTCGAAGAAGATATATATCAAATCAGTATATTACAATGATTTCTGAAGGATCATGTGACTCTGTAAAGTGGAATTCCATTCAAAAACATATTTCAATGGAAAACACTTAATTAAAGCTGTATAATATTTCATATTGTTTACTGTAAGCTTATTGAGTAAATGCAGCCTTGATGAACGTAGGAAACTTATTGCAAAAACTTTCAAATGGTAGTCCATTTCATGTTAATATAATTTTGGATATTGTATCTATGCTGTTCATGGTTATATTTTAGATTTTAACTAGGGTATATTTTGCTTAATTTTGTACTCTAAACAAGTTTATACTTGGTGTCCAATGTAAAATTGGGATCCTATAAAACCAGCTGAGACCCAGTGATCTAAAACACTTCAGAGTCGTCCAGCGGTGAATGTTTTCCAGATGGTCGCCCACCTAGCATGATTCCCAGTCACAGTAGAGGAAGTAGTGTGGCTTCTTATGAGAAAAAGGATTTGCAGCAAGAACTAAAAGAGATGAGGGATATCAGGGAGGTGATGCTGAAAGAGAGAGTGATGTGTTGGCAAGGCTCTCTGCAACCCCCCCGTCTGGACGTGCGCGACTGTGCGCATGCGCAGACAACCTTCCTACACACTCTTACAAGTCTCTTCCTATCTTTTTATCTCTCTCTCTCTCGTTCTGTCTGAGGCAGGGATGCGCTCTACCAATCTGTCTCTCGCATTCACGTTTCCTCCCTCTCCATCACAGACTCTTCCCTTCTATCATCGGCGTCTATCTATCTCCCCATCATGCGACAATGACAATCCCGTGCTAATTAGCGCTCTGCTAGCGTTAGTCATGTTTGGGTGAGCGAACGCGAGCGACGGCAAAGTCAGCAAAGTTGTGTGGCGCCGAGCCGAGATGGAAGTGCACTGCCCTCTCCGCTTTTCCATTCTTCCCTACAGCCGAGGATCTCAAACCAGTGGATTTTTTTCTTCTTCCAGTTTTTAACGGGTGGCTTGTGTGATGAATGTCGGTGTGGAGAAACTGACAGCTCACCTGTAGCCCGCATTAAAGCACAGGACTGCACACATAAAAAAAATACACAGGCACGCTCTTGTGATGAATAATGATTGACTGCCTCTGAAAGATCTGCGTCAGTTGTAGCTGCAGCTTTCTGAACTGTGCCGCAGGCAATTACTTTGTTTTATATTAAAAAAAAAAGAGGAGGAGGAGGATAAGGAGGTAGAGAGGAGAGAGAGAGGGAGCTCGGAAAAGATCACAGTGCCATCTAGTGGACGCTGCCAGAGGAAGAGGTTGTTGTTTACAGGAAAGGTAATTAAATTACCCCATTAACTCAGCTTGAGTTTTTCAGGGGGAAAAACTGTGTGTGGGAGGTAACTGAAGCAAGGTTAGCTATAAAACAGGTCTATATTCGTATACTGCAAGCAGTCAGGTTACTACTTTATTTCACGATTTATCAGAGCAGAAGTAGTTCCACTGAGGCGCACAATCTTTCACAGGTTAATGATGGAGACCCTTGACTATATATCCAACAGGCCAGAGTCAAACGCACCTTATCTTTAACCTCTTTAAATCATGCAAAGTCATTTTCCAGATTAGCATTGCACAAAATGTCACGACATTGCAGATTTTATGTGGAAATCAATCAGGGATCCCTTTATGGATTCCCCTACGCCTGCTTTTTAAAACATTCATCCTGGTGTTGGCTGGGCTAAAAATATCCCGCTTTAGGTTTAGTGGCCAACAACGCGAGGTAGGAAATCTACTTTGCGCCACGATCAATATGGGTTTCCTGTCAAGTGTGTCGGCGACCTCTTTAGTCATTCAGGCCTTTTCGAACGGAGTTCACACTGGAATCTTTGTGTCCCGCCAATTTCTAATTTCACAAAGTTTTGGTTGGAGGATTAGCCGTGCCACCGTGGAGCACTATTTCTTTGGAGTCGGACGAAGGGGGCTCAGGGAGAAAGAAAACGAGGAAATCTGTTTCCATATAAGAAATGTTTTTTGAAAAATGCAATTTATTCCCTTTTGCTTTGAGGCCTGATTTATTTCATATCACGGTCTAAGCTGCAAACCAGAGAACTTACCTGACCGGTTGAGAGGAGGTGAATTGGAAAAGCTTATCTCCGAGGTGCACTTACTCAAGGGTCGGGGTGTTTTTAAGGCAGATTACGGCATTTGCCGAATGTGAATATGAGATGAGTAGATGTGCATGAGTCAGCACATATAAGTCAGGGGTTTCAATGCGACTATTAGCAAATGTTGAGCTGGGAGTTGAAGAAAACAGGTATTATTCTCACAGGCCTTCCACCACGCAGGAGAATTAAGCATCCCTACGCAAATATACTATTGAGGTGGCATGATTCAATGAAGGTAGGACGTTAATCCTGTGGTCTTTTGATATATAGCACAGCGCTGAATGAGTGTTGTATTTATATGGGTGAATCTCACAAAAACCTGACACATTTCACCCAAACTTTATGGTAAAGAAAAGGAAAATTATGCATTGAAGCAGTCTCATCCCAAGACGTCTTGGGATGTCTTTTGACCATACGTCAACATCCGCCTTTTTAGGGTACCATTAAACGTCGGTTAGATGATGTTATCGGATCCTAACTCTACCCCAGACCTAAACCTACCCCGTCACCTAACCAACGTTAAAGGTAAAGCGTCAGTTGTATGACGGCCCGGGATTGTCATTTAACCGATGTTTAAGGGTACCCTAAAAACGCGGATGTTGACGTTATTTTTATTTTATTTTATAGTTATTTGACGTTTTGGAATGAGACTATGTTACTCAATTGGTCCATTGATACTTTTTGTGAAAATTAAACGCGCATGCACACACACACACGTAGTGTTTTCATGTTTTTATGGGGAATTTCCGTAGATATAATGATTTTTATATGATCCAAACTGAAATCTTTGGTTTCACTTTATTTGGATGGACCCTTTAACACATTCAGTTCGTTGCACCTACATCTCTATTAACTCTCTACTAAGTAGACTGGTAGGGTTAGGGATAGAATAAGTTGACATGTAGTTGCAATGTTACTTATAATCAGTAGAGTGTCTGTTGGAGGAGAATCACAATAAAGAGTTGTCAGATATTAAGCAGACAGTCTGCTAATACTTTAATGAGAGTTAGTTGACATGTAGTTGCTGACACAAAGTTACTTATATATAGTCAACAGGATGTTCGAAAGGGACCATCAAAATAATGTCACCAAAACTTTCTGCATTTTTACATTTACAGTTTTCTGTTTAGTCATTAAACAATTATTTTTTTTTAAATACTTTTAATAAGCAAGTGCACATTAAATTGTTCAAAAGTGACAGTATAAAAACCTTCATGTTGTATATCTTTTTTTTTCAAAATATTTATTCAACGTTATTTTATACATATTAATTTGCTATTTTGTTATAAATATTTTCTATTTTATTTTATTTAAATATTTTAATGTATTTTTTTTTTTGTCATTTAACATTTTTTAAATACTTAAAAAATAGCAAGGGTGCATTCAATTGTACAATAACAGTAAAGACATTCACATTTTTACCCCCAAAAAAATCCACTTCAAATAAATAAAATAATTTCACAAAAACATGTCCAAGCCACATTTCAAGATGTGCTCTGCTCAAGAAACACATCTTCTTCTTCTTATATATATATATATATATATATATATATATATATATAAATTTGATAATAAGAAGAAATGTTTCTTGAGCAGAGCACATCTTGAAATGTGACAGTTCAGTTAATGTGTTCTGCTCAAGAAACATTTCTTCATATATATATATACACTCTAAAAAATGCTGGGTTGTTTTAACCCAACTTTGGGTCAAATATGGACTAACCCAGCCGTTGGGTTAAATTTTTACATTACATTTTTAACCCAACATTTCGGGTTTGTCCATATTTGACCCAAAATTGGGTTAAAACAACCCAGCATTTTTTAGAGTGTATATATATATATATATATATAATCGTTTGACAGCACTAATATATATATATATATATATATATATATATGTGTGTGTGTGTGTGTGTGTGTGTGTGTGTGTGTGTGTGTGTGTGTGTGTGTGTGTGTTTCTTGAGCAGAGCACATCTTGAAATGTGATTTAGTGTTTAGATAATCTACTGGTTTCCATAATGCCTTGCAGTAGATTATCTAAACACTAAAATATGAGGATGAATTTCCCAAAAACATGTCCAAGCCACATTTCTAGATTTCTACAGAAAACATTGCAGTAGAAGATGCTTTTCTGTAAGTGAATGCAAACAGGGCAAGCCGACTCCTGCATTTAATTCCCAAATGCACAGGGTTCCCCGTCTTCTGTTATTTTCAACCTGTGAGCAGCCTTCTGGCAACCAGTGAATTCCACACCAGACATAGATCAGCTCTCATTCTGATGCTGTTTTCATACAAAAGAGCTGCTAGGTTGTTACAGATAAGCAAATGATTTGAATTTAGGATTTGCATAATTATTTACCATAGAAAAGTTAATGTGTTGCATGAAGACGGTGGAAACTACTTAGATGAATAGACGTTGCATTAGCATTGACACCAGACAGTTGCTATCAGTGTTCATCTATTTCCTCCACAGTCACTTCCTGGGGGTGTGTGAGAGATTTGTCATCTTTATAAAGCATCAGATATGAAAATCTAGGCAGACATAATCTCGAATAAAAGTCGTGCCACTTTTAAAGCACATTTTTCTTATACATCTTGATTTTCATGGCTTTGGTACTTTTCATTCAGTTTGTGTTGTGCTGGTGTTTTCTCAATAGATTTGGTCTGAGAAGAATGCTGAACCCAAGCAGAAGTCAAAAGAAATGAATGGACCTCTTGTGAGATATTCATGCACAATATACCACAAACACTCCTAGCATTTTAGCAAAACAATGTTCCTCGGTTTCCGGAAGGAACAGTTCACATCATTTTCATGTCACCCTGATTATGTTTTCTTGTATTTCTTCTTGGTCCCATAACACTTCCAACATTTCTTTTGTACCTTTTTGGAGGGGGAAAAAAAAACATATGCTCCTATTATTAATAAAATAAAGAAAATAATTCAGGTTTATTGTTCCAAATGATGACTGAATCACTTTGTGACCTGTCTCTTTAATAGCCTTTTCAGGGCCAAACAAAATGAAGGTCATTACACACAAACACACACCATTTTTACCCACACGTCTTAGTTCACAGAATGTGAATTCAAGGTCTATAGAGAGCCAAAACAATCCATCGAGGAGTCCGGCTCATTTTTTTTTTTTTTTTCTGCCGTCTACAGGGAGTTGAAAGGGATGAGCAAGTAAAAATCACCAGCCGTTCTTTGCATAATTCAAGCACCCTGCAAAAAAATGAATTAATGATCTCATCAGAGTGCTATTGTGTACACTAACTGTGTAAAATATGCCCAAGCAATTCATCTGCAACTGCAATGTGAGAGCTTATTGTAACATGACACTGGTAATTAAAGGTTTGTGTGACAGTACATTGTAGAACAATGCTCACTTCCACAGCTAGTGGGTACGAACAACAGCACAATCCTAATAGCCAGCTTACGTTGCCTAGATACAGTTCCTGTAATTGTCACAGATGCATGGTTTTACTGCGAAAGCTAATTACGTTTTGTTTGGGTTTTTTTTTTTGGGTTTTTTTTATATAACTGCAATGCATTTGCCACCCCCAAACTTCACGTTTTCCCTGACACCTTTGCCACCCACATGCACAAACGCGTTGGATTTGTTTTGCACAAACGGGACTGATTAAAATGAGAGATATTATTTGGAACTGGTGGGTCGTGATCTAAAAATGGGTCACGGGTCTTTAAAGGTTGTGGCCGGCGTGGAAAAAGCAATGGCAAATAGAAATAACAATCTGACATCAAAATAAAAATATCAACTTTTTAAGATGGAGAAAGCTCTTTCCATCCACGCATTTCATTAAAAAATACTCCTGTCGGTTTTGTATGAGTTACTAAAGATTTACATTAAGACTAAATGTGCTTTGCCAGTAATTTAATACTTAGTGATATTATGCAGATGTAAACAAATCTAATTATGTCTCTCAAAGGCTGTGTATCTTGTCAAACTTTATTTTATTTTGTACTTTAGTGCAAATTCCCTTTGATTATTCCATGTTTAAGGTTTGTAAATCACTTGTTTATGCATAAATACAATTAATGACTTCCTATTCAGCCTAGTCATGTGAATAATTTTGCATTATAATTGTTAGTGCTATGCAGTTCATAATAATATTCAAAGTCAGTAAGATTTTTCCTTTTGAAGAAAGGATGCATTAAATTGATCAAAAGTGTTTGTTTTATAAACAGTGTATATATATATATGTATATATATATATATATATATATATAAAATTAGGGCTGTCAACCGATTAATCGCATCAACAAAAAAAAAGTTTGGTTTTACATAATATATGTGGGTGCACTGTGTATAATTATTTTGTATATATAAATACCCACACATGCATGTATATTTAGAGAGAGAAATATATATAGAAATAATAAATTAAAATGAAAAATAGTAATTTTAACTTTTTTACTGTATTTTTGATCACTTTGTGAGCCCCCACTGTAAAAAAAAATATTTTTTCAAGATTTATCACAACATTTTTTCTTTCGTCAAATCAACTTAAATAATTTATTTAGTTCAGATAACTTATTATTTCGAGTTTCTGATGGTTAAATCAATCTCCTTCTAGTTTAATTGTATTAAACTCACTTTTTCCAGTTCAATCAACTTAAAATTTTTAAGGCAACTAGGTTACTTAATTTTTTTAAGTTAAACCAACAATATGTTTTAACATTGAAACCATTAAAAATATGTTTTACTGCGGGTCGCCACTTGAAACCAGTAAAACCAGTTGAGAAACATTAGTTTCGGCAAACATTTCATTAGTTTTTATCACATGCTTTATGAATATTGAGGGTGTGAGTGACGCAATTAAGGATTGATGGCGGTCTAAAACATTATTTGCACGTCAGCACCATTAACGTGTTCAAAATTCAAATTTGTTATAATTCATTAGACGTCTAATTGGTTATGCTGTGGGTGTCTGCATAAACAATTACACAGCAAATATCAGCAAAGCCGAGTTCTATAGATCATTAATCTACTCGAGCGCGGTTCTGACACGGTGGTTCAAAGCATTTATGTGAGCGAGCTTCTTCACTTCCTTGATGTATTACAGACAGTCCTGAATCTGCTCACATCTGAACACCAGAAAGAGTTCTCAATGCCGAAGACAAACTTGTTTCCGAAATTCCCAAGCTTCAGTGCACGTCGTCCTATTCTAGCCCTCTTATCTCCGGGGAACTTGGCAGCAGAGCCGACTTCTCTTGCTTTGTAAGGGATTTGTGGCAAGTGGATAATTGACTGATCGAGAAAACACTCGAAGGAAACCAATTAATGGCATTCTCCGCCGTGCCTTGATTTGCAGAGTTTATTAACCCAGCCAATGCATTAAATATTAATGTATACCCCAGCACGACTCTGAGGGGTTTAGTAAGAGGTGTTTCGTTTTGTTCTGTTTCGGGTTGTCAGGAACACCTGCTTTGGGCCTTTCAGATTAGAGCATTCACAATTATGATTTATATGTGGAACTATGTGTTGCTGATTTATTTAATCAGCATTTAATCAGCTACTTTAAAGGAGTAGTTCACTTTTTAAAAAAAACTTTTGCTGATAATTTACTCACCCCCATGTGATCCAAGATGTCCATGTCATTCTTTCTTCAGTCGAAAAGAAATGAAGGTTTTTGATGAAAACATTCCAGGATTTTTCTCCATATGATTGACCTCATTGGGAACCAAACGGTTCAAGATCCAAATGAGAGTTTCAGTGCAGCTTCAAAGGGCTTTAAATGACACCAGACCATGAATACCAAGACCAAGAACCACATCTTATCTAGCGAAACGATGAGTCATTTAAAAAAAAAAAAGTTTAAGTTTTATTAGCACAAATGGTTGCCTTGCTCTGTTCTGTGTGTTCAGTGATGTGCGTTTGTGACTCTCCTGTTCGAACTCGGACTCGGAAAAAGATTCATTCATTTTGATGAGTCACGAACGTGCATCACAGCATTTGAGCTTATAAAACTTAAACTTTGTTATTTTTGTTTTAAATGACTGATTGTTTCGCTTGATAAGACCCTTATTCATCGTCTGGTGCCATTTAAAGCTGCACTGAAACTCTCATTTGGACCTTGAACTGTTTGGTTCCCATTGACATCCATTATATGGAGAAAATCCTGGAATGTTTTCATCAAAAACCTTAATTTCTTTTCGACAGAAGAAAGATTGACATGGACATCTTGGATGACATGGGGGTGAGTAAATTATCAGCAAAAGTTTTTTTTTTTTTTTTTAAAGTGAACTACTCCTTTAAGTTGTAAAATACAATATATTTCATTTTCTACAAAAATCAGCATGTTTGGCGATTATGGCCTTTAGTCATTAACAATGTTTTCTCTGCAATGATTTCAGTCTTGTTTTTTTTTAGTAGAGCCTAATTTATCTTCAGATGTCTTGTGCCAACGCTATCTCACAACCAACGTGTACCTATTTGTACGAGTGATTAAAAGGTGGCTAATTCGTACGAATTCGTACAAACTCACTCGTACGAATTTGTACGATATGTCTAAACCCACGTGATGATTAGGTTTAGGGGTGGGGTCAGGGGTATGTCATTTATATGAATTCATACAAATTGGGCAACTCGTAAAATATGTACGATTTAGAAATCACAGTGTGGGTTCATGTCTTGTTCCTGTCTGTCTGGTGTTCCCCCCATTATTGTATATTTGGTTCAGTCCTGTTCCAGTTTTCCCGCTCCTCGTTTGTGTTCATATTTACCACCTGTGTTCTTAGTTAATTTGTCCAGCTGTGTCTTGTTTCACTCATCCGTTCCTTTGTATTTAAGCCCTTAGTTTTAGTTCAGTCCTTTTGAATTCTTGATGTTGTTATGTTTGCTATTCCTGTCTTTGTGTTCAGAGTTCCCTTGGTATTACCTGTTTGTTTAATTGTAGAAATATTTATAATTTTTGTTACGTTATCTGATGCCAAGACTTCATCCAAACATTTTTTTTTTTTTTTGGCCCCCTGCGATTTTCTGTAAAAAGCAGTCCACACACTAGGCTATTATTTCCATTTATTCTTGCACGTTGTTCACCATGTTTGTATACTCTGAAATCTCTTTTGACCTCGAGATTTTGAGACATTTCTCATGTTCACAGTCGGGACAATCAGAGTCTTTTCAAAGACAGACTACAGGAGACTCTTAAATGACTGTGAAATTGCACACGCACATAAGGAGAATCTTCACAGATTTCCCTCTTTCAAATGTCAAACCTGCACACACTTCAAGATTTGAAACTCATGATGCATCACACATTACATTATATTATCATGCCAGATAGCACCTCACGTGATCTCATGGGGAAGAGGATGAAAACAAAATGGATACTGTCGCGGCAACTTGCTGTACATTATATGAGGAGACATTATAGATGCAATCGTGTTGTTTCCAGCCGTTCCTCCATCTCCATTGTCCATCAAACCCATACAGCTGCTCGTTTTTTCGCTTCTCCGTTTCAAAAGTACTGTCACTTCCGTCTCCTTGTAGACTTGTCTCTCATTGGCTATTGTGGAAGTACTAACTTAATCATAGTCATAATCATCCTGATTTAAAATCCGAAATATCAAACATGTTTGATATTGTCGGGCGGCCTGATGTGTCTGTGCTTCTCTCAGGTCATGTCTTTGATAATACACACTGTGTGATTGCCACTCACATGAACGTGCAATGATTTGCCTCCGATTTCTGGCATTTGTCTCCGATTTCCA
Source organism: Pimephales promelas (assembly GCF_988280905.1). Lineage (NCBI taxonomy): Eukaryota > Metazoa > Chordata > Actinopteri > Cypriniformes > Leuciscidae > Pimephales > Pimephales promelas. The sequence continues at coordinate 38,472,436 of NC_142774.1, read as the reverse complement.
CAAAGCGGTCGACGAATGAAAATCGTGGCTAAAACCGTGCAGTGTCAACACCGCATTATTAAACAGTTTGCTTGGTTTTTGACCCGAACTGCTGAGTAGTGCTTGTCCGACAAATAATTATAGACATTAAAGATGATATCACTATGTAAAAGTGCTTTAAAATGTTCCACCAATGTCTATTAGTAAGTAGACGATATAATAAAATCAGTGACAACCGTGTTCAATATCCAGCAATTTATTTCTGCATTGATTCAGTACAACGGCACCGACGAAGTGTTTTTGTTGGGAGAACGGAGGAGAGGCTGACACAAAAGGACTTGATTAAAGAATAAACATCGAGGGTAATAATTAAGAAGCGTTTATGAGGCGTGCAGGTCTCATCCCCTCTGCTCTTCCAGCCCTTCAGGGCCGGGACAGGCACTAGACAAGAGATTCCTAATTACACGATACAACTGCTGTCCTAACAACAGCCGTGATGACAGTAAGTCCAATGAGACACCAGTGGAGCAAACTCAGCCTACAGTGGAACCAATGAATTAGTTGTCAGCCACTGGGAACAATTACAATTGTTTTAAATGACGATTAAGAAATAAATTTTTTTTTTATTTCAGAGGGAAATGTTTTTTTTTTTTTTTTTTTTTTTGTAAAACATGTTTCTTGTTTATTTGGCAGGCTGCTAGTGCATAGCTGTGTGGATACTAAGTTATTCTGAGTGTTTTCAGTCCGTTGCTATGCAGTTGCTAGGGTGTTCTGTGTGAAGCAAAAGAGCTAGAGCTAAAAGATATTCTTGTTCACTTATAAATAAACCTACTTTAACAGAAGTCCATGGGATTTTTGCAAGTCCGATATATATATATATATATATATATATATATATATATATATATATATATATATATCGTACTTGCAAAAATTTCTTCTTTTAAAATAGGTTTAATATGTATTTAATACTATTTTTTTAAAACAATTTATTGATTTATGTGTATATATATATATATATATATATATACATACATACATAAATTGATTTAAAAAATAATATTAAGTACATATTAAGTAAAATAACTAATTAAATGAATAAACTGTTGGGAATATAGTGGTATTATAAAATATATTTTTTTCACCATGTGCACATTATGCTAATTAACCACATGTGGTGCAAAATGATTAATAATAATAATAATAATATAGATAATATAATATAATTAATTTTGTCTGCCCATTTTTTGCAACCAATAAGCCGCTGAAAACCATTTTCTATTATTCTGTTTTTACCAACTAAAAAAACTCAAGTTTAACTGCATCTCATTTTTTCTTATGTAACGCATTTCTAAGTGAAACAATGCAGGACTTAACTTTTTCCATCATGAATAACTTGAATTATGAAAACTGGGCATGGAATACCAGAACGGAGAACTGAATGTGAGTTTGCTTATAATGTCTATGAGTTTCTTTAGTTATTGGTTAAACCCATTTCAGCCTTATTCATATTTAGAAATTATTTCAATTTGATGAAAGAATACAAAGAAAAAACGTTGTTTTCTCGCAAATAAAATGCTGTGATGAATCCTGCAGAATGTGTTGAACATGCATTGAGGAATATAGGGATCTTTTCCCACTCAATTCAGAAACTCTGAATGCACATAAATCCTCTTGAAGTGATTTGTCGAGAACTGATCCTTCTTTAGACGAGTGGAACTGAACACGTTGTCACAACAGCCCCCGACAACTCTCGCTCCATAATCAAAGATCCGTCTGTCTGCTAACATACCACCATATGTGAGCAACGACGAAACCATTATTGCCTAAATGCAAAATTCAAAAGAGTAGAAACAAAAGAAGGAGAACACATTGACAGAAAATGTGAAGAAAAGAAAAGAAGCAGGGGAATAAATAGAAGGAAGTGTTAGAATCGATCCAGGGAGCAAGAAAGACACAAAAGAGGCAGAATATGTATTATGCTCTTGAAGGATGTCTGTAAAGCACGCTTTAGGAAAGGTTACAAGCTTGAGTCATGACACTGACTTTGTGACACTCGTTAAAGCTGTTTAGCAAGTCATGTCAAAATCCCAAAATACTTCACTCATCTGTAAACTCTCAGTGCCTCTGGGCTCATTGTTGGCATTTTGTTCAATTCTGCTTTTAGAAGAAAAGCAGCTTGAAAACATGATGTTACCCAAAACATGAATATGGATGAAAACAGTGTACTCTGAACTTACCTATTTTTGTACATGTGTGTTAGTTTCTCGTTAAAAAGCCAAGACATTTGGCTTTTACATTATTTGGTTGACCAAACAGATTTATTGGGTTTTTCAAGTAGTGTTTTTAGTATTCAAATTAATATGTCTCACACCAGGATACAGATTTTATAGTGATGTTTTTCCATTAACATAGCCATTTTAATCTTATTGTGTGATTTCATTAAATGTTTTATAAGAACACATTGATATGTAAGTCAAGTAATAATTATTTAATAGGGTTGAACTGATATGAAAACTTATTTGAATAGCCTATTATATTTGAAAGCCGATAACCGATATATTGGCTGCTAAATCTAAACCCCCTTTTTTATATCATTTTTGAGAGCCTGATTACAAAAACAAAAGTCTTATCATTAAAAGCCATGCCCCAAGCATATAATTATAATGTTATAGGATATTGCACTTTTCCTTTTTTGAAGTTATTCCAATCATATTTCAAGCACTTCAAAACCATGGTGAACAGAGCAGAACTGTGTATCAGTTGAAAGAAATAATCCATTAAGGATCATTATTCCTTTAAACGATGGCACTAAGGGGCCTAAAGTGTGCCAAGAAAACATCCCCCACACCCTTACACCACCACCACCAGCCTGCACAGTGGTAACAGGCATGATGGATCCATGTTCTCATTCTGTTTACGCCAAATTCTGACTCTACCATCTGAATGTCTCAACGGAAATCGAGACTCGTCAGACCAGGCAACATTTTTCCAGTCTTAAACTGTCAAATTCTGGTGAGCTCTTGCAAATTGTAGCCTCTCTTTCCTATTTGTAGTGGAGATGAGTGGTATCCGGTGGGGTCTTCTGCTGTTGTAGCCCATCCGCCTCAAGGTTGAGTGTGTTGTGGCTTCACAAATGCTTTGCTGCATACCTCGGTTGTAACGAGTGGTTATTTCAGTCAAAGTTGCTCTTCTATCAGCTTGAATCAGTCGGCCCATTCTCCTCTGACCTCTAGCATCAACAAGGCATTTTCGACCACAGGACTGCCGCATACTGGATGTTTTTCCCTTTTCACACCATTCTTTGTAAACCCTTGAAATGGTTGTGTGTGAAAATCCCAGCCACCCTCAAAATTGCTTAAATCACCTTTCTTTCCCATTCTGACATTCATTTTGGAGTTCAGGAGATTGTTTTGACCAGGACCACACCCCTAAATGCATTGAAGCAACTGCCATGTGATTGATTGGATAATTGCATAAATGAGAAAATAAACAGGTGTTCCTAATAATCCTTTAGGTGAGTGTATTATATTATACAAAAATACGGTGCAAAAACATACTTTAAATAGTAAAATCTAAATGAAATGCTTTTATGCACGGTTGTTACACCAATTGAAGCACGTTTTAAAGGTCATATGAGGTAGAAATGGCTTTTTGAGTTAGTAAACAGTGTACTTGTGCTTGAACCGTAATGATGGGTCTTCAAAACACACCAATTAATGAGGCAGAACTTGAATCAAAGTGACTTGCTGTTGTGCTGGATTTAAAAAGGCAATCTAGTGAGACTCAGAAACTGCAGTTCCCAGACAAACAGAGAGAGAGAGAGACTTTTGTAACACATGGTGTCTGGCGATAGAATCAGAAGGCTGTGAAACAGTACCTTTTGATGTCCTGTACTCGCCGGAGAGTGATACAAGGCGCAGTTTCCACATTATCTCCTATCCGACACAGAAATCAAGCCTGCTCGACTTCACACGCTGCGTTTGAATGGGAACTAGGTCAGTGTTCTGTGATAGCAGATGGAGAAGCGGTCCACACAATCTTGATGCTTATGTTGAACTAAAGTACATCCTAAGACTAAGTGCTAGTGCGCTCAGAATAGAATTTTGAGGTTGCAGACAATATTTTAGCATGGGTTATTAGTGGCAAGCATCCTAATTTTTCCAAAACTAGCTCAGTTTATATATATACATGGATATAAAATGGGCAAAAACGATTTACAAAATTACATTTGAATGAGAGACCTAGGTCATTTCTGTACAGCATTGCCAGAAAGCAGTCACCTAGCAACTGTGTTGGCTGGCATTTTGATGGCAAGTTCTGCACCACTCACATTTAATTGACAACATATACAAATATAAAATTGATATGTGTGTTTAACTGTGAAAGGACTATGGCAGTATAGCATGATTCAGGGGAAAAAAGGACCTTGTACCATGTAAAGTACCTTTAAAGTACCACATATACTATAATTTTTTGTGTTACATGATTTATGACATGATTTCTAAATGACTGACCGAAGAAATAAATAAATAAATACAAAATATACCATTCTACATGAATTTCAATACAATGCACGACCATCAAAAAATTTGCGATTGGTAAGATATTTTTTTATGTTATTTTTAAGTCATTTGGGGTTACCAATTAAGCCACCATTTATTTGATTAATAATAGGTTAAGTAAAATAGTTATTCTGAAATGTCATTGCAATTTAAAATGAGTGTTTTACATTCGGATATATTTTAAAATTCAATTTATTCCTGGCATTCAAAGCTGAATTTTCAGCATCATTACTCTAGTCTTCAGTGGCGCATGATCCTTTGAGTTGATGGTCTAGAAATATTTCTTATTTCTTATCAATGTAGAAAACTGTTGTGCTGTTTAATATTTTTGTGGAAACAGTGATTTTTTTTTTTTTTTGAATTATTTGATGAATAGAAAGTTCAAAAGAACCACATGTAATTTGAATAAAAAATAATTTTATGTCTTTACTATGACTTTTGATCAATTTAATGCACCCTTACTTTATTAAAAGTATTAATTTGTCACTGAAGTCAACAGATAATAACACTGAATTTATGAAATTATCATTCCCACTGTTAATACCCCAGTAAAACACACCCTCAAATAAAGAAACTACAGTTTCCAATGATGATATAAAAAATAATGATAGCTTACAGCATTTGCAGAATAAAAAGAACCAGTCCGTGATAGTCCAATTTAATGCAAGCGAACACTTCTTTTAAAAAGTCTTTTTTTTATTTTATACACAGGTTCATTTTGCAATAACATGCACAAATCAATCGTTCACAGCAAGACCAGGTACCTCCATTTAAAGAGTGACCAGGGGTCAATTTTGACTTCATGATTTGAAATGGAGGTCAGAGTCAATAATATGAAACTGAAATGTCATGAACTGTACATCATGATCTGATTTCTCACACCCCAGTGGATTTAGAAGTAAGGATTGGGTTTATCGAATCCTAATATCTCTGTTGTTCTCCTCATACTGGCTTTGTAATCTGTGGATGGGTGGCAGAGTTTTATGTGTTTGTCTGCTGCGCACAAACACCTCTTCCTCCTCCTTCTGATTAGATATTGATCAGTCTTTCCCTCCTTGTCTGAGACCATTCAGTCTTTTCCAGCCACTGTAAGAATAGCCTACTTTCCTCGGAAAATAAACAACATGGTAATTTTCACAGTCATTGTCTCTCCCCCCCTTGAAAACACACACCCCGCACGCACATTTAAAAGCTAAACACGTTCCTCAAGACAGGAGAGACGGAGTGGGCAGGAGTGTGATGGCGCCCCCTGATGGCCGCTATGTGGAGGCGCTGCAAGGCCCGTGGCTTGTGCTGAATCATGCACTCTGGGGACGAAAGCTATTTATAAGATTAAACCTTCAGAGGTAATATGAAATACTCCCGTCAGGGCATATCAATAAATAAAAAAGACATAAGACATGATCATGTTGTGGACTATGGATTTTCATTTTGTTTTTAGACAGCTCCTCTGTTATCACAATAGATTTTTAGTTATGAGGAACTCCCTTGACAATGCAAAATCGCTATTATCAGATACTAGCTTTCTCTTGTATGCAAGGCAGGCACATAATTCATCATTCGGCAGCAAATTCGACTCTGTTCTAATTGCACGGTTCAGGGATGCATTCTAGCGGCGAGACGAGAGGGGGGAAAGTACAAAAAAAATATGAAGCTACGGTATGAGATTTCACAATGTGTTCCTAGGGCTATGAAAAAAATCAAGACAAAAATATAAAGGAAGAAGTTTCGCCGGGGAAACGCTAGAGCTGGGTGGTGTCGATTAAGTTCACTGGCTCATTGTGAGCTCGAGGCTAAGTCTGTCTGCTGTTTTATCTTCCCCTCATAATCACTGTATTGTGTTAGTACGCTTGCAGCGGAGACTTTTGGTCATTTGCATGTGAACCGCAGGGCTCTGTGCCCTATCTTTGTGTTGAGGAGCCCATTTGTGCAGCGTTGTTCCCTTTCAGGGTTATTTAACCATTTGTTTGCACAAAGCGAGGGTCAGGACTAAGCCTGAGCTTTGCTTTAACCACAGGATAACACGCTACAGAGAATTCTGTTTTATTAGCCATATGGTGGCCATTACGGGAAAGGATTGGGTCTAACCCGATCTCATTGACTCTCTTACCCTATGGGGAACACAGCGGCGGGTTGAAACACGGGGTTACTGCTAGTTCAAGCGCTCAGGGACAAGCCTACTAGCATACAACCCCATCATTTTGTTTCGATCAGCTCTGATATATTTAAATGACACGTGTAGACAACTACCGTAGAAAGATTATTTTTATCTTATGCTCACCAAACAAGGCTTCGTTTCTTTGACCAAACAGTATTATTGTGATTGATATATTATTATTGCAATTTAAAATGACTGTTTTCTTTCACATCCACCAGCTGTAGTGCCCATGATCTCCACTAGAGGGCACTCATCCCTACTTTTGTGCTATCTTATTATGGACTACATTTCCCATAACCCACTGCCTGGATTATCTCATTATGTTTGATTACATCCACCTGTTGTTTACCTTGTTCTCTGTGTTTTCACTCACTCTTTGCGAAGTCTTGTATGCTGTTACCCTGCATTTCCAACGCATTCTCATCCTATACTGACGCTTTTGACAATGTGTATACATCCAATGCACATGGCACCCTTCAGCGTCAATACAACACGCTTCGGTTATGGGGTATGGTTAGGGTTAGACCACTAGGAGGCGCCTTCTGGCCCATGTGCGTTGGATGTATACGCGTTGTCAAAAGCGTCAGTATATGACGCCTTGGGATGAGAACGGGCTGGCATTTCTGAGTGTTATTCTGGTTCCCTGTCTTGGTAATGTGTATTCTGGATTACCAACACTATCTCACGACCAATTCGTACGAATTCGACGCATGATTAAAAATTGTCTAATTCGTACTAATTCGTACGACCTCACTCGTACTAATTTGTACGATTTGTCTAAACCCACGTGATGGTTAGGTTTAGGGGCGGGGTCAGGGGTAGGTCATTCGTACGAATTCATACGAATTTGCCAATTCGTAAAATATGTACGATTTAGCAAAATCGTATATTAATTTGTACGAGTGAGGTCGTATGAATTGTTACGAATTAGCCACTTTTTAATCATTCGTCGAATTCGTACGACTTGGTCGTGAGATCGGGTTGGGATTACCCTTTTTCTTGTGTTGTCCGCCCTGTGTGTTATTTGGATTGTTTACCCATGTGTTTGACCCTTTGCTTGTTATATGGATTACGATTCTGAATCCAAGTCTCGGAGTAGAGTCAGTAACACAATGTAAATTTATTTCAAAATATAATTCATTGCAGCATTAGTCACATTATCCTTCAGAAATCATAATATGCTGATTTGATACTCAAGAAACCACAATACATTTTTAACATTGTATAACATTATAAATTAGTTAACTATTTTTTTTTTATGTATTCAATGCATCATTGCTGAATAAAAATATTAATTTCGTATAATGTGAAACATAAAATAGAACTTCTGAACAATGTCCAGGATGCCCATGGAGAACAACAAAAGCACAATGAAAACTTGACGACGATAAAATTCTCATTTACGGATAAATGTTTCCTTAAAATGAATGGATTTGAAATAGATATGATCACATATGCTATGCTTAGAGCAAAGTTTGACCCTTATCTCCTGTTTTACTGAGATTTTTACACTTTCCAGTTTTGAAATTCAAGGTCTCAAGAGATTGCCCTCATCTCCTCTTCAATCAAAGACCTCTAGCCCTTCACTTTAGTTTCCACAGGCCTTTCTTCCAGCTCTGAATTATAAACACATTGTGAAGTGCTTCATTGGTCAGGGCCACTTTTGTAGCCTTGGTTAACAAGGAAGGACAAAGGCCAAGGACTTTCAGAAGGGAAATTGGGGGCAACCTAGGGTTTCTTCAAAGCTAAGGGTCTCCTCCTAAAGTCCTGGTGGTCTTTCATGGAGAGCCGAGGTCATATGAGCTGGTTTTTGAACCTAAGCTTTTGATTCTGTCACGGGACTTAGGCCGAGATGAAATCAATGTGACTTGCAATGCATCCCACACATGTGCTCTGAAGGATGTAAAACAGATAAACCATTGACAGATAAGAGGTTTTAAGAGATTAAGTAGGGGATAAGTGAATATATTATCTAAAGATAACTTTTATCATATAGTGGAAGGAATGTTGAATATTTTCTCTGATTTCCAGATACCCCTGAAGCTGTCAAGAAAACTAACAACTGGCATTTTGTTATGAACTTTGCCCCACAGACTATATATATATATATATATATATATATATACAGTGTTGGGTAAGTTACTCTAAAAAAGTAATTAATGGCTAGTTAAAAATTACCTCTTCAACATTTTAATTAGATTACTGTACTAATTACTCTCTCTAAAAAGTATTTCATTACTTTTAATTACTAATTACTTTCAAAATCCTACATCAATCTCAAACAGCTGAATAATACAAGGATAGACATGAATCTTTTTTAATTCTTTCAAATAAATAATATCAAACTGCATGAATTATCCTTAAACTGACCACCAAGGTGGAGAAGGTTACATTATAAAAATACTCTTTAACATCAGACAATACATTTTGATGTTAAACCAACCCGATCTCACGACCAATTCGTACGAATTCGACACATGATTAAAAAGTGTCTAATTCGTACTAATTCGTACGACCTCACTCGTACTAATTTGTCTTAACCCACGTGATGGTTAAGTTTAGGGGCGGGGTAAGGGGTAGGTCATTCGTACGAATTCATACGAATTGGCCAATTCGTAAAATATGTACGATTTAGCAAAATCGTATTAATTCGTACGAGTGAGGTCGTATGAATTGTTACGAATTAGCCACTTTTTAATCATTCGTCGAATTCGTACGACTTGGTCGTGAGATCGGGTTGGTTAAACCCACTATTGTTTTATGTCTGATCTCATGAAATTTCTCACTTTTTTCATACATATTTTACAATAATTCATAAGAATTTGTACGAGTGCGGTCGTACGATTTAGACACCTCATAAAATGCATACGAATCGCTGTGAGATCGGATTGATCTATACACAGTATTTACCTCAATTACATCAGAAGTAACTGTAATTAAATTCCAGATAAATGAAGAGTAATCCCTTACTTTACATTTTCAGGGGAAAAGTAATTAAATTACAGTAACTAATTACGTAGTAATTAGTTACACCCAACACTATATATGTATATATATAAACATATTGTATCTTATTGAGAATACCAATAGCTTTTCTAACCACTTTGTCAACATTAGATTTTCTAACCACTTTGTCAACATTAGAGGTATATTTGAGGTACCGCAGATCAGGGAGCAGAATTTAGTGCTTCTATACCGACCGTTTCCTGCAATTCTCTGATTGTTCAGGAAAACAACCATTCAAGGCCTTGGACAGGATTGGACAGTTTCCAAATGGAAGTGAAGAGCTGATGTCCGCTGGAAAAAGCATACCTTTTGTCTAATGCAGGTACATCACTTTTCAGATTGCATGGTTATTTCTGACAACAAATGAGTGGTTCTGATGGACCAGACATGTTTGGATAGAAATATCCATGTTGTTTTTCTCCTTGATTTTGTAAACGTTTAATTCTTCAACTACAGGAACTTTTATGACCAAGTTCCTTTTCTGCTTTTTCTGAGATTAAAAGTCCATTTAAAACGAGGACTTTTACGTGTTATTGTCTTAAAATATACAAAATAAAAAAAAAATAGAATGATATCATTATCTGAACAAAGAGTACCATCCCAGCAAACACAGAACGTTTCCCTAACATTCCCGTATGGTTCCAATTTGGTTCTTTTTTGGGAACCAAACAAGAATGTTCTAGGAACATTCCCTGTAGGGTATTTCAGTCCGATCTCATCCCAATCCGTCATATACTGACGCTTTTGACATTACGTCTACATCCGACACAAATGGGCCAGAAGGCGCCTCCTAGTGGTCTAACCCTAACCCTACACCAGACCTAAACCTACCCATAACCGAAGCGTGTAATATTAACGCTAAAGGGTGCCATGTGCGTCGGATGTAGACGCAATGTCAAAAGTGTCACCTATATGATGCCCTAGGATAAGAATGTGTTGGTTATTTTTAGGTTCTAATTTCACAACCTAAAGGGAACTTTGCCATAACATTAAGAGAATGTTCTATTTATGTTAAAAAAAACTTTCCTGAATCACCAATAGGGAACGTTCTGGGAACCAAAAACTAATGTTCCCAGTGCGTAAAATTGTTAACTGGCTTTGAAACAAATTATGTGCAAATTGTTTTTGTCATTCCCTTCACTTTTTGTAATTTTAGTGTACTGTTGCTGTTAGTGACAAAGACTGTTTTACCGTTATTACTGTTTTTATTTTAAAAAGTGGCTAATTCGTACTAATTTGTACGACCTCACTTGTACGAATTCATACGATTTGTCTAAACCCACGTGATGGTTAGGTTTAGGGGCGGGGTCAGGGGTAGGTTATTCGTACGAATTCATACGAATTGGCCAATTCGTAAAATATGTACGATTTAGCAAAATCGTACTAATTTGTACGAGTGAGGTCGTATGAATTGTTACGAATTAGCCACCTCGTAAAATTCGTACGAATTCCCGTGAGATCGGGTTGTTCTCCTTATATAAAACCTTTTTGGCATAAATGGATTTTGAAAATTGATTCAAGAACCCTAGGGTTAGGCCTATATATATCTCCATTGAACCTTTTTTCTTTTCTAAGAGCGTAAGGATAAAATGCTACTTATGTATTCCTTCCACAGAATGTTAATCCATCATGAAATGTGTTGGTTAAATAAACTACAAATAATGCTTTAAGAGAGTTTACAAGACAAAATTGGTCATATTAAAGAAACAGCATGTCCATAAGCAACTGGAAAATGTGAAAGACAGGTTTACTCCTTCGAGAACAGCAGCAGGACTCTCTTGTCAGCAGCAAAGTAGAATATATGTATTCATGCACACTATTCTCTTATGAGAATGTGTGAAAGTCTTCATTGCCGCCTCCCCGTCCTTTCATTCCACAATGCCTTTCCGAGCGGGAAGGGCCAGGAAGCCACTGCAGGATACCTCCACTTTCATACAGCACATTATTAGTAGGGACACCACAGGGTCAACAGTTTTATAATGGCCGCCGACTTCTTGTGTGCCAAATGAGACCGCTATCCCATGACCTTCGACCCCACTAGGCTCTTGCACCTGTGAGGCTGATTGGGAAGCCCTGCTATACTCTCTATTGAAAGAGGTATTCAGCAGGAAAGAGCTTTATTTTTTCAGGGACTCCCCTACTTCAAAAATGAATTGATTTTGTCCACCTGGAAACCAGCAGAAATGGCTATTTATAGAGAACTGTGTAGAAGACCTTCCTTGTTCCTTTATATTGGCTTAATTTAGGACATGTGTGAGCTTAGGTTGAATAGTTTGACTCAAAAACAAATATTTAGTAGATATTTCATTTCATTCCAGCAAAACAAGACGTTATGCGGGATATCCGAGCTGCGCTTTTCCATGCAATGCAAGTGAATGTGATTTTAGCGTCAATATGAGACGCAGATATATATGGGTCAGAAGGCGCCTCCTAGTGGTCTAACCCTAATCCTACCCCACACCTAAACCTACCCATAACCGAAGCGTGTTACATTGACGCTAAAGGGTGCCATGTGCATCGGATTAAGACGCATTGTCAAAAGCATCACTATATGACGCCCTAGGATGAAAATGCGTTGTGCAAACTCACAACCGAACCGCTAGATGCCACTAAAAATTACACACTGCACCTTTAAAAGTTTAACATTTTAGACAACATATTCATGTACCCAAACATGTTTAAAAAAGAGGGGTATCCCAAGAAAAAGCTTCTGCTGACAAGATATAGTAACTGCCTATTCCAGCAAAATTACTGACGAATGATAATAATCATAATTACAATGGTTTTAATTGTAAACTGCTGTGAGAGGAAATTACCTATATTGTTATGCCAGAATCCTGTGATGTTCTTACTGGGGCGCTAATGAAACCGCTAGTAGTTACCGTTGTGATGATGGGCTTCTTGATGGCTAATAGATCTCTTTTACTGTTAATTCAAACTCTTTTTCATACATGTGGAGACCAGCAAAGTAATTGAATGTGTAAATCAACTACTGAGGGGAAATGGAAATGTTTATCAAGTGGGATGTGCCTTTTGGCTGTTTTGCTTCTTTATTAATTGGATTGTTGAAATCTTATATCACATTAGCCTATGCAATTATTTCATTCTTAATGTGAAGAAAACAATTTGACCAGGGTATATAAATAGTGCTTTAAGACGGTGTGGAATGAAACTGTAAAATTGTATAATTTATTCAGGAATAAACAAAACATTCCATAACAAATAAATTCTTGATAAATTTATTCTACATGACCTTGAGGAGTGAGAGATTTCATAGACTACAATGTAAAAGCAGTTAAAGTTTGGAAAAGGATAGTAAAAGTGATCCATTTCTTATGTCCAAGTCTCTATATTATAAACTTTTAATGCTTTTGGGCTGTTCAAGTTTTCAAACGTTCAAAATAGCGTTATCGTCTCTGTGTAAAATACAAAAATGTGAATGTCCTGCGCATGGATATTAGTGTTCAGTCTAAAGGCGCGAAGTGTTTCTATACCAAGCGTGCCGCACAAGCTCTCAAAAGTGAAGCCAAAACGTCTCGATCGCCCCCCAGTGGCCGGTCCTAGTATAGGTCATAAACCCCGCCTCCCCACGTTATTCAACGTGAGGCCAACTAAACAATTAAATTACACTTTACATAATTTCAAGAGTTTGTTTTTAAAATAAGCTTGTTTTTAGTTCGTTATTTGATGCTATAAAAACGGTGCTGTGACATGATGATTGACAGCTGTGATTGACAGGCTCTCTGTGCGAAGTAGTCACTAAAGCACCAACAGACTTTTTTCATAATATTGACTATGTGGTTAGTAGTAAAATTTACCTTATTTTAACGAGGTACTGCAATCAGCCACTTAATAAAAGTGCGGGGCGTGTGCTTGCGATTGATTCCGCAAGAGTGAGGGCGGGGCCTTGATTTTATGGCTTTACTTCCTGCTCACGACTGCGCTTGTCTGGTCCCGAAAACGCAAGTACACAGACTCAAGTCCCAAGATGTCAGCGCCATGTCGGGACATTGGCGGCTTCAGTTCTCTCCGACGGAAAAGAGCGAAGGGGCGTCGTCCATCTTTTTTACAGTCTATGTTTTTTACAAAGAGACATCGCCAACTACTGGCCTGGGAGCAGAATACAGCGTTTTTAGTTGTTTTGACAGATCCTTTTGACAATGTTGTGGCCTGTACACAGAAAAAGAGCTAAGGAAGCACTTTTCTGTGTTTTGTAAATCACTGTCGTGTAAACGTACCCTATATGTCATGGGTCCCTCTTTAAATGTAAGTCTTTTCAATGTGAGGATTTTCCATTGTTCACCTGCCAGGTAAAAAAAAAACACATTGTCACCTCGACAAGTAAAATTCATGAAACACTAACAACTAATAAAATAAATGATCATATTTAAAACTGCAAGTACTGAAATGATGATCTTGACTGTCTGTCTTTTAAACAATTAATTGTATTGCAAATTATTAGAAAATGTACTTTGCAGGTATACTTCAGTATTTGTTCCACTATAACTCCTAGACTTTATATGATTATTGCTTTCACTCTTTTTATTGTTATTATTTTACTTTTTGACAGACAGGTTTGATATTCCTGACAGCGTCGTTTGGTGGCCTCTTGAGAAGATCAGTCTTGAGAAGCTCGTAAGAGCTCTGAGACAGCTATAAGTTATCAGTACTTTGAAACAGATAAGGCCTGTCATGTTCAGGGGGAATCTTCTGCCTGTCAGACCTGCCTTTGCTTCTAAGGGTCCTATTTATATTGATCATAGATTGTCTCAGCAATAAAATAGGGCTTACTGAGAAACAATTTTATTTGATGTTTTTCCTTCGTCTTATTTTTTTTTTTTTAATATTCATCATGGTCAAATCTTCTAGTAAATTAAACTGCATTCTAAATCATTGAGGGGAGAATTCATCTAGAATCAATCACATATGTGTTGCTTTAATGCCATATTCTTTGTGAATATCCCTTCACTGATTCACAGTTAGTGAATAAAATGCTGTTTTTGCACTGGAACCATGCACCTATCAAGTATTCACAATGAATAATTTGCTATTGACCTTCACATCTATGTAAATCCTATTTCAGACGCAACACTTTTAAATTCTCTATTCGCTTGGAAAAATAAGTCTTGTACTCCTTAATCTGGAGGATGTGAAAGAATTTGTTTATTCATGTGTTTGGCAGCATATGCCTCAACAAACTTCACCACTGGTTCATTTGCACATCACAAACCAGCTGGAAAAATTACCACTGTTGGCTCCCATCAGATGGAATGGCTTTCACGGTGTTCGTCCTGGCTTGCTTAAGGAGGCTGATATCCTTTACACAGCGCTGAACTCAACAGAAGGAAAAGAGGGAGGGATTTATATGAGAAAAAGACTTGCTATTTTTAAGAGCATTCAGATACTGGGAGTTATGGAAGTAGTTGGTTTGTGAGGTTATATTATATACTATTTAGAAGTTTGGGGTTACTAAGATTTTTAGTGTTTTCAAAATAGTTTTTTATGCATTTTTTTAGACTGCATTTATTTGATCAAAAATATAAAATAGTAAGATAAAATAATAAAATAATAGTTAAAATAACTGTTTTCTACTTGAATTTATTTTAAAATGCAATTTGTTCCTGTGATGCAATTTCAGGTATTATTGAGCTTTTTTTGACATTTCAAAAGAACAGCATTTATTTTAAATATAAATCTTTTCTAATATTTATAAATGTCTTTACAGTCACTGTTGGGCAATCTAAAACGATCTATCTATCTATCTATCTATCTATCTATCTATCTATCTATCTATCTATCTATCTATCTAATCTAAAAAAATATTGATGGTTTAACTTAAAAAAGTAAGTAACCTGGTTGCCTTAAAATTTTAAGATGATTGAACTGGAAAAAGTGAGTTAATACAATGAAGGAGATTAATTTAACCATCAGAAACTCAAAATGATATGTTATCTGAACTAAATAAATTATTTAAGTTGATTTGACAAAAGAAAAAATGTTGTGATAACAAATGTTGAAAATATTTTTTACAGTAAATAAATTGAGAATTTTTTTATTTTATTTTTTATTGAGTTATTTGTATTGTTATTTCTTGAGTAATGACTGAAGTTGTCAGATGGTTTGTAGGGTAAAATCTCTAGTATATCCCTACAATTTCATCGACTTTGAATGTTCACCAGTATATCCATTTGCACTCAAACTGTATGTCAACACATCTTTAGATTTCTACATTGTATTATACATATTCCATTGCTAGCCATTTTTGAACATGAGAACCCATATTTGTACCATGCTGACATAACCATATACTATTCCAACTATGTACAAATAGTTAAGTGCATTATATTTCCATTTAGCACTGAATGTTTTTCTGTCTTCTGTGACAGAATCACTCAAATAGCATCCCAGCAAGCAATATCTGTCACCATCTAGGTTATCTATAGACCTGATATATTCTAGTGAGCAATCCTCTTCTAACCAAAATAACCTTGAATTTGGTTACATGTCATTTTTGCCTAAATATCTTGCGAGATGTACTTGCAAAGTCCACTGAGATTACAAGGTGTCTGGTTTCATTTCTTTGACATGTTCTATGCGTAACCTGCATCTATTCTTGGGCTATGGCTAGACATAATACATTTTCACTGACAGCCCAAAGTTTTTTTAGTCTAGACGTGTTTGGATGCCTATTAGACGTCTTTTAAATGCAAAAATGTTTGCTGTGAAAGAATATAGTAGATTATTCATCTTTGTTAAATAATTGAAATTTTTCGGTTTCTAGTGATTCCTGTTCAGGTCTTGCATGAGTAAGCATCCAGAAATGACAGTTGCAGCATGATGCATTTCTTTATTTAGGATGAGACTAAATAGTGCAATAGCTGGAAGCCCATCATGAAATGAAAACATTTTGAGTCAAGCATAATCTAATTATAGGCTCAACCTATAAATTGCATTTTAAGCTCTGCTAGTGCAAGGTAAACCCTATTGTCTCTGTCAAGAGCATGCTATATTCCCCTGTAGAGAAAGCAATGAAACATGGGGTGGGCCAAATGAATGTAGCAGCAATGCTTGTGTAACAGCGTCTTTGCAGCATTCCAGCAGAATTCCTTTACCCCACCAGCTGCCAGTGTTAATATCCACTCCACAGGGAGGAAGTCTTCCTTCCTTCCTCTTCCCTTCCTCCCACAATGGATTTCCAAGGACATCTTTTGAATGAATGCATTAAAGAGCCCACGCTGGTGGTCACGTCAGACATGACTGGTCAAGCATGCTTCATATTTTGACAGGTCTCTCTGCTGCTTTTCAAAAACATGCATTGAAAAGAGACACGCATTTTTAAAATCGGAGTTTCTTGTTACATGGCCATAAACTTTGTCTCTGAAAGACTGTATGAAGAGTTCAGATGCAAAAGCCTCTAAGTGCCATTTGAAATTTTCTTCTAGATTAATCATTTTTAAATTCAGTTCAAGTTAAGAGATTACCTATTAATTGTCATTTAAGTGAAATTACTGAACTTAAATATACAAGCTTTATAAAAATGATCATTCTAGAAGATTTCAAATGGTTTCAAATTTGCATCATATTGTCTAGTTATGTGTATATGTGTGTATTGTGAAAATATGTTGTTTCTACACTGTAAAAAAAAACATTGGAAGAAAATACTATTTTAATAAAACTTTCTATAAAAATGTCATTTTTAACTTGGTGTTTTGCAGATTATTATTTGTTTGTGAAATATGTAGCCCTCAAACCATATTCACTTTATAGCCCTTAATCCTGTAATTGTGGACAAATGTGGGCACAGAGGACTCATGTGTGATCCTAATTTTTATTTATTATAAATGTTATATCACTGTCTTCGATAAAGTTTTGTCTATCCATTTATGGTGTTTTTTTATTTATTTTGGGGCTATTTTGAATTTATTTACTTCAAAAAGTACCATATTTTCTATGTAAATTATGCTTATTTTTGATTTATTTTTTAGTTTTTTAAACTACATTAAAATATCATTCCAATAAGTTCTTAGAGCTAAAACCTAAAGATGAAGTGACTTTCTTATTTTGGCTTATTTTAGAAAGCTTTAAATTACAGTTTTTCCCATACATTTCTATGGGAGCCCATTTTTGACCCAAATACAAGATTAAGGAGGTTTTTTTTTTTTTTTCACCAACTTAACATTGTAGAATTGAGTAAAAAAAAATGTGTGTGTTCAGGAACAGCCCATTCTCACCCCCAAGGCGTCACTTAACTGACGCCATGGGAAGCATTTGGACATGCTTCAATATCTGACGCTTCAGGCGCCCTTTAGCGAATTAGCGTCAGTTAGATGACGCCCTAGGATCGCGTGTACCCTACCCCCACCCCACACCTAAACCTAACCGCGTCCTCTAACTGACGCTTTCCTTTCCTTCGTTCCTTTATGTCATGACGCTTTCGTCATGTAAGTGACGCTAAAGGGCGCCTAAAACGTCAAATATTGAAGCATGGTCAAAGGTGACGCCTTGGGGTGAGAATGCGTTGTCAGGAAGCAAACTTAGGAAAAGTATAGCCAAGTCTTGTACCGCTCAGATCAAGGGAAGTATTTTTTTTAAAATAAATCAAAACTATTTTGCCAACATTTGTCCAGAATACGATTTTACACACAAAAAAAAAAAAATAAATAAATAAATATATAAATATATATATATATATATATATATGTCTTTTTAATTCAGTATAAATGAATGACAAAGACACTGACAGGTTATGATGTATTGGTTTATGTCAAGATGTCATAACAAAGACATCTCAAACAATGTCCTATTTGCATTCAAAATGTCATAACTGAGCGAAAGACAGATGACAGTTGTCACAAACATGAATAAAACTTCCTTCATATTCATAACATATGTCATGTCATGATTCAAGTAAAGTGTTACCACAGAGGACGTGTAGCATCTGTGACTTGACTGAACATGAGCAAATGCAGTCAATGAATAAAAGAGTAGAGAAAGACCCTCGAGCCTGTAAAGAGGACATTTAAAGAAACTCTCGCTCGGCTCACCACCTCTATATTTGTCAGCTTTCATTTTTCCAGGACGTTTCTCTCGGAAGCTGAGGGATAAACATTTTATAGCTCGGAACATAAAACTGCAAATATGATTTTCTTTTTTTAAATGAGTACCTAAATAAAGACTGCGTCCTCCAAAGACACACTACAACTATAAATAAGAGTGAGCGAAAACGATGAAAGGCTAAACTCTCGGTATGCAAATGTTCTGAGTCCCTTTCGTGGTTGCTGGGCAATAACGGGTTTGCATTCGAATCTCACTTTTTTTGTTGTTGTTGGGGGTTTTTTTTGTATCCATTCCTCAATAAGTGTAGCCAGCAGAAGAATGAAGCCCAGGCCTCTGGAGTTAAATTAAGTTGTAAACCCGGCAGGCATTCCTAAGCGTTCCACCAAGCCCCTTTTTTTTTTTTTTTTTTTGCTATCAATCGCTCCTTTATACTAGCTGTCGCCTTCTTCCACACCGGATGTTTGCAGAGGTCTGCAGCTGTTGTTTGAGGCCTAGCGGGGCTACGGACCTAAAGCTGGCAGAACGAAGACTGGGGAACCATGTGAGGGGCCTGGGAAAGGTCCTGCCTCAAATTGCCGCACATGCTGGTTGGTAATTAGTTTGACTATGTGCAAAATTAGCCAGCTAGTATCATGCAGACTGGAGAGCTTGCTTTTCTTTTTTTCTTTTTTTTAATAAACTTCTACACGAGCAAACAGAGATATGTCTGTGTGAGGACGTTGGACAGGAGATCCTGTTGGTTTAAGTTCTTGAATGGGTTTCTTTCAGCGCTCGAAAAGGCCAGAAAAAGCCAGGTGAAGAGGGGCAAGTTGCAACATAACGCCGGGTTACAGCACAGCGCATTTAATAGGCAAAATTCCCTGTACAATCACAAGAACATATTAAATGTCAAGAGTAATGAATGGACGCGAATCAGTTCTTTTTATTACCTAACAGTTCAGGGTGGGATGATTACACAGCTGTGTATAAATCTATCAGCAGTGAGGAAATGTGTAGCGTTCTTTCACAAAGTGATCATAAAAATAAGAAACATTTATTTTGGAAGTGATATATATTTTATTCTGGCTGCTTTTTGGATGTTTTGACATTGACGTTGAGTAGGCCTACAGTGGAATCACATCATTCAAGAATAATAATAATAATAATAATAATAATTTAAATTTCATGATAAAATTATGAAATTATTATTTAAAAAATATTTTAAAAAAATAATTATTATTTTAAAATTATAAACATTAAAATAATTATTTAAAAATAATATTTTAAAATAACAATTGAACAGAATATCTGTTTATTAATTGTATTTTTCTTTCCTTAATTTTTTTAATTAATTTTGTAAAAGTTATTTAAAAATTAAAAATGAATGGTTAAAAATTAAAAATGCATTCTGTTTAAATGTTATGTTATTATTATTATTATCACCATCATCATCATAATTGTTGTTTTACATAATAAAGTTTTTTTTTTTAAAAAACTTTGCTTTTTGCTTTGTATTCATTTCATGACTAAAAAAGAAAACTCAATAAACAGTTGTTAACAGCAAAAACTATTTATTTTATTTACTCAATTTTATTACTTAAGCTGATTTAAAAATGTATTATTATCTGTCTTTTTTGTGTCTGATAATGTGATTCCATCATGCAAAAATATGTGTAAAAATAAACGAGGCCTTTTTTTAAAATCTAGATTCTGTATATTTAAAAAGAGAATAAAAGTATAAAATATGTAAAAATAGATTTGAAAATGGAACGTATTTTATAAACAATTAAAAAGATTGCTGTTTAAATATTTAGATTATCATAAAATCATGTCATGTGTGAATTGTATGAATTATAAAATATATATTTCTTACACACTGTGAAAATAAAATAAAAAGAAATGGCTTATTTCCTGAAAATTATCCAGGTATTTTTTTTTTTTTTTTTTTTACGTTAACCCTAAAACAATAATAAAAAACACACAGCCCACCAGAGATGGAAGGAACAACAAACAAAGAGATAAAGACAACAAGAGAGCTGCAGGAGAAAAAAAAAATCCTAAACACACAAACAAAGCGTCCCTGCACTGTTTATAATGCATGAGAAGCTGAATGGAGAAAACACTTTTGTCTTGAATCGTCATTAAAGTAGCTTGGCTAGAACTCGCCTCCCTCTGCACAGCAGTCCTCAATGCAGCTGCCAGACGCAAAGAGGAAGTTACCAATCATCTCTGTCTGGATTTGCATTTTTGTCTTGTCTCTCAGCGGCCTTCCCCCCTCCACCCTCTCTTCTCTGTTTTGGCACTTGTGCTGTACTTGGAGAGTAAGAATGCAGACACTCGCTCTTTGTGTACTTGACAGGGGCTTGATACCACAGGATACATGCACTTCTTAACCTTGCCAGGACTGCCGTTACTGGGTGTATTGTGGGGTGAAATGTGCTTGTATCTCTTTTATGTAGTTGTTCTGATTGACAGTAACACTGAAGTGCGTGCAAGTTTGCCCAGAAATGCAGTTTGGGATTACTTTACTTTACTTTACACAAAGAAGTGTGAACAAAAATAGATCAACTGGCAATTTAAACTTTTTTTTTATTCATTTAGCTATTTAATTGAAATGAATTTTATAAAAACACTTTAAGATGCTAGTTCAGAAAGTCAATCAAAAGTGACAGTGGAGACTTCCAGTGGAGAGTCGAAGTCCCTTTCAAAGAAATTCTGTTCAATCGGCGGCCATATTTGTAAACCCTCCACCCAGCGATTTTGGGCATCAAAGACCAAGTCCTTTCTACTTGAATGGGGGGATCCTGAAGTCTAAAAACTGCTTGCCGAAATCATAATTATATAAGATATTTCAAATCAGCAAGACAATCTGACATTAAACTGTCCCATAATTGTTATTTCTCATGCTCAAATAGCATTAAAAGAGTTTGTTTTTCAGGATAGACCGGCAGCTGCAGTGACTTTCCCAATCAGCGATTGGCTCTTTTATTAAAAAGGAGGGACTTAGTCCGCCATATTGCGCATTGCAGTTTCTCATAGAAGTGCCAAGTCTTTGTATATCTAGTTTTTGGTCTAGTTTCTTCTTAAGCCTTGTTCACACTACATGATTTTAAAACATCAAGGTATCTTTGAGTAAACTTCGAGTATCATTTGAGTTGGCCCATGTGTTTGCTGGGCCGAGTGTCCTGCTTTTTGGTAATCAAAATATGGTCACCCTAACAATATTGAGCCACAACAGGAGGTAACGCACTACACAAGTTGATGACAACTCTGTCACCCTACGATTCTATCTTGTCTACTAACCACGTTTTGTCACGAAAAATCACGCGATAAAACGAAAGCGGAAATGACGCGAAACAGCACGCGCGCCAATACCCAGTGAAGAAGACGAAGAACACGACACGCAAACATGGACGTCAGATAGAAACTAGTGCTACAAACTGTTAGCGTGATGATTTGCTCTAAGAAAATTTTTTTTTTTTTTAAATGTTAAAAATAAGATTTACCCGGTGACCTCAACCCATGCCTTCCTCTGATTGGCTGGAGCTCATGACATCACTGAAGTTGAGTCGTGCGACAGCTCTGGATATCTAGCATGCTAGATATTTTTCTGGGCTCTGTGACGCGTCTGCGAGCATCTTTGATGCGTTGTTGGCTCTTTCATACTCATAGACATATACACTAGACGTCACCTTGGCTACGGCAGTTCATTGGAACGAATGCGTCAATAGAGCCGCCATCTTGAAACAGGGGAGCCCCTCCACTTTAATGCATCAGCGTCAATGTAGTAGACACAGGTCTAACGGAAATAAAATCACCATAAATCATCATGAATGCAATTTTTCTTGTTTTTTTGGTTTGTTCCAACGGTCAGACATGTATTTATCATTGATTCCAGAAAGAAAAAAAAATTTTTTTTTTCAAAAACACTCTTCCTAGTTCAGATTTCATCCGTGAACATCATACACTGCACAAAAGTCCGCCACCATCAATGAATTCGACGTAAAGGCAAAGATAGCAGCGTTACCTAGCTACTTCCTATGACAAGACCCCTGTTCCAAGATGGCGGTGGTTTTGACGCATGCTTAGAGCCCCAAGGTGAGGTCTAGTGTATATGTCTATGTTTCATACTAACAGATTGGCTAATCGCTAATCCCCCGTGATTTGCACGCGATAACACCCTGACATGTCGGCGAGTTTAACGATTTGCAAATCGGGCTTAAAATCCTGTAGTGTGAAATTGGCTTTTGACAGCAACATAGTGTAGGCCCAGATCTGGTCCACATCTGGTACGCATGGAATCCATCCACATCTACGCTTACACTATGTTGCTATCTGGGTTGATTGCATCCTTTGCTATTCTTTATGTTAGAGCTGGTCACTGTTAGGTTCTTTTGGATCTATGTTTCCATACAACAGCCCCTGCTCTTGATTGGTGGTTTTTGCTTATGGTATCCTAAATTGTGTAGACCTTATGCATCAGAAAAACATGCGCAACGCCATCTTTAGAATGTGTTTCAACTTCCGTTTTTTATTGCTATGGCATCGCTGTCGAAGAGTAATTAGCTGGAGAAGCCTTTGGTGTGAGAGACCCGGGTTCGAATCCACTGTGAGACACCAATGTGTCCCTGAGCAAGACACTTAACCCCTAGTTGCTCCAGAGGCATGCGACCCGACATGTATAGCAATTGTAAATCGCTTTGGATAAAAGTGTCAGCTAAATGTAAACGTAAATGTGAAAGACAGAACACACAGAAGAGTGCAGCCCTGAAAAGGGGCGGGGCTACATAAGGTCTACTAAAGTAGAAAAAAGTGGAAATGAAGAGGTTAATCTCTCCTTTCCGGCACATATGTGACTGCCATTAGCGGGACCACGGGACAAATCTCTTTTTCCAAATCTCCAAGATTCCCTAAGGCTGTGTGTGCCACTTCCCAAAAGAGAGGGAAGGAGGGAGGGAGGGAGTGGGGGGGCGGGACAAATCTCCCCCAAATCTCTTTTTCTGAGCTTCCAAAATCCCAAGAGTCTTTGCACGCCTCTGCCCTGAGGCTCCGAAGCCACCCGGGACATGAAGCATTGGCTTTAGATTCATCAGTTTCTTGTGAGCCTTACAGACCCCACCAAACTATCCATGAACGAGGGAGCGTATGGGCAGCTCTTCAGCGTCTGTTCTCCACAGGGACACGAGAAGGAGCTGGAGGAGGAGAAGAGGGAGAGGAGCTGTTGTAGATGTAGAGAGAGAGGGAGACCTTTGCTTTGAGAATGTGCTCTCCAGAGCTAGCACAAGTTAATGATGGGGAACCGGGGCGAATTCCCTGAGTGGAGCAGAGTAGCTTTCAAGATGGGCTGCACTGATCCACTGCCAGACACCAGAGAGAGGGGGGATATGGAGGGAGAATAAGAATTATAGGGAGATGGTGAAAGATAGATTGGAGGCATGTCGGAGATAGGATGTAGGTCGTCCTGAATAGAATAAAAAACAGATATGTGTACGTGTACACTTTTAGATGAAAAGGTTGTATATGGAATCTTCTACCCTATCTCACGACCAATTCGTACGAATTCGTACGAGTGATTCAAAAGTGGCTAATTCGTACTAATTCATACGACCTCGCTCGTACGAATTTGTACGATTTGTCTAAACCCACATGACGGTTATGTTTAGGGGTAGGTCATTCGTACGAATTCATACGAATTGGCTAATTCGTAAAATACGTACCATTTAGCAAAATCGTATGAGTGAGGTCGTACGAATTGTTACGAATTAGCCACCTCGTAAAATTCGTACGAATTCCCGTGAGATCGGGTTCTGTAAGACGCTTCATAATTTAGTGGTTCCAGTTATGGGATAATTTTATGGATTTAGTTTGAATTAATTTCAGTTTTAATTAAATTGTATTTTTATTTTATTTTTTTCATTTAAATAGCTTGTAAACATACTTTATCAAAAAAAAAAAAAGAACCACAGGGTTCAATATAAAACTCCATTGAACCTTTTTTTTCTAAGAGTGTAGATGGTTATATTTACGTCAAGTCAAGCCACATTTTTTTATGGAACTTTATTCAATACAGATTGTTTCAACACAGCTTCAACTGGAAAATAATAGTTCTTGCAGCCCTACAGAAGGCAATAGTGTAATTATTCAGGGGTGTGTTTCCCGTACAACTACACTCTAAAAAATGCTGGGTTGTTTTAACCCAATTTTGGGTCAAATATGGACAAACCCGAAATGTTGGGTTAAAAATGTAATGTAAAAATTTAACCCAACGGCTGGGTTAGTCCATATTTGACCCAAAGTTGGGTTAAAACAACCCAGCATTTTTTAGAGTGTATGTAGTTCGCTGCTTCACTACCATAGTACGATGCGTCGTCGGAGAAATCAACTAGCTAGTCACGACTGTTTCCCGAAACCCATTGTCACAAAGTATCGTTCAACCAGGTTGATTTCACCAGTTTGGAGTATAACTACTTTTAATGAAACTGTTTGAGATCCAATTAAGGCTAGATTTTTTATATATATAAATTACGGACATGTCACCTGAGGACTATTTCTAATTGTTCTTAGTTATTTTGCTTTATTACCAGACTCAATATTTGGCTCGTTCTTACATAGTAGAGCACGTTTGCACATGCACACTCTTCAAAATCGGTACTTTAAATCTTTTGAAAAACTCAACGACGTAAACTACATTTGTATTCTAATTAAAAGGCACCAGTTGTACTGAATGTCAGCTTGCTTATTTTGCTCAAAATAAGGATTTATTACATCCAAACGTGATGCAAAATAGAAACTATGCTTCTAACCACAGGTTGAGAGCTGTCGTTCAAAACACACAACTTTGCGATACTGTTTGCGAATGTTCATTTGAAACGATTGTTTCGGGAAACACCGACTCGTTGAACTATGCTGATAACGACGGAACTTGCGACCATTGGCTAACAATGCTTTCGGGAAACACACCCCAGCTTAGATTAGATCAATGTTGATTTTAGTTCAATAATAGTCCATTATTTAAACAAGTTCAATTCAGCTGTAATCCAATTAACCAAAATATGTTCTAAGATGGGCGCAGGGGGGTCTTTATTTGGTCTTTAAAAATGATTAAAGACCAAATACTTTGAGCAAACTATTAAGAACATTTGTTCATAAATTTGAGAGAGCCTTGCCAAAGTTCTGAGAACTAGTCATCTGGGAAGCTCACATCTCTTCAGAAGACTGTAGTGTCATTATTTACCTCGAGTCGGTTCAGTGTTGATTCATTTCAGTTCAATAGTGTCGAAGTCGCATAGTTCATAAAATACAGAAAGGAATTTCATTCAGCCATAGAGCAGCACTATAGAAGACAATAAAGTCCTTATCCATCCCCAGTCTTTATTAGATCCACACTTCATCTCTCTTTGCCTGGACTGACCGTGACACATAAGTTACACAAGTGGCTTCTATAGTTTGTTAAAATGTCAAATTTTTCCCCCCATTTTAAAATTGAAACTCAAAATGGATTCTTTGTACTTGGAATGAGAGAAATTCACTCTAGTAATGATGCATTGTGACTGACTCCACATCAGCCCACTTAGGAAGTAGAAAATAACGATGACTCGATAAAATTCCTCCGAAAAAACTGGAGATTTGAAGCAAGCATCAGACACATGAGTCCCTTCCCCTGTTTCCATCCTTCAGGAAGAAAAACAAGGCCTTTTGAAAAGCAGCCTTTAGGAATTGAAAGCCCAAGTATCCCGACCAGCACACAGGCTGCCAAGAGGCCTGGGAAATCTGATACGTCCTCATTGGGTGCCTTAACAAAGATCTATTGAGGCCTAGAGAGGACTCTGATTGTGGAGTAGAAGGGGGTAAAAGAAAAACCTGGGGCCATGACAGGCATCCGGTAAGGGGATCATTCTGCCTCTGTCCTCCCTTAACATTCCCCCGGGTGGCCTGGAAGACTCCCAATAAAACAGGGCTGGCTGAGGCAACGGAGGTGTCTGTGTTTGTGCCTGAGGGGAGAGAGCTATTATCGTGCCGACTACACCGAGTTGAAACCATTTCTACGGTTCAGGTCTTTAACCTCTGCGCTGATTAAGGTTATCCGAGTAATTTAGTGGAAGCGGTATCACATTATGGTAGACTTATGAGGTGGAAATTAAATTTTGCTCCTGGCTTATAAACTCTGGGGAGGAAGAGATGTGGAAGTGGATGCACATGGGTGACTTCCTGTTGATTTTGTTCACCAAGGGCGTTTTTAGGCTTAACGAGATGATGTCTTTTTATCGGGTTATCTGTAAGTGTGCGTGCAAGCACACGGGCCACTAAAGGTCGCATGCGATAACATTTTTTTAGGTTTTGTACTTTTGAGGTTATGAATAGGAATGAGTTTTCTTTTGAATGCCATATGTGCGCATTAAAGCTTCATGAAGGGATAGTTTTGTTATTCCAAACCAGCAAGCTGTTATTTTTTCCAATGGAATACAAAAAGAATTTTAAAAAAGGTAACGTTTTACTTGAAGCGCTTATATAATGCATTATACAAGTATTTCAATGCATTATTGTGTGATCTCAATAAACAGTTATCCATTCATTGTTACACCTTCTGAAAATATAATGCATTAAAACACATGGCAAACAAACAATTAACAAGGAATCTTCAAATATCAACTTTGGTTACAATTTTGTTTTTAAAAATATTTATTGTATTATAGCATGCATTATACGTAATATTAAAGGCTTCAAGTAAAGTTTTAGCATTATTTTTTTATGCACAATGACAATTCATAATCTAAATTTTTAATAAGGGTATGGCAACATAAAAGCAATATATATCAGCATATCTTTTATGATAAGTGTTTATACAATGAGTCATGTTACGATAGTGTTGTGTAAGAAACAGGATGAAAGTTATTCCCTGAAATCTCATTTTCATTCACATTCAGATTAAGAAAATGCCAACAATTTTGATTGTCAGTCAAGTGTGTGAGGTGAAGGATCAAATTTGAAGATTTTCTGTTAAGAATCCGTTAAGTTCCTCACACAATGCTGATACATGAGGATAAATAATATACATTTGTCATTTTGGGATATTCCAGTAGCCCTTAAACCGTATTCACTTTATAGCCCTTATAATTGTGGACAAATGTGGGCACAGAGGGCTCAGGTGTGATCCTAATTTTTACTTATTATAAATCATGTTTTTTTCACTGTCTTCGATAAAGTTTTGTCTATCCATTTATGGTGTTTTTTTTTACTTTGGGGATATTTTTGAATTTATTTACTTCAAAAAGTACCATATTTTCTATGTAAATTATGCTTATTTTTATGTTTTATTTTGTAATTTTTTTAACTACATTAAAATATCATTACAATAAGTTCTTAGAGCTAAAACCTAAAGATGAAGTGACTTTGCTGTCACCTGGTGTCTTATTTTGTCTTATTTTAGAATGCTCTAAATTACAGTTTTTCCCATTCATTTCTAAGGGTGCCCATTTTTTACCCAAATACAAGATTAAGGAGGGTTTTTTTTCACCCACTTAACATTGTAGAATTGAGTCAAAAAAATTGGTGTGTTCAGGAGGCAAGTCTTGTACCAGATCAAGGGAAGTATTTTTTAAAAATAAATCCAAAATATTTTTTTTAGGGTTAAGATAATTCATTTTAACGGGTCGGGAACAACAGTTGTCGCAGTGACCTGACATATGGAGTTTACAACACTTATCACACATTGGTGCAATGAAAACACTGCTGCATTTTAACAATGTATGGCATATAAGTAGCCAACAATTGGCACAGCTGATCTTCCAACCGCTTTGCGCTCTTCAGGGTGTTTCCTTTCCTTTCCCAGCTGAATTACAGTTTATAGGAGCCTTTCACACAACACGCTCCCACTAAATTTAGCACATCATTAGTTTCACGGTTTTCATAACACCAGTGCAGGGCCATTCCTCTGCAGACGGTTGTCATGGCAATGACAGATCTCATCACTGCTCTGAATCAGAATTTGTTTTAAAAGAATTTCTATCATTTCTAGGCAGGACAAGAAACTAAAGGGACCTCATGCAGCGATACGCATAGCCCCTCGTTTACTAAACGACAGAAAACTTCCTGTTTTTGGTTTACGTTTCTCCATGTTGTAAACTCTTGGGGCAAGACTCATAAACCGTGGATTTATATGGGCTTGACATTTCAATTTATTCACATGGTGGGATTGGCGGCATTCAAATGTTTTATTAATTAATTGTGTTGTAAGATGAATTCTGCACTCGGTTTTACGTTAGATTGGTTAATCAGGTCGATTAAGTGTGAATAAAATAATTGAACACATAATACTTACAAAACTAAGCTTCACATGGCAACATCTAATTTTATTTAAGTCAAATATATTATGACTGAATCAAACCAACCACAGAAAAAGGTATTTTATAGATTAATTTTAGTTAGAAATAACATTTGAGGTGGCATCATATAGTTGGCTAAATGTTAAATGTCTTATAGTTGGGTAAGTATTTTCTTTAGACATCATTCATTGCTCTAAACTTCTGTGTATAAAATAGAAAATATTACAGGTTGATATTTTACAGATAATTTGCTCAAGTTACATATTTTTTGCATTTTATAACAATACTTTTGTTTGTTAGGGGGTACAATATACACACTTACCAATAAGAAATATTCTCATTCTGTGACTAAATGCAAAGGAAATTTTGCATTTAAATAAAGACACTTTTGTCACTAAATGATTAAAGAGCCTCCACTGGCTCTTGTGTTTGTTTAAAGTCAAGTGGAATGCAATAAAGAGGCTGCTTAAGATTTCAATTTAATAACACTATATTTATGACAAGGACTATCGTGTCCCATTAAAATCTTTTTAGGTCTTTACTTTGAGTCATGCAGCGTCCTTGCTTAGAAAGCACTTGCAAACATGATTGTTTTGAAATTAGAGGAAGAAAAAACTCATTTGTTTAGATTACCATTGCCTGAAATAAAGCAAAACAATGAATTCACTTTGTTTTTGATCAATATTCCCAGTTTCATAGACAAGTGAACACGGGGGAAATCCATCAGCCGGAAGTTGAAGCCTCGCGGGAGCCGCCATTGTATCAGAATCACCTGCTGTTAGCATCCCAAATGACTCCAATTCATTTTGGCGTCACTTTGACAGGGTATAACTTTACATCTGAAGCGCCCAAAGACTTAATTTGTCCTTTACTTATTTCTAAAGAAACACGACAATGTATAAAATGCTCCATTACTTTGTATCTTACGTTACGGCCCAGTAGAAGCTGTTTTTGTGAAAATAGGCTAAAGATTCCATCATAACCACAGGACTTTCTATCGCACAATAGAGACATTACCATATAGACAGGAGGAGAAGCTCGCAGGCAGTCTTTTACTGTCTATGAGGCAATCGGGGGGACATGGAGGCAAGGTAGAAGCCCATAAATAGAGAGTCAATAAAAGCAACGGGACAAAATATTTCAACAACGTTTTTGAGGAATTGGGTGATTTAGATTTGTCTTGGCACAGCTACTAGATTTTCAACTGTCCGACTGTCGTCACGCTCAGTTTGAGCCTGCGTAGCTCAGACATCAGACAGGATGTGCAATAATTGGGCTTCAGTCTTCTCCACTGAAATCAATGGGGTCATTTTGTCCATTTCTTTTACTGTCTATGCAAGTGAAATGCATATTTAGTTTTAACTGAAAGCAACTTGCACTGACATGTCACATGACACTGCTATTGTTTTGTCTCACGATGCACATCAGTAATGTTGTTCTTTCGATTTAAAAGCTACTTAAATTTCATAATAGAGCTATGGTCTAATCCTGGTTTACTCTAAGCCTTGTCTGTGAAACCAGGCCTAAACTATGCATGATGCACGCAAACACAGCGGGTGACCTTCTCCTTCTGTAACGGCCACATCTCGAAAACATACACTCCTCTGAAATAAACATGGAGATGTTAGTCCCATCTGAATCGGTACATGAAATCACAGGCATCGAGTGACTGTAACTCAAACGTTGTTTGGTGTTGTCTTGAAATGTGAGGAGCAGACTGATATTAGAATTGTCTTCAAACCCCACATGAAGGCTTTATATCCAAATGGAAATTGACAATGGCTGGCAAGAATTTTAAAACGAATAATGACTTCCATAAAAATGTATTCCTCACACAAAGCTGAATGACCGCAGAACAAGTCTGGGAATGTAATGCAAAGGTCATGTAGATTCCCGTTATGGTTCTTTTTGTGACATTTTGAAGCTTTGAAAGAGTCCTGTATAATATCCTAGATGACAAATGATGTAGGCCTAATACTGTAAGATCAAGAGGCTATTCTCATTCAGTGGTGGTATAACTGTCCAGGTCTGGACAGGAATGTAGGCTACTATTTAATTCAAAGGCATTAGTACGTCACTCTAAGTTATAGGTTTTCACTGAAAGTTTCACCTTCAATGGGGTTTAAAGAATCGATCATGTTCTCCTCTGACGGGTGTTACCAGTCTGACAACTGGACAGCAAATGAAGACATATCATGTGGGATTTGAATGTGTGAATGGAGAAAGAAAACTGTCAAGAGACTCTAGTCAGCCCTGGCCCTTAAGTTTGAATCAAAACTTGTCATTTTTAAATCATACAGAAGCAGAAACAGGTGTAGTCTTCTTATCTGGAAATGTAAAAATAGTGAACACCGATCAATAAAATTCATTACGAAATTGCTAGAAAGAAAGAAAAAAGATGCTTGAATTCCAAATACGGTTTTAAAAATTTTCGATTTAGATAGTCTTATGTTTTATTTGTTTTTTTGTTGTTTTTTAAGGGGAATACATTTTAAAAGCAACGACATTTCTCCAGTGTTGTGACGTATTTCCGAGAGAAACGGAATACTAAATGAGGCAAAATAGTGGGCGTGGCTTTTTTTTCCAACTAGCACCTGATTGGATCTAGAAAAATGGGTGTTTCATTCTGAAATGGAGAAACTCGCAAACACACAGCAGCTGTCAGTTGGAGGGGTGTGGTTATGGATGTTAAGGAGACATCCAAACCGTAAATCCTACGTCCTCGGGCAAGGTCCTCCAATGCAGAGGGGAGGGGCATTTTCAAAATTTGATTAAAGATTATGAAGCCAAAAATTTTTTTTTGTGTGGATTGACTTGCATGTATGAATTGTTCACCACAAAACGATCAATTTAGGCAAACAAAGTGAGTATGGTCAATTTTGATTTCATGGGGACTTTAAAGGTCTCATGATATGGGTTAGGGTTGGGGCGTGTCTGCTGTGGGATTCAGTGTGACCGCCCACTGCTGTGATTGGCTGACATGCTTGCATATGAAATAGCTACATATTACATACAAGCCATAGACATATACACTAGACCTCACCTTGGCTACGGCAGTTCATTGGAACGAATGCTTTTAGTTAGTTATTTGATGCTATAAAAACGGTGCTGTGACATCATGATTGACAGCTGTGATTGACAGGTTCTCTGTGCGATGTAGTCACTAAAGCACCAACAGACTTTTTTCATAATGTTGACTATGTGGTTAGTAGTTGTATTTACCTTATTTTAACGAGGTACTGCAATCAGCAGACACCATTGGAGAGGAACGGAGCAGACAGAGGCCACTTAAGAAAAGTGCGGGGCGTGTGTTTGCGATTGATTCTGCGAGAGAGAGGGCGGGGCCTTGATTTTTCGCGGCTTTACTTCCTGCTCACGTCTGCGCATGTCTGGTCTCGAAAACGCAAGCGCGCAGACTCAAGTCCCAAGATGTACGCGTCATATCGTGACACTGGCGGCTTCGGTTCTTCAGATAAAATATTTTTACGTTTTCACCCGCAAGCGTTCTGTGTAAACAGGCCCTGAGCTTTCATTTTCTCAAGGGCTCAGTTTACACCGATTGAAATTTCTAGCCACCGTGTTTGTGTGTGTGTGTGTGTGTTTTTTTTTTTTTTTCAATTGCATTCCTTTCACTGCTCATTAATGGAAGCCGTCAATGACAATATTGGCTTTGAAGAGTGCTGTACTGTAGATCAAATGAAGCTCTTTGTTCAACATTGCATGAATTGTCATGCTTTTTGGGCAAACATATCAAGCATGGCTTTCAGCTTTAACTGGCTAAACAGAGCAGAAATTGTAACACCATTTGCACTTGAAAGTTCTTTATCTCTGCTTTGAAGCACGGTGACAGTTCGGCATAAAGGAGATGTGAGGAATCAAGCCCTCTAAATCACTTGTATTTTACACTTTGCATGAGATGTGTTGAAAGGCCATTTAGACACAAGGATAGCCAAGAGGTGAGAGCCTTTTGGGATTAGGGTAGTGTGTATCCCACTAAAAGCCTTTCACACCTATCGTTCAGACTAAAGAGCCATCCCTAAGGTGAAGACCACAGCTGACGCACAAAGCGGCCTGTGTTGAGCTGACACGGGATTAGATTTATGTCGGCATTATACCCATAGCACTATTCATGTGGCAAATATCCAAGATGAAATTGCTATTCAGACAGAAAGCATGGGAGTATGCCTACGGGCCATGTTTTCTCCAAGAATCCGAGGCTTGTTGAGGCTGATCAAGAGGCATTTTCTTTAACACGTCTACCCTGCCATGCCTGAAATGCCAAACAGATCCTGAAACATAACTCTTTCTCCGAAATGTAGTGCGCATGGCCTCGGGTCTGAGTTGCTCCATAACTACATCATTTCCATCCAGCTACCTTGTTGGTAAATAACATTGTTCATGACTGCCTCGAAGTCATATATGAGAGCCATCATACAGAAGATAACATAACTCAGGGCGCTTGAGGAGTAAAGTGACACGGTTACTGTAGGTTGCAGATGTCAATCTCACTCAACTACTGTTGAGCCTTTAGTTGGGCTGTCAGTGGGTTAAAGGTAAATTTTTTTCTCATTATAATATTATACACATAGAGAAGTAAATGGTATACTTTTAAACAATATGTTTATAAAAATAACAGAAGGAAATGACATTTAGTTCCCTTAAGTGTCACTGCAGCAATTACATATTTAAAACAGTAGTATCCTAACAAACCTAAACTAATTTTGACTAACTTTATATCATGTAAAAGCTTACAATCTGTAGTTTTCATATGTGGTGACTGATTTTCAAACTAAATTACAGAAGAGCCATAATCTATCAATTTGCAACAAGAATATTTTCATAATCAAGACCTTTATTTAGAAATAGTGATGGACATGAAAATCATGAAAGAATGGTAGAAACCTCACTTTGTTTTCATGCCAATATTTCAAAAGATGACATAGACTAAATATTTTTAGAGAAAAAAATGTCTGAAAATGTTTTAAATATAAAGAAAAAATGATATATTCACCATCTGTGATGTGGCAGTGAGCTATAACGCACATGTGTTCTTTTTATGTGATTATTAGAGGTTGAATTCATATGAAAATATGCCAATCTGCCCTTACTACTTCTGAATAGGTTGCCTACTTCATAAATGGTATGAAAATTGTGGAAATAATGGTACATATCACTCAAAACACATCTGGAAATGGAGGCGCTCTTAAATGGGCAGTAATGGAGTCTGGTTGTGTGTGACCTAGAGAAAAAGTTTGGTAGGCTACTGCGCCCAAATTAAATCTTACAGAAAGCTAATTTTTTTGAAAAGTCAACCTAAAATTTGAAACACAACTTGTTCAGAGTTTTAGCTTTGATTTTCTTGCAGTTTTAGAGACCACCAGGTTTTGGAAATATATATATATTTCAAATAAAATATGAATAATTCAATTTTAACATTTTACATTTTCATAAATTCAAACTTCTATAACTTTTTTCTGTTTCACTTCTTTCTTCTTCAGTACTTCACTTTCACTTCTTAATTTATTCAACTTCTGGCTGCCAAATGTCTTCTTTCAAACACCAACCAACACGTCTATTTTCCAAAGCATTCTGGGATTACAACCATTTAATTTCAGATTGTGCATTTTCATGTTTATTCAAAAAACTCCCAACTAAAATTATGTTCAAAGAATGTTTTACCAACGTTCCCATTACGTTATGAAAAAAGTTTTGTTTTGCAAAAGTTTAGAGAGCATTCCATTTGAACATTTTGCAAACATTTTTGCATGTTCTCTAAAGTTGTAACGTTTAAAACATGCAAGATAAACGTCCAACTAAAACGTTTCAGGAAACAAAAATGTTCCAATAACAACGTTCTAATAATATATTTGTGCTAACGTTTTGAGAACATTATTAAACACCATTCAATTACAGAATTAAAGACTCTATGAGCCACCTTTTTTACAGCACAACCAGTATAGACTGATTCCTGAACGAATGACTCTTTGTGAAGCGTAATCAGTGTACTCTAATTCCTGAAGAATGACTCTAACGAGACACTTCTTTTTAGTGAACCAAAAAAATACAGAGCAACTATTGCAGTCTGGTTCCCCAAAAAATGATTCGTATGATCCAGTTTGATTTATTAATTCATATACATTCATCACAACCAGCGTATACTGACTCCCGAACAAATGATTCTAATGAGTCAAATTCATTTTTAGTGAATCAAACACATACAGCAAATAACTGTACTTAAATAAATGAAGTGACTAATGGCTACTTATGAGCAGTTAAAGATATGCATTATGTGTTTTGTCAGAATTAGTAGTTCATGATAATAAATATTTAGTATTGTAGTGTTTAGTATTGTAGTATTGTAATTCTAGCAATTGGAGTGCTCTAAAAATACAGTGAAATGTCATTAAGATGTCTGCGCATATATATAAGCCATTAAGAAACTGGATGAGAATGTGGAATCATTACATTTTTTGTGATTCCAATTCCTTGTTGAGAGACTATTTTAATACATTTTTTGCACAGGTTAAATGTTAAAAATGTCCATATTTATATTGCCATTTGCACCATGCAACATAATTTAAACAGCTTTACTAGTGTACTATTTTCCAAGCTTTTCAAAAACGGCATGTTTGGCCGTGTGCATCATGACAAAAGTTATCACCACTGTGGACTCAAGAGTTCAACGTGAATTATGACAAATTCTGCCTGAGAATTCAGAAACCCAAGCAGCTTTACGTAGTTGGCCGAGTCACATTCCCTCAGTCCAGAGATATGATTTCCATAACCAATTAGTTCACATAAAAGCAGAAAATTCAGACTCTACCCATCATTCTTAAGCCTTAAACTGGTCTTTTGGGTCCGTTTGAGAGCTGTTGCAATATGCAGTTGTTGGGGAGGTAATTAGTGTATAAGATTTACATGAGGCTGGAAGTGTGCTTTTTGAATACCATGAAATATTAATAATGCAAGAGCAGACTTGATTTACTTTTGCTGTAAGAGATGCAAGATGCAATGTTGCAATAACGGCCCCTATAGTCAACTGCCAAGATCACACATAAAGTGGATTTGAAATTGCTTGGTCTGGAAACTCTAAAAGTCTGTGAACTCTCTTAAAGCTGCAGTTCATTGTTGCAAAAACATTGCATGACGTAAGGTAGAGTCAGGCCAAATCCAACCCAAAGTGGCCCCCATTTCCTGCTTGTTTACGTGGCCTCAAACCTCCATCCCATTCCCAAGTGCAGGGTCTGTGTTTTTGACACGTCAATTTGTCACATTTACCCCAAAGTCAGAGATCCAGGTCTCGGAAAACACATTTTAGCATTACTCCACATTGCAACTGAATTAGGAGCAATGTTCCCTCTCCACGACCATCTGTGCAGTTTCCTAATGAGTTCAGACCTCACGCTGGACATCAATCTCAATTAAACTCTGATGGTTCCAAATCACCTATGGCCTGGATTGGGATTTGACGATATGATCCAACTCCCTCCGAGTATGAGAGATTATTGTTCATTTTCTTTTGCTCAGTTAAAGATACAGGGGCTAGATGAACCACCGTGGCCCGCAGAACAAAGCTTGGCTGTGTCCGCATGTGGCTGAACACCAGCGGCCGAGTCGCGAGCCAAACAAGGAGAGTCTGTGCGAACGTGTGCGCGACGGCTGAAAGCGAGCTGCAGACACAGTTCTTTCTTTTAATACATTTTAACGAGAAATTTGGCATTCCGACATAGCTCGGCCAAAAAAAGTTGAGCAAGAAGACGGCGGTTCTTCGACCCTGCTATGTTTACACCGTAAAATGAGGCACTTAAATGGAGATTAGGTTTGTTTATTTAATGTATAAACACTCTTGATTTATTATTTGGTTTAGGGGGGGCATGGGTGCGCTCTGAAATCATTGTGCTATTAGGAAGCATGGACAATTTAATCAGAACCTATTAACATGATGAATATGATGGCTTTAGCAAGGAATACATTGAGTGCTAAAGGAAATGAGTTATTTCTGTCAATCTAAGGGAATATTAAATGGAATGAATGGACCGTAGTCCGTACGAGTGGTTTTACATGCCTCTGGACAAGAAGCCTGAAGCTGAAGGCCACCGATATACAGGATGCTTTTACAGCCGGCTAATTAGACTAATCCAGGCTGGACTTCTTCTCGAGGATCATAATTTATCAACGAATGTACAAGCTACTTCACATCAACGTCAGCGGACAACGTTTTAGGGGCTTTTTACACCTTAAAAAGAACTATAAGGTGACTTATGAGCCTGTCAGATGATACGCAGCCTGCAAATAAATAACATACAAAACCAAACACTAAGGCATTCTGGAAAAGTAATTTAAGTTGAAAGATGTAAATATAACTAAATGATTTTTTCAGAATGTGTTAAGTATAATGGATATGTGAAACAATGAAAAAAATCTATCCATCGATCCATCATCAACCCATTTGCATATCCACTCATCCATTCATTCATCCATCCATCCATCCATCCACCCACCCACCCACCCACACACACACCTACCTATTAATTAATTAATTAATTTGTTCATCCATCCATCCATCCATCTATCCATCCACCCCCACTAGGGTTGGGTATCGTTTGAATTTGAACGATTCTGATTCCGATTCCTTGTTTCGATTCCGGTTCCTAAATATTCTCGATTCCGATTCTTTTAAGAGGCAGGGTCAAAAAAGTTTAGCTAACCTTGCTAACCAACGGCCTTTCTGAAGGAAATAATCCTTTCTGAAGGAAATACTCCTTCTGTAAAAATACTCCTTTTGTCACAAATTTTGCATTTTGCCGAGATTTCGTTATTTTTAGAAAAGTGAAGCCACACTTTGGATCGCCGACGTAAGGTACTCATGTTCGACTCACGTGGTTATGCCAACACTTCCGGTAGACGCTTCTTCGTTGGTGTTGTTCAGCGGTTTCTTCTTCCGCTCGGCGGACTGTGAATATCGAAACTAGGAATCGAAATTTTAACTTTTGAACGATTCCGGGAAAAACGAAAAGTTAGTCTCGGTTCCAATCGATACTCGATTCTCGATACCCAACCCTAACCCCCACCCACCCATTCATCCATCCATCAATCTATCCACCCACCCACACACCTACCTATTAATAAATTTGTTCATCCATCCATCCATCCATCCATCTATCTATCCATCCACCCCCACCCATCCATCCATCTATCCATTCACCCCCCACCCATCCATCCATCCATCCATCCATCCATCCATCCATCATCCATCCATCCATCCATTCATCCATCCATCCATCCATCCATCCACCCATCCATCTATCCACCCGTCCATCTATCCACCCACCCACCCACACACCTACCTAGTATTAATTATTTTTTTCATTCATCTATCCATCCATTCATCTATCCATCCACCCCCACCCCACCCATTCATCCATCCATCTACCCACCCATTCATATATATATATATATATATATATATATATATATATATATATATATATATATATATATATATATGTGTGTGTGTGTACAAACCAGGCAATTGTTAGTCTAATAATACCATTGCTAAAACAACATTTGCAAAGCATTAAAATGCGAACTAGAAACATTTCAACTAGTGGTTTCGGACTTTTAGACCCCACTTTATAAAGTCTCCAGAATTTAAACCAAAAATGCTCCAGCATTAAAAGTTGTATGCTTCTTTATTTGTGCTGTTTGGTATCAGTATTAGATTTGCTTACCTCAAGTGGCTTTAAGTGGGTTTCTCTCTCTCTCTTTTTCTGTGTGTGTGTGTGTGTGTGTGTTGCATGTCAAGAGTTCCATCTGGAAAAGAGCTCTTTGCGGAAGCACAGTTTGAGGAGACGGGATTGTTATTCATTTCTTTTTCTGGAGGAAGAAGAGCTTGCCAAGTATCCATTTCTTTGTCCCAGACGACTGCCGGAGAAGAGGATATAAAAACAGGAACCGCAAAATTTGTGTAATGGTTTTCATCTGAGCCCTAAACACTCCACTGTGTTTGAGCAAAAGTGTGTTGTGTGTTTGGGGGTCTAAAGGGGACACGAACTGTCCAAGGGATTTATCAAGGGTTCAAAGGATGCAGAATTTACCCCCCAAAAAAATCAAAGAAATGAAGGGTTAGATTTGTGTGTGAGCATGGCCATTTGGAGAAGTGCAAGAGATAGAGGCAATAAAAAGGAAGAAGAGGTAGCTATTAACTATAAATATGATTTAAGCAAAACCATTGTTTATGCAACCCTTTTCTTTCAGTGGCTAAAAGCAAATGCACTGCAATAAGTCTTGATATTGTTTGCAGAGTGCTGGTGATTTCATCTTATCTGACTGAGACAGAAGTCCATTGTTTTGAATAATTTTACAACGAGAGTCACTTGATGTCTCAACTATGTTTATGAAAGGATCAGCAAAATGTGTTTGTATTCCATATTTTCTTCCATATCCAGTGCTTTTCACAGAGCAAGAATAAATTAAGCTTCAAACCCCATAAATGTTAAATCTCAGCACATAACCTTGTTCTACAGTCATGAATGATAAAGTCCAATAAACTTAAACTGAAAGAGTCACATCATTTCTTGGGAGGCTCCTTTGACTATCACAGGCTGTTGCTAGTTTAGGTAGGTTCAGTTCTTAAGTATTCTGAATGTTTTGAGTGTGTTGCTATGTGGTGGCTAGGGTGTTGCTGTGCTGTTACAAAGAGTGCTTAAGTATCCTAGCAACAGCATGTCATATATGTGGTTGAATGTGCGCTTTACTGCTTTGCTAGGTGGTTGCCATGAACTTCCTAAGTGTTCTGAGTGTTTTGCTGTGTGGTTGCTAGGGTGTTACTATGTGGTTACAAAGGTGTTCTGAGTGCTAAAGTATCCTAGCAACAGCATGTCATAAACATGGTTGAATGTGCACTTTACTGCTTTGCTAGGTGGTTGCTATGCACTTCCTAAGTCCTCTGAGTGTTTTGCTACGTGGTTGCTAGGGTGTTACTATGCGGTTACAAAGGTGTTCTGAGTGCTAAAGTATCCTAGCAGCATTTGTTCTGATGTTGCTGAATGTGCACTTTACTGCTTTGCTAGGTGGTTGCTAATCTGTTCCTAACTATTCTGAGTGTTTCGAATGTGTTGCTCTGTGGTTTCTAAGGTGTTTCTATGCTGTTACAAAAGTGTTTCAAGCTCTTCACTGCATTTCTAGATGGTTGCTATGCACTTCCTAAGTGTTCTGAGTGTGTTGCTATGTGGTTGCTATACTTTTACAAATGTGTTCCGAGTGCTTCACTGGTGGTTGTTATGCACTTCCTACGTGTTCTAGGTGTTTTGAACGTGTTGCTATGTGGTTGCTAGGGTGTTGTTATGCTGTTACAAAGGTGTTCAGAGTGCTTCACTGGTGGTTGCTATACACTTCCTTCTTTCTGTCTGTTTTGAATGAGTTGCTATGTGGTTGCTAGAATGTGCTGTTACAAAGGTGTTTCAAGTTCTTCACTACATTGTTAGGTGGTTGCTATGCAGTTCGTAAGTAATCCGAGTTTTGTGAATGTGTTGCTCTGTGGTTGCTATGCATTCCCTAATTATTCTGAGGATTTCGACTGTTACTTTGTGGTTGCTAGGTTAGTGCTATGCTGTTACAAATGTGCTACAAGCGATTCACCGCATTGCTAAGTGGTTAAGTGTTCTGAGTGTGTTGCTATGTGGTTGCTAGGGTGTTGCTATGCAGATCTATGACATTTCTAGGGTTTAATGGGTGGTTTTATTTTACCATAAATTGCACAATTTTTGTACTGTTTATGAGATTTATTGTGTTGCTTGGGCATTCTGGGTAGTTACCAGGGAATTTTTAATTTAGCTGCCAGGGTGTTTTGGCTGATTTCTTGCTTTAAGTATGTGCAATACTAAATTACAAAGGTATTACCCAAGGTAGTTTTGTCACAAAATGTCACACTGTGCTAAAACAACCTCTACATCTGAAATGATGAAACATTTTAGCAAAGCTGAAGAGGTTATTAAATCCGTTCTGCCGTTGATTGTCTTTCTTAATTATCTTTCCAGATTTGGCATTCAGAATTCATTCAAAGAAGTGACCCTGCTATCAAAGCAAAAAAACAGAGTATCGCCAATGCTATTCACAAGCAAATTAAGGGCAAAGATTTCATTACTTCGAATCTGGCATTCATCCTTGGTGGAAGTGCGAGAACTGTTAAACGATGCCAGGCGAAGCCCATACAGCTTGGCCCCCGGGCTCCAAGATACTTTTTTTTTCTTTATATGAGGCCTAAACTTCCTATGAGATCTGTCCGACCTAGCATAATGACTGTGCATAACCTGCTTTAATTGGGCTAACTGGCTCCAGAGTCAACTGTTGTGGTTTTGAAATGGCCCCCCTCCACCGTCCCCTTGTTGCATTATCAAAGAATTTGGTGCACATTATAAAATGCCTAATTACAGGGCGCTCTGTGTTTCCTTCCGATGCCTAGAGCTCACCAGGGGTCATTATTACTTGGCTCCATGTTCGCATGTGCATCCTTGCGCTCATGTTTTTTTCGTTCTTTAACACCCATTCTCGGCCCTTGTGGTTAACTCCAACACACAAGCAAACAAATATACGGTTTCACTTCCTTACAAACGCGTATAATTGTAGGCTACTTATACAACATCCACTCAGACATTCCCGTGACTCTCTGTCAAATACGTTGGAGATGTTACCTACTGTGACTAACATGTGTTCCTGAGCACAGACTGACACTCTGTGGCTTTTGGTTTTGTTTCAAGCAACAACATTGAGTCAATGGAAATAACAGGGGTTGGTAAAATATAGAACAACTGCGAAGAGGAGAGTGGTTTAACATCGCTATCCAAAAGTGGATCATAAAATAAACTAGATTTTCTAAAGAAAAATGCCTTGAGGAATAATACTC
Organism: Pimephales promelas; assembly: GCF_988280905.1. NCBI lineage: Eukaryota > Metazoa > Chordata > Actinopteri > Cypriniformes > Leuciscidae > Pimephales > Pimephales promelas. Next base: position 38,430,466 of record NC_142774.1, on the reverse strand, counting down.
ATAATGAAATGACATTCTGTGACGAAGTCTAAGACTTTCTGTATTACTACAAAAAACATTACAATAAATGGCAAGTTATAATTGAAACTTCAATCTCTCTATTTGCGCGTCTCTTCCAACAAAATTGTCTTGGACCACGTTGAAGCCTGAGGTGACAGCGGAGCTTATCTCCCAGAACAAGAGGAGAAAGAAACGACACCGGGAAAGGAAAACGTCAAGCAACTTTATTAAGCCCACAAATTCATGTCACATTGAGCTTAGCTCAAAGCTAAACCGTCTGAATGCATTTTGTCCATTGCTTCCTCTTTATCTTTACAGACGTGTTTAAGCTTTTGTTCGAGGTGCTTTGGATGGAGGCGATTAGGCAGTCTAAGAAAGAGAAAGACAGCTGTTCCTTGAAGAGGTAAACTTGGAAATAATCCCAAAGACTTAGGCAAAATTATTATTTTTGGTTGTATTTTTTATTTTTAAAAATTGCATTGATGCTTGAGTAATTTGCACAAGGGTTCTTTTTTTTACTGCAAAATCAAAAAATAAAAATAAGTAATAATGTAATAATAAAAAATAAGCTTTTTCAGAACCATTAAGACTTTGCTAACCATTAAGACTTTGCTGCTTTGTTTTACTTTACTAACAATATTTTCCCGACAGTTAAGCAGATTTTCATCCAAAATTGGCATGACTGAGATTATTTTTTCGAAATCAATAACAGTGTTTTATAGGTTGATCATTGAAATATATAATTAATAAATGTTGCTTTACGGTAATGAGAATGAGATATTTTCTTGTGTAATGGTTATGACGATTGAAGCAAGTTGCTTTTATCATTTCATATACGACCCCGGCATTTCTTGACAGTTTCCATGTGATTCCCCCTATTCGTTATGTGTCTAATTCTAAAAGACTTTTCCCCTGGATCCTCGTCCAACCCCCTTCTCCCATTTCCTCATGGACCCCATTGACAATGTGTGACCAAGGGAATCTGGGCGTTCTTGGGCAATGGGAGTCCCCATGACCAGGCACAAAGCCCCCTGTCAGTTACCTTTTCACCTTTGGCTGGTGAAAAGGAGGCCCCGAACAATAGGGGCCGCTCAGCTGGAGATGGTGGAGTCTCATGGGTTTGGGAACTCGCTCACTCTCTGCTCGTTTCCTCTCTGACTCTCCGTGTTCATTCGAGGCCACCTCAAGGTGCATTTGTTCACCCCCTCCTTCTGATAACACAGAGGCAGCCTTGCCTGTTATTGCTTTGCAGCCTGTTAAAAGAAGAGTTGCTAGAGAGACAGACAGACAATGTGTCAAGGGGGGTACTTGAAGAAGCCTACATTCTCCTGTGGGAGTACTTCCTATTAGCCCACAATGGTCCATACATGAAAAAGTGTCTTTGTATGGAAGCTATTTCCATGCTAAGTAAACTTGTTGTATTGGTGTCTTTTATCCATGATAGATCGGACTTAACTGCGGATCAGACATTGTGTTTTCTTTTTTCTCTTTTGTGTATTTACTTTATGTTGTTCAGACTGTATTTACGTTATGTTTAATAATGAAATAATATGTCATTGTAGTTTCTAGTCTGACATAAGGGCAATTTGCATATGCTTTTCTATTTACTATAATGCATGCAATTATGTGCAATTCTGGTGTTAATTGTCTGAACAAACACAACATATAAACAGGCCAGCTGTTCTTTGTGTCTCATGCCACTAGAGAGCAGTAATAGACCCAAAGATATGTTTTTCTATTAAGTTCAATTTATTATATATTTGTAAAGTCAGTAAATTGTCTGTTGGAAAACCATCAAAATTAAGTGTTAGCAGATATTAAACAGACGGTCTATTAATACTTTACTAATACTCTATTGAGAATTAGTTGACATGTAGGCCCTCTAAATGTATAAATTGTAAGGGAATGTTTTCCCTTAGTTAGACTATCTTAGACTATCTTTGAGATGACTACAGCTACGCAATAAAGAACTTCTGCGTGTAAGATACCTCAAGAGTCTCCTGGTCTGTTGCGTGGAAGAAGAAAAACTTCACTACAACATGTAGGTGTTATTGTTGTCAACAGATTGTCTAAAGGGGACCATTCAAATGGTGCTAGTACCATTTGGTTATTTAGAGTTTAACACACTTTGTGTAACTTAGAATCATGCTAAGCATGCACACTCTGAAATATTGCTCAAAGGTAAGAAAATGCAAGCCTAAAAATCTCCTGCATGGTGGCAGTGAACCACTGCAGAAAATTACACTGTTATATGTTTTGAACAGGAAAAGTTGAACCCATTGCAACTCATTAGGCTTCACTTGAAAATGTACCGTTAAAAGTCTTCAAAAAGAGAAGAACATTTTAAAGTTATAAATATATGTGTGCATGCATAGTAAGTTGAGCAACAGATCATTTCTCCTGTGAAAATGTTAAGGCCGTGAGTGATTGAGTATGAATGAATATATTGATTTGAATTAGTCTGTTCTCTCTACTCTATAAGGGATGATTTTGTTTAGGACAAAAATAGTGGAATGGGAGCTAATCTTGAAAACTGTTATTATAAACTATTAATTAACATTATTTGGAATAATATTACTTAAAAGCTGTTGTTGGGACAATAAATAGAGGTAAGGGTTGAACCTTGCTTGAACCCCATATTCATATACCTCTCATTATTATGATATTGATGATTGTATTGTAGTATTATTATTATCATTACATAAACTGTTTATGTGATTCATCTGGTTTCAATTTGTTTTAATGACCACAAAAAATGGATTAAAAGTGTTTCAAGTGCAGTTTGACTGAGGCGGTAACAAGCTACTGTTGTCGTTATCACTTTAATTTATCATATTTATTTGTTTAAACCCTTTCTAGTTGACGTTAGCACGGTGTAACTAGAATTTAGATTTCATGAAACGAACCTGACAGAAACTTCTTTTAAAAAAAAGTCAACCCAAACCTCTTCACCCGAAAGTCATTGATCAACAGTGGGCACAGTCTATGTCTAAAATGTGGCGTAAACAGCTATTTTACTGTAAAAAGTTCACTTAAATGTTACAATAAGACGACCTTGAAGAAGAACTCAATGGAATTAGTGTGTCGGCTCTTTGAATTGTTTGATTAAACTAAAGCGTTCGAGTGAACCGAGTCGCTAAAATTAATAAGACGTCCGTGTGCTAATGTTCTGACACACACACATAGGGAGTGAATGTTGAGTCCTGTAGAGCCAATGAGCTGGGACCGGATACGATATATCCTCTGGGACAACAGCTACTCTGTTCACCCCCTTCACTTCCACATGACGCCATTTACAGCATAAACCCGACCTCCTCTCCGGAAAGAAGAAAAAAACAAGAGCTGAAAAACTTGAAAGCAGCACAGTGTGTGCCATGCAGCCAAACATTCAACTTGGGAACCGCAACTCTTCTTCTTAAAAAGTCTTCAGCGTTTTCATTCTTATTTTTCTATAAACTCTGCTCATGTTGTTGGATTCTGGAACTTATTTTGTTTTTGGCATAATTCGCGGTTTAACAACACAAGTTAAACTACATTACGTTCTGCTTGGAATAAAATTCTGACGTTATTGTTTCGCGCGAGTTGCGCGAGAAAAAAAAAATACGCGAATACTAGGACGCGCAAGTGTTTGCGTTCATCTGGATTTTTGTGAATGAATCTCCCAATGAACTGAGGAATAACCAAAGAGAAATTCCTACTAGTAGGATATACTCTTCACAACACAAATAGGGGGTTGAGGTGGTGAGATCACGGTAAGTGACCTAGATCAACTTTTTGCAGTGGATTTTGTCTCGATTTTAGTTTTGTAGAATTTATTTGCGTGTGGTTTATTTAATCGCCCTTTTCTATTAGTTCGTGACTTTTTCCAGTGCTCCGCGCCATTCTTGCAGCTGTGCAAATAGTTGCCATACGGCTCTGTTCCATGCGTAAAAAACAACAACTTTGGCTTACTTTTCATTTAGCTAAAGTTGCGAATCGCTTTTGAAAAACGTCACTTACAGCTGCACGTTTATTTCGGCCCATACAAAGACCCACTAAGCATTATGATAAACTTTACACATTCACTTTGCCTCATTTAAAGTTGAGAATTGGCGTTGATAAATGACATCTACCTCTATAGACTTCTATGTGTATTTAATAAATAAATAAATAAATAAAAGTCGCGTGAAGGTCCACTAAACTTTTCAATAAGAACATTTTCAAAGAAAAAAAAGTTTCTCTACTAAATGCAAGGTCCAACCCAGTTAATATCGTTATAAAGTTAGTATGCATGCTGATAAACCAGATCAGAAGTTTAAATAGCATTGAGGAGATAAACAGATGTTTAACAGACATTTTGCTGATGGGGCCTCTCTGTGGAAAGGGAGATTGTGCATTGATATGGTAATTTGGGGTAGTGTTATTTAGATTGAACTCAACTGGTGCTCGAGGGTCCCGACTGAGATGTATGATTTATTTATTTATTTCCTCCTCAACATGTGGATATTTTATTTTTCTGTAAGTTACTTGGTGAAGAGCTCCGCCCCCCCAATTGACAGCGTCATAATTCATTCGTGGACGTCACGTTATTGACTACTAGATATTAAAATAAAAATTGGTGATTCGAAATTAATATTATCCTCATTTTTACTTTAACAATATGAAAACGAATTTGGGCCATTGCGAACTTTTATATTTAACGAAACACTATCACCACATTATCCAAGTACAAGGCCAACATACCTCCCCCTCCCCCCTGCAAGTTGTATAAAACTTAGCCTCTTTAAACTAGTGCATTTGTTTATGATTTTGATTCCTTGTGATTAAAATAATTACAAAGCAAAGGGAAGTCGGTGTGCTTTTTCCCCCTATAATACCTTTTACGAACAAGTTCTAATGTGCTCTGCAAGAAACGAATAGTGATATTGGTGTTTGTAAAATAATTATTCAGTTTAGTTACTTGTATAGCACTTTTCACAGTAAACATAGTGCCTTACAAATGCAAGCCAAAGGCGATCACGGCAAGGAAAAAAATCCCTGAGATTTTGTATAAATGTGCAGATTAGTTAAGAAAAAGGCTGTCATTTATAGAGTATTTAAGAATAGTCTCAATCTCTCCATCACTGATAGGATAGATGAGGAAGATGCTTGTGCAGAAGACAAACTGCTACAAAGACTATGCAAAGAAATCCTTTTTGATTTTTTGATCAGGGAAAATGCAGCACCTGAGACATTGCAGAGCAACGATGGTATTAAGTCTACTAGATGCTCTATATGAACTTGATAGCTGCAGGTGGTAAAGGCCTGTCCCATTGATGGCCAGCCTTCCAGGGGTGTAGAGGTGGGGTGTAGTTGGGAGATTTGCATGAAGGAGCTTGCCATCTGCCTTTTCTTTTTGCCTAGTTCATATGATTTACATATGGTTAGTTTATGGGATTTTACTTCCCTGTATGCTCTCATTTAACTGTCTGCCTTTCCCATAGGACTTCAGATGTGTTCAATGCCAGCCGGAGGGTTCCCACTTCAGAGTAAAGATGGACACGAGAGCTCAAAATGGCGGCGGCAGCGGCTCCTCTGGCTTGCTGCGAGCTTTGCGTGACAGTGGCAGACCCCAAACTGGGGACTCGGAGCCTTGGGATGCTCAGGTGCTCTCCCTGGACCAGATCAGGACCATCCGCAGCAGCAATGAGTACACGGAGGGCCCGACGGTGGCGCCCCGGCCACCGGCCTCCCAGCAGAAAGTGGACTCGCAACCTTCCAGCCTGAATTCCAGCACCTCCGTTGAGCTCTCTGAGCACAGAAACTCCCCAAGAGCCCAGCGAACTGGACAGCAGTCTCCTCAACAAGCCCCCCAGTCACCGAGGAGCGACCTGAGCAGATCCACCAGTGGACCCAGCGATGGCTCGCACAGTACCGCCAGGGCCAGCACAGGCAGCACTTCATCGGAGCAAAGACTTTTGGGAAACGCAGGCGGGATGGGCGAGCGGGTGGTGAGAGTGCAGCCCAAACGGCCAGAGCCGAAGCAGGACGAACTGAAACCCTTCGTGCCGGCCGGAGGCCAGGCCGCCGACGGAAAGCACTTGAATCGCTGCGAGGACTGTGGCCGGTGCAAGTGCAAGGGATGCACCTGCCCTCGGACCCTGCCCTCCTGTTGGATGTGTGGGCGCAGGTGCCTTTGCTCGGCGACGACGGCAATGGACTATGTCACCTGCGTCTGCTGCGTCAAAGGTCTCTTCTACCACTGCTCCAGCGACGACGAGGATGTGTGCGCGGACAAGCCGTTCTCTTGCAGCCAGTCGCATTGCTGCATGCGGTGGTCGGCCATAAGCGTCCTGGCGATTTTCCTGCCCTGCCTGCTTTGCTACCTCCCGGCGAAGGGCTGCGTGGCATTGTGCCAGGCGTGCTACGACTGCACCAGTCGGCCAGGATGCCGCTGCAAGAACAAAGGAGTTGACGGGGCTCGTTTCCTGGAGTAGCCCTGGGAAGATAACCTTATCTGGGACTATCTCCAGAGCAGTGGAACAATTTTCGCAAATTGTTGTAGTTTTGGCACTGTAGACCAAGAGGTGACATTGGATTGGCAAAAACTGGTTTGAAGTGGTTTGCTTGTTTCTATGTTTGTTTGTTTGTTGTTTGCTTTTCTCACTTTCTCTCTCTCTCTGACTCTTTAAGGGGGGATTAACGTTTGTCTCAACAACCTTCCCTTTCCTTTTCATTTTAAACTGAAGTCCAGAATGTTAGCCTTATTGACATTCAGTAATATGACTGATAAAGGTGACAGACTCTCCTAACTAACTGTTTGTGAATAGTATCTGCAAAGTATGTAAATTAGCAAATGAGCTCTTTTTCTGAGAGATTTTATTTTTGTACATATAATATTTCAACTGTGAAACACATTGTGCCAAACCAGAGGCACCTTGACAGATCCATATATATGATGCATATACAAAACTTGTATAGTGTTGTACATTCGTTTCGAATGTATGTCAATCACTCTTTTGATATTTTGCCTTATAGAAGAGGAACCTTACATGAATTATCCCTACAACTATACTTGTAAATTGTACAGTGACCCTAAGAAAAACTTTATTTTCTAATTTCAACACATTGTTTAGTGTAAAAATATTTATTTGAAGTTTTATTATTTTATAAAGTAATATTTATTTGGAGAGGCATCATTATAGGCATCACCCCAACTTTGAGAAACAAATCCTCCTCTGTTGTTGCTGCAAAAAAAAAAAAAGGGTGACAAGGGTGTCAGATGCATATGTTCACTATAAAATAGAAAATATATTAACGTTTTGAAATTAAACAATGCATTTTCTGTGTTCTTTCTGGCCTGCTGTTGGCCTTGTTTTTAGCCTTTGAGCACAAAGGCCCATTTCAGGCAATCTACAGTGTTTTCAATTGCCTTTGTTTACCCGATGGATCTTCTGTCAGGGTCGCATTTCACTTTGCGTTTATGATGACAGCCGCGATGTTCGCAGAGCTTCAGTTTCGAGGTCATCTGAAAATAAGGCGATGAAAGCGATAGTGTACGTTGTCAGATCAGCAAAATAGGTGCGTTACTGAGAGATTCTATCGATGAGATCTTCCTGCACAAAAGAGATCAAATGAAGTTTAATATAGCTCACTATAAATGCAACATTTGAGTATTGTATGGTGTTGACTGATCTTACAGTGGCCATGACCATTTGAGTCAAAATCTTGACTGGAAATTGCAGAACTGTATTAGTTTGTGTTGATCTGGCTGATTATGAAATCGTCACGCTGAATTAAGACCGAGTTCTGATTTGCCAATTAACTAACACCAATACATGGAACTCTAAACGCTTTGTTTTCTAGAACCACCCAAACAAACTGATCTCAGATTCCTGACAAAGAAGCCCTGATCTTGGGCCAGACCTTCAGGGGTAACTTCCAGCCTCCCCTGCCAGCAGCGGATACTGGCTGAATTTACTTCCATGGGAAACATCTGGCACTGGTTTAATCATTGAAGTATGCAAACCACTAGTTGACATCAGGAGGATCAGAGATTGTTTCTGTTGGCAAGCCGTAGTTTGCTACGCTCCGTCCAATCCTCGTTTGTGTTGTGGAAACTGCCCTGTGGGAATTTTAAGACTTGATATGGTATACGCAAGATGCTTTATCAATTCTGCTTTTGAGGAAGTTCTTGCTTCTTGGATGCAATGCTAGTTACGCTACATGCAGTTGTGTAACCTTTTTGTATGAAGAAACCCAGAAAGGGAATTTTGATTTCTAAAAAAATTGCATTGCAAAATTGCTTTAACTAAACATGATTTTAAAGTAGTCTTTCTCAACTTTAGGACCCAGATTTTACATTCCAAATGAAGTGACATGAATTTGCACCAAAATCCCTTAGAGATTGATTGGTCTACAACAACTATTTTTTGGTGGATCCATCAATTAGATATGGTTGGATACGATCCATCAATTGGGAACCATTTTGAAACCAAGGTGATTGCAAAAAAAAAAAAAAAATGTAATAGTAGGCTAAAGTAATATATTGCGATATTGCAATGCATACACGCTAGCACGCACTTATGCTGCCGCCTAATAAAAGACTGCCGTTTCCCCATTTTCTTCCCTGTGACATGATATGCACTACTGGCATTCGAACTGTCGGTTCAGCGTGTTGGCGCATGTTTGTTATTTTGCCGAGGGTTTGAGTGACAGGCAGCCAGCTTTCACCCCTCGCTAAGGATGAGCCCCCTTCCCCATTTACGCGGCAAAAGGTGGAGAAACAAAACCGTCCCGATCGCTCGAGTGCGTCGTTTTCCGGCTTGCCTCCCACCCATTGTTTTAAGCTGTGAATGGCAGGCCAGCGACAGGGGGTTGGTTTGCTCAAGAAAGCCTCACAAAGGGTTAAAGACATTACTTTAAATGACAATGGGCCAACAGTTTACCCCCACATTCGAACCCTTGTGTATTCACCATCTTTTCAATGGCCCTCAGTTATTTCACCGCCTCTTAAGCCTCTTCAACTACCTGCTTGGTATTCTCACAGGGCAGACTTTGAGAGAGTGTGTGTGTGTGTGTGTGTGTGCCAGCACGCACGCGCATGTTTCCTACTTTGCGTGCGAGTGTTTAGCAGCCGCTAAATGTGTTGTTATGGGTGCAGGCAGCACAAAAGAAGGATAGATGGGAAAAATGACACCCTTTTGAAAGAGCTGCAATTGCATGCCAAGTTCAAGAGAAATGGAGAAATATAGATTTCTCCATTGAGCAGGGAAATGGGTCAGATAAAGGCTGGGAGGGTTGACCTCAATAAACAGACAACAGACGGAACGGAACTTACTTTGTCCCAAAAAATTAACACTAGTATTAAGTGCTTGCCTAGGCCGGAACATCTAGTTATCGTCAAAAGGAGTGGATTAGGCCAACGGGAAGTTATTTCATTTTTTCCATTCAAGACGTTATGTACCCGTCTATTGATGTTTTTGGTATGGTTTGAAAGGGTATTGATTACTTCCATCCTCATTCTAAATTTAACAATGTCAATGAGGACAAGCTACACAAGCAAAGAGAGATAGCCCTGACTGGTTACCACAGGACTAAATGTTGGGTTTGAGATTTTACTCTGCAAAACAATAAAGGCACTATTTGAAAATGAAGAAAAAAACGTAAGGGTTTGAGGTACTTGAGGTAAAAAACTGAAATAATAGATACTTTAAAAAGACAAATATACTGATTAAAGGTATAGTTCAGTCTCATTTATTCATTTTACCCCATGTTTCATGAAAAAAAAGCAACTAGCTTATCTTGAGGAAAGCTTCTGAATAATCTTCACGCACCTCAAATCCACATTCATAAATAATTTTCAATGTTTCAATGAGGGTGAGTAAATTATTTTCAGGTGCAATACATAATTACAGTCAACAGACTGTCAAAATACATTGCGTGATATGGAACATGATTCATTCACTTTTAGCGACGACGACACCTAAAAAAACAACAACTGAAAAAAAAATATTTTTTTGTAAAGTTTAAAAAGTTTTTCAAGTTTATTCTGTCGTTGAACACTGCAAAATTTTCAGTTCCAGAGAGAAACCCCTATTAAGCAAGAGAATATTTAAAAAAGAGATTGCATTTGTGCAGAGAAAGAACGAGAGAGAGAGAGAGCGAGAGTAGGCAGCAGAGCAATTGGAAAAGCCCCCAGAGCGTCTCTTTGTTGGTTTTAGCTGGGTCCCGGCGCTCATGCCCCGTTCTGAAGCCCAGATCTATTCAGTCTGCTCATCAAGGCAGAATACTCAACAGGAAGGAAGGAAGCGGCCCATTCTTTATACGCCCATTGTCTGACCACCGGGCTTAAGCAATCAAACAGCAATGTGCCGAGAGAAAGAGAGAGAGCGAGAGAGTGAGCAGGATGAGGTGCTCGGTGGGGGCAGGGAACAAGAGAGCCCATGTCTGTGTTCCATCCTGAAGTTTTTATCTGTTTCTCTGGCAGTCAGAGGCGTCCCGATTTCTTCATGGTCACAATCTGTATGCATTTTGATTCTGATTTTTGCAACTTCATTCTGATTAAAAACAACACTGGCTTTGTGCACAACTAAATAATTGTGTTCTTTATTTGAACTTTAGCATGAAAAAAAAAAAACTTTACGCAAGTATGCAGACATTGCATGTGTTCTCAAGATAGAAGGTTTGGTTAAAGTTACCATCAAGTGTGCACAAAAAGTGTTTTTAAGCTAAAATGTTAACTGTTTGTCTTTAACCAGCTACGGTTCTCTTCAAACTTCTTCGACATGAGTTTTTGATCTGAAAGAAAAATTGATTGTAGAAGAAGACAATTTATGCTAATGTCTGCTATAGTGCCCCTTGTGGCAACGCTGGGAATTCCGTGTGTATGGTCTGACTAAATATATTTTGGACCGTCTTGTTAAATGAAAGACAAAATTAGACATTTGCAGTAAAATCATTAAAAAAAATTGAGTGCTAAAGTTTTACGAGTTAGAATTTTCTTCCCCCATTGTAAACTTGCATCGGGAAATTCGGCAAGGACTCTCTCTCTCTCTCTCTCTCTCTCTCTCTCTCTCTCTCTCTCTCTCTCTCTCTCTCTCTCTCTCTCTCTCTCTCTCAGCAATCTCACTACATTCTAAAACTCGTCCTGACATTCCTGCCTGAATGAGCCTTCGGCTTTACCCAAAGGCAGGGGAAGATTAAGTTTCCGAGAGAAAGAGGGATGAAATTCCATAATTGCATGGTCCTTTCTATTCCACCCCTCCTTCTACACTTTCCCACCCTTTCTTATTTCAGCAACAAACACGAGATCTTTCTACAACCCACATGAAATAAATTCATCATAAAAATGCAATAATTGACTGTTTTATGTCAATGTTACCTTATACCATAATTATACCATATTTTGATTTTAAAATGGGCATATATGAAAATAACTTAAGTAGCTGGAATTTTATTTTAATATTTGAATAACTCATCGTTTTATTCTTTTTATATATATATATCTTTAAGATATCTTTATATATCTTTTTAAATAATATAATAAAATTAGACAAATTTTTATATTTAGTGGTTGCTGTGAAAGTACTTTAAAATGTGCAGTTGAGGAGAATTTAGGAGAATATAACTTCTCCTAAACAGACATAACAGACATAGGTTACTGAGATCTGTGCGTGTAATATATACAGGTTCATACAATATAGTCCTACTCTGGTGGGACAGGAGCCAGAACCCAAAATACTTTTTTGACCTGTGCCAATAAGGAATGTTCTAGCAACCTCTTAGAACAACCCTAACAACCAGTATTTTGAAAGCGACGTTTGCATGGTCAGGCAGCAATCACATTTTTTGCGCAAGTGTCACCTACATAATGCATACAGGAATTCAAGCTTCAAATTGCGCAGTTGAACCTCAAGCTTAAAAATAGTTCAAATCATGACCGGCATGCAGGTATATTCACACTCTCACACAGGATATGGACATGATTCTCTGTTAGCGACAAGAAAGCAACCCCTACAAGTGTGTTTCTGAGAAACTTTAGCTTGTCTGCCATTTCCTGTGGAAACTAACCACACAATCCATCCACAGACAAACGCGGCGATGAATAGACCACACATTTCATCACGTAGGCCTACAGTGGCTCGAGAAAGTATTTGGACACTTTGACGCTAAAATCACACTTTCAAATGTCATTACATTACATCAAAGCAAGATGCATCTTGAAAGTAACTAACTTTATTATGAACCATTTTTAGTCTTAAGGTGATTTAAGTGTAGTCAGTTCCTCTCAAGCTCACACACGTGAAGTTCATTGTTAACTAAGTTTCACAACCATACAGCATCACAACCTTCATTTCAAACAGTGTATCTATTGTGACAAACGTGTGCTTGAGTAATCCCATTGCAAAGCCATTCACACATTTTTATAAATGTGCAAATACTTTTTAAACAAGCACTATAAATCAACTTTTAAATTGTCCCTGAGAAAGAAAAGATAAATCTGCTTTCAAACTAATTTCAGATGCATATGACATGTTATAACTTAAATGCTAATAAGCGATTATGCATTTATTTTTCATTTTGCTTTAATCTTGTTTTCACCCGAGAAGGTTCATCATTGCACATGCACTTACATGCATTCATATTTCTGCACATAAAAAAGCTTGCACTCACAAAGAAAACCTCAAAATGAGCATGCACGGACACATGGCCGCACACCGGAATCATTGTGAATGATTCCAGGGCATATCAATTATCTCTCTTTAAAAGAGAAAAGAGCGGAACCAGCTCGGGAAAAAGGTGAACGCCGGGACAGCGGGAGAAGACATGAAAGAAGCCTCTTTAACTTATGTAATAGGCGTCACTGCGCATTAGGACGCGAGAAAAAACTTCCTAAATGAACAATCCAGCCTGGAGGCAAAAGGAAGGAGGGATGGGGAGGTTGGGGGGAGAAAAGAGGGATAGAAGGGCAGTGGTCTTGCCTTCGGGTTAATTGAGTTAGAGGACACGAAGGAGCCCTGGAAAAGGCCTGCGTGGTCGTTAGGGTTGGTGGGGGTACAGGACTAATTAGAGAGGAACACAGACAGACAGAGGCTGGAAGCCCAGCAGGCTTTTGGAGAGCGGGATCGTGAACTGAGAAACTTCTGGAAAGAGGGAGTCGAGGAATTTGTGTTTGCGGATCTGTTTAGCTGCCCTTAAAGGAGGTCAAGTTGTATTTTATTTGGGAGATTTGCAAAATACTCAACATTTTGCATGTTGTATTCCAAAAGTTAATTCATTCCATTAGCTGTTTATATATCTAAATGTTTTCATACACACTAAAAACCACACTAATCCCCTTCGCAACTACCTAGCAACCACTCAAAATTGGTCAGTGACCACTCAGAACATCCCAGCAACCTCATAGCAACAGGCAATAGCTAAAATTCACAGAGAACATTCTAGCATCAGTTTTGCACTGAAAAACATTGATCATGTTTTCTTCAGAAAGTTTGCAAATGTAGTTTATGTTGTCTTGAGATCAGAACGAGGAGAAGGACATATAAATTATACGAAAAGCCTATCGCCAGGCCCTCTAGATCATGTAAACAGTGAACTGGGCATGTAGCCCACACGTCTACTGGATGTATGAGGTTGTCAGCCAAAGTGTAATCATAGTACAACACCAACACAACAGGAAAGGCAAAAGCTACACATGACTCCACTCAAAAACACTCAAATGTTTGTCTCAATCACAAACACGACAAACGTTAACAAGCCCCACCAACCTGCAACATGTCAACGTGACACAATTTCACATGTCAAATCACAACAAATTATAATGTGTCTATTGACACATTTCTCTGAACATGCCCAGAGGAAACTATTACTGCTCAGATGTTCTATCATCACACAGGAGATGTGAGTCATGTTTCGTACGTGTCAAATTCTTGCATCAGATGTTATATAGGCTATATTAGTATTATTGAAAACATGTATAATGATTATTAATTATATTATTATAATTACAAGAATTTAAAAATATCATTAACTAATTGTTATAAAATAATACGATGTTATAAATAATACTTTTTTTTTTTTAATTACAATTATATCGCGTTTCCTCCGAGGAGGCAAGGGAGGAAGTGCCTCCTCAAAAAACGTGGAGGAGAAACGAATCCATATTAGAAAAATAAAACAACACAAAAGTGTGACATTAAAAATTGTATAAATCTCTCGTTTTTCTCATGTGACAAAAGAAAGTCACGTGAGTGGAGTCAATCCCTCCATCGCGCTATGATTGGTTATAGTTCGTGAGAAAAATCCATAGACTGTAAAAAATCCCGCTTCTTGTTTCATGCGCGTTCTCGAATCCGAAGTGAATGAAGTATGATCGACATTATGGCGCTGGAAGACTGTAAAAAGTAAGTAAACAATTAACTCACCTATTTAAGATGTTAATGTCATGTCAAAATCAAACCTTGAAATGTCAAAACAATGATGACTGCGGGATTATTTTGGTGAGCAGTCAGCTTGGTGAATAGACGCCATCTTCTGTCTGTGACCAGTGTGTAACGAACTTGGTGACTGATGATGATTCGAAAAGGCTATATTTTGTGTAACTGCCTTTAGATATTATTTTGAATAAATGTAAAAATGTGTAAAAATGCTGAAATTGATAGTTGTTTAAAATAAATAGAAAATTACATAGTGTAAAAATAAGAAATATTATTTTTGCGCTAGATAAGAGACTTATTCATCGTCTGGTGTCGTTTAAAGCCCTTTGAAGCTGCACTCTCGTTTGGATCTTGAACCGTTTGGTGCCCAGTGAAGTCCGTTATAAGGAGAAAAATCCTGGAATGTTTTCATCAAAAACCTTACTTTTCGACTGAAGAAAGAAAGACGTGGACGTCTTGGATGACATGGGGGTGAGTAAATTATCAGCAAAAGTTTTTTAAAAAGTGAGGTCTATCTAAGGGATCATTACAGTGGGTTGACCTATGATATGTGAACCGAATGCAGAACCTCACAACTCCCTGACTGCCACATAATATAATTAATGACTGACTGTAAATACCACCTACCATCCGTACCCATTCACTCACTCCCAACAACCAGCCAGCTGAGCTGTACACAATGGTGTCCACAAGAGCAGGACTAACAACAGCATTTAACATAAACCCTTAAGCAAATCATTAACCAGGCCGCCACCGTCGTTGCACCGGGACTGCAGCTTCAGGGCTCTTCGGATGTTCTGAATCTGAAAGCAGTAGCGATCTCTTTTGCATGCACGCACACTTCTGCGCTATCTACCCCTCTCCCTCCCCCATTTCAGGCCATGTGAAGTCATCAAATGGGACGGTCAGCAGTGGTTTAGCATGATGGTGTTTGAACCCAGGAGCTGATTGCTGTTGACTCACGCCGCACTGGAGTGTGTGCACGTCTCGGCACTGATTAGCACAGTCTCCATCTGTTTCTAAGCACCAGCGACCGTTTTTTTGATCCCATTTCCTAACTAAATGCGTGTCTTTTTATACATTCATTTGGGCCAGACATAATTTGACTCACTCACTGATGAACAGTTGTTGGTGGCGTGTCGCATCTAAACTTTTTATTGGCACTTTAAAGTGTTAAAGTAGTCTTGCATGCGCCTTTCTACCAACTTTTCATGTTTGTCCTTATCTTCACAAGGGTAAAGGGGCTCTGATGTTTAAACAAGGTTGTTAAGTTTATAGGTTCAGTCTCGAGAGCCGGGCGCCAACTGCTTCATAAACGACCACTTTATCTCAGACAAAAAAATGTTGCTAAATAATTTCTTCTTTATGTGAGTCACAGTGACTTGGGAGTAATGATGGCCATAGGAAAAAAGAAAAGAAAAACACATGCGATTGTCTCAAACTGTGCTTAGATCTTAAAATTAACTCAAACATTTCTCACCACATTCTTCCAAGACTAAATGATCTGAGTTAATAAGGTAATTGCGACTTTTTATCTCACAATTCCGACTTTTTTGTTTCTCAGAATTGCATTGTGACAAGTCGGTATTTTTTTTCCTCAGAATTGAAGTACTGAACAATTGCGAGTTTATTTCACAATTCTGTGAAAAAAATAAGATCTGTGAGATAAAAGGTTACAATTATCTTCTTTTTTTTCGTGGTGAAAACATGCTTCGATATAAATTTCCTCTTTTTTTTGTTAACCACAGGCAAAAAAGCTGCAGTAGGATTCATGTCCATAGCATAAACGGTTGCAGGACAAGTTAGGTACTAAATTAAATATGGTTTAAGGTTTTGTATAAAACACCATGAGCAACAGTAATGATGACGTTTGGCGTACCACCAACCATAAACTGTAACTCGAAATGTGAATCATTTATGATATTTGAACAAAGCATAATTCAGGTGAGCTACAAACACGAAGCTCAGCTTGCTAAAAAAGTTTACATATATGCAAATATACTTGCAATGAAATCCATTAGAGATGTAGGACACATGATGTGATATGCAAACATAACCTCAGAGCATAAAACTACTCTTTCATTTTGAGATCACTGTTCTATCTCTTCCAACCGTGCTTAAGTCATGGCTCTTGGCGCACAAGTTCCCCTTTGAAAAGACCCATTGAGACACGAGTTAAACTCGAGGTACACAAACCTACAAGCCAAACACGGTCACATAACCACTAAGGTAAAAAATTACCTTTTTAAAGCAATGCTGAGTGAGTTGGTCAAACTAAGAGGAGGAGTATGTTTAGTATAAAACAGGTTGTGTTAAATATGAATTGGGCAGCTGCGATAATGAAAATATCCTTCGTCACAAGGGCAATAAAAATGGGTCAGGCCACATTTCTTTGACAAACACTGAGACGGACAGCCACCCAGTCATTCAGCAAGTAATACACACACAGACTTTTTTCCAAATGTTTCCCCATACAAAGTTACTTTCCATAAAGTATTACACTACGCTTGTTTCTTAAACGGATTTCCCATGATCTGCAACTAAATTCAATTAAAGCTCCATAAATCTCGGAAACTGGGATTAAACTCAAGCGCATGATTAATGGACCTGTTTTATTAGTGGTTTCTCCGTACAGCTGTGGATCCCTCTGTCAGCCAAAGTTTAATAATTGTGTTTGCTAAGGCAAGCATCACTATTACTATTGCTCATAGGGTCAGGGATTTGAACAAACCACTAAGTATTATGTAATCCTACGTATTAAACTTTAACCTGTAACTCGTTCCATACCATTGTATGCTATTTTTATGAATGACACATATATATTGCAAATCTTTTTGAGGAGGTGTGCTATAAACAAGCAGAACAAATATTCATATCTGATGGTGGATTTCAATCAAAACACCCAAACAATCATTTTAGCAACATTTTTAAACAACACCTTTATCAAACGTATGAACATACTGGCATCCCCCTAATTCTCAGGTCATGCTAGCAACTGCATAGCACTGCACTAATAATCAGTCAGAACACCTTAGTTACACCCTAGCAACTGCATAGCAAAGTTCTAAAAACAATTTAGAACACCAGAGCAATCACCTTGCAACACCCCCTAGCAACCTTACAGAACACCCTAGCAACTGCATAGCAGTGTACTATAAATTCATTTAGTTAATTTAATGCTGTTTTTTACAATACAGTCCTTTAAATGAATAGTTCCCCGGAAATGAAAATGATCCATTATTTTACTCGCCCTCAAGTCATCCTAGGTGTTTATGCCTTTCTTCTTTCAACCAAACACAATCAGAGTTATATTAAATAATATCCTGGCTCTTCCCAACTACTGAATTGTGTCCAAATTTTTTAAGCTCCAAAAAGCACATCCATCATAACAATTATCCATATGACTCCAGTGGGTTAATAAATGCCTTCTGAAGTGAAGCAATGGTTTTTTGTAAGGATAATAAGGTTTTAAATATTGATATTTGTCTTACAGAAACCCATCGCTTTACTTCAGAAGGCATTTATTAACCCACTGGAGTCTATTCAATCCCATTACAAAGCACGGAAGAGACAGAATATATATATATATATATATATATATATTTTAAATAACTCTAAATAACTTGGCTGAAAGAAGAAAGTCATACAACTAGGATGGCTTGAGGGTGAGTAAATTATGGGCTCATTTTCATTTTTGGGTGAACTATTCCTTTAAGAGTCTCATATGTGTTAGAATGTCACCCTAAAGTGGATACAAAATAAATCATCAGGTAAAAAAGAAATATCTTTGTAAAATAAGTTAATCCCCTTCTTGCACCGTCCATAGCTTCTTAGTATAAGGAGGGTGTAACAAAAAACAGATGCAGCAGCCAGAGCAGTCTGGGATAATGGATTTGCGAGTGTCACACTATTCACCTTCGCTGCAAGAAAGAACCTGTTAGTGGATAGGAAACCTGTCCTCATTGAATAGGTGGAGGATATAGGGTGGAGACTGAGAGGTTGGGGGGTAATAGACAGCTAAAACCAGGCTCTAATCCAAAATAAAGCTTAAAACATTTAATAAAAAAATATTAAATGTTCCTAACTCACTTATGTGGCTCTATTAGTGCCTACACTTTTAGCTATTCTACGGTAAATAAAAATGTATGCCCTTAGCATATTGCTAAGCTAACAATACTCTAGTAAGCGCAAAACAAACACGGCACACACAAAAAAAAATTATAAAAATTTTACAATTGATAATCATGATTAACAATTTTAGATGAAAATGTCCTTTTCCCCAAATGAGATTGTTTACAACTTTGTTATTATGTCCTGTCACCTTTAATTGAATGCAATATCTAAGTAAGTTAACTTGAATGTTCAAAAAGATTATTAAAAGTACAGCTTAAACTATATATGTAAACACTGTGACAAAGAGAAAGAAACAGTGAAGGGAAGAAATGGTAATTCTTTTTAATTGAATTGAATTTGACATTTTAATGCATGACATATTTCCTCATTTTGCTAAAGTGAGTAGTCACCGAATGACATTAAATTACAATAAAAAAAAAAAATGATTTTATGGTTGTGACTATCAAAATGAGGTTCCTACCTGCATTTCTGACCTGTTGCAATTTAACCTGCATCAAATTCTCTGATATATCCTTATTAGTTTAATATGCTCAAATATTTCCATACTTCTAGAAGAAATCTAGTCTTAATGAAAATGATTGCATATATACATGTCAATGGCTCTACAAATCAACCAAACCCGTTAATGTTGATGTTGTGTCGATCTGCTAAACCTCATCATCTCATTACAGGAAACTTACACAACCCACGCATACTAAAACTGCACATGCTTAAGTGTATGGCATTGTCTTTTCACATGATAGTGTCAAACTATTGAATTTAATTTCACTGCATAATTAGCATTTATATTTAAAATAACACTAGCATGTTCAAGCTAATCATTTCAAATTTAACAAAGTATTTGTACACGTTGGGGTTAGGAGATACACTACACCTGTGGTTACACAGCTAGGACAACTGTCTTAATGTATTTATTAACAATCACAAAAAACACCAGTTGATCAAAAGTCAGTGCAAAGAAAGAATAGAGATTTGTTTACAGGTGTCATATAGAACTATATAAAGAAATGAACCTAAAAATGTCATTTCTATAATCATCAGAGGTGAAATTTGTGATGGAGCACACAGTCATATGCAGCACAAAAAAAAGTGACGTTTCGAGTGGTTTCCTGTCATGTTATTATATCAAACCAGCAATTTCCGAGAGGATTTGGGGCTGCTTCTCTGGGTCCTCAGGCACCAGGGAGGTCCAACCCATCCTGCCAAGATGGTCTGCGGGGAAAGCTGGTCCCAATATCTGCACACATGAAAACATTCCTCCGTTGATTTATTTTTAGACCTAATCTCAAACAGATTTCCACGTTGAGCAAGTCGGCGGGGACCGAGAGAGGTTGCGCCCAATCCTAGGAAGCATGGCCCCTCTGAAAATGAATGTTATTCTGTTTTTCTTCTGGGATTTGAATTCTGTCACTTTCCACTCATTTGGTAGTAAGCCAGCTAAGCCAGAAAAAGCTGTAGTTTACAGGACAAGTAAGTGAAAGATTTGTTTGTGACACTGGGAAAAGAGGATTGGCGCGTTGGAATGTGTGCAGTACTTTATTATTCCCACGTCCCCATGAAATATCCTTTCACAGCCTTTTGTTGGATTGTTTAACGCACTGAACAATAAATTTCTTTAGACATAATAACTACATTTTATAGAGTGGTTTGTGCTTGTGCGAAATGCACCACCACAGTTCTAGGATGTTCTGGGTGGTCTCTTAGTGGTTCCTTACTGGTCCAAGTCTAAAGAGCCTACCTTCAGGTCAATGTAATATTCTAATCCTAGATACGCCTTGGGTCCCTGCTTCAAAGAAAAGTTAGACTTTTCGTATGTTTTATTACCCACCACATTATCAAATCATAATAAAAATCCTCAACAAGCCACACGATTTGTGGTATCATTCATATGGTGCACGACCATTTACACACCCAAATTTAGTCCTTGGGGCTAGTGGGTTTGTTGAAATAAGTTTGCGGGAAGCAACATTGATAATAATTTGCAGTCAGAGGTGCTAAATATGACCCCAGGTACCCTACGTCTTTTGTCCCTCCAGGCTCACCTTGTCAGCCTCCCAGACTTGGAGGCAAAGCCGTGTCAGAACAGCACTCATGCCTCCAACTAGAGGAAATTGATCTCTCAAGTCTGTCACACAACTATGAAGGGGCCAGGGGCTCAAGAGTCAGGTTACCGGAGGCAGGTGCAAACCCACCACTGGGGCCACGAATGGCAAGTGAGGTGAGGAAGCGTGACTTTCCTGGTTAACATTCCTCGCAAAGTGTCCTAAAACCTGGCCAAACCCCTTAAACCTTTCCTCAACTGGTGCAGAATCCACTTAATAATGTCTGTGTCAGAGTATTCCCATTGGGTTGGCCCTGCAAAAAGAAACTTGCAAATAGTATGAAAGATGGCAACATGCTTTGGATTTCTCCAGCTCTGTTATACGCGAAGAAAGGAAAAAAAGGAGCCTCTCCTGCCAAAGGTATCGTCTGCAAAATTAGCACAGGTGCAAGGTTTCGCACAACAAAGGACTCTTTGTGAGTAGCCATGATCATGTTTTGCGACTGGGTTTCAATTTGGGAAAGAAAATGTAATATCTTAGAGAACATGCATGGTTATTTTGAAAAGCACGGTTACATTATCTCGGTAGTGATAGACTACGATTAACACTGGTTGTTAAGAAGTAAGTCCCGGCTTACAATATCATCTGCACATCGGGAACAGAAGCATGGACATTTCTGGAGAGAGGCCAATCCAAACAGAATTCCTTTCGCTTGGCATTCCAGCTTGATTAATATGGAAGGTAGGGTCAGACGGTAAGGTTTACTGCGCAAATATAGTTACACAAATGGCAAGACATTATTTCAAGTACATAAGTGTGGTTCTTTCCCCGACAAATGGTGCATGTCAGCATTAGTTTTGGGCTTTTAACAGGACTCTCTTTGATTGCTGTTGTTTTTACACTATTCCACAATCAATAGGCTTGCAGCTAATTCAGCCAACAAGTGGTAAGTGTTCAGTGTTTCTCCTCATTGACACACATGGTCTGGAGTTCCATGATGTGGCTGCTGCTAACGGGCAGCTGCAGCCAAAATAGGAAGTCCCTGTGGCGAGACAGCCCCATGTGCTCAGGCTGGAAAACCTCTCAACAACATCCTGTGGTCACCTGGACACTATGACCCAGAAGAAAGGACTCCTTAGAAAGCGGCCCTAGCAGTGGAGGCCTGCCTGAGGGCTCCTAAGGAGGAGAAGACATGACATTTGGTGCGTGGAAAGGAGGAAGGCTTTGTAAATAACATCCCTGGAATCCCACAGCCTGCATGCTTGGGAGTGTGCTCCTGGCTGAAGGGGAAGAATTGGATCACAGGCAGCCTTGGGTTGTCACCTGTCTGGGGTGTGAGGGGGATGAATGAAGACTTAACAGAAAATTAAAGAGAAGGAAGGGAGAGCGGAACAAAGAGAGAGAGAGAGAGTCAGAGATGGAGAGAGAGAGAAAACCTCCCAGGTACTCTGGCACTTAATTACTTCTCAGAGGATAAATATTTCTTTAGTTACAGGGGTAGTGAGACAAAGAATGAAGAGCTGTTCCAGGAGTGATTATCTCTCCGTTTCAGGTGTTTTTGAACATATTAAGAGTTCTCGTGTTACTGCCGGATTGCTCCCAGAAAAAGAAAGAAAAAAACACACTACTGTATGTTAAGTGGAGATTAGAATAAAAAGCTTGCCAAATGAAGATATAGTGACCTTAAAGGATTTATTTTCAAGGAATTGCAAACCCTTCTTTCTCTTTTTTAACTTCGCTTGCCGAATGTTGACTGACATGGTGTATTGCTGGGTAAAGCGTGATTCAACCAAGACAACATCTTACAGTCTCTGAGAATGAAATCATGCGCCTGGTGGTCCTGTCTGTTTAGCATTGCCACAAAGCAAGTGAATGTCTATGATTAAACTTTAAGAACTACATTTTCATCATCTGCTCATTGCAGGCCCTGTGAGGGACAGGCATTCATATGGAAACTGTATGCAATTATTTACAATCCAAGCCCATTCAGACTTGGGTGGAAACCATGTGTTGGCCCCCATGGTTTAAAGCTTCCCCTTCCTGTCCACACTAATAGCCTATTCATGGCAATGTGCACCTCAGAGACCGTTCGCTGAGCTCTTATTGGCTTTTATGAAAGTAAAAGGAATACGGCACGTAGGAAACTATAGTGGGCTGCCGATTTGCAGAAGTCAAACCTCATTGTGGTTTTTTCTATGCAGGATGGAAACATAACGCTGTGTGAGCGGTTCCATGTTTTGCTGTTTCATTTGTTACAGTGCAAACTTTATTTGTAATAGTCAGCAATCTCTGCAGGCCTTATTGCGATGTTGCATATTTTAAAGAAAACAAGATTTTTATTTTTTAAATTGAGAAATTGCAAGCAGTGCTTACCCGTGCAAGAGTCACCCGGAAAAGTCAATGCAACAGAGTTTGGGGTGGTTGGCAGGGCTTGCTAAGTGGTTACTAAGGCATTCTTGGTGGTTGCTAACGTGCGTTTAGCATTTGTTATGCAGTTTCAAGGGTGTTGTAGTTGCCAGAACATTGCTAGATGGTTGCAAATATGTTCTGTGGGTTGTTTTCGGTGCATTGCCATGCAGTTATGAACCATTCAGAATTAAATTGAGAGGGTCTTTAAAGATCCAGGTCAAAACCTGAATTTAAATTGAATTTGAATTGATGGAACAAACAGAATGGAACATTTTGACTGCAAGAAAGCAAAATTACAATTACAAATTAAAAAAAATCAAAGAAATCTTTTTTTTTTCAATAATATGAACAATAAAATGTATTCTTGTCTTAGATAATTAACAGATTTCCAATCACTCAGTCATCAGGTTGAAAAAAAAACATAATGCTGGAGGACTATTGAGAATTAGCTTTTTATCACAAATGTTTATTGCTGTCAGTGCAGTTAACTTGACATTTCTCAATGCTGTGAGCCAACACAATGTCCTTAGAAAGCAGAACGTCTGCTGAACCATCTTTACAAGACAAAAGGCAAACCTCTTCCAAATCTTTTCTCTTCTCTTCAACTCCCTGAACTTTTTTGGACGTTCTGAAGCGGCTGCCCTAAAATGGGGACACCAGATGCTGGAACAAACCGGCCGCTTCATTCTCACAATGCCACAGATTGTTGGTGCCCATTGCTTCAGAGGAGGAGGAAAGGGATAGGGAGAGGGGAGCGATGGGTGGCAGAGATGAGACTCTGCCAAGTGGCAGTGGTGCCAAGTGTTGGTCTGGCGATGGGCGGAGCTTGTTACAAAAGGTGGGCAGGGGACATGTTGCAATGTTGAGAATAAAGCTGATTTTTAGAAGGACTGTAGGGAGGCCATTGATGGCATTTTGGTGCATCTTACAATAATGTCCACAACATTGCAATTAGAAATGTGTTACCGATAGAAATAATTTGTCGTGTTTGCTAATGTAAGCATCCCTATTACTATAGAGTGCAACAGTCGGGTTCCAGAAGGAAAAACTTTTTTTTTTATTTTCATAGGGATAAATTATAAACCTTTAAAGACAATCTTGCTGTGAGCTACGAGGTAGTTAATTGATAGTATTTGCTTCTGTTGAAGCTGTCAGCCCACCTTATTTGAAAATAATCGTATAACAGCTTAATTTGTGGTGAAAAACCACATTACCCATGATTCAGTACAGAACATTCCAAATATCAGAACGGCACAACATGCCAAAAGATCTCACCCTCCCACTCCCATGACGCACTGCAAATGACTTAAAGGGGTGATGAACTGAGAAATCAAATTTTCCTTGAGCTTTTGACATCTAAGAGGTCATCATATTATAAGAATATCCTATAAGTTTCAGAAATGAAAAAGTCCTTGTTAGTCCAATAAAAGCTTTTATTGACACCAGCCTCAGCAAACGACTCGTTTTTCAAAGTGGGGAACTATGACGTCAAAGAGGATAAAACACCACCCCCGCAGAAGAAGATCAACACGGCCAGTTTAGCCCCGCCCACCGATTCGCGCATTACACGCACAGCTAAATAACATAGATGCCTACCTCGTAATGACAAACCGGGTCAAGAGTGAAGCTCATTATAATATGCAAAACTGTTATCCACTCACAGCAGTGGGCGTTTACTTCCAAGTCTTCAGTGTGAGACGCCCATAAAAACCGAGCATTTTTGAGCTAGGGTAGAAAATAGCCTATTACTAGGGTTGGGTATCGAGAATCGAGTATCGATTGGAACCGAGACTAACTTTTAGTTTTTCCCGGAATCGTTCAAAAGTTAAAATTTCGATTCCTAGTTTCGATATTCACAGTCCGCTGACCGGAAGAAGAAACCGCTGAACAACACCAACGAAGAAGCGTCTACCGGAAGTGTTGGCATAACCACGTGAGTCGAACATGAGTACCTTACGCCGGCGATCCAAAGTGTGGCTTCACTTTTCTAAAAATAACGAAATCTCGGCAAAATGCAAAATTTGTGACGAAAAGAGTATTTTTACAGAAGGAGTATTTCCTTCAGAAAGGATTATTTCCTTCAGAAAGGCCGTTGGTTAGCAAGGTTAGCTTAACTTTTTTGTCCCTGCCTCTTAAAAGAATCGGAATCGAGAATCGTTAGGAACCGGAATCGAAACAAGGAATCGGAATCGGAATCAGAATCGTTCAAATTCAAACGATACCCAACCCTACCTATTACTTACTCATTTTGATGTTTTTGAATGTAAAAACCAAGCGAACGTCATAAGTTGACCTCAGACAACAATATAATAAAATTTCAAAAGCCAGTTCATGACCCCTTCAAAGAACTCTGCCTTCATACAGTACAGTACAGTGATGGTGCATAACACGAAGGCTAATTCCTCATCGAAATCCTTTGAGTGGTTCTGAAAGGCGTAAGCCCAGACCTGCGGTACAGTGGGACTTATGCAAACGGAGGCCCTGTTCTCTTCCACCCTGCCCTCCCCCCTCCCCAGCAGCCGTTCAAACCTCTCCATGCTTAGGAAGTTACTTATTAAGAACCAGCGTCAGCATGCAGTGCCAAGCTCCTTTTTTCTCCTCTGCTGCTTTGGCTTCTTTTCCCGTTTCAATACCCACTGTCGTTGCCTTGTGTTTTTTTGGGTTAGGAGGGGCGGTTGAGGGGGGAGTGCATGCTTGGAATGTTAGCAAGCGTCCTATTCAATCTAGGGGAGTGTTGTAGAGCAAAAAAAGAAAACGAATGGAAAAAAGCAAGAGAGAGTGGGAGAAAGACGGAGCGAGGGAGGACAAAATGCCCACAACAGACTTGATGTTGATCGCATTAATGCATTGGAGTGCTGGGTATGGTGTAAATGATTGAAAGTGCTTCCAGAACTTTTGCCGTTGGCGTTGACAAAGCCGGCTCTGTTTCCTCCCGCTGCACTGCATCCCCCTCCCCCGAATGCGCGCACACACACACACACACACTTGATGGTTGTTTTCTCTCAATGTTTTTTTCAGGAGGGAATGGATGCGGTGCACGGAGAGGGAATAGAGCCAGGGTCTGTCCGCCAGGGATCGAGCCAGGGGCCTCAGTCAGGGGAGGGTGTGTTGGGGGACCTTTTCGAGGATGCTGAAGAGTGAGCAAATGAGGCATGGATGGGTCAGATGGGTTGAGAGAGGAACCGGGTTTGACGAGAAGGAGGGGAGATTACAGGTCAAAAGAGTTGGAATAAATTAAGTTCTACCATGGTACAGAATGGTACATTGTTAGCTCCAACAGACAGACAGCGGACGAACAATCCTAGCTTTGTGTCCGGTACTGGCAGAAGGCGACCTCTCTCTTTTCCCCCTGATTTCTCTCTGGATGAATCCACTTTGGGATCCCGCTATCTGTTGCTGCATCGCAGCGTTAACCAGCTTAAGAGAGAAGAGAGAGAAGTCAAATGAAAAAAATCGTGCAATGGTTTGAATCATCAAAAGTACATGGTTAGTGGTGTTTAAGGCAGTATCACAGTCACCAATTCATGACAATATTTTTAAAGCTCTAACAACAAAACAACTTAGAACACCTTTAGTCCAGTCATTTTATGAGAAAAGGTTGAACAAATTGCAACAGAAGCAAACTCAACTGATTTTGTATCCTCAATATGTCCTGAGTAAGGAAAAAAAAGCCCCGAAGAATCCCATCTTGATGTAAGTAATCAACTCAGGTATTTTCATGATGATATCGAAAGGTTAAAATTTTTACCCTATTCACGTGAGAAAACTAATGAATAGGCGAAAGAATGGGATATATTTGGGTCTTTTTCTAAACTTTCCCCTAATGGGATTCTTTGGGGGCTTTTTTTCCTTACTCAGGACATATTGAGGATACAAAATCAGTTGAGTTTGCTTCTGTTGCAATTTGTTCAAGGTTAACCCCCATTTTGGCTTAAAATGACTGGACTACTTTGAAATGACATAGCAACACCCTGACAACTAATTAGAACAATACCACAACTACTTATATAATGCCATTGCAATCACACCTGACTTAACACCACTGAGCAACACCCTGGCAATGACCCAGAATAGCATTTTTGTGAGTTTTGCACTTGGAAATACATTGAAAATGTATAAAAAGCAAGTTCTATGTCTATAAGTACTATGCAGTGATGTGTCTTGTTTACATATAATTTGATTTGCATGATATATGCATGGAGACCGCAGTTTTGGTTTCTGACGACTGAAAATGATAGCAAACTACAACCCGTTATTGTATGCCGTCATCTTTTCCATCTTTCCAGGATGATTATCATCACTAACCCAGCTGTTTTTGCATATCCTATGCAAAATGCACACCAACTGTTGCGGCACGCATGTCTGCACATTGCTTTCTCAACCTAAGAAGAGTACCTTTATCACACCAATTCATTTGCATTATGGAAAATAACTCGGCGGAGTCAGGCTCTACAAACAAATGTCACTTCAAGGCTGTAGTATGTGTGTGTACACTACGCTACCCCTTCTGTATAAACACATTGTGTCCTTGGACACAGAAGACATGCTGTGTCTAGGTTCGAGGCAAATGGCTTCACCACGTGGAGTCAATATCATTTACTTGGGACTGTTACTCAAGGCAGTTGAGATATTGGAAGGATATTTCTATCCAAATGTGCAATGGCCAACTTGTATGCAATATTGTGCCATGGCTTTCCCTGTTCACAGATGCTGTAATCATGGAGATAAAGCAAACTAAAGTTTGGGAGATTATTATGCACTCAGTTCTTAAGTGACAAATCATTTATTTTTGTGGTATATCTGCAAGCTTATGAACTCCAACTTTCGTAAAATTGACTCGGATGAACAATGTAGAAATGGAGTCTTGACAGTAATATTCCAAACAACTCTTCATGATTTTTTTTTCTTTCTTTCTGAAATGCACATCTGGTTTACACATATGTTCCATGTTCATTTGCTGCACAGATGAGGCCCTCTGCGTAGCACGTGACAGATGCAAGTCTGAACGCAAATCACAGTTCACACATTATTTATTGCAACCAGCCGCTAGCATATTTTTGCACTGAACTCATTCACATGTGCTTAACATGCGTGAATATGGCACACGCAGTTCCCACACTTATTATAGAAAATCTACAATTGAAAATCATACTTTGATAAATATTATAGTGGGAATTCTGTTTTTCAGCAAAAATAATAATAAACTGTGATGAATATTTCTAAATACTTCTAAATATGACATTTATGGGGAAATTATTTTTATTATTTACACACCCTTATATTATTGTATTAGGGGATATTTAGCCAAATGTTCATGGTGCTCTTTTCAATGCTTATTTTGAATTTCAATTTTAATTTCTGGGTGAACCATTCATGGTTCGGTAACTATTTCCTCCCTTCAGGGTCTGTGAGTGTCGAAATAGCATTAACAATGTTCATGGCAAAACAGATAAATACAATAAAGTGCTAAATCTAATGGTTATTACAGACTCTTAAAGTTAATTCAACTTTGCAGCCTATTTCCCTGCCATTAATCTCTTTGGAAGTAATTCATCTGAACAATATGCTTCTGTTATCTTGACTTTGGTGGAGATGATGTTATAAAAACTGATAACCCTTTAGCCCTTTTTAGGGGGCATTTCCCTTGTCTATTGTCCTAGGCTTGTGTAGCCCAAGGGAATGCCATTGTTTAGGTGAATACAACAAAG
Organism: Pimephales promelas; assembly: GCF_988280905.1. Classification (NCBI taxonomy): domain Eukaryota; kingdom Metazoa; phylum Chordata; class Actinopteri; order Cypriniformes; family Leuciscidae; genus Pimephales; species Pimephales promelas. The sequence continues at coordinate 38,401,777 of NC_142774.1, read as the reverse complement.
AAAAATCCTGCTGTTAACCTTATTCCAACCCCAGTGTGATGAGCACTCTAAGGTCATCGCTGGTGTGTAACTAACCTTTGAGCTAAACAGGCAGATTTGATCAGAAACAACTTGTGACCGATGTCTTGCTTGACCCAAGTCTTTGACGTGGTGAAATAACTTCCATTGATCATCTGATAAGTATGTGGTTGTGTTTTCAAATTAGACACTACAAGCTTTTCTTCATTAAGGGCCATTGACCTTTTGATCTCTGCAGTACATATGCTGAAGCCTTTCTCACCAAAAGCATATGTTGTACCAGAGCCCATTCTTAACATGCTTTGGGTTTCTCAAGAAAAAACAAAACTGGAGGGTTTGTAATCTCGTGGTCCACAAAGACTTAAAAGTGATTGAATGTGGAATTCACTGATATAGGCACGAATAGTTGATCGTTGTTGTTGTTTTTTTATTGTAAAAATCAAGTACATGGTAACATTCAAACGCTGGGTTGTTTCAAGCCAAATTTGGGTCAAATATAGACAAACCCAGCTGTTGGGTTAAATTTTTGTATTGCACTTTTAACCCATTATTTGACCCAAAATTGGGTTAAAACAACCCAGCCTTTTTAAGAGTATATGTTTTTTAGTACTTTTTTTTTTTAAAGAAATTAACACTTTTATTCAGCATTTTTTGGTATTAAATTGGTTATAATGTTGAAAAAACATAGACTCTAAAAAATACTGGGTTGTTTTAACCCAATTTTGGGTAAAATATGGACAAACCCAACCATTGGGTTGCATTTTTAAATTACATTTTAACCCAATGGCTGGGTTGGTCCATATTTCACCCAAAATTGGGTTAAAACAACTCAGCATTTTTTAAATAGATTCCAAATAAATTCTGTTCTTTTGCGCTGTCTATTCATCAAATAATCCTGAAAAAAGAAAATCTACCATTTTTGTTCAACAGAAATAACAAGAAATATCAATGTTATTAAACATTGATAATAATCAGAAATATTTCTTGAGCTGCAAATCAGCATATTAGAGTGATTTCTGAAAGATCAGGACACTGAAGACTAAAAAATTCAGCTTTGCATCACTGGAATAAATTATATTTTAAAATATATTTAAATAGAAAACGGTTATTTAAAATTGTAATAATAATTCACAAAATTACTGTTTCCCATTTTTAATCAAAAAGGTTTCAAAATCTCACGCGCACCTTAATTACAGACAGCAGCTGTAGATGGGGGAGGAAGATGGGCCAGGAACCGCGGGAAGGCAGAGGGAGGAAGTTGAGAATGGAATTTCTCGGGTGTAGGGTTGAACCTGGAGCGTCAACAAACATGCAAACTATACAGTGAAACAAAAAGTAAATATATAATGTCTACATAACAATGCTGGGTTGGTCTAACTCAAATGTGGGTAAAAATGGACGAACCCAAATGTTGGGTTAAAAATGTAATTTAAAATTTTAACCCAACTTTAACTGTAGTTTTTTTTTTCATTTGCAGTTTTAACCCAACATTTGGGTTTGTACATATTTGACCCAAATTTGAGTTGAAGCAACATAGCACTTTTTAGAGTGACTCTAAAAAATGCTGGGTTGTTTTAACCCAATATTGGGTCAAACATGGACAAACCCAGCCATTGGGTTACATTTTTAAGTTACATTTTTAACCCAATGTTTGAGTTTGTCCATATTTCACCCAAAATTGCGTTAAAACAACCCAGCATTTTTTAGAGTGCATGTTATTGTTTGAATAACAATATAAAACAAATGTTTTCTCAATTTACTAAAAGCTAAAACAACCCTGCAGTAAGCATTTGCCTGGTTTTATAACACTCAAGATTAGGTATTCCCACCCATCAATATGTGGAATTTCATTTTAGGTCCAGCTCAACTCTCTTACCAAACAATACTTTTTTCTTGTTTTGTTTTTTTGGAGGAAGCTGGGGTGTATATAGCTCAATGACAACCGGCTGTGCGTGTCTCTGTGTATGAAGGGCCACAGAGACCCCTCTATGACCAGTCAGCCTGGAGAGCAGGTGGTCCTTATCATCGTCTTTCCAGTTTGACTGGGACACTCGCCATATTGTGCTCCGCCAAGTTTTTAAGCAGCACCTGTGGGATCGCTGGCCCCCCGGCTCAAACATGTGGCGGTGGAGTAGACTAAGGGGAAGTTGCACAAAAATGTTTTGGAGCATGCAGTTGTGTTTCAGCTGAACCGTAACGGGGAAAAATGAACAATAACGAAAGTCATGTTAGTCAAGTCATTAATTGGAATCAGCCGAGTCTTATTATTTTATTACAAAAATGTTGATTAAATGTATTTATTTACTTAATTTACATTTATAAATACATATTTAAATTTAATTTATTTTACTTAATTACCTTGGGCCCTACTTACTGCTTGTTTCACTCGTGTCTCGCCAACATGGTTCACAGGTTGGGAAGCATAATCAACTGTGTTTGCACACCTTTGCATAATTACATAATTTGCATATAATTCCACTATGATACTACACGTTCTTTGTATTCCCAGCACAGGGCAGCTCTTTTATTTCAACACGGAACAGATTTGTGGTATAACTGTTATTAGCACATGTAAATACAAACGGTCACTCAAAGATTCAATGGAGTAACGTCCAGCGAAACATATGAAAGAAATACTGCTCACATCACATCTCATTATCTGCTAAAATAGGTGATTTATACATCATTTAACTTCAAATGTGTGCGTTATTAAAAAGGATGTCGTCATATGCAGTAGCTAGTTAGAAACATGTCGACTTTAACTTACTTGCAAGAATATCATTAAACAGACTGATCTCATGAAATGGCTGATCTCAGACTGACCTCATGTGTATTTGCATTTTTGGCGTGCTATCAACACGCATAATCGCTTTTCAGCGTATTTATGAATGCTGCTGACTTAACGTTACATTACTGCATATAAAAATATATGACCCGGTCCCTAAACCTACCCGTCACTGGGGTTAATACCACTTATGACTCTTCCCCTACCATCCTAGGAAAAAAATATCGCTCCCCAGATGTAGATCTACAAAATGCTTCATTTCGCTCGGACATTTAACGGCGTGTACATACACGCATACACACGGATGGCTCAAAATGCGTAACCTGCAAGAAAATCTTACCTTAAACGACAACTCCGGCGCAAAATGAACCTTTGGTCTAATAACACATCGGTACTTAGTCGACCGTTCTCTGAGATTTGTTTTCATGATAATTGAATGGAAAGAGTTTTATCTCTAAACTGTTTAGTTTATGGGGGCATTTAATAAGTAAAAAGAAATCTCAACAAGTCGAACCTCGAACGATGTGCCAAGTGAACTGAACTGTATCAACTTCTGAACTGTATGAACGGCGTTCGTGTTTTGACTGGTCGAGACTGTTTTCCAAAGATGGATACGCGAAGTGAACTGTCTTTATAAAGTATCTTCTTATTAAACATGTACACTTACAACGTTCTCAATGCTTCGGTTGCATGTAGGAACCCTCACAGTCCACTTTATTTGATATATATACTATATCTGCCTGTAGATACTTCCCACTCAGATATGCTAACTAATCTCTATCATTTCAAAGTGTTGAGATGTTAAGCAGCTTGTTTTCTCCTGGAAGTATTATGCATACTTCATATCATCGCTGCACTTCTGTTAAACATCACACTGTAAGGATTGGAGACTCTAATGTTGGTCCAAACGTGCCTCGCTCATTCACCTTAGCCCCCTGATAAGTGGAAAATTGGGTTGAGGAAATGAAGCCCAAGTTGATTTTTGGATAGTTTAGAACCACTGTATAATTGGTGTTCATTTGGTACCATAATTATGCTCAGGAAAGGACAAAAATAGCCTCACTTGTCAAATTATTAATGGTCCTATAAGTGTGAAGATAAAAGTTCCCCTGTTCAGACCGTGTTTATTAAGAAAACACAGAGGTGGGTTGTGAAGGGTTTAGCCACCAACACCACGGCGGTACAAGCGAGTCTTTGCCTCATGTTATGTTCTGCCTCATAAATATTGTTACAAGCCAATGATCAGTATTCAACTTTTAAGTTTCCTGTGTTATTTCAAACCTTCAAAAATAAGTTAAATTCTGAAGAGTGTAAAACTGATTGATGTACATAAAACAAGTAAACTACTAGGGTTAGACTTTGAATATTAGAACATAGATAGATAGATAGATAGATAGATAGATAGATAGATAGATAGATAGATAGATAGATAGATAGATAGATAGATAGATAGATAGATAGATAGATAGATAGATATCAATATTTTTCACAGCGATATAAAGAAAATAATACTACCTTAAAAAAAGTTGTTTGTTTTTAAAGTAATCCAAAAAAGTAACTAACTTCATTACTTGGTTTCTTTTTATAGAAAGTAATATGTTGTGTAACTTGTGTTACTTTTGAGTTACTTTTTCTCACATATAGGATGGGCTTGGTTGTTCAATTTTTGGCAAATGAAGGCCCTTGCGTTACTTCAATGAAAAGATAACTCAGATATTTTGTTGTAAATTTAAAAAGGATGAGTTACTTCACTAGTTACTTGAAAAGGTTATCTGATTACATAACTTGTAACGCTTTACCTGCAACAATGCTACTTTTATTAAAACTCTGGACGTTCAAATCTTCATTTGAAATGACACTTACTTTACTAGTTACTTGAAAAAGTAATCTGATTACGTTACTTGTGTTACTTTTAATGTGTTACCCCCAAAACTGCTACTTTATGTTCAAGACTTTTATTAAAACTGGACATTTAACTTGTAACGCTTTACCTGCTACAATGCTACTTTGTGTTGCTACTTTTGTTAAAACTCCTGGACGTTTTTTAAACAGACATCGTCTTCATTTGAAATAACGCTACACATCTAAAGTCGCATGATCATTATTTCCATGCAATCTAAGATAGTGCGAGTATTAAAAATAAGAAAATAGATGCAAGTGCTGTAACTGCGAATGAACATGAAAACATTTCCTGGTTTTCTAAGACAAAGTCAGTATAAGAGAGTACACAAAAAGCCGCCATTGGTCAGTATTTACTTTCACACTACTCACACAGTCTTTTTTGTCCCTCTATAAAGTCGCAAACTGAGTTGTGGTGAAGTGTGAGTCAATAAATGGGGTAAACGGAACGGGTTTCATGTGTGTTTGTGAAATATCACACCCGATAAAAAAGCAATTCATAAACTTTCTGGGAACTGAAAGTGGATGTTGGCCACTGGAGCACTGTCTCAAAAAGAGGGGTCCATACACTGAAATACAACATAGTAGCTATTAAATAAAGAAATCGTGAATGATTCTGATTCATCATTCACATCACGGACTATAAGCATGTTCTCTATAGATAGATTGAAAAATAGCTATAATTAATACTTGCATTCTTTGTAATTCATCTTTCATGCGACTCATATAATGGCTTATAATGACTTGTGTGTATAATTATTATTATTATTATTCATAAAAGCGTATAACTAACTCATCATGACTTCTAATACATTTGACATTTTTAATGCGCATGTTATCTAATGCATTACAATAATTACATATTCATGATTATGCCTTACATTTAAATAGCAACAGGTTTCATGTGTTAAATAATTGTGTGTAGAATTATTAATGAAGCCATTTAATGCATTACAATGTCTGATATGTTTGTAATGCAGGCTTTTTACCAGTGTTTTTACCCCAAAGTGAACTACTCGATCCATTTAGTATATGAAGGTTCATGCCCTGAAAGTGTGAATATTTAGGTCTCATTTTATAAAGTGCAATCAGTACTATTCCCATTCAATTTGGGACCTTTTCCTTTGATGAATAACAGTAAACTTTACGTATAAAGTGCAATGGGTAGAAACTAAAAGAGCATAAACGTACATTAACTCTTTTTGCATATACCGCATCTGCTGACACTGCCATTACACTGCCTACAAACAAAGAAACCATGTTGAATGAGCTACAGGATTGTGGTTTCTACTGTGGATTTGGCCTCCACCGATGATTCATTGTTTCTGTTAACATATACACCGCTAAGTTGTTATACAGCCCTAGACACATTACACAATGAAGTCAAACAATATTCATCTGTCCTCTTTGTCAATACCACAATGCCTGGCGAGTGGCAGGTTTGTGGCAAAGGTTAACCAGGTGGCGTCTTCTAAACAGTGTAAATGTTTACAGACGTTACGGTCTGTTCGCTTGCCATTATTAGGGCACGTACGCTTAACAACACACGGCTGAAATATTATTCCATTTTCAGATTATTTCACTGTTTTATGTCACTATTTTGTCCTAAAGATGACCCAGCTCGACCCAAGCGCGTTTGTATCCCCAGAAGTAAGAAAGAAGTAATTGAAGAGAGACAGGGAAAGTTGTTTTTCTTGGGACAGCTGCAGCGAGCTGGTCTGCACTGTCTGTATCAGATGTCCCCCCACACATCCTAATACAAATATTGTGCAGCAGTTGCCATGGTCACGACCAGGCAACAGCTGGCGGGATTCAGTTCACCTAGAACCTGTTCCTGTTGGCGTGACTCCAGGCGCTCCGAGCTGGAGCTTCTTACCACTGAATAGGAGATTCCACGGAATATTTGTTCTGCTTTTCAATTTTTCCCCCCATGTTTTTCTCGTACACCATCACTAGATGCCTGCTGCTAATGTCTCTCTCTCTCTCTCTCTCTCTCTCTCTCTCTCTCTCTCTCTCTCTCTCTCTCTCTCTATATATATATATATATATATATATATGTGTATACGTTATTATAACTACTAGTGCATTGCCGGTGCAAAATCAGTTTTTGTGTGTTTTTAGTAATTGTTGGTTTGGTATGTTTGAGTTGCTGAATAGCCTAGGCTACTATTACACGGGAACATAAACTCTGAGAAAACGTTTTTCAAAAATTACTTATTTTAAAAGAATCAAATTATTTTAAAACTTTAAAATTACTTTAAAGTTACTTTTTTCAAAAAGAATCGCTACTTTTTTTCAAAAAGAATCGCTACTTTTTTTCAAAAATAATAATGTAAAAAAATAACGTAACAAATATATAATAATAATAATAATGTAATAGATGTATAATAACTTTGTAACAAATGTATCATAAAAAATTTTACACTACCGTTTTCAAAAAGAAAATTGTAATAAACGACGTATAACACTAATGGATAATTACATTGTAATAAATGTATAATAACAGTGTAATAGAAGTATAATTACATTGTAGTAAATGTATATTAAGACTAACAAATGTATTACTTTTACACTATTTGATTAAACTGAAAGAATTGCTACTTTTTCTAAATATTTTTTTTTTCAAAAAGAATCGCTACTTTTTCTAAAAATTATTTTTGTTTCAAAAAGAATCGCTACTTTTTGCAAAAATAATAAATAATAATGGAACTTATTGAACTACGTCTGTATACGTGATCCACATTTTTAATGTTCACATTTAGCAGAAAAGCCTATAATAGTTTGTTTAATTGCAGGCATTTGAGACAACGTGCCCTGCTACTACAAGTGTAGTAGAGGGATAATTCATTTATTTTGTTTGATTTGATTTGATTTGATTTTTTCAACAATGATCATAAACAGATACAATCATGCCATAGGCAATTCATATACATTTAAATTGTTGAGGATAAAATACACAATAAAGCTTCAGGTTTATTTCCATTGTGGTCCTCTACATGCATAAAATGAACGAACAGTTCCAGTGGGAATAAAATCAAAACAAGCAACTCACACCCTACAAATTCCTATGGGATCTCAATTGGAAAGCCATTTTTTTTTACTTCTCTTCTAAAGGGCCATGCCTCTTGTACTTGTTTTAAATGTTCTGGCAATCCATTCCAAGCAACTGCACTCGAGTACAAAAATGAATTCGTTCCCAACTACACTTTTAAACCGGTACAAATATATATATTATTTATCCTTGCCCTTGAAGAAATACAGTGAACATCTCTCACAAATACATAGTAGTCATGCAAGTATTTAGGAACAGTTCTCTGAATTATGTTATACACCATCTTAATTTTTATAAAAATTACTCTTTTATCCACTTTTAAAATTCCCAATTCCTTGAAATGGTTTTCATTTAGTTGCATATGAGGATGTAACCCCAGAATAATTCTACACAACCTGTTCTGAGCAGTCTGTAATTTATTTTTAACATGTTTTCAGTCAAGTCTGAACTCGACTTTTAAGCAAAAATAAATAAATAAATACCCTTAAAAATAATTTCACTGTAAAAAGTGTGACAATAGCTCTGATTTACACGATGTTTGACAAAAAAAAAAAAATCCCTTCAACACTGAACTGTTACATCTGAATTAACCACATACACCTTCACCAGAAACTCCTAGCTTCATTCCCTAGCTGAAAGGAGTCCAAGTAATAAATACATTTGAGGAGGTGCGCGAGTTCCTCACCGCAGACCCGTCTGCTCCTATCTCGCGCAGGGGTCAGGTTACGGTTATCGGAAGGAATCTACGAAAAAAGCGGAGCCAAGCGCAACTGCTCATCATCAGGACAGATTAACCTTGTCAAGCGGGGGTGTACCAGGAAGCGAAGGAGAGAGAGAGGGAGAGCAAGAGAGAGAGAGAGAGAATGGCTGGCAGGCAGGCAAGCTGGCTCCACTGCTAACTCAACACCACTGAGGCCTTTCCTCACTCCTGAGGGAGTGCAAACACGCGTCTCCTTTTACAGCCTCTCTCCTTTGCCATTACACACGCATATCCTCCCAGAAAAACATGCGAGCATTACATCCTTCTCTCATTCGGCCCGTCTTTATTTTCACCCTGCTTTGGTGGCGTAATATTTTGTTCCGTTTTTGTTGCTCTGATGTTATCGAGTATTTCCCAAAGTTGCAGCATCAACAGCTCGCTCGTCTTGCTCAGTTTAATTTAGTTTTGTCTGTATGTGGATTTTAGATTAGGCTACAAGCTATTGATTTTGGGGCTCATATTTCCCAATTTGTAGATTTTTCTGGGACAATTTGATGCTTATAGTCGACTTTTTTAAACAAAACGCTGAAATCAGTCCAATATGCTGATTTGCTGCTCCCAAAAAAAAAAATAAATAAATAAAAAATGTATGTTTAGGGCTGTCAAACGATTAATCGCGATTAATCGCATCCAAAATAAAAGTTTGTGTTTACATAATATATGTGGGTGCACTGTGTATAATTATTTTGTGTGTATATATATATATATATATATATATATATATATATATATATATATATATATACTGTATATATATGCACACATGCATGTATATTTCGGAAAAATATATTATTTATATATAAAATATTTATATTTATATATAATATATAAATCTATATACATGAAAATATTTCTTAAATATATACAAGCATGTGTGTGTATTTATATATATATATATATTACACAAAATTATACACAGTGCTCCCACATATATTATGTAAACACAAACTTTTATTTTGGATGCAATTAATCGTTTGACAGCCCTATTATTAATGCTGTAAACAGTATACATCCATTTATATATATAAATATAATTTATAATATATAATTGACCCAATTTTGGGTCAAATATGGACAAACCCAGGCATCGGGTTACATTTTTAACCCAATGTTTGAGTTTGTCCATATTTGACCCAAAATTGGGTTAAAACAACCCAGCATTTTTTAGAGTGTGTATATATATATATATATACACAATCTGTCCCCAATCTCTTGAACGTTAGTGTGTACTATCCTAATATGTGGTCATAAACAGACAAACTACCAGAAACCCTTTCACCTTTGATCACATTTGACACCAAACTGCAGAAATCTTGCTGAAGTGACAGGATGACCCTCAGGTCAGAGTTGTAAAAGCTTTGGCGCTGCGAAGTGACCTCTACAGTCCCTTATCAAGCATTCAAAGCTTAGAAACGCACATAAGCACAGCTTCGCATAGCAACAAGACAAATCTTTATTGTTAGCAAAGCTGAGGTGATTTATTAAATCCAACAGCTGCACTGCCTGTGATGTCGGCCTCATCAGATGTGTCCAAAAATCGTAAAACAATAAATGTTTGTTTGTGAAATAGCACGTTTCTCGATAGCTTTGAAATAGCACTGGTAAAACATATGGCAAGCGTATTTGTTTTTTTAGATATATGTTGGACAGAGCACATTGTGACACTATTGTAAACATGGACTTTGAGGCACAATTTGGTGGGAAATATGATTTATAATAAGCGGCTGGGACCAAAACTCCTTGTACACTTGTAAAAATGGAAATTTGAGTTTTCCGAGTTAAAAAAAAAACCTCCCTTCACAGATCTCAGGAGATCCTTGGAGTAAAATTGTACTTTGCTGATCTCTTCTTCGTTCTGAAAGCAGTCATGCTGCCAAACAGTTTGCGGTTTTGTGTCAATGATCTAGAAAAGGCACGGTCGTCCTTGCCAGAAAAACAAGTGAAAGCCAAACCACTGTGGTGCTTTTCTTGCCCACTTGAAAGGCAGTGGATGTGCTCTTCATTCCCACCCCGGTGTTCCCTGAGGGTCCAAAAAGGCATGAAGGTGTCAGGGTTTAGTTGCACGGAGAAAACTACAGCGAAATAGCAACACATACGCTTTACCATTACATTTGTTCTTAAGCCTATACTTTCTGTTATTCGTCAAGATGATAGGTTTTGTTTTCAGCCTGTTTTTCATCGAACGTGCTGTTGAATGAGACTCGGCGAAAGCCTCTTGCGAGAAGCGTGTTGAAAAACACAGGTGGAAGTTTTTCGAAGCATCTGACAGGCCGTTGACAGCGTACAAGAGAGGTGTGGCACCGTGCCATGCTGGCCCCGGGCGGCACTTACCCTCAACCCGTCAACTGTGGGTAAACGCCTCACGCTGTAATCAACACAGAGAGAGAGAGAGAGAGTCTTGTGTTAAAGGGATAGTTCACACAAAAATGAGAATGCTGTGAGTTTTTTGGGGAACTATCCCTTTAAATATGTCCCCAAAAAAATGTCTTTGTGAAAATTACAGTTATCTTGGAAGCTTGTTTCCGCTACATAATAAAAAAAGAAGTAATTGCAACTTTTTATCTCACAATTCTGACTTTTTTTTCTCAGAATTGCGTGATATTCACTCGCAATTGCGAAATAAAGTCAGAATTGTGTGATATAAAGTCGCAATTGTTAGTTAAACTCATAATTGCGAGTTATAAAGTTAGAATTGTAAGAAATAAAATTGCAGTTGTGTGTTTTAAAGTCAGAATTGTGTGATAAATTCGCAATTACCAATTACTCCGAATTGTGTCTTTCAGAATTCCTTGATATAAAGTCAGAATTGCGTTAAAATTGCAGTTGCGTGTTAAAGTCAAAATTTGTGATATAAAGTCGCAATTGTGTGTAATAAAGTCAGAATTGCTTGATATAATGTCAGAATTGCATGATATAAAGTCGCAATTGTGTTAAAGTCAGAATTACGTTATTTAAATTTGCAATTGCAAGTAATAAAGTCAGAATTGCTTGATATAAAGTCGCAATTGTGTTAAAAAGTAAAAATTACGTTATATAAATTTGCAATTGCAAGTAATAAAGTCAGAATTGCTTGATATAAAGTTGCAATTGTGTTAAAAAGTCAAAATTACGTTATATAAATTTGCAATTGCAAGTAATAAAGTCAGAATTGCTTGATATAAAGTTGCAATTGTGTTAAAAAGTCACAATTGCTTGATATAAAGTCGCAATTGTGTTAAAAAGTCAGAATTGCTTGATATAAAGTCGCAATTGCATGTTAAAGTCAAAATTACGTTATATAAATTTGCAATTGCGTGTAATAAAGTCAGAATTGCTTGATATAAAGTCGCAATTGTGTTAAAGTCAGAATTGCTTGATATAATGTCAGAATTGCATGTTAAAGTCAAAATTACGTTATATAAATTTGCAATTGCGTGTAATAAAGTCAAAATTGCTTGATAGAAAGTCGCAATTGTGTTAAAAAGTCAGAATTGCATGATATAAAGTCGCAATTGTGTTAAAGTCAGAATTACGTTATTTAAATTTGCAATTGCAAGTAATAAAGTCAGAATTGCTTGATATAAAGTCGCAATTGTGTTAAAAAGTAAAAATTACGTTATATAAATTTGCAATTGCAAGTAATAAAGTCAGAATTGCTTGATATAAAGTTGCAATTGTGTTAAAAAGTCAAAATTACGTTATATAAATTTGCAATTGCAAGTAATAAAGTCAGAATTGCTTGATATAAAGTTGCAATTGTGTTAAAAAGTCAGAATTGCTTGATATAAAGTCGCAATTGTGTTAAAAAGTCAGAATTGCTTGATATAAAGTCGCAATTGCATGTTAAAGTCAAAATTACGTTATATAAATTTGCAATTGCGTGTAATAAAGTCAGAATTGCTTGATATAAAGTCGCAATTGTGTTAAAGTCAGAATTGCTTGATATAATGTCAGAATTGCATGTTAAAGTCAAAATTACGTTATATAAATTTGCAATTGCGTGTAATAAAGTCAAAATTGCTTGATAGAAAGTCGCAATTGTGTTAAAAAGTCAGAATTGCATGATATAAAGTCGCAATTGCATGTTAAAGTCAAATTGCGTGTAATAAAATCAGAATTGCTTGATATAGAGTCGCAATAGACGTGATTTAAAAAAAAATTGTTACAATTCACATATGAAAAGGAAATACAAAACATGACATGGCATGTTTTGCACTGTTGTGCTGCTCGTCATGTAAAAATGTCTGCAAAACCAAAAGCTTTTTGTTTTTCAAAGAGAGTTTGAGGTGACATGAGCGATAGCGATTGTTAACAAAATAACGAATCTAAGCAGAGTTTAACTTTATGCAAATGAGCAGCACAAGATGCAGAAACAACCCATTAGTGGTGACCCCTACTGGCAACCAACAGTATAGTATAAAAAAAAACCTTGTTTCCGCTACAGAATAAAAAAATCTTAAAAAGGTAATTGTGACTTTTTTTTCTCACAATTGCAAGTTTACACCTCGCATTTGATATTTTTCTCAGAATTGGGTGATATAAACTCCTAATTGTGAGTATTTCTTCCTCAGAATTGGACTTAAGTTATAACTAGCAAATGCAAGGTACTCACAATTCTGAAAACAATTCAGAAGTGCAAATATATATCTCGCAATTGTGAGGTTTTTATCATGCAATTCTAAGAAAAAAATAACTGCACCCCGGTTATAGTTTAGTTTTTCCTTCTTTCATTCGATGCAAAGAGATCACTCCTTAATAATCAATGCATCTGTCTGCATTGCAATAGCAGGAGAGATCAAGCCATCGTTCCTTTACATTCAGTGCGACAAAACTGGATCGATGCAGCGACCTAGTTTAGTTGCAAAGCTAGTTTGCAAAATAGACTGGGTTTCATTCCTCACAATGCATCTGCACTGCAAATGAAGAGTGATATGATATGACCAAACTTGATTTGTTGATTTCATTCAGTTGCATCGTGCAACAGTGTGAAAGCCCAGCAATTCAGAGTTAATGGGAGGGGAAAAAAAACAACAAAAAATAACAGGCAGGCTGTGAATGCAGGTTGAGACCCAGCCCCTGACATTCCTATCTGTACCTGTGCATGCTGCGGAGGGACTGGAGGTGTGCCGGAGCTTAAGAGAGCCACTATTTACCCGCTGGGCCGGAAAGCCTCGAGGAGTAGGAGGAGGAGGAGGAGGAGAGGCCAGTGGGTGCATTACTCGGTTTAGACGTGGCCAGGAACAGAAAAAAAGGCTTTGAAAATGCTGCCGACAGCAATTGTCAGCATAGCTCTCGCGCTTTCTCTGACACAAACACACACTGCAGTTCACACATCCATTCATTCTCTCTTTTTTTAATGGATACATGTGACAGGATTTGCTTTGTATTGCTCCTGCTAGAAAGAAACAAAGACATCAATTTAAAAAAAAAGAAAAAGAAAAGAGAACATTTTATTAAGGGGCAATATTTCCGTATAAACTTTGTACATCTTGCTTTTATTTAAAATAAATCATTGAAATGAAGTCTCAATCTGCATGATTATATAGTTTGTTGCCTATAAAATCAACATCAGTTTATTTTATACAATAGGCAATATTTTGCATATTTTATGCAAGAACAACAAAATAAGGAATCAAATGACTAAATAAAAAAAACACCAATTTATATCTATTAAAAATGATTAAATAAATAAAATAAAAACAATTCTGACTCTGCCTTGGAGTACTGCAAATATACCAATGGCATATGAATATAGTAATTTTTCAGTACCACGGTGTGCATTTATATATATACGTGTGTGTGTGTGTGTGTATGTGTGTGATTGTGAGCAATCCAGAATAAAGGACCGGAAAAAGGCCGTCCACAACAGTTGTACCATGTGCCGACTGGAAATGCGTTATGCAAATGGGTCAGGGTTAGGGTTAGGGTTAGAAGTTTATTAAGAGTTTGTGTGTGTGTGTACATGTTTTTCTATACCGATGGGGACTGAAAAGAGTAGTTCACTTTTAAAAAACTTTTGCTGATAATTTACTCACCCCCATGTCATCCAAGATGTCCATATCATTTTTTCTTCAGTCGAAAAGAAATTAAGGTTTTTGATGAAAACATTCCAGGATTTTTCTCCATATAATGGACTTCAATGGGAACCAAATGGTTCAAAGGGCTTCAAAGGGCTTTAAACGACACCAGACGATGAATAAGGGTCTTATCTAGGACCCTTTGAGTCATGACTCAAAAAAAGATTTATTCATTTTGATGAACGAGTTCGAACAGGAGAATTACGAACGCGCATCACAGAACAGAGCAAGGTGACCATTTGTGCTTATAAAACTTAAACTTTTTTATTTATTTTTGAAATGAGCGATCGTTTCGCTAGATAAGATCCTTATTTATCGGCTGGTGTCGTTTAAAGCCCTTTGAAGCTGCACTGAAACTCTCATTTTGACCTTGAACCGTTTAGTTCCCATTGAAGTCCATTATATGGAGAAAATCCTGGACTGTTTTCATAAAAAAACCTTCATTTCTTTTCGACTAAAGAAGAAAGACATGGACATTTTGGATGACAGGAGTGAGTAAATTATCAGTGAAAGTTTTTTAAAAGTGAACAACTCCTTTCAGTCCCCATCGTTATAGAAAAACATGTGCACACACAAATTCTTAATAAACTTTTAATGAGTGACCCAATGTTTTGCTGACCTTTAAAGTTGGTGCAGTAAGCAACAGTTTTTATCATTTCATCCGTTTCCAATGCAAATTGTGCCGTTTTTTTTTTTTTTTTTATCCTTTTCAGCCTAAGCTTCTCCAGGTCAGTCTACCTAGGGTTGTGTCACCAAGTGTATGTAAATGCAGATATCGGATATGGGTCACTTTTAAAAGAAGATGTAAGCTGGTCATCAACAAAAGCAAAAAAAAAAAATAGATATAGTCAACAAATCAAAATTTGCAAGACCTTCAGTGTAAATGCAGCCTAAGATGTCATGTTGACTTGAAACAACAGGCCCAAATACAACATGTACCCAGGATTTTGAATTTTATTGGCATTATGCAAGACAATAGAATAAACATAGCACACAATCATCTCTGCCAATCAGAGAATATCCAAAATCATTATTCCAACTAAAATAGTTTGGTTGTTTAACATACATTTAATAAATGTAAGTAGTTTGTTTTTTTCTCAGGTTTTTTGTTTACCGGATTAGTCTTTTGTAACCGAGTTAACCATGCATTTCTTGTAATATCCGATATTGCTGAAGAGGCTTGTGATTACGGTACTATAACAAATGACAGTAGCATTCAGGCATTCAAGTAACTAAAGTCATCTAGACTGGTGACAACTTCAAACAAACAATAACAATAAAAAAGTGGACAGGGAAAATTAAGGTGCACTGCAAATATATATTCTAGGAGAAGTACAAATTCCATTTCCAGTCTGAAACACATCAATGAAGTTACTTAATCATTTACTATAAAGTTAAGCTAGACAAAACTTAAGAAGAAGAGAAACGGTGCAGTTGTACTTTACATAACCAGCTTGACCATTAAGCAAATTCTACCTAAACTTGGTATATATTAATACTGCAATGCAATTCAATTTGCCAAGGCCTTATGGGTGCAACAAAGTAAAGAGAATTAAACTAGTCTAGTTCCATCATCATCATCATCATCATCTAAGACAGCTAATCCATGTTGGTAGAAGACATTGCATAGGATGTCTTGGCTGCATATTTCTAGGGATCTTTTGCAGTTTGTTCGACCCACACAAATCCAATACTCTGCATGCAACGTGTGGGAATCTTTTTTTTTTTTTTGTCTTCTCGAAGTAATAAACCAGAAATTTATGGGCTGAGGCCAACTGGGAAGTAATGATGTGAAACTGAATATTAAGAGTCGATTTGCACTCATTCAAAGTTCAGAAAATCCTTCCATTTTTACCGAGTTCAGTTCAGAGCGTTTGGCAGAGACGCTCGCTTTATTTTATTTTTTTTTCTCTCTCTTCTTCCTCTTCCCCTCAGTGGGATCCAGTCCAGTTCATTTGACGGGTTGCAAATCATCAAGGAATTTCACATTAGGGAGGAATGTTTTGGTGAGGCGACCTTGAAAGAGACAGAGTTGAATGAGAGTGAAGCTTGTTTTTTGGAGGTTTGCCATGATGGCCTTCATTGTGCAAACTGCATACAAGCAAGGTTATGAGAGCCATTATCAATGAAGCAAATTACATCCGGCTTGCATGTCCAAGTTAACAAAGGCATAATCAGATCTTGTGTTGTTTTGGCACAAATTCAAGCCAGGAAATTGTGTTAATAAAAGGCACTTCCACAATAGGGTAAGAAGTGTATTTACACTTATATAAAAAGAAACACAAATCATGTTATTTTGCTGTGAGACATATTAGATAAACTACTTTATCTAGCGTGATACATGACATAAAACAAATGTATACTCTAGTAAAATGATCGCTTTCATATTCTCGACTTAATGCAACCATGACATTATTATATCCTGTTGAATTAATATAATTTTTTTTTAATTTGTAACTTTTAACTGCCATGACACCTTCATAACCATGACATGACACATGTTATGAATATGAAGGAAGTTTTATGCATGTTTATGACCGTCAGTAAGTGTCTTTCGCTCAATAATGACTTTTTTAATGCAAATATGACATTGTTTGAGATGTCTTTGTCTTGACAACTTGACATAAAATGAAGTTAAACTGGCATGTGGTTGGCTTTGACATTGGCTGTCATGAGGCATTATAACTGTGTCGTGAATATTTTTCGTGACCTCAACTACAGTGGTACTAATTGAATTTGTCATTAAAAAGTTATAATGGCTTCATGACAGCCAATGTCAAAACCAACCACCGGATAGTTTAATGTAATGTTAACCAATAAAGCTAGGTGGTTTCTTAAGTTTGATCATTAATCTGCTATGTCATGTTTATGACCGGTTGTGTTGTCTTAGTAATGTCAAGTTGTCATGACAAAGACACTGACAGGTTATGATGTATTGGTTAAAGTAACAAAGACATCCCAAACAATGTCATATTTGCATTAAACATGTCATAACTGAGCGAATGACACTTAATGACAGGTTATAACATGGTTATAAAGGTGTCATGTTAGTCTTATGCACACCCCTTCAAGTAAAGTGTTAAATACAAATTTTAAGAAATTGTAGTTTTGACTGTATACGTGAAGCTAGTTATTATAAAAATGATCAAACAAATAGTTTAGTTCTACTAAATTCAGCAATAATTACACTACTAGTGTAGTCACTATCACTTGTTGCACCAAACACATAATCAGTCAAATTCAGTCAAGCCAAGCCAATTTGTTAATGCATAAATCAGCCTCAGTAAAGGCACATTTCACAAAGACAGACTAAATAAGAAGGGAAATATATACTGTTTTTATTTTTAGAAAGTTAGTTGAGACCGAGTACATATACATACATACACAGATGTATGTGAGATTTCGCAAACATTAAATGATAATATGTTATGTCTACATCGTCCAGTTCTATTCACATGCAATGTTTTAAACACACATTTTGGCTGCTATTTCCATGCTTGGTTATTATGCATATTAGGCAATACCTGACCGAATAGGAAGTGTTCCTTCTCAAGGCAACAAATAACATGACAGCCATAGTAATTAGGCTCACCACACACACACACACTAAAAAAATGCAGTCAGCAACAGTTTCAAGTGTCAAATTAAAGTCTTGAGTAACAGCAGCCAAATATTTAACCACATAAAAAAAAAAAAAAAAATCAGATACTACTGAAACAGTAGAAACACAGGAGAGCATGATGGATCATCCCTTTACACAGCTAAACCAAACTTTAGATTGATATCAAATAGTAGAAAACTCTTGCATTGAAGTATGATATAATCTGCAAGTGATTTATAAAAGTTAATAAGTACTTTAAAAGTAGTTATCTTTGATTTAATTGATTATATGAATAAAACAAATCAATTACACTGTCATTCCTTATCCAATTTTCTGTCCTTGTGGGAAAAACATTTTTGGTTCCCATGAGGAAAAAGGCTTAAAATCAAACCAAGTAATTGCAGGAAGTTTTCTATGATAGGTAGGGTTAGTATAAGGGGATAGAATATACAGTATAAAAATCATTATAAAACCCAACATGTGCGTGTGTTCGTTTAATGACATCCTCACCTCTAGTACAAGAGGAAGAAGCGGGTTCGGAGTGAAGACACCATGCTTTCTGACATGTTACGCACTTTCAGGTAGTTCACAAATCCTCTGAAGAACAGCAAGAGTCCTGGAGTGGATGCAAGACAGGTCATAGGTCAATAACTAGATGTTCGAAATAGCATGCCTACTTAAAAATCCACAAAAAGAATATAAGAGGGCACTGCGAGCATATTAATTCACACAATATCGGAATCCATTAAAGCCTAATCACAGCAGCAAGTTCACTAATGCAAAGATTATAGTTTGTTAATATTATTTGCATTTAACAAATTTTGAGTTCCACTTTGAATTTAAAGTCATGTCGTCTTGTAGTCAGTGAACCAGCAGATGGCGCTAGAGTACCATAGACAAGATGGCTGGCGAATGAATCTAAACAAAACTCCTCAGGACTTTTATTTCAGGGTTAAAATAGTTCATGTTTAAGGTCTTACCAAGAACAAGGAAAATCCACCAGAGCCAGTACTGCCCATTGAAGTATCCAGTAAAGTAATCTGAAAACTGAAAAGAAGAATAAAACCATTGAGTTTCACGCTGATTGAATTCACACTCATCTTTGATTCACTAAGTTTTCCACTAAACTAATTAAGAGACTCACTCTCACAATGAGGATCCATTTGATGAGGGAGAGTCCAAAGCCGCAGATGGCCCCGTACCGGCCAGCAATGGTGTTGGTCAAACAGAAAGACAAGCAAAACCCAATCCAGTTGAATAGAAAAGCCACTAGATACAGAAACAGAGAAAGTGTTGCATTAAGGAGAAGTGACATCAAATATATTTATATTAGGGCTGTCAAATGATTAATCGCGATTAATCGCATCCAAAATAAAAGTTTGTGTTTACATAATATATGTGGGTGCACCGTGTATAATTATTGTATATAAATATTAATACACACGCATGCTTGTATATATTTAAGAAATATTTTCATGTATATTCTGTATATAGATTTATATATAATTTATATTATATATAAATATTTTATATATAAATAATATTTTTTCTTAAATATACATGCATGTGTGTGTGTATTTATATACAGTATATACAAAATAATTATTTACTTAATGTAGTTCATTATCAGACATTAATATGCATTACTGCTTTTACTTTTTGACAGGTTTTTATTTATATTTTACTCTATTTTGTCCTTCTTAAACTTCGAACAAGATTATGTTTATTTATAATATGTGTAGTATGTTTTGTGTGTATTGTGAGCACTATTGCTGCTAATGCACTTTAATTTCCCAACTGGGATCAATAAGTGCTACTACTACTAATGAAAGAGCGACTAATCATTCATTAAACATGACTGGACTGTGATGCTTTACTGGGTATGGAATAACGTGACGTGTAATACATCACACCACCACCAGATGGCGCACAGAGAGCACTAATGGAGCTGGTCAACACACAAACACTGCGTCTGAAATCACTTACTCTCCTGAGAAGGTCGTTGTTTTGAAGTTATTAGTTTGCGAGCACTAACACAGTATTTTCTATATGGTATGAATGTATGTAGTATTAATTTAATCCGGATGTACTAAATCCACCATGTTGTCACTGTCAAGTGACCTACCAGCATCAGTTACGTCACTTGGCTTTCATTCACAAATCCTCTACCGTGGCCTCATGGGATTGTAAAGTGTCCATTGTATGCACACTTCGGAATCTCACTGGACGTAGTAGGTCATCCGGGTATGAGTATTGTGAATTCGGCTTTTTATGTATTTCACCTACTGTATAGTAGGGATGCATGTGATTTTGGATGTAGCAACTGCGTTCTTAATTATGCTTATCTAAAATATAATATATGCATATGCTAAAAGGTTGACAAAAAAAACTTACTAAATTGTATGTTTGTGCATGAATGAAATTTAGAATCATTAACCCTTATGCTGCATTAGGGACATTTTTGGTCTTTTGCAGTTTAATTTCTTTGACCATTTTGGCTGTTTTAATGCAAATGGTATGAAATTTGGCAAAATTGTGACTTTTTGGATACATGTAAAAAATGTGATCCCATTTTGCAAAATATGTATAACACACACTGTGTAGATCAAATAGTAACACTCAGTACCATAAAGACCAAAAATGGCCCATTGAAACCCATTAAAACGTTGTTTAAATCTGAGGCTGTCAGTAATACATGAAACATGATTTTTGCACAAACATCCTTTCATTTTGAAGCAAAAGCATTATATTTGCATTATATAGTGTATTCCACCAGATGACGTCACTACATATTTATTCCCTATGGGTGGAAATGCACCTTATTTTAGGCAATAGGCAATGTTTAATAGGTGGCCATTTTTGGTCTCTAACGCGCTAAGTGGGATTTTTTGCAAAGTGGGACTGTGATAATCCAAATCTAAAGTTTTCTCTTTGCATTTAGTTTATTGAAAATAATTGAATTTTTGTGTTTTTTCCTCTTATACAAATAGATGGTTTCGCAAACAAAACTGGTAATTAAAGGGTTAAAATCCTTAAATTGAATACATTTTTGGTAGTTATGATGAGGACTGATGCTGGTTAAAAGATTTAACTTGGTAAAAGTGGAAAATAATAATAATATATAATATTTTAGGCAATGTTTAATATGTGGCCATTTTTGGTCCTTAATGCACTCAACGGTGTTGAAAATCTAATGCAGCACAAGGGTTAATCCAAACATGAACGTGTCGTGTGTGTACCGTAAACAGTCCGCATGACTTGACTTACTAAAGAAGGCCAGCATAAAGATTCCATCATTTCCCACCCTCAGCTGATCAGCATCACTGAAGTCATCCCGAACCGGAAAATCCTCATCCTTTTTTAAGTAGATGGATAAAGAGAAACATTCATTAGTGTTTTCGAAGCATATTAGAAGGTAGAAGTGGCTCAAAGATCACCATGGTTGTAATGAGACAATGTTTACATAACTGGACCAACAAAAAATTATATGTAGATGTTAGCCAATCATATCACAGTACATTTACATATACAAGCAAATACAGTGTTTAAGTAAGGGTTAGGGAGCAGGTGGAAAATACTTATGAAGGACTAAATAACTTCTGTTTTAATGCATGAACAAAAAACTTGATATATACACTTTAAATATTGATATATTCACTTTATATTCCAAAAAGACACTTAAAAAATAAAAATAAAGACAACAACATGGTGATGTAACTCCTAATTCTGTGGTTTTTCTAAGCTTGATTACTTTCCTTTCAGCAAACACTTTGATCCAAAAACGCTTTAAGTGCACTCTGGCAGCAGGGACAGGCCCTTCAGTGCAACTTTGAGGTTAAGCATTTAGCTCAATGGCAGATTTTCTGGGAAATCCCTTTTTTTGTTTTACTTTTAAAGAAGTTCAACAGAAAATAAAAGATCTGTCTTCTACTCAACTTCATGTTGTTCCAAACCCATATGACCACAAAAAGAGGTTGCTGTTTTCTATAATGTCTCTGCATAAACATCGTGAATGGTGCCACACATATGGTGCCTTTAGATAAATTGCAGCAGGTTCAACATCAATGACATCATTTAAGGCTGACAAATAAATGCATCTAAAAAAAACCCGTTAAATTCAGCAAATGACATTCGCCATTACATTACTTTGAAATACAGTACTTAAAGAGTAACTAAACACTTAACCAACTTTTTTTTCTATTCTATCTGTAAGAATGGATCTTTATTAATACAAGTCATTGATTCGAGTAACTTTCTTGACATTTGTGTAAAAAGTGTTCTATTTCTACAATATATATGGTGTAAAAACATCTTAGTGCTGCCCTCTTCAGGTTGAACGGTGGCTACTGCAGTTTAATTTTTCTATTGGATGTTCCGCACTTCGTGACGTACGTAGGTTTCAGCTCTCCGCGCGATCTACGCCCTTGGCAGTACAAAAACCATCTTGTGTCGTCAAAACCACTGTAGGGAGTCAGGAATTGGGATTGTGAGTATTGAAAACGATCAGGATAGAGTGTTTTAGCATCTATTTCATCCCCTCTATCTCCGCTGGGGTCAGCCCACTTTTTCAGCATTTTCAAATATTGCCAGTGGGTGGAGTCAGGCTCTGACCAAGGGTTTAGTTACCCTTTAAAGGGATACTTCATCTCTGGAAAGATAAATGTGCATTTAAAATGGATCATTTATATAGAAATTGTGAAATTATTTTTGAATTTGGAGCTTTCCAGACTGAGAAAAGCCAGAAATTGTATTTTTGGCTTATGTGGATGAAAGACAACAACTCCCAGAATGCACTTGCTTCGCTGCCCTCGGAGGCCACGCCTACCGGTAACAGAGCGCAGTAGTCTCCATGATGAGTCTGCCCGAAAATGTGTTTCGAGATCGCACAAAATGTCAGCGATTCGGCTTTTGCGTTCTACAGATGCCATTCATTATTGGCGCTTTTCCACAACACTACCAGCTCAGCTCGACTCGGCTCTGCTCGGCTCGCCTTTGTTTGGTTTTCCACTGTGTAAAAGTTGTACCTGTTCCTGCTTTCGGGTAATTTTTTGTACCACCTCCAGCGAGGTTCTGAGCGAGCTATGGCGATACTAAAATATCACGTGAAAACAATGCCGACTGCTGATTGGTCAGAGAAAATTGTCACCATTCACTGCGTCATCATTACACGCACCAGATGGTGTATTCAGAATAACCCGCTATTTTTAAATAGTATTTTTAAATAGTAAAATAGATTTTTTTCCAGACAAAAAATACATAAATCTCTCATCTCAGGGGGATATGAGGGTGGAAAGCATGATAATTCGAAAATACTAGAGGTTTTCTACTAATACAAAGCTGAAGAATCCCTTTAAGACGTATCTGACTGCAAGACTACTTAGTGTTTTTCATTGTATGAATTACTCTTGTACAGCATCAACATTTCTATGTGTGTTTCACGGGGTTTGGAATGACATTAGGGTGAGTAAATGGCCAAATGTTCCTTTTTTTTATGAACAACTCGTTTATGATTCAGCCTACGCCTATGGTAGCGGCCAGCCCAGCTCCACATTGCTACCGCAGCTCAGAACTGTAGCGGTTGTGTAACAAGCAAAAGTCTAGAATAACGCTCTAATTCATTCTTTGTTTCTCTAGTGATTTCATAACAGTGCTCGAGCACTTGGGTGCTTGCTTTCTCTCTCATGTCCTCGTTTTGCAATTACAAAATAATAATAATAAATGTTCCTTGAGCGCCAAGTCAGGATATTAGAATGATTTCTTAAGAATCATAACATTACAAATGTCTTTATACTGTCAATTTTGATCAAATTGATTCATCTTTGCCAAATAAAAGCATTACTTTCTTTCAAAAAAATATCTTACTGATTCAAAACTTTCAAATGGTAGTGCATAAATGTTTATGGCTGCATACCTCTTTTATTATTTTATTTAGCAAGTAGTAAATTAAGACTTCATTTAAACAAACGCTGTGTGGAGGTCATTGAGAGAGAGAAAAAAAGGAAGTTGGTTCTGAGAAAAGCATAATTTATTTGCAGATGTGAGTTTTGTTTGACATTCATTTATCTTCTTAAGACTGCCCAAATAATACTTTTTGGGGCCACATTACATAACACTTCTTGATCTGAGCTCAGAGAAATCAGAGTATCTGAGGGATTCTCTATTTAGGTCATGGTTTATATGGCACACCACATCCTCAAAAAGGTTCTCCTTATGTTACTGTTAAAAGCTAATCCGACACCATTTAAAAATCAAATCAAAAGATGCCCCATTTCATTTTAATCGTCATCAAATCATACCAGCATTACTACAGCAATAATCCTTCCTTCGAGGGACTGTTTTGAACTTTACCGAAGACGTGGTGGAAAATTGTGCGAGTCGAGGACTTGGGAGTTTCTTTCTGCAGAACATGTGGGCGTGATGGATGAGATACTCACTCGTGGAATGACCTCCACCGCCGAGGCAGCCATGGCTGCTGCTTTAGCCTTCTCTGCCTCGTCATAAGTGGGCAGAGAAGTGGCAACGCTGTATGGTGGAGGAACGGGAAATTCCCCTGGATATGTGCTCTCTGGAAGAAGAAAAAAAGCACAGGTCAGGTCATACGTCACACATTTCTAGCTATGAGTATTCCGAGGGAGCAGTATTTCAAGGGAGCGCTGTTTTGATATTGCTTAGTCAAAAATCACTATTGTTATATTTACTATTGAGAATATTGTATTATTCTCATACTTAGAAACCCATAACAAACAAGCTCTGCAGGGATCGGACTTAGAAGTTTCTCCTTGTGGATGACAAAACAGGCAAAACAACTGAGAATTTCATCCGAATATCTTAAAGAACTTGAGGCTCTTTATACTTAGGAAAATAACTAGTAACCTAGCAACCATCAAGAAAACCTTAGCAACCACACAGGGGTGCGTTTCCCGAAAGCATTGTTAGCCAACTATGGTCGCAAGTTGGTTGCAATTTCCATTGAACTCTATTGGTAACGACGGAACTTGCGACCATAGTTGACTAACGATGCTTTCGGGAAACGCACCCCTGTATAGTAAAGTGTAAAAATCTCCCACTGGGAGGGGTAAGATTTTTGTAATGTTTTTGAAAGAGGTGTTGTAATCTCACCAAGGCTGCAATTATTTGATCAAAAATACTGTAAAAACAGCAATCCTGTAAAATATTATTACAATTTAAAAAAAAAAAATTTGTTTGAATATATATAAAATGTAATTTATTCCTGTGATGCAAATTTGAGTTAGTTGTCACATGATCATTCAGAAATCATTCTAATACGCTGATTTTTCTGTAAACTTATACATTTATTAGATTTAGACTCCTCGACTAACCGTACGTTCACACCGTCGCCGACTTCTTTGGTCAAAGAAGCTCTGGCCGCCCTGTCAAGCACGCTTATCAAAAAGCACGGGGAAGCTCGTTGACGCTTTGAACGCTCAGACGTTGCAGGGAGAATAGAAGTGTCACAACATGAAATGTAATAAACAGAGTAAACAAGCAATACATTGAAGAAACCTTTTATAATGACAACATTTTTCATAACCGTTTCGGTCACATTTGGTCGAAAATAATAATTATTATTATTTGCATTAGTGCAATTGGTCAAATCGTTGCCACCGTGAGCAAATTAATTCCCGCTTAAAACGAGCGTTCGTAAATATTTCAAATAAAAGTTGCGCTCATTCTCAAATGTGTATCACTGGATCATTATGGCAAAATCGCGTAGAAAAAGTTGGTGTGTTTGGTGCTTCTTTACTGTATTTGCGAAGAAAACGTCGGACTTGGAGATTATCAGCTTCTCCTCCATTTTCTCTGAACTAATGTTTTGGTAGGAACGAAAGTTCACATCGTATGTTCAGAATCAGCGAGAGTGAAGGACGTCTTTATTCTGATTGGTTGCTGGCGTTGCTGAACCGCGTCATAGCTCATTACCATAAAGTTGAGCTTCTTTCGACTTTCAGATTGACGCTCAAAACGCGACGCCGAGGAATTTGACGCTTTGGAAGTCGGCGGCGGTGTGAAAGTACAGTTAGATTTATTATTTTCAGGATTCTTTGATCAATAGAAAGTTCAAGAGAACAGCATTTGCTTAAAATAGAAATCTTTTGAAACATTGTAAATGTCTTTACTTGATCCATTTAATGCATCCAAAAAAGTGTTAATTAAAAAAGAAATAACTTACTGAGTCTGACCCCAAATTTGTTTAACAGTAGTGTACATTAAAATGTGTCTAACTGTAACCAACAACAATGACACTGTAATATTTGCATACTGAACTGTGATTGGTCTTCTATTCCAGAATCCACATTGTTTGTGTCATAACAATGGCAATTGATGTATCATTTCATTAATGCATATTGAAAACGTTTCTATTTTATTGACATGCATACACATTAATTCTTGTCTAGAATTCCTGCTTCCCTTCCTTGCTCTGGAAAAAAGTTTTTGTACCTGGTGCAGCGGTTGCTCCGAGCGCCACACTAGTATATGGAGGGGGCGGAGCATCCGTATCCACCGCGGGGTTGCTGATGCCTAACTCAGCGGCAGCGGCCTGGGACGATGTGGACGGCTCGCCACCGGCAGCCCCTTCAGAGGAGTCGTCTTCATTGTGCAACTGGGGAAGGACAGAAACAAACGTTCAGACTTAAGTAACGTTACTTCAGTGACAAGTTCTACATTTTATGATTGGTAATGGTTGTGGTTTGCTATTGGTCGAGCTCATGTGAGTGACAGGTTGTCCCTCCCTCACACCAGGAAATCAAAATGGACTAATTCTAATTGTTTAATGGATCTTTGCAGTGTTTATTTTAAATGATTTATCAGTGTACATCATTATGACAGAATTCCTTTGGCCAGAAGAAACGTGTATAAAATAATAGTTTGTCCCAATGGCTGTGATTATCCTAAATCGTATAATTTTCTAAAGTGATACAACAGATCGGTAGGGATTATAGCGTTCATTATTCTGACTTTATATAGAATTATAGCATTATTCTGACTTTTTTTTCTCACAATTGCGAGTTTACATCTCGTAATTCTGACTTTATTTCTCACAATTCCGTGATATAATGTTGAAATTGCGTGTTGTAAAGTCAAAATTGTGAGAAATAAACTATTCTGAGGGGGGAAAAAGTTAGTATTTTTTTCCCCTTAGAATTGGCCTGAAAACTCGCAATTGCGAAGTTGCGAGTTTATATCTCACAATTCTGAGAAAAGATGTCAGAATTTCGAGATATAAACTCGCAATTGTGTAATGAAGTCGGAATTGCTAGATGTAAACTTGCAATTGTGAGAAAAAAAGCCCAAATTGTGAGATAAAGGAATCTTTTTTTCCTCATAATTGCGACTTTATATCTCTCAATTCTGACTTCATATCTACATATATCTCTTTTTTTTTTTATTCAGTGGCGGAAACAAGCTTCCATAGGAACAGTGTTTAATTGTATATTTTTGTTAATTCTCTGTTTGGTTGTTAAGTATTGAGGTGAATGTATCTATCACTAGTGTCAAAGACAAATTTTCACAATTTTCACATTTTTTATTCATGCCTCTCGTTGAAAAAAAATTACCTGTTTACTAGCGTGAGGGTGGGACAACCTGTCACTTACATGAGCTTGACCAATAGCAAACCACAACCATCCAATCAATCCCCACCGTACAATTTTTTTTTTCGTTCGAGAAGCCATTTCACTCAGATATAGGCTAAATCGCAAGAAGAAAGGACAATCGCAACTAGTCGAATCTGACAAGGTCTTGTGTCTTGCATTAGGTGAAATGACACCATGATGTACTCAACGAAGGGAGGATATCATCTAACACTGCTAAGAACACGTCAACAACTTGGACTCTAGGGAGGCATAACCTTACTGCCCTCTCCCAGCAATCAACAAAACAATCTGTAAAGCTAAACTTCAAGAAAAAGGTGTTGAAACAAAATTAAACATTCAGTTCAAAAGGAGCCTTACTTCTTAATATTCATGAAGTAACCTGAAAATGTCTTCCAGGCATTGAGGACTAATGGTAATTTGACAGTTCAAGATTGCAGGGGACGTATTTGGCACATCAGATGCACAGTTGTCTGCCAAAAAAAGTTAGCAAACAGCGAGATTCACACAGTAACAGGAGAGCGATGGTAATGCAAACCACAAGACTGAGGCACAAGGCTCTGCACCTGTTTGAAGTGTCGTTAAGAAGTAACCGTCCAAATAGACATGAGGGGATTCGACCTGGTGAAATTAGTCTGTTTTGCATACGTGGCAGTTATTCAGTGACTTACATTGACAATCCTCTTAGTCACAATAGGGTATCTCCGTGTCAACTCAACCGGAGGTACCGACTCAAATGGTTAATTTGGACTATTTTTTCTGAAGAAAGACAAACATGAATAGTAAATGAAAGACAAAATATGAAATGCCATTAACGGAGTATTCCACTATATTTTTTTTTTCACTTAAAATTTAAAACCAAATTAGAGTGAAAATGACTTTAGAAAGATGGCAGATTGGTAGGTCTCGTTAGTAAATTATGTTCTATTTATTTAGCAATACTTGTTAGCCTGGTTAAAACCAGACCATTCTGAGTTGTAACTGAGTTATGGTCTGGTAAAGCGTCATAGACAAATCATTTCCAGAGGGAGCGTCACCAACGGATAGACCAAAAACCAATCAGAGCGATGAAGGAGATGACGTATGCAGAGTTGTCTGTTGTCTGCTTGGTTTTTAATTAAAAGGACGCGTTCAAATCGCTTAAAACAGACGCGATAGCTGATTCGAACGAGTGATGTTCGACGGCGGCATCCATCTTTGTAATGTAGGCTACAAAATCTGCTTCAAAACCCAGCGCTGTCGTCATTGTGTAAAGCCCGCCCCAACGTTTCTGATTGGTGCCTCGATTTTGGCGGATTGGAAATGGGCTTGAATGAGCTCTTTGCCAGACTAACTTGGAAGTCGGAAGTTGTCCGGGTTTTCCCAGGCTATATACTTGTTGCATAAAATACCAATGGTGACAGCTTCCACCCTCCAGGTTGGTGGTCCAAGGCATTGTTGTCCATCTGTACTTCCGGGATTCTTCCCACCGGAGCCTCGTTTCGATTTCAAAATGGCGGCTGCGTGAAATTAGCGTATTGAAATCGCTTCTGAATGCACGATTGTTTTAGATTTTCAAATATGCGATCACGCATACTCTTGAGTATAGGGAGCAGCAGTACTGACCACACATTTTACGAGATAAGATATTTTGTCAATGATGCTCAGGATCTGTTGCAGTTGCACACCAAGTTCACATGAGAATGATTACACATGAAGCCGTATCAAGGACAAAGCGGGCCAATGGGGAATCAGGTTCCTCTCTAGTCTGCACTGAGAACAACAAAAGACAAACTGAACTGCCATTAAAGAAACACACCAACTGGCCAGAGACAAATAAAGTATCTCAAGTGGTTTACAATGGGCTGTTGAGGAACTTTCAGAATGGAGATAATTAGTACATCTTATCTGTGTTATGGCTAAGACTGCACAGAATCAGTGTTTGAAAGTCCCTCAAAAGGGAGTTATTATATCAGTGACAGTGTCACCATAGATATCTATATAAAGGCTAGATATCTCGTCCACGCTGCTGGCCAATGGAGATCGACGTCAGCACCTGGCGGCCATCTTGTCACAGGCAGCTCGCTCACTGGTAACATTGTTTTAATGATGCATGTACTTTTTAAATCACCGTAACTTGCTCGATTTTCTACCGATTTTCAAACGGTCTGGTTTGTTATAAACGGCAGAGATGTAGTTATAATACTGCATACCTTAGGAATAATAAGTGTATAACTAAATAATCATCCAGAATTATAGCCACGTTTATAACGTTTGTAAGAAACCAAACCGTTAGTAAATCCGTCAAGATTTCAACGAGAGATAAGAGTATTTCTTACATCAGATACCACAGAGCCCGCCAGAAAGCCTGTCTGTGACAAGATGGCCGCCGGTGATGACGATAAATACTCCGCCGTGAGACATCTAGCCTTTATATAAATATCTATAAGTGTCACTGTTTCTGAACTCCTGAAATGCCTCCATTGTAGTCTCGAGTTTTCTTCTAGGAACGAACATGTCACAATATTCCTCATTTAAATAATTCCCACCCATTTGCAAAAAGGGGGTGTTGCGCTGAGTTGTTTAAGAAGTGTGTAGAAACGTGTGGTTACGATAAAGCGGCGAACATTTCTGACACAAGCATGAAGCAGTTGACCAATCGATACTGATCCAGAATACAACATATCGACGTTTATTAAAATCTCGACAGAATATCCAAAGACAAATAACAAATACAGCGGGATAGTGCGCGATCCTGTAAATATGGCGGCAGACCCATAATGCAACACTGCGTGACGTCACCTTCACATTCCCTATTACACATTTGGTTGCTATAGCAACATTCTAAGTTTTTCCTAGAAATGATGAAAAGCAGTCCTGATTACTCAGCACTCCAGGAATTGAGTATCAGTTGCTGTGCTGTTCTCTGAAAATGAAAATATATCATAGAGCTCTCCTTGTTACCAAGACTTGGAGACCAGAAAATGACAGGGTTTTTGATGAAGCATAAAATAACTTTAAGTGAAGGCTACAATCAGCCTTAGTCCCTGTTAAATAAGCGTTTACCAAGAACCAGATTTTTACTCTCATTTATCAAATCCAAAGTCTACAATCTGTGTGGTCAGTACACAACAACTCTGTACATGTTTAACTAGAAGCTGCCCTTGTTTTTTGTGATACACAAAGTACTCTAATCCAAAAAAAACAAGGTCATTTTTATAAGGTGTTTGCATAAAAAGATATTATTTTCTGGGAACCTTCACATACTTTCCAACTGAGCAGTGAATCACCAGATTTCCATAATAAACAAAAGGCCCTGGATCCACATTACAGGGCCAGTTCTCTATTGTTCAAGGTGGAAAACACACACAAACTTGTGATTATAATGCACTTGGCATTCTTTGTGATACATTAGAAGGTTGTACTTCTTTGAAAACCAAGTGAACTGTCAACCAAAAGGACATTACATTTGCACCCAAAGCCTCAAAATGCATTTCAACGTCCCAAACACAACCATGACCCCTCAAACTGCATTGCAATGCTCCAAAATGTGTTTATATCCCAAACATATGATGTGTCAAAATGTTTTTGAACACACCCAAGCGCACTAATGACAACACATAAACATGATTAAAATGCTTTAAAACTTTGTTGAACACCTCAAACACACCTATGATGCGTTCAAAGTTCAAACATGCCAATATAATGCCTCAAAGTGCATTAGAATAATCTAACAGCTCAAAGTGCATTTTAACATTCTGAGTCATTTTAATTTCCCAAGTGGGTCTGTGACGCCTCAATTTGTAAGAACAATTTAAACGTGCCTACGATGCCTCAGCATGCATTTGAGGGCCCCAAAACAGACTAAATAGTGACTATGTGGCTTTAAATGTATGACTAAATAAATTAGGTCCAAACATTCTTAATCATAAACAACAGCATAACTGGAGCAGTGGATTCATTTCATTACACAGCATCTCAAATGTTGGTTTAGTTATTCTGAGATGAATGAGGCAAAGTCATCAAATTGGTTGGGAATAATGACCTCCCCGAACGGTCTCACATTATTGCGCTCGCGAACACCAGGCATCCGCCTCCAAACGCAAGATAACGATAACATTTATTGCGTTCCATCAGTTATGATGTATTAAAAAAGAGTGGCTTCCCCAATTGCAGCAATCCTCATTTTTGAATTATTTTTTAACACATTTTAAAATGCACTTATGTCACCTTAAAACTTCATTTGACTCAAACTGCATTTGAACACATTGGATTTGCATTGGAATGCAAAGCATGAGTCTGTGGCGCTCCAAAATGCGTTTGAACGCCCCAAAACCTTAAAAGGTTCAGAGTGCACCATATTTTCCCATTGAGTTGGAACGCACCCGTGATGCTTCAAGATTTAATGTCAAATGCGCTCAACATGTCTATGAGCTTCAAAATGCATTTGAATGAATGCCCCAATTTCCCCAAAATCATCTATTATGGCTCAGTGTGTAGTTGAACATTCCCCAGCACAATTCTTTAAAACCTTTTTAGAGGGGCAAATCAAGTTGTTCCCGAATATTCTAAAATAGTAAATCTGTTGTATTCATTTATTTTAAGATTTAATATTTTTATTTTAAAAATGGGCCTGTGACGCCTTAAAATGAGTACAATTTAAACGTGCAAACTATGCCTCAGTATGCATTTGAGGGCCCCAAAACATGCCTATAATGACAATAATTTGCCTATGTGGCTTTAAATGTTGCAAGTTAACCTGTGACAACTCAAATTGCATTTTGAATGCACCTGTAACACCTCAAAATGTGTCTGAATGATTAAAAGCGCTTCAAAATGCATAATAATCCAAACATGCCTGTGATATTGTAAGGTGTTTGAGCACCCCAAATCACACAACAGCTAAAAATGTATTTTAACATTCCAAATGTGCTTATGTCGACAGTTCCAAGAGCACCTGAGACAACTCAAACTAACTTGGACTAACACACTAGTTGTGTTTCAATCCACCTACTCTTATGCGAATTTACTTATGGAGTAATTATTTGTGGGTGTTTTCAAACAGGTGGTTGTTTATAAATCATCCAATGAAAATGATGCCCTTCCCCCGACCCCACCCCTAAACCCTAGCCTCAATGTGAAGTGGGCAAATCAGGTAACGCGGTCGAGAACACCCCTCCGTTTATGGCCACGCCCACTGATCTGGCCACTCCCATTACTGTCCTGAAGATAGATACCCAATAGCAGGCTTCTTGGAATTTTGGGATATCAGATTAAAAACAAATTCACATAAACTACGATTGAGACTCATTTACCGAATAAATCCCTCGTAACATGTGACTTTGAAAAATGTCGAGTTTTTGTTTTTTTTGTTAGTTATTTGACAGGGACAATGTAGCCTACATTAATTGACATTACTGTAAATGCACCAGAATTAGCCAAAAGGCTATTTTTCATCTGTTGTCCCTGGACAGATCTTAAAATTGTCTACCTAAAATGAACAACAATAAAAGATTACAATGAACAATAATAGTTTGAGAGTTTTGATTGAATATATGTCTGAAATTTCATTAAACAACAGCATAACCGGGACTAACCAGTGGATTACTTAAAAAAATTCTTTTAAATTGATTTATTATTTTTATTTCCATGGTTTTATTACAAATTGCAAAGTGAAACGATGGCATATTTGTGGTTTTGCTACAAAATATAATGAACTTCGGTTATAGCCACTGTCTCTTGCATCCAGATGTGTTAGGAGGCGTTCAAACAGGACGCGTTCTTGAGCCTGCTTTAAATTAGGGCGAGATTATTAAAGAAACTTTACCAACGCGTCCATTCAGTTGAAGGACGTTTTGCTTATTTCAACGCAAAAAAACGCGTCCTGTGTGAACTGTCTGCCGGGTACTTTGTCGCGGTGCAGATGTGATGATGCGGAAGTCACGTAGGCTACGATTAACGGTACACGGGTAATGACAGTAATCAGCACCAGCTCGGACATGTCCGTCTATTGTATAACATGACATATTTGATCGACTTATATAACGATGCGTGATTTAGACTTACCACTTGGTAGCGGCTCGCCGCCTGGTCCATTTTCATATACGACCAGCCCAGCCAGCGGCGAATAAAACCGTAAAACCTTGATTAATTCAAATTAAAGGCAGCTCCCAATCTTACTTGAGATATGGAACGGATCAGTCATAGACGGAGACCTTATTTTTTTCTCCCCATTTACTCAATAGACATGATTTAACGCGAACGGTCATGAGATGCGGTCGAGTCCTACAGTGAAGAAAGAAAGCGAGTGGGAGGAGGGAGGAGATGCCCATGACGCAACCGTGACGTCGCACTGGGGACGTCAAACTGTTTTTATTTATTGATATAGGCCTACAGAGGTAAACACATATAATTATATTTACAAAATGTTTACTAGTGCTAGCCTATATATTCTCACCAGTTAATGAAGGGAGTTTAAGAAAAATAAACTTTAGAATTCTGTTGTAAGGGTATATAGGCTATGATTTTTATGTAATTCGAGCTCTGTGTGTTTTTGGAAAAACTGGCTGATGTTTACACCTTTTCCCCTTTAATATCTGTCCTTGTAATGTACATGGCCTTCAAGGTGACCTGCCTAGAAAAGTTATGTAAACATTGTCCTAAATTAATTTCATAATGTTGACGACACCGTTGCGTTGACTGATTTCTATCTCAGTATTTATTTCTTATCTGTGATAATTATATTTGAAAGGTCAAAGAGTGATCCTGTGGTGTCAACAACTATACCAGATTGCAGTTCTGAAATCAAGCATGCATATCTCCATCTACTGGACAGATAATGCAAAGATTGTGGACTGTAAATTAAATATGATTTTTTTTTTTTTTTTTTTAAGATTTAAAGTTAAAACGGAGACGGAGATACATCAGCTTTCATACAAGATGTTTGGGGTTTATTTGGGAAAAGCTGGACAAAAAGTAAAGACACAACAAACAAACAAAAATCTCTTAAAGTTCTTTCAATTGGTTTGAGTTTAAAGTGCGATTATTGACTTTGGTCTCAAATCATCTGATATCTCAAATGTGTTTTATATAAAAAGCCAATGTCTAATCAACAATAGAACATAATAATATAGCTTAACACAATCACAATATTTCAAGAGACATTGAATATAAATATGTAATTGATCTAAATATTTTTTCAAAAGCATCCAAATAATAACATACTTTACAAAATATATACAGTATATTATTGTTATAATGTAGCCTACCATCATCTAATCATTCTAAAAACAATAAAATCAGACAATATCAGTTATGTAATATGACAAGTAGCCTAATTCAAATATTGGATGTGTTCTAAAATGAAAAGTGACATCATATAGCAGATTTATAAGCAGCTTAGCTCATTCATTTAGCACACTGTTGATGTGATTGCTTTAACAGGCACTAGAGGGCCAGCTTAGGCAGGGCCATAAATATGACTGTTGAGTCTGTCTCCAAATAAAAGCATTTAATGGAAAAGTCTTCACCTTTACCCTGGTTTGTTTATGCTCAAAACCAAATTGATCCTTTTGGATTTATACACTTGATTAAGTTTTATGTTAATCAATGTCATGGTAGGCCAACATGACATTGATTAGGCCGTGTGCAAAAAAACAACAACAGCATTATGTTCACACATTAAAATAATTCAAACAGAATTTCTGAGAACACATTTCTGAAATAGCTTACATTACTTAGTTGGAAATAGTCCCCTCTGATACCAGATGAGTGTCCACGCCATCTCTGACGTTAATCGTAGGCTATTACTAGGCTTCTCCACTAGATGTCATCCTTTTATTTAACTACCTTGTGTTGCATGTTCATTTCTGGTGGAGACAGGTCATGATACTGGTGTGCAGCCTGCAAGATGCTCCAGTCATTTGAAGGAACCAGTGCTGCATGGTCACGGAAGTTCATTATTTGTTTATCAAATTAACCATTAAAGAGCAAGAAGATGTGAAAGAGAACTCCCGCACTGTGTGAGAAGTTTTGTCCTAAGCACCCACAGAAAGCTTGAATGTCTTTGACAGCGTGAAAAAAATGATTTCTATTTCATGTCTCCTTGAACTTGAACAGATAAATGTTCACAAATTTATCTCAAAATGCCCGCCTTAGTAAACATAGTCAGTTATGGCTTAGTGAAAGATGATCCCCGCATATCTTAAAGTTGATTTATGTTTTTAATGTTAATCAAACTAGAAAAAATATCAATCAAATAAATAAATAAATAAACCCTAGAGAAATTTTTTTATATGTATTTTATACTACAAATATATTAATATATTTACTGCTATATCGCTTGAGACTTACTGATATAAATGTTATAATTAACTTTATTTTGAGTACTTCTTCATTGCACAATGCACATTTCTTAATATTAAGCCAAAATGTGTTTTAATATCACTATTATTAAGGATAGTATGATCATTAACAGTTCCACTAACACAATCAAATATATAAGTTTATCTTTAGATGGACCATAGTTCCAGATAACTAAGGTGTATTAAATTAGAAAATTAGTTCTAATTTAGGAGACTTTAAGTATATCAATTTTGTATACCAAAAGTACAATTGCAGGGTATTTAAGTATATACATATGTAAATATATTTGCAGTATACTTAGCATAAAATAAATGTATATTTATTTTTCACTTTAGGGGAGAATTTATTTGATTTTTATTTTTTTTATTTTTATTTTTTATTTATTTTATTTTTTTGCATAACCGATTTTGCATTCTGTGCATATCTCACAGGTGAACTCCCCTTGATTTTGATTTGAACAATCAAGATGAGCTCATTCCTGGCAGCTTCACATCTAATAAACAATATAGATGATGCTTTCAGCATCGTCATCTGTTTGCTTGTATTTCTGTCGAGCCTCACTAGTTCCTTTTTTGCAGCCTTTGTTTCAGCCTTTGCTTCTTTTTGGTGAGGAAGTGAGGAAATCCGTTGGTTAGGCCAATTTTGCATTGGCCTGTGGGACAGCTACACTTTGTCATTAACTGCATGCCTGGCTTTTAGAAAATGGATATATTATAAGATTTTTGATTACCTAATTCGATTTTTACTATAGTTTCTCTTAGGTTCAGCACGCTGCTGGCAAATTGTCCCAAGGGTGTGATGGAGGGTGTGTTGTGGTGAGGTCAGAAGATGATGCCTGGGTCCATTAAAAGAACAACAGACACAAACACATTCGCACGCACATGCACAAAAACGCACACACATTCACACACATAGTCACACCAGCAACATCAGTAACAACATTTCTTAACAGGGAAAATAACAACATTGCATATTCACTAAAACAACAGATTAGGACATTCAAAACTCGGCAAGTTACCAACTTAAGGTGTCTAAAAATTGGAAATTTGTGATTGCAGTACATTTTGTTCCTTTACATATATTGTTTATTTGTTTCATACATAAAACTCATTATTAAAAAGGGGAATTATTGTTATTCACCCCAGCATTTTGCTTTTCATTTGTTTCACTCACTGCTATGCAGTGTTGTTTACCGTTTTGATTAATTTATTCAATGATAATCAATAAGTAATCAATATTAAATCAATAAGTAATTACTTCACAGCTGCTAAAAAAGTACGTTCTATATAGTTGAAGTGTGTTTAGTATGAATGTAATGTTTTGAAATAACACAGTTGCCATGGTGTCATTTATCATGTGACCCACCATGTCAGTCACGTCACTTTACCATCATTCACAAATCCTCTCCTGTGCCCTTATTGGATAGTAAAGTGTCCATCTTATGCACACTTCAGAATCTCACCGGTTATCTGGGTACTTTTTGCATACTTTTCTACGAGTACTGTGAATTTGGCTTCTTTTGTCATATTGATTTTTACCTACTATTTAGTAGGAAAGAATGTGATTTTGAACGCAGCCACATGTGTTCTTAATGGCATACTGTGTACTGCATACAGACTTCAGAATCTTTTCGGTAGTAGTATGCCATTCAGGTACTTTTTGCCTACACCCTTATACTGTGAATACTGACATACGTCTTTTGCCACATACTGTTTTTAGCCTATAGGGAAGTATGCTATTTCGGATGCAGCCAGTCAGAAAAGTCAAGCAGAAAGGGAAAACGGTATTGTGAGCTCACACTTGACTGAAACGCAAAATAAAAGGAGCGCGGCAAATGAATGAGTATGGCCATGGAAAGTGTTGCAAAATCATTGCTGCTAATATAGGATGACTATATTTTGATTACCAAAAACCAGGACACTTGGCCCAGCAAACCGATACTCAAATAATACTCAAAGTTTACTCAAAGATACCTTATTAATTTCAATACATTTAAAGTAGGCTATGCCTCCTCTGTATGAATAGAAAAATGTTATATTACAAGACACAAATTCAGATAGGCTTCTCAGAGGTTACTCAACATGTTTTATTATGACAGGTTTCAAAAATAATGAAATAATGTCTCTTCTGTAGGCTATTAGAAAAATAAATAATAAATAACTAAAAAAAATACCTCCAAATTGAACAAAAATAGCTCTCACAAACTTACAAAGTACTAACAAAATATATTTATATCTTTAGTTTTCTTCCTCTTCCTGCATGGAAAACACGACTGTTGGTCAACCATATGCTAAAAGTCTGTTGCAGAGACATGATCGATGTTCTTAAGCTTATTTTCCAGCTGCCAATGATTTTTGCAATTAATCATATATTTATTTTTCCTCTATTTTGTTTGTAGGCTATTTTTGTTTTGTTTTGTTTTGTTTACAAAAATATAAAAAAAAATTGTAGCCCCGCCCATTTTCAGCTCGTTGTCTTCTGTCTTCCGGTCTGTATTTTCACAGTGATCTTGCCTATTTATGAATCAACGGCTCGTTTTAAAATTTCCCCGGTCTACAGACATTTGTTAAAACGTCTGCTTTAAACATTACAATGCTCATGATAACTTTCGTTAACTTTACATTAAGTAAATCCGGACAGAGCGACCGCGAAACCGGAAGTTCAAAAACAATATTCTAAAGATGGCGGCGACCTCGTTTCTCTGGTGCATACATAGGGGTGCATAAGGTCTATACTTATTCTCTTTTGCAGTTATTTATTTTATCCTTTGCTAAACTCATTTTCTCTCCATCTATCCTTTATTTTTCTTTTGCAATTAATTATTATTTATGTATTTATTTTTGCTCAATACCTTATTTTTCTTTTGCAATACTTTTATTGTGTTGCAAATGTGTGTGGCAAGAATGTGACTTCTTTTTTACAGTCTATGGACTCCACATTGCACCAGCAGTTACGGGGTTAATACCATAGATATCTATATAAAGGCTAGATATCAGCACGATAAACAAATACTCTTATATCTCGTTGAAATCTTACCGG
Source organism: Pimephales promelas (assembly GCF_988280905.1). NCBI lineage: Eukaryota > Metazoa > Chordata > Actinopteri > Cypriniformes > Leuciscidae > Pimephales > Pimephales promelas. The sequence continues at coordinate 38,362,610 of NC_142774.1, read as the reverse complement.
ATTTACAAACGGTTTGTTTTCTCACAAACGTTATTAACGTGGCTATAATTATCTGGATGATTATTTATTTATACACTTATTATTCATAAGTATGCTGTGTCATAACTACATCTCTGACGTTTATAACAAATCAAACCGTTTGAAAATCGGTAGAAAATTGAGCAAGTAATGGTTATTTAAAAAGTACATGTACCATTAACACAATGTTACGAGTGAGCGAGCTGCCTGTGACAAGATGGCCGCCAGGTGTAGACGTCGACCTCCATTGGCCAGCAGCGTGGACGAGATATCCTGATATCTATGGTTAATACGAGAGAACCGGAAGTGTCGTATTAGAAAATATACATGCTGCGTAGGCTATCGTGCCAGTTGATATTGCTCTGCGTTCGACATTAAAGCTTCAACAAAGAGCTCATTTGTTTGTCTATCTTAAGACACTACAGTGTATATACTTTTGTGTCGTTAGATTTATTCATTACGTTTAAAAAAAAAATAACTAGCTTTAGACTTAATACCACATTGACCTGACTTATTGTCCTTTTTTTTCTTTTTTTTTGTTATTTTTTGAAATTGTGTCCGTTGGTTTGCATGTTTTTTTCTGTGTTGGTTTAAATATACTGCATCACAGGCACCGCTTCACATGAGTGTCAGGTTGCCCCTCCTCTGAGTTGCTGTAGTATAAAATCAAACTGCTGTCAGTGCGCCACTGAGACTGACTCACTCATACCACATTGCAGGTACGCAGTGAGAGGACAAGTGTTCATCAAACTATTTTCCCGGCGAAAACCCCCCTTAAATCTAAAGCAAAATGGTGAGTAGAATATTCTTTTTATTGTTAGATCTAAATCTCTTTGCCTGTAAGTACATGTTTGAACACGGATGCATTTAACTTATCTTATCATGTGCTCAAAATTGGAATATCGCTTTTAACACGTGCGAATAAAGCACTGTTTCCATCCAGCGAGTCGAAGATAATTAAATCATCACTTCACGATAAACTGGCGCTAAATATTACTTTGAAAAATGCAAGCTGACGCAGTAGGATAAGCCACTGTGTATAGTATTATAGGCCTATAATATTGAGCGCGCAAACGAAACAAACGCGGCCATGTTATATACGTTTCTGATGCGGATGCAGCTGGGAACGCAGTTAGTTCAAGAGGGAATTATAACAAGACACTTTGACGACAGATTGGGCATTTCAGTCAACCAAAGCAGCATTTTAAATGCTGTGCAACGAGGTTGGTCCAGTTCAGTCACGTGACTTTTTTTTTTGATGCGTATATAGAGGATTTATTTTTTTTCATCGTAGTTCATACCCACGTTTCTTATAGCATAAAATATTCATCCGAGTCAGTCGAGGCCACACATTTTTTTATTATTTTTTTTTAGTGCGCATTTTTTGAATTTATGAAAATCTGGGCGTTTCCATTTAGCTTTTAAAAAAATGATATTTCAAAATGCGTATACAAACAACAGGTGGATGGAAACCTAGCGAGCTAAGGATATGCTTTTTATTAACTGTGTATTTAGAATTTTAATAACACGTTAGCAAAAAAATAAAAAAAGATCTATAAAAAAATTAAATCTATAAAAACCGTCTCTTTAAAAGTGACTACTAGCCCAAAGTAGTCCTAATGGTTATTTTAACTGTTTTATATGCCATATTATTTTTATAGCTAGATTTGACCACATTTTATCAGCACGTCAGAGCTTTATGCCTTTAGCACTTATGGGTGTGGTTATGGGTGTGTTTGTGATTTTACTGAACACCGATGTGGCTCCTGCCTCAGTATGTCCCATGATCCAGAAAAAAAGACACAAAGATGTTCATGCTGGTTGAAAATATGCATAATAATAAGAGAAAGAGGCATCTTAATCAGAGACTATGTAATTATAGTTGAAGGTGAAATAAATGTTTTTCTTAGTATGACTAAGATGGCATCATTCAGTAAGGTGATTCATAGTTTGTGAATGTTCTAGAATCTCAAGCTTTGGGTAAGTGTGTGATATTATGTGCCAACAGCCATTTGAAATAAACCCACATGCATTGCAAAATGGACTAGTGCCAACAAGCCCCCTGTTAAGAACTAAAGAAGTTGTAAGTCTCTAAGCCGGTTTTACATGGAAAATATATTAGAACCATGTGTGTAGGAGTTTGTTTATGCTGAATTCCAAGGACAAATGGTTCTCGCATTCTAAACGTGGCAGTCACACTCATGAGGACATTGTGTTTGTCTTTTGGATGCCATCTGAACCATTTTACAAGATTTCTTACTGAATGTTCTCTGAAACATCACTATTTTGCAAGCTGGCTCTCTAAAGCATGGAAATTGGGTTTGCAATGTGAAATTGCTAATTTATTTCTAGTAAAAAAAACAAAACATTTTACAAGTCATGAGATGAGGTCGGTCGCCACCCAGTAAAGTTAACGATTAACAAACTTTAGTCTGTCATATCTCACCTTACACTTTGTAACCACTTTGTAAGTCGCTTAAATGCTCTTTTTGTAATCATTACACATTATACGGTTGAAGGTAAAAACAAATATCAAGTTCACTTAAATGAACAAGTGAATTTGTGCTCATTACATTAGGATAATTCCTATTGTGAACATGCAATTGACAAAGTATTTAAAAAAGTAAATACTAAAACGGCTCAATTTTGATGGTCGGATGAATCGTGCACATTATTCTATGTAATCTTTCGTCAAAAATGAAATAACCTGCTCCACCCTCTTAAATGATTTTCTTTTTCTGATGACAACACCTTGGTATGTCAGACATTATATTAACAAATAGCAAAACTACAATTTGGGCGCTGTTCAGCAAACTCCATATTAATATCTGACTCTGTTATGGTCGATTCAATCAATCTCTAATGGTGAAGGTCAAGGAAATGGAAAAATAATGATTCCTCCAAACTGGAGAAACACCCAAACACAGTTATGGCATATTTCTATTGCAACTATTTTAAGGGGGGTTTAGGGGGGTTAAAAAGGTTTTTTACATTACAACTTCCAGGTTTATACTGAGAGAACAAGAAATATGAGACAAGTAAAAAAAAAATGAAGACAACTCATTGTGGGGTTGGTGGTGGAGGATTTGGTTGGGGGGAAAAAGAGCTAGTGGAGAAAGATGACCTGTAACAACCCATAAATAACTTCTAACCTGGCTGCCATGCCCAAACTAGGCAGTCCCATGTGCCTGTGTAATGTACCATCCCACTCCCCACTGACTCACCAATAGGGACAGAGGGGTAAAAATAGTGTCCCAACCCCAGGAGAATGAATTTAGAGGAAGAGTCATGCAGACAGAGAATAAGAGTCTGGATATTTCTTCTCAGGCTGATGTAGGCCATCATCTCTCTGGAGCGCAGGCACAGTTTTAGGTGCTGAATCATTACAGAGCACTTTTACTGCAACCTTGTGACCGGTTGCACCAGTGTCTTAAAATGCAACGCTGACATTTATCACTTTAAAAATGCCTCGTACCTTTTTCCCCCTTTCTTGATTAATAGAAAGTTAAAAATATATATATATATTTTTATAACTAATGTATTTATTGCCACTAAAAAAAAATCCTGACCCCCAAACATTTTGAAAAGTAGTTGTTTAGCACATTTCGCTGTCTCATACATTTTTTGTAACATGGCCACAGAAAACCAGAACATAACTTTTTACTTTTTAATTCTTTTGTTTATTCCATTTCCCTTATAGCACACATACTAAAATTCCACATTAGGGTGCAGCTTGCTTTCTTGTCTGATATAAACCTGTTGGGGCTGATGTCGACACCTCAAGCCTTTTCATGCTGCTTCAGACTTGCTAGAGTGTGTGTGAGGAGCGAGGACATGTTTGTGGAAGGTGTTTTGTGTGTATGTGCGAAGAGAAAATGACGACTATGGGGGTTAGACGGCCTGTCTGCCGATGGTGCCATAAACGTCACATCGTAAATGGTTCCCAGGTCGAGTCTTTCAGGAAACTCCCTTTCCAAACAAACAGAGGTGTTTAACATGTCATGATACGAATTCAAGGCTGGCTTAGACTTTATCTCAGGATTGTCATCTAGATCAGCATGGCTGACGACAAATGTGTTTGGGGGCTTTGAGTGATCCAGCTAGTCCTTTAGTCCTGTCCTGTCAGCTGCAGATGTCAGTCATCTGTGATTGACATTGTGTAATAAGCCTACCTCGCACAATTAAGAGCCGTTTTTGTTTGCTTCTGCCCCCTGGTGTGCAAAACAAAAGTCTTGGTTTGGAAAAAGTTGGGTTTGGAAATTTGTATTGATTTCATATTGACTGCCAAATGTCCCATGAATGTTGATGAACACTACAGAATGTACTGTCACCTAATATGTCATGTTTGCAATGCCATACTGCACTACTTGGTTTCTAATAATCTGTTTCCTCTCCACAGCGTGAGTGTATCTCTGTCCACGTTGGCCAGGCTGGCGTCCAGATGGGTAACACCTGCTGGGAGCTTTACTGTCTGGAGCACGGTATCCAGCCCGATGGCCAGATGCCTGACCACAAACCAGTGGGTTGTCATGATGACTCGTTCACCACCTTTTTCAGTGACACTGGGTCTGGCAAATACGTACCTCGTGCCATCTTTGTAGACCTTGAGCCAACGGTCATTGGTAAATATCATCATGGTGTTAAGTTTAAGGTCATGCATTTGAAAATACATTAAAATCATTGCAATGCCAAGCAGCACTTTGCATTTATAATAGAAAGAAAAAGGGACGGCACACTGTTAAAATGCAATGTTTCAACCATTTTAATCAGTAAAAAACCTTGTATTTATTAGCAACTGGACAAAAGACTGTTCTCAATCAATAATTACATTTATTATCACAAACTAATGATTACACTGATTGCGTATTAATAAATCAAGATAAATGTTTTCAGAGGCATAGGGGTCAAGATCCTGCATTTTAATACAATTTGTATACGGTTATATTATTAATATTTTGAAATAAGAACGTATTGAAATTTTTCATTTTAATGTTAAAGTTTTAGTAATTTGATAACCGAGCAGAACGGTCTGTTATATTGAAAATGTATAGATTTTATAATTTAATCTAAAAAATAATTTGTATTAAATCATTTAAATTAAATGTTACTTAATAAATAATAGTTGAATTATTTTCTGAAATCTAAAATGTTATAATAATATAACCATGAGCAAATCTGGAATGGATCACTGATAATTAAATGTTATTTTGTTCCCATGATTAGTGCTATTTTAGTATTTATATGCTATTATTGTCACTTTTAGGTTACATATAAACACATTACGAATGCTGAACAGAATAACTTAGCACATGAGTAGCCATAGAAACTGACAGGCAGGGAGAAAACAAAGCCAGAAAACAGTCAAACTAAATATTACTGTGACAGTACGCCCCCTCCCTGAAAGGCGCGACCTCGCGCTGACAGTCCCAACGAGGACAGGAGAGGTGAGAGGTGAAACCAGGGTGATGCAGATGGTGGGACGGACCATGGAGAAGCGCGGAGCAGGAGCTAGGTGGCACCCCAGCATCCAGCCAGGGTGAAACCACACGACGGTGTTGAAGGAGGGAGGAGCCATGGCTGGGATTTCCTCAAGGACGACTGATGGTGGTAGAGCCTTAGGTGCAGACGGAGAGCAGGGGGACCCAAGCGAACCCTAAGGCTGACGAAAGGCGTTGGTCATGAATTAGGTGATTCCAGAAGAGAGGCGGGAGAGGGAGGCCGGGTGGGACCAGCGCAGATGAAGGTAGGCAATCAAAGTTGGGTTGTATCAGTGGGGGCATGGAATCATCCTCTTCCCAAACCCATTCTCCAGAAACTCATGACTCGCCCTCGGTGGCTGTGTAAGTGTCAATTCATCCCCTTGAACTGCACTATAGCCTCCTATGGAGGCACACGATGAAGCCGGCTCACACACCTGGTCAGACGTGTACTCTGGGCTCAGTCGCTCCTTGCGCTGGCTCTCCGTCTACAGTGGGCTCAGGCGTCGTGTCCATCTCACTGGGTAGTGTCAGGCTGGGCTCTTGAGTGGGGCTGGTGGTGTCCTCCTCGGGACTGATCGTGAACTCGGATTCATTGTTCACCAGCACCCACTCCACTTAGGCGGAGAAGTCCTCGCTAGCAGGCGTGCCTTTGCCTGCTCGCTCAGGCAGGTGTGGAAGAAAACGGTGAGCGAGTCACCCGAATAGTGCACAAGGCATGCCAGATCTGAAAAGTCCTGGGTACAATCCTCCAGTGACTGGTCCATCTGCTCCAGGCATAACAGTCTTACTGCCAGCAGATCTATGGGGAAAAATAACACCACAACAAAATATTGTCTTGGTCCGGTCTTCTGTCACGTCTGGGTTGTATATAAACCCTTAGATATAAGACAAACACACAGGAAGGCAGGAACATAGCACAACACATATACACTGACAAGACCGGACAACTCACAATTGAATCAAGGGAACTTGTATAAAGGGAATTAATTAGACAACAGTTGACCAGAATAAGTAATGAAATGAGTAACCATAGAAACTATTAATGAAACTGACAGGCAGGGAGAAATGTGACAATTCTAGTATTAATTAATATTAATTATCGTTTGGGTTTTATTTTAATTTCAATGTTAAAGTACTTTAATAGTTTTAGATTTAGGTAACATCACTGTCCAGGGTTTGGTGATTTGTTAGCACTAACTTTGTACGGCACTGGTATGTTATTCTTCCAGACGAAGTCCGCACAGGCACCTATCGTCAGCTGTTTCATCCTGAGCAGCTCATCTCAGGCAAAGAAGACGCAGCGAATAACTATGCCCGAGGCCACTACACAATTGGCAAGGAGATCATTGACTCAGTGCTGGACCGCATACGCAAACTGGTAATGTGAAAAAATTGTGTTGCATGTACTTGCCAATGAGATCAAATTGACAGAGACTAAAATGCAAGTTCTGTTCTTTCTTCCGCACAGGCCGACCAATGCACGGGGTTGCAAGGTTTCCTGGTCTTCCACAGTTTTGGTGGAGGCACAGGCTCAGGTTTCACCTCCCTTCTGATGGAGCGTCTCTCAGTTGACTTTGGAAAGAAGTCCAAGCTAGAGTTTGCCATTTACCCAGCTCCCCAGGTGTCTACGGCTGTGGTGGAGCCATACAACTCCATCCTGACCACCCATACCACCCTCGAGCACTCCGACTGCGCTTTCATGGTGGACAACGAGGCCATCTATGATATCTGCAGGAGGAACCTGGATATCGAGCGCCCGTCCTACACCAACCTCAACCGGCTCATCAGTCAGATTGTTTCCTCCATCACCGCCTCGCTCCGCTTCGACGGCGCCTTGAACGTCGATTTAACGGAGTTCCAGACCAACTTGGTGCCGTACCCTCGCATCCACTTCCCGCTTGCCACATACGCTCCGGTAATCTCCGCCGAGAAGGCCTACCACGAGCAGCTCTCTGTGGCTGAGATCACCAACTCGTGTTTCGAGCCCTGCAACCAGATGGTGAAGTGCGATCCACGACATGGAAAATACATGGCCTGCTGTTTGCTGTACAGGGGAGACGTGGTCCCAAAAGACGTCAACGTGGCCATTGCTGCCATCAAGACCAAGAGAAGCATCCAGTTTGTTGACTGGTGTCCCACTGGGTTCAAGGTGGGCATCAACTACCAGCCCCCAACTGTGGTTCCTGGTGGAGATCTAGCCAAAGTGCAGAGAGCGGTGTGCATGCTTAGCAACACCACTGCCATTGCTGAGGCTTGGGCTCGTCTCGACCACAAATTTGACCTGATGTATGCCAAGAGGGCCTTTGTGCACTGGTATGTGGGCGAGGGAATGGAAGAAGGAGAGTTTTCTGAGGCCAGAGAAGACATGGCAGCTCTGGAGAAGGACTACGAAGAAGTGGGCCTTGATTCATTTGAGGAAGATGAGGAGGGTGAAGAGTACTAAAATGGAAAATTGTTATTTTTCTACCAGAGAAATATAATAAAATTAAGTTTAACTGATGTTGTTGTGGTGGTTCTTTTAATATTTTTTGACATTGTCAAGTAGTAAAGTGCATGCCACATTTTAGATTTTGATTACTAATACTTTATAGGCTATGAATCTTCTGTAAGATATTGGATATTATCAACACTATTTAATCATAAGCTATTATGGTAATATGGTTATATTATTTAAATTAATAATTAATTGAAATGGTCTAAATGCAATCCATGCAAAATAGGGATGGGCAACGATTAATCACATCCAAAATAAAAGTGTGTTTACATAATATATGTTTGTGTAGTGTGTATAATTAATTTGTATATATAAATACCCACACGTGCATGTATATATTTAAGAAATATGTGCATGTATATATTTTATATATATTTATTCACAATTAATATTGTATATTATTAACACCTTTTTCTTAAATATATACATGCATGTGTGGGTATTTATATATACAAATTAATTATACACACTACACACATATATTATGTAAACACAAACTTTTATATTGGATGCGATTAATCGTTGCCCATCCCTAATGCAAAATGTTTATCTATGGAAAAAGCATTAATATGGCAAATACTAATAATTAAACAATATATTTAGATAAATGCTTTTATATCTAGAATTAGTCACTTTTTGTAGAGCAGCATAAATGTAATGCTTGCATAATAAATATGTGCATTATTAACAATAAAATGTAAATTTTTAATAGAATAACGATTATATTAATTTTTAGATATGTATTACCCCCAATTAAAATGGGGGTATTGGACTATACATTATGCTAAACTGTTCTGGAATTTTCCAGCATTGTATCTATTTTTATTATTGTATAACAATAACATACACATAAAGAGGATCATGGTGTATTCCACTAGTATCTTACATAATAATAGTAATATTATTAAAGGAATCAACAGGGGGAAAAGACTGAATATTTCAAAAATATATATAGCCTACAGGGGATAACACAATAAATTCCCCCCACACACAAAATACATATTTTATGGCTGCAATATAATGCTTTAGTTCAATTTTAAACAACATAATGTTAGGTTTATTATTAGCCTATTTCTGTTTGTGTAAATGGTATTCTCCATACATAAGTCAATCACCACATTAGCTCCAAACTCTTAGTTTTATCTTTTTTTATCTTTACCAGATAGTCGAATCATTAATTTTGTGAATTTAAATATTACATGTTCAATGTCAATCCAAAAAAATTGTTTAAATACATATTCAATGAATAAATATTTAATGGATCACGTTTATGCCAGTATTGAATGGGTTAACCCGGTAGCCGTATTACGTCACGGTTACGTTTTCTTTGTACACGGAAGAAAAGAAACCGGAGAAATCAGCGGAGGAGGAGGACAAGGAGAGCGTCTCTTCAAGGTAAACAAGTGTCTCGTTTTAATCCTTCGATTAGATCTATACTGGATGGCTCGATATCAGCTAACTAGCTAAAACCCTCATCCTCAAACCCTCACCCTCAATATTATGGGTCTCGCTCGCTCAAAACACTGCCTGTGAAACACAAACCAGACATTCTTGAAGAGTCATGCCACGTTTACTGCGGATCGCGATGTGTAGAAATCGAATCAGAATGTAGTCATACCGAATTACGAATTCACTCTATATTCAATGTGTATTTACCCTAGCAAATCTATCAGGTGTCGCATGTGTCAACAGCGCACGTCATAAAGAAAAGACAAAAAGAGCCAATCAGAAAGCTCTTTTCTAGCCGTGAATAATTTATTTTAGTGGAAAATTGGACCCTGACAGTGGCTTATGTGAACAGGCAGTATTTAACTGACTTGCTTTTAAAATAAACAATATTTGTATTTATTTACAGGATTTAGTGTCTTTTCTTACGCCTTATCAAGAAAATAGGATATTTTTAAAGGCTTGTTTCACCCAAAAATGCTATAATAATACTCCTAGAATTTATAACTTACTGACCATTTTCATTTTTGGGTGAACTAACCCTTTAAATAACCCCAGTTACAAATGTGTGGATATTGAAAATGTACATATATAAATAATGCAGTATTTGTTATGAAATATGTTGTAATTACAACAGATTTTGTTATCAACACATTTTTTATGTATTTCCAGTAAACCAAAACATTAATGCGGCAACACATACTGAATCTTACTGTGAATTGCAACTTTATATAGCCTTCAGTGTCAGTCCTAGAATAAAGAACAGAACATATGAATATGAAATAAAGTCAATTCTGAAAAGAGTATGAATGTAAGAAGTAATCAAGTCATGATCTCTTTCAGTGCCTCTCCTCCATCTATGGTTGGTCTTAAGCAATGCTCCAAAGAACATGGGACAAGCTTTGTGTGTCTGCTCACGCAGTGTCATCACAATTGACAACAAGAGATACTTCTTCATCCAGAAACTAGAAGAAGGGTAAGGCTAAAATGCTTGAAAACATACTGGAATTGTGAGAGTCCAACTATGTCTCCAAAATATGCATGATAATTTTCATCAAATTCTCTGCTCCTTCCAGAGGTTTCAGCTATGTTGACCTGGTAGAGGGTGCACAAGATGGACGCTTCTATGCTCTAAAGCGAATCCTTTGCCATGACCGCGAGGCCCGCAAGGAGGCTCAGACCGAGGTGGAGATGCACCGGCTCTTCAGCCACCCCAACATCCTCAGCCTGACCGCACACACCTTCATGGATCGCGGCGGGAAGTGTGAGGCCTGGCTGCTGCTCCCGTACATCAGTGTAAGTGGTCAGTCTGTGTTCTGCTTTTGAGCTCTGAGATGTGCGGTGTTTCACTTGCTGAATTGTTCCTGTGCAGAAGGGAAGTCTGTGGTCCGTTCTTGAGAAGCTGCGGGATAAAGGGAGCTCTATGACTGAGAGTCGCATCTTGCACATCCTGCATGGCATCTGTGAAGGCCTCAAAGCAATTCATGACAAAGGCTATGCACACAGGTACTGGCAGTACATTTCATTCATCCTGAACATAAATGTATTCAATTAACCCCTGGTTTCACAGATGAGTCCCAGACTAAAATGCATGTTTGAGCTGTTTCTATTGAAAGCGACTTGCACTGATATATCTTAAAATATGCCATTGTCTTCTCCTAAATTTTTGTGTACATTTTTGTTGTTTTTTTATGTGCTTTTGTAATTTTTTATTCTTTTTTTATATTTCTATTTAGCTTTATTTACAGTATATAATGAAGTTTTCTGTTTAAATGCTGCTTATTTTTTTCTATATTTCTATACTATTATAATATTTATTAATATTTTGAATTAGCTTGAGTCTTCTCTTACATTTTTGTGGTTTTGTTATGTGCTTTTGTAATTTTGTATAATTTTTTATATTTCTATTTAGCTTTATTTACAATATATAATGAAGTTTTCCCTTTAAATGCTGTTTATTTTTTTCTATATTTCTATACTATTATAATATTTATTAATATTTTGAATTAGCTTGAGTCTTCTCTTATATTTTTTGTGGTTTTGTTATGTGCTTTTGTCAGTTTTATTCTTTTTTCTATTTAGCTTTATTTGTATCATATTTTTAACTTCAGTCATCTTAGTACTTCAACTTTTTATTTTAGTTAGTTACCAAGACAAACACATTTTTTATCTATTATTATTTTTATTTCCGCTGTATTTAAAAAGAAATGTATTTTTAGTTAACGAACACTGCTGATTCAGTCTGATTTTATTGCTGAAATGATACATTTTATTTTATGTAGTATAATGAATAATTTTTAGAAGAATAACAAGATGGAGTGTCCTTCATCCAACATAGACTGAAGACCTGAAGTCAAATAAAAATAGATTAAGATAGATGGTTGTCCCACTTATATGAATCCTAGGCAGACTTTCAATAATAGTTACACAAAAAGAGATGTTATAGATATTATATATATATATTAGACAACAAAAGCTGACCTGATGCTTAACTGCTGACAAAAAAAACCTCTTGAGGAATATACTATTTTCAGTCTGAAATATTTGGCTGTTTTTTCCTGTTCTTATTATTTCTCTAACAGAGTTTTATTTCTGAAAACAGAGATTTGAAACCCACCAATGTTTTACTGAATGAGAACGATCAGCCTTTTTTAATGGACTTGGGCTCCATGAACAAGGCGAGGATTGAAGTTCGAGGGTCACGTGAAGCCATGACCATCCAGGTGAAGTATCAAGCAGCACTTAATCGAGAGTTACCAGTAGCTATGTTTCCATCCAAACTTGTGTGCAAAATTGGAAATATCGCATAAAATATTTGCAAATAAATCAACGTTTCCATCCCATGTGTTCAAGACAACAAAATTGTCACTTCCTGGGAAATTGGCGCAAAATATCTTTTACAAAAACGGCATCATGTTATCTTGCGTTCAGATTCCTGGTGTTTGAGAAAGCAATCATGTGAGACAATTCTGGGAGGAATTAAACCAAATCATTCTGATGACAGACTTCCCAATGTGCATATAACCATCCTAAATAGTATGTGAGATTAATAAGTGTGTCCCAAAGCACAGTATGTTGAAAAGAGTATGCCAAAGTCCTTGGATGGTCTACCTTTTCCAGTAAATTTTCGAAGTGTGAATCCGTGCTCCCTCCTAATGGCTAATATTGCCCACAACCCATGACGCTTTGGAGGAGGAGGATTCGGTTCAGAACTGCACTAACCGGTTTGAGTGAATAGTAATCAGCATTTAACCTGATGAAACAAATTATATTTAAATGATAGAATTATTTAAATTATATATTTTTTATCTGTGTTATATTTCAGTTGCAATAAGAATGTGAACTTTTCTAAACATCTGTTTGGCCATTAACTTTTAAATGCATCTTTATACAAAAATATGAGTTATCTGCACCACTGGAGACCCACGACTGGCAGATCAACGCGCTTTTTCTTTTCTCTTCAATTCGGTTGGTAATTAAATGTGGAGGCAAGATGATTGACAGGTCAGTTTACGGCGACAGGATGCACATAACTATGCGACAGCGCGTCCATTAAAAACTCAATTTTATGACATGATACTATGTCCCAAGCTTGTCTACTCTTCTGCTACACACTCACCAAAAAAGGACGTACTTTAGGGCATAGTATAAGTAGGCTCAGGCATTTTAAATGATTACACATTTGAGTGATGCCCATTGATTACCCATGAAACCCATTTGATGCTGCAAAATGGGATTTATCAAGGGATTTATTTGTTTAGTTTATGCGCATGTCGTCTTATTGGGTAAACACAATATCCCCAGTTGAGTGCATACGTTTTTTATGTGCATCTTTGCATTTTCTTTTTGCAATTATTACAAAATGCGCATAAAGATAGGTGGATTGAAACATAGCTAGAAAAACAAAACTTTTAACCAATCCTCTTTTGTTTATGCGTTCCCTTTCAGGATTGGGCTGCTCAGAGGTGCACCATCTCATACAGAGCACCAGAGCTCTTTAATGTGGAGAGCCACTGTATCATTGATGAGAGAACAGATATTTGGGTAATTCTCTTTTTTTTATGTGTTTTGTATTGGTGTAATAGGTACAGTACCGTATTTTCCGCACTATAAGGCACACTTAAAAGCCTTTAATTTTCTCAAAAAACGACAATGCGCCTTATATATGGATCAATTAGTTAACAGCGCTCCGTGCTTTTTCAATTTTGATATTATTAGGTCAAATCGTTTGTGTCTATCAGTCATATAATGGAGGTCTATGGTCACCACCTCAAAGAGCATGCACAAAGAAATCCAAATTAAACATGATTTAATGACTCGTACATGTAAGTACACATTGATGGCCTAAGACACGAAGCGAGTGGTTTGTGTGAGAAAACGTACAGTATTTATATCGTTTTTACCTCATGTAACCACAGCCACAAAGCGCCTGCGCCCTCAGATCACTTGGACGTGGCTATGTGGAGATAAAAACGATATAAATATTGTTTGTTTTCTCACACAAACCGCTCGTTTCGTGTCTTAGGCCATCAATGTGCACTTATATTTATGAGTCATTAAATCATGTTTAATTTGGACTTCTTTGTGCATGCTCTTTGAGGTGGTGACCATAGACCTCCATTATATGACTGATAGACACAAACGGTTTGACCTAAAAATATCAAAATTGAAACTACTGTGGAAACAAAGACACCTACATCTTGCATGCCCTTGAGGTAAACTAAAACATAAAAAAATAATTTCAAAGTGAACTGTACCTTTAACAGACACACGAACAGACACACAGTCATAAAGCGCTCACCGTTCACAGTAACCGGGGCGTCTCATTCAAAACAACCAGCTGTTGCTTGTCAGCGAGCCGCCGCACATTGAATACTCATATGAGTCAGGCTGCGAATGTAAGTTACGTGCCCGCCCCAGCGCGCTCACACTAATAAACGCCTCACCTCCGGCGCCGCGCGCTCACTACATTCCCTTTAGCACATCTAGTGGATGCATAACGCAAACCCAGTCAAACGTTTGGCGGCAGTATTTTATGCCCCTTATAATCTGGTGTTGTTATGTCTGCTGTTGGTCTGTTATGTCTGCTGTCATGATGTTATGTCTGCTGCAGGTATCATTTGTTTGTTTCTGCCTGTAGTCTCTAGGTTGTGTGCTGTACTGTATGATGATGCTGGAGGGACCGTATGACTTGATATTTCAGAAGGGTGACAGCGTGGCTCTCGCCGTCCAGAATCCAGTCTCTATTCCACAGCCTTGCAGGTGAGCTTGAGATTATTCGGTGGTATAATTCTGTAAAATTCAACTGCTTTGGGCCTCATTGGAAGAGGCAGCTCATTACAATGGCAGATCAAATATTTTTTTAGATGTTCGTCAATCAAATGTCATATATATTGTAATATTATATTTTAAATAATATTATACAATTATATTTTAAACTAATTTTCCCACATTGTGTAACATTGTGAATATTATTATTTTTTAAATAATGTTATAGTATTACATTTTCAGCTTATTTTAGTGTTTTTTTATATTATTATTATTATTATTTTTTTTATATTATTATATTATATATTTATTATATATTATATTTTAAACTTATTTTGCCTCGTTAACAAAATTATACATAAGAAATTACATACTTAATTGTCTGCATTATCTTAATTTTAAAATTAAAATTTGTTTTATTTCAAATATATATATATATATATATATATATATATATATATATATATATATACATATTTTAGAAAATATGTTTAAAATGATGAGAGATTATGAAGATTACCAGTCGAATTCATTTCAGAAAACAGCTTTCTAATGGTAACATATTTTAGCATGAAACCGGAGAAAAGCTACCAGCAACCGGTTACCATGTCTCTATCTTTGACAGTTATTCTCAAGGTCTTCAAACCCTTCTCAGCTCCACTATGGTGACCAATCCTCAGGAAAGGCCCATAATCAGCTGGGTGCTTGACCAGGTCCAGAACCTTCGGGACTCAGACGGTACAGATGTAGATACCAACAGAGTATGATGTTTCCACTGAGATTTCTTCCCTGTTTTCTAGTGGACTCTGGACTTTTTGGACTATGCACTCTCTCTTTCGGACAAGCCTTGCAAACATTTGCTCTCTCTTACCTCAGTGAGCTCAGCATGCCATGGTTACACACACATCTTTGTTGGTGAATCTCATATTATATGAAATTATTATCCGATGATATTGGAGTGAATTATGAGCTGGGCATGTTCCTGATTTATGCCACGCAAACCACACATGTTCACTACGATGGCAGAGTTCTCACAGGCACCTGTTACATAGCATCAAACCGGTTGTTTTCTGATTATAATTTTCTTTTCTAAGCTTGGAACCAAAAATTAGTTTTGAGGGTTTTAAAGAGTGATGCGGGGATGACATCAAAACCCGGAAGAATTTGTCTGGTGGTTCCCTCAAGATTTTCCTATGGGGTTTTCAACTGTGAGTATAAAATAAGGATTGTGGTGGTAAACATAACTTGATGATACTTGGACATTTTGCGCTACAATGTAAATTACACACACCTATATCGAAAACATGAATTTTGAAGCTGTTATGTTTATATATATATGTGTGTGTGTGTGTGTGTGTGTATATAAATATATAAATATATTTCTTTTTTTTATTTTTATTTTTTTTATTTAACTAGATAAGAAAATTTGGGCCATACTTTTTTTTTTTCTTTTTTTTTTTTAACCTGGTTAAGAGAATTTGGGGCGTGAGTGTATGCGAATTTACTTTGTAAATCAAAATGTCCAAGTATTGTTTAAATATATCTCATAAATTGAAACCTCCAATTATAAAAACCCTTAGGAAAATGTTGAGGGTTTTGATGTCATCCTTGGCACCACTTAATTGATATTTTAGCTGTTCAAAATTTAATTGACATTAGTTATTTAAACAACAGTTCCCCAGGTAAAGCAAGACATGCGAGGGTTTTTAAGAGCAGAGGTTAAGGTACTTTGTGTTGTGAAGGTTCAAAGATAAAACTGACATAGGTCAGAATGGATATTCTGTCTAAATCATTTGTAAAAGCATTCTTATGCATGTTGTAGCATTAAAAAAAATGTTCTGCTCATGTTTAAGAATAAGTCTGTAAAAAATGAGAGTAAGTTATTAAGTTTAACTCAGTTAGTTATAAAGCTCGGCTTTTATAAGCAAGTGAAAGTGCTGTTCTGTAGAAGACTCTGAGAGGATGCATAACAAACGGTCATCCCTGTGAATATTTAATACTAGTTCACATTACATTGCAAGAATTATGTGTTCACTTTTCTCATTTTAAGTGGTATAAATGACAGCATAAATATGAGTTTGTTTTGATTTAGCAAGAAGTTTCTTTCATTGCTTACAGTATTAGGGTGTTATTTTCAAGGAACCGTGTAATAAACAGGTTTTAATGCATTTTAATTCAGCAAGAAATCCACATGGCTATAAATAATTTCTGCATTCGGTCATTTATTTATGTCTGATGAGGCTTGGCTAGTGTGGATGAATCTTGCGGAATAATTTCAGGTCATATTTTATCTGCAATATCAACAGACAGAAATCGGTATATATTTTGCAATAGAATGAAGCCTGTTTTTAGGACCTTTATTTTTGGCAATATGACCGGAACATGTTCACATGATGTCATGAATCACATGCTGTTTCATAATTCAGGACTACATTTATTGAAGCATTCCATTTACTATATATATATTGTATTTGGAATTTTATCTGTGAACAAGGACCTAAATATGTTTTTATTATTATTTGCATTGTTGTTTCAGAAAAATGACCTTGATATTCGGATTCACTGCAGATTGCTTTGCGGTGGCTCTCAGCATTTTGACTGGAATGTTGTTTTGTTTTAAAGGAACATTTTTAACTTGCATTTGCAATTCTGTCCAGGTTTGTTTGTGTTGAGGAATACTTAATTATGCAAGCCTCTTAATTTATAGGATATAAGACTGGAGACTCGTCTCTTGGTATTCATTTACTTCATTTGTTACCTTTGTTTTGTTTTTGGTTTTTTATAAATGGTGAATAAAGTGTGATTTAAACAGCGACCAATGGAGTTGGTTGGGTTTTCCTGAAAGTTTCAGTATCACCACACGGGGGAGATGTTGCTCAAGTTGTGTTGTGATCTCTGACCACTGAAGCGAACTGAAGACGGGGTTTGGTGAGTGTTAATTGACATTCTGCAATGTTTTTGTTCATATTAATATTTAGTGACATGTAAACATATGTGTCTCCATGCCCAGAAATTGTTTTATACCATTATAGATTACAAATACAATTGTTTTAGAATCTAATACAGTTTCGAAGGCTACGAGTAGGCTACAACACTTTACAATAAGGTTTCGTTTGTTAACACTAGTTAATGTAGGCTACTAACTTGAACTAACCACGAGCAATACATTTGTTACTGTATTTGTTCATCTTTGTTAATGTAGGCCTATAAATAAGTTACAGCATTTGGTTTTGTCCATGTTTGACCCAAATTTGGGTTAAAACAACCCAGCATTTTTTAGAGTGTATTAAATTAAAAAAAAAAATACCTGTTCTTTTGACAGAGCTTTTTGTTTTCGTCAAATTAATGAAAAATGTCTCCGCTACTGACCTGAGTAAAGCATGTGAATGTTGGCCGCTTTGGCTCTGTAACAATGTGACATTTGAATGTTGTTTGTTAGTGGCTGACTGACCTTCACTCATCAAGGACCACCTACCAAAACCTCAATAAAAAGGTCTGGTCAAACCCCTATGGGTGGTATACGCCGCTACTCAAAGGTATGAAACAATTATTACAGGCTGTTTAGGCATCTGAATTTATGATTCACGGGGGCTGTGAGGGTCAAAAGTGACGTTCTGACTCAATGTTCATCTTAATAAATCTAATCAATGACCTAACGCCACCGACGGGGGAAAGAGAAGCCATAAACTGTATGGACGCTCACCTAGACATCGCCACTAGCAGACAGCCGACGTATAATGCACAGACATAGATACAGTTCCAGTGGGATGAATTACACTTTAATTAGGCTAGCTTTTCCATCCGTGCAAACCATTCGGCCTTCTCTGGATAATCATTCATTATACAGAAACGATGTTTATGGTCATGGGGAGCGCGTGGGACTGTCCTCCATTGGTCGGCCGTTTCTGCTATCATGATCCCGCAGGCTATGAGATGATGTCATGTTATTGTCCACGTCAAGGTCAAACGAAACCTACCTTTGTTTTGTCTGAGGCTAATATTTTTGAGTATGTTAATCAGCATCCCTGCTGAGAAAAATGATCTATATCACTGTGAAAAAAAAAAATATATATATGTTCATGATTTGTAATCGCAACATTTTTTCTTTTGTCAAATCAACTTAAATAATTGATGTGGTTCAGATAACATAATATTTTGAGTTTCTTATGATTAAACCAATTTCCATTATATTAACTCAATTTTTCCATTTCAACGAACTTAACATTTTAAGGCAACCAGGTTACTTAATTTTTCTAAGTTAAACCAACAATATTTTTTTACAGTGTGTACCTAATATTTAAAATAGTTATGGTTTGAATTTTGCAATGTTGTACCTGGATGAGGAAAGAGCATTATCTTAAAAACCAAAATACATACTGTACATATCACATTTATTTATACACTTATTCTGTATATGTGTGTATATGTATGTACACACACACACACACACACACACACAAATATATATATATATATATATATATATATATATATATATATATATATATATATATATATATATATACTGTAAAAAATTGCATGATTTGTAATCAGTCACAACATTTTGTCTTTTGTCAAATCAACTTAAATTATTAATCTAGTTATGATAACATACTATTTTGAGTTTCTGATGATTAAATCAATCTCCTTCATTGTATTTTTTAATTTTACATTTTTTTTAAACTAACTAAAGCCTATAGTAATTGCAAAAATAATATTCATGCATACCTTGACAAAACCACTAATAAAAATTCATCTTTATAGTTGCAACCAATTGGTCACAGAGTGCTATACCAACATCATAAACCATCTCCTGCTTTATTGATTTGGTGATGAATCAATTAGTGAATTATTTAATTAGCCAGGGATTATGGGTCAATGTTGAGTGCCTCTGATCCTCCAGTGTTTCTCTCGTTCAGTAAATCACAGATCTGCCATAAAGGGAAGGGGTTGGGAATACAGTTTAAACGCGTCTCATTTAATAAAATTCTGTGGATATTGTAGTTGTTTGCCTTGTTGCATTGATTGGACCTTTTTTTGATTGACACTATTTCTTTGTAACATTCCCAATCTCGGAATAGAGGACTGGGTTGAATTTTATTTATTTAAAGGGATAGTTGACTTTGAAATTAATTTTTGGTATGTTTAAGCTTACCTCAAGGGCATCCAAGATGTTGGTGTCTTTGTTTCTGCAGTATTTTCAATTTTGATATTTTTAGGTCAAACCGTTCTTGTCTATCAGTCATATAATGCAGGTCTATGGTCACCACCTCAAAGAGCATGCACAGAGAAGTCCAAATTAAACATGATTTAATGACTCTTAAATGTAATTAATGTAATGTCATTAAATCATGTTTAATTTGGACTTCTCTGTGCATGCTCTTTGAGGTGGTGACCATAGACCTGCATTATATGACTGATAGACACAAACGGTTTGACCTAAAAAACTTGGATGCCCTTTAGGTGAGCTAAAACATACCAAAAATGTATTTCAAAGTGAACTATCCCTTTAAAACAGTAACAGCGCAATCAGCTATAAATACACTGCGTTCGCTTCAAGTTTGAGTTTAGGTAGGCCCGTACATTGAAATTAGCAGCTAGCGTATTAAAGTAAACATCGGCCGCTTTCTACGTGTACATTCAGAAATCACATCTCAAGGATAGGCTGATTATTTATTACGGCAGGGAAAAACAAACACAGCCTTTTGCTGACTCCAAGCCAATCATAATCACCGTGACGGCTAGCTAGTCGCTTATCTTGATTATTAAGCCACATTTCGCATCTGTTTGATAGATTTCCCGCAAGCATAATAAATGCCTGTCCCGAACGCAAGCTTGCATTTAAAGAGAAAAGGCTGAGCCTTTTTCAATAAAGTTTATTACTAAAACTTGGCCTTTTTGTGTGTGTTTGAGCTGCGGTTAAAGTCGGGACAGATGTGAATTTATGGGGCCAGTCTCTCATTCTCTTACCTTCCCATTAGCTTAAGTGACACGACAAGGCCGAGGGAAATCTCAAGCAATAAGGGTGATTACTTTAAAAGATCACACAATCTGTTCATATTCCCGTAATGAGTCTGATTGATTAAACTACAGGGTATAAATATTTTACGGGGTCATGTCGCTCAAGTTATTGTTGCTGATTTGCCGGCAGACAAATTGGTAGAGTCGCATTTACTTATTTCTCTATGAAACTGACATTTTCATGCGGATAAAAGGGCTGTTGCAGGAAGCGGAGCCATGAATAAAGTCGGGATATCTTCAAATCCACACGCTCGCGACTTTGGGTCGATGCCGTAAAGGCTATAGTCAGCATTTGTGTCCATCTTTCGGTGTGTGCATGGATACTAAAACCACCTAAATAATTTCAAAATGCAAGCATCTAAAACACCAAAACACTCAATATAACATATAATACTGGAAATCACTAGTTCACAAATGCCAGCATAACTGTTTTTAGATTTACTGTGGCATTTGATGAGGCAAGAATCACTGTTACTATTTGAAACGTTTGAACAAAACCCTAATCCAGTGGTTCTCGACCTCATGACCTTTCCAGCTGTTCATGATTTACTGGATAAGGTTTTTAAAAATACTAAAAAATATTTTTAAAAGGATGTTAGTAACTTTTAAAAATAACTGGAAAAAAAACAGTTGAGAGAGTGAATTAAAATCAGAAATGTCATGATTTTAGCTTATTTTAAAGGAGTAGTTCACTTTTAAAAAAAACTTTTGCTGATAATTTACTCACCCCCATGTCATCCAAGATGTCCATGTCTTTCGTTCTTCAGTCGAAAAGAAATTAAGGTTTTTGATGAATACATTCCAGCATTTTTCTCCATATAATGGACTTCAATGGGAACCAAACGGTTCAAGGTCCAAATGAGAGTTTCAGTGCAGCTTCAAAGGGCACGGTGACTCGCCTGTTCGAACTCGTTCGTCAAAATGAACTAATCTTTTTCCGAGTCAATTTGTTCATTTCGTTCGTTGAATGAACCAAATGACACGAAAAAAGATTCGTTCATTTTGATAAATGAGTTCGAACAGGAGAGTCACAGAACCGAGCAAGGTGA
Source organism: Pimephales promelas (assembly GCF_988280905.1). Classification (NCBI taxonomy): domain Eukaryota; kingdom Metazoa; phylum Chordata; class Actinopteri; order Cypriniformes; family Leuciscidae; genus Pimephales; species Pimephales promelas. The sequence goes on along the minus strand of NC_142774.1, from coordinate 38,340,834 downwards.
GCATTTGAGCTTATAAAACTTAAACTTTGTTATTTATTTATTAAATGAGCGATCATTTCACTTGATAAGACCCTTATTCATCGTCTGGTATCGTTTAAAGCCCTTTGAACAGTTTGCACTTTGCACTGAAACTGTCTTTTGGACCTTGAACCGTTTGGTTCCCATTGAAGTCCATTATATGGAGAAAAATCCTGGAATGTTTTCATCAAAAATCTTAATTTCTTTTCAACTGAAGAAAGAATGACATGGACATCTTGGATGATATAAGAGTGAGTAAATTATCAGCAAAAGTTTTTTTTTTAAAGTGAACTACTTTATTGCTTGTTTTGTCTTATTTTACATCATTTTCATTTATCCTGAGGCTTCCTTTGCTGAGATCCCCTACCCTCTAAACAATGCTAGGTTGTTTTAACCCAAAATATGGGTCAAATATGCAAATGTTGGGTTAAAAATGTCCCAACATTTGGGTTTGTCAATATTTGACCCAAATTTGAGTTGAAACAACCCAGCATTTTTTAGAGTGTCTGGCCCCTGATTGAGAACCACTGCCTAATTTTAATCAGGTGTGCAATTTGTGCCATGCCATTATGGACAATGGGCATGAATGATATATCAAATCGTGTGACTTGTTGAGTGACTTTAGTCTTGTTTTATTTTTATTTTCAGAACAATGAGGAACATTTCCATAGGCTTATATTGAAGGAGAAATCATCTAGAAGACTCTATCAACCACACAGCAACAACCTGGCTGCAACGTGCAAGACCAACGTTTTTCCTAGGCAAGTATCACTCTCATTCTCCTCCGAACATTTTACCTGTTTATGTAGAACCACA